>NC_090384.1:8544500-9144500 GCF_036365525.1 Heterodontus francisci | reverse complement strand
GGTAATCAGTTAACCTGGAAACAGGGCAGTCAGTTATCATGGAAACAGGGCGGTCGGTTAGCCCGGAAACAGGGCGATCAGATACCCCGGAAACAGGGCGGTCCGTTATCCCGGAAACAGGGTAATCAGTTAACCTGGAAACAGGGCAGTCAGTTATCATGGAAACAGGGCGGTCGGTTAGCCCGGAAACAGGGCGGTCAGTTACCCTGGAAACAGGGCAGTCAGTTATCCCGGAAACAGGCTGATCAGTTACCCTGGAAACTGGGCAGTCAGTTACCACGGAAACAGGGTGGTCAGTTACCCTGGAAAGAGGGCAGTCAGTTACCCCGGAAACAGGGTGGTCAGTTACCCTGGAAACAGGGCAGTCAGTTCCCACGGAAACATGGTGGTCAGTTACCCTGGAAACTGGGTGATCAGTTATCCTGGAAACAGTGCGGTCAGTTACCCCGGAAAGAGGGCAGTCAGTTACCCCGGAAACAGGGCAGTCAGTTATCCCGGAAACAGGGCAGTCAGTTATCCCGGAAACAGGGTGATCAGTTACCCTGGAAACTGGGCAGTCAGTTATCCTGGAAACAGGGCATTCAGTTATCCTGGAAACAGGGCGGTCATTTACCTCGGAAACAGGACGTTCAGTTACTCCAGAAACAGGGAGATCAGTTACCCTGGAAACTGGGCAGTCAGTTACCCGGGAAACAGGGCGGTCCGTTATCCCGGTAACAGGGTGATCAGTTACCCTGGAAACAGGGCAGTCAGTTACCCCGGAAACAGGGTGATCAGTTACCCTGGAAACAGGGCAGTCAGTTATCCTGGAAAAAGGGCAGTCAGTTACCCTGGAAACAGGGCGGATAGTTAACCTGGAAACAGGGCAGTCAGTTATCCCGGAAGCAGGGTGATCAGTTACCCTGGAAACAGGGCAGTCAGTTATCCTGGAAAAAGGGCAGTCAGTTACCCTGGAAACAGGGCGGTTAGTTAACCTGGAAACAGGGCTGTCAGTTATCCCGGAAACAGTGCGATTAGTTTCCCCGGAAACAGGGTGATCAGTTACCCGGAAACAGGGCGATCCGTTTTCCCAGAAACAGGACGGTCAGTTACCCTGGAAACAGGGCAGTCAGTTACCCCGGATATAGGACGTTCAGGTACCCCGGAAACAGGGCGGTTAATTACCCCAGAAAATGGGCGATCAGTTACCCTGGAAACAGGGTGATCAGTTACCCTGGAAACTGGGCAGTCCGTTACCCTGGAAACAGGGCAGTCAGTTACCCTGGAAACAGGGCAGTCAGTTATTCCGGAAACAGGGTGATCAGTTACCCTGGAAACTGGGCAGTCAGTTACCATGGAAACAGGGTGGTCAGTTACCCTGGAAACTGGGTGATCAGTTATCCTGGAAACAGTGCGGTCAGTTACCCCGGAAACAGGGCGGTCAGTTACCCCGGAAACAGGGCGGTTAATTACCCCAGAAATTGGGCAGTCAGTTACACTGGAAACAGGGCAGTCAGTTACCCGGAAACAGGGCGATCAGATACCCCGGAAACAGGGCGGTCCGTTATCCCGGAAACAGGGTAATCAGTTAACCTGGAAACAGGGCAGTCAGTTATCATGGAAACAGGGCGGTCGGTTAGCCCGGAAACAGGGCGGTCAGTTACCCTGGAAACAGGGCAGTCAGTTATCCCGGAAACAGGCTGATCAGTTACCCTGGAAACTGGGAAGTCAGTTACCACGGAAACAGGGTGGTCAGTTACCCTGGAAAGAGGGCAGTCAGTTACCCCGGAAACAGGGTGGTCAGTTACCCTGGAAACAGGGCAGTCAGTTACCACGGAAACAGGGTGGTCAGTTACCCTGGAAACTGGGTGATCAGTTATCCTGGAAACAGTGCGGTCAGTTACCCCGGAAAGAGGGCAGTCAGTTACCCCGGAAACAGGGCAGTCAGTTATCCCGGAAACAGGGCAGTCAGTTATCCCGGAAACAGGGTGATCAGTTACCCTGGAAACTGGGCAGTCAGTTACCCTGGAAACAGGGCAGTTAGTTAACCGGGAAACAGGGCAGTCAGTTATCCTGGAAACAGGGCATTCAGTTATCCTGGAAACAGGGCGGTCATTTACCTCGAAAACAGGACGTTCAGTTACTCCGGAAACAGGGAGATCAGTTACCCTGGAAACTGGGCAGTCAGTTACCCGGGAAACAGGGCGGTCAGTTATCCCGGTAACAGGGTGATCAGTTACCCTGGAAACAGGGCAGTCAGTTACCCCGGAAACAGGGTGATCAGTTACCCTGGAAACAGGGCAGTCAGTTATCCTGGAAAAAGGGCAGTCAGTTACCCTGGAAACAGGGCGGATAGTTAACCTGGAAACAGGGCAGTCAGTTATCCCGGAAGCAGTGTGATCAGTTACCCTGGAAACAGGGCAGTCAGTTATCCTGGAAAAAGGGCAGTCAGTTACCCTGGAAACAGGGCGGTTAGTTAACCTGGAAACAGGGCTGTCAGTTATCCCGGAAACAGTGCGATTAGTTTCCCCGGAAACAGGGTGATCAGTTACCCGGAAACAGGGCGATCCGTTTTCCCAGAAACAGGGCAGTCAGTTACCCCGGATATAGGACGTTCAGGTACCCCGGAAACAGGGCGGTTAATTACCCCAGAAAATGGGCGATCAGTTACCCTGGAAACAGGGTGATCAGTTACTCTGGAAACTGGGCAGTCCGTTACCCTGGAAACAGGGCAGTCAGTTACCCTGGAAACAGGGCAGTCAGTTATTCCGGAAACAGGGTGATCAGTTACCCTGGAAACTGGGCAGTCAGTTACCCTGGAAACAGCGCAGTCAGTTATCCCGGAAACAGGCTGATCAGTTACCCTGGAAACTGCGCAGTCAGTTACCACGCAATCAGCGTGGTCAGTTACCCTGGAAACAGGGCAGTCAGTTACCCCGGAAACAGGGTATTCAGTTACCCTGGAAACAGGGCAGTCAGTTACCCTGGAAACAGGTTGGTCAGTTACCCTAGAAACAGGGCAGTCAGTTACCCTAGAAACAGGGCAGTCAGTTACCCCGGAAACAGGGTGATCAGTTTCCCTGGAAACTGGGCAGTCAGTTATCCCGGAAACAGGGCAGTCAGTTATCCTGGAAACAGGGCGGTCCGGTACCCCGGAAATAGGGCGGTCAGTTACCCTGGAAACAGGGCAGTCAGTTATCCTGGAAACAGGGTGGTCCGTTGCCCTGGAAACAGGCTGATCAGTTACCCTGGAAACTGCGCAATCAGTTACCACGCAATCAGCGTGGTCAGTTACCCTGGAAACAGGGCAGTCAGTTACCCCGGAAACAGGGTGGTCAGTTACCCTGGAAACAGGGCAGTCAGTTACCCCGGAAACAGGGTGGTCAGTTACCCTGGAAACAGGGCAGTCAGTTACCCTGGAAACAGGTTGGTCAGTTACCCTAGAAACAGGGCAGTCAGTTACCCTAGAAACAGGGCAGTCAGTTACCCCGGAAACAGGGTGATCAGTTTCCCTGGAAACAGGGCAGTCAGTTACCCCGGAAACAGGGCAGTCAGTTACCCCGGAAACAGGGCGGTCAGTAACCCTGGAAACAGATTAGTCAGTTACCCCGGAAACAGGGCGGTCAGTTATCCCGGAAACAGGTAGATCAGTTACCCCGGAAACAGGGCAGTCAGTTATCCTGGCAACAGGGTGTTCAGTTACACTGGAAACAGGGTGGTCATTTACTCCGGAAACTGGGTGATCAGTTAACCTGGAAACAGGGCGGTCAGTTACCCCGGAAACAGGGTAGTCAGTTACCCCGGAAACAGGGCGGTCAGTAACCCTGGAAACAGATTAGTCATTTACCCCGGAAACAGGGTGATCAGTTTGCCTGGAAACAGGGCAGTCAGTTATCCCGGAAACAGGGCAGTCAGTTACCCTGGAAACAGGGCAGTCAGTTATCCCGGAAACAGGGCAGTCAGTTATCCCGGAAACAGGGTGATCAGTTACCCTGGAAACAGGGCAGTCAGTTACCCCAGAAACAGGGCAGTCAGTTACCCTGGAAACAGGGCAGTCAGTTATCCCGGAAACAGGGCAGTCAGTTATCCCGGAAACAGGGTGAACAGTTACCCTGGAAACAGGGCAGTCAGTTACCCTGGAAACAGGTTGGTCAGTTACCCTAGAAACAGGGCAGTCAGTTACCCCGGAAACAGGGTGATCAGTTTCCCTGGAAACTGGGCAGTCAGTTATCCCGGAAACAGGGCAGTCAGTTAACCTGGAAACAGGGCAGTCAGTTATCCTGGAAACAGGGCGGTCCGGTACCCCGGAAATAGGGCGGTCAGTTACCCTGGAAACAGGGCAGTCAGTTATCCTGGAAACAGGGTGGTCCGTTGCCCTGGAAACAGGGTGATCAGTTACCCCGGAAATTGAGTGATCAGTTATCCTGGAAAAAGGACGGTCAGTTACCCCGGAAACAGGGCAGTCAGTTACCCCGGAAACAGGGCGGTCAGTAACCCTGGAAACAGATTAGTCAGTTACCCCGGAAACAGGGCGGTCAGTTATCCCGGAAACAGGTAGATCAGTTACCCCGGAAACAGGGCAGTCAGTTATCCTGGCAACAGGGTGTTCAGTTACACTGGAAACAGGGTGGTCATTTACTCCGGAAACTGGGTGATCAGTTAACCTGGAAACAGGGCGGTCAGTTACCCCGGAAACAGGGTAGTCAGTTACCCCGGAAACAGGGCGGTCAGTAACCCTGGAAACAGATTAGTCATTTACCCCGGAAACAGGGTGATCAGTTTGCCTGGAAACAGGGCAGTCAGTTATCCCGGAAACAGGGCAGTCAGTTACCCTGGAAACAGGGCAGTCAGTTATCCCGGAAACAGGGCAGTCAGTTATCCCGGAAACAGGGTGATCAGTTACCCTGGAAACAGGGCAGTCAGTTACCCCAGAAACAGGGCAGTCAGTTACCCTGGAAACAGGGCAGTCAGTTATCCCGGAAACAGGGCAGTCAGTTATCCCGGAAACAGGGTGAACAGTTACCCTGGAAACAGGACGTTCAGTTACCCCGGAAACAGGGCGGTTAATTAACCCAGAAACAGGGCGATCAGTTACCCTGGAAACAGGGTTATCAGTTACCCTCGAAACTGGGCAGTCAGTTACACTGGAAACAGGGCAGTCAGTTACCCTGGAAACAGGGCAGTTAGTTAACCTGGAAACAGGGCAGTCAGTTATCCTGGAAACAGGGCATTCAGTTATCCTGGAAACAGGGTGGTCATTTACCCCGGAAATAGGGCGGTCAGTTCTCCTGGAAACAGGGCGGTCAGTTACCCAGGAAACAGGGAGATCAGTTACCCCGGAAACAGGGCAGTCAGTTACCCTGGAAACAGGGCAGTCAGTCATCATGGAAACAGGGTGGTCAGTTACCCTGGAAACAGGGTGGTCAGTTACCCCGGAAACACGGTGATCAGTTATCCTGGAAACAGGGCGGTCAGTTACCCCGGAAACAGGGCAGTCAGTTACCCCGGAAACAGCGTGATCAGTTATCCTGGAAACAGGGCAGTCAGTTAGCCTGGAAACAGGGCAGTCAGTTACCCCGGAAACAGGGCAGTCAGTTATCCCGCAAACAGGGTGATCAGTTACTCTGGAAACAGGGCAGTAAGTTACCCTGGAAACAGGGCAGTCAGTTATCCCGGAAACAGGGCAGTCAGTTATCCCGGAAACAGGGTGATCAGTTACTCTGGAAACAGGGCAGTCAGTTACCCCGGAAACAGGGCAGTCAGTTACCCTGGAAACAGGGCAGTCAGTTATCCCAGAAACAGGGCAGTCAGTTATCCCGGAAACAGGGTGATCAGTTACCCTGGAAACTGGGCAGTCAGTTACCCTGAAACAGGGCAGTCAGTTACCCCGGAAACAGGGCAGTCAGTTACCCTGGAAACTGGGCAGTCATTTATCCTGGAAACAGGGCAGTCAGTTATCCCGGAAACAGGGTGATCAGTGACCCTGGAAACTGGGCATTCAGTTATCCCGGAAACAGGGCAGTCAGTTATCCCGGAAAAAGGGTGATCAGTTACCCTGGAAACTGGGCAGTCAGTTAACCTGGAAACAGGGCAGTCAGTTACCCCGGAAACAGTGCAGTCAATTACCCTGGAAACAGGGCAGTCAGTTACCCCGGAAACTGGGCAGTCAGTTACCCTGGAAACAGGTTAGTCAGTTACCCCAGAAACAGGGTGATCAGTTACCCCGGAAACAGGGCAGTCAGTTCCCCTGGAAACCCGACAGTCAGTTACCCTGGAAACAGGGCAGTCAGTTATCCCCAAAACCGGGCAGTCAGTTATCCAGGAAACAGGGTGATCAAGTACCCTGGAAACTGGGCAGTCAGTTACCGTGGAAACAGGGCGGTCAGTTACCCTGGAAACAGGGCAGTCAGTTATCCTGGAAACAGGGTGATCAGTTACCCTGGAACCAGGGCAGTTAGTTACCCTGGAAACAGGGCAGTCAGTTATACTGGAAACAGGGCAGAGCGTTATCCCCAAAAACAGGGCGGTCAGTTACCCCGGAAATAAGGCGGTCAGTTATCCTGGAAACAGGGCAGTCAGTTACCCTGGAAACAGCCAGTCAGTTACCCTGGAAACAGGGCAGTCAGTTATCCCGGAAACAGGGTGATCAGTTACCCTGGAAACTGGGCAGTCAGTTACCGTGGAAACAGGGCGGTCAGTTACCCTGGAAACAGGGCAGTCAGTTATCCTGGAAACAGGGTGATCAGTTACCCTGGAACCAGGGCAGTTAGTTACCCTGGAAACAGGGCAGTCAGTTATACTGGAAACAGGGCAGAGCGTTATCCCCAGAAACAGGGCGGTCAGTTCCCCCGGAAATAAGGCGGTCAGTTATCCTGGAAACAGGGCAGTCAGTTACCCTGGAAACAGCCAGTCAGTTACCCTGGAAACAGGGCAGTCAGTTATCCCGGAAACAGGGTGATCAGTTACCCTGGAAACTGGGCAGTCAGTTACACTGGATACAGCCAGTCAGTTACCCTGGAAACAGGGCAGTCAGTTATCCTGGAAACAGGGCATTCAGTTATCCTGGAAACAGGGCGGTCATTTACCCCGGCAATAGGGCGGTCAGTTCTCCTGGAAACAGGGCGGTCAGTTACCCCGGAAACAGGTAGATCAGTTACCCCGGAAACAGGGCAGTCAGTTACCCTGGAAACAGGGCAGTCAGTCATCATGGAAACAGGGTGGTCAGTTACCCTGGAAACAGGGTGGTCAGTTACCCCGGAAACAGGGTGATCAGTTATCCTGGAAACAGGGCGGTCAGTTACACCGGAAACAGGGCAGTCAGTTACCCCGGAAACAGCGTGATCAGTTATCCTGGAAACAGGGCAGTCAGTTAGCCTGGAAACAGGGCAGTCAGTTACCCCGGAAACAGGGCAGTCAGTTATCCCGCAAACAGGGTGATCAGTTACTCTGGAAACAGGGCAGTAAGTTACCCTGGAAACAGGGCAGTCAGTTATCCCGGAAACAGGGCAGTCAGTTATCCCGGAAACAGGGTGATCAGTTACTCTGGAAACAGCGCAGTCAGTTACGACGGAAACAGGGCAGTCAGTTACCCTGGAAACAGGGCAGTCAGTTATCCCGGAAACAGGGCAGTCAGTTATCCCGGAAACAGGGTGATCAGTTACCCTGGAAATTGGGCTGTCAGTTACCCTGGAAACAGGGCAGTCAGTTACCCCGGAAACTGGGCAGTCATTTATCCTGGAAACTGGGCAGTCAGTTATCCCGGAAACAGGGTGATCAGTGACCCTGGAAACAGGGTGGTCAGTTATCCCGGAAACAGGGCAGTCAGTTATCCCGGAGAAAGGGTGATCAGTTACCCTGGAAACTGGGCAGTCAGTTAACCTGGAAACAGGGCAGTCAGTTGCCCCGGAAACAGGGCAGTCAGTTACCCTGGAAACAGGGCAGTCAGTTACCCCGGAAACTGGGCAGTCATTTACCCTGGAAACAATGCAGTCAGTCACCCTGGAAACAGGTTAGTCAGTTACCCCGGAAACAGGGTGATCAGTTACCCCGGAAACAGGGCAGTCAGTTCCGCTGGAATCAGGGCAGTCAGTTACCCTGGAAACAGGGCAGTCAGTTACCCCGGAAACAGGGCACTCAGTTACCCTGGAAACAGGGCAGTCAGTCATCCTGGAAACAGGGTGGTCAGTTAGCCTGGAAACAGGGTGATCAGTTACCCCCGAAACAGGGTGATCAGTTATCCTGGAAACAGGGCACTCAGTTACCCTGGAAACAGGGCAGTCAGTCATCCTGGAAACAGGGTGGTCAGTTAGCCTGGAAACAGGGTGATCAGTTACCCCCGAAACAGGGTGATCAGTTATCCTGGAAACAGTGCGGTCAGTTACCCTGGAAACAGATTATTCAGTTACCCCGGAAACAGGGTGGTCAGTTACCCTGGAAACAGGGCAGTCAGTTACCCTGGAAACAGGTTGGTCAGTTACCCTGGAAACAGGGCAGTCAGTTACCCTAGAAACAGGGCAGTCAGTTACCCCGGAAACAGGGTGATCAGTTTCCCTGGAAACTGGGCAGTCAGTTATCCCGGAAACAGGGCAGTCAGTTATCCTGGAAACAGGGCGGTCCGGTACCCCGGAAATAGGGCGGTCAGTTACCCTGGAAACAGGGCAGTCAGTTATCCTGGAAACAGGGTGGTCCGTTGCCCTGGAAACAGGGTGATCAGTTACCCCGGAAACTGAGTGATCAGTTATCCTGGAAAAAGGACGGTCAGTTACCCCGGAAACAGGGCAGTCAGTTACCCCGGAAACAGGGCGGTCAGTAACCCTGGAAACAGATTAGTCAGTTACCCCGGAAACAGGGCGGTCAGTTATCCCGGAAACAGGTAGATCAGTTACCCCGGAAACAGGGCAGTCAGTTATCCTGGCAACAGGGTGTTCAGTTACACTGGAAACAGGGTGGTCATTTACTCCGGAAACTGGGTGATCAGTTAACCTGGAAACAGGGCGGTCAGTTACCCCGGAAACAGGGTAGTCAGTTACCCCGGAAACAGGGCGGTCAGTAACCCTGGAAACAGATTAGTCATTTACCCCGGAAACAGGGTGATCAGTTTGCCTGGAAACAGGGCAGTCAGTTATTCCGGAAACAGGGCAGTCAGTTACCCTGGAAACAGGGCAGTCAGTTATCCCGGAAACAGGGCAGTCAGTTATCCCGGAAACAGGGTGATCAGTTACCCTGGAAACAGGGCAGTCAGTTACCCCAGAAACAGGGCAGTCAGTTACCCTGGAAACAGGGCAGTCAGTTATCCCGGAAACAGGGCAGTCAGTTATCCCGGAAACAGGGTGAACAGTTACCCTGGAAACAGGGCAGTCAGTTACCCTGGAAACAGGTTGGTCAGTTACCCTAGAAACAGGGCAGTCAGTTACCCCGGAAACAGGGTGATCAGTTTCCCTGGAAACTGGGCAGTCAGTTATCCCGGAAACAGGGCAGTCAGTTAACCTGGAAACAGGGCAGTCAGTTATCCTGGAAACAGGGCGGTCCGGTACCCCGGAAATAGGGCGGTCAGTTACCCTGGAAACAGGGCAGTCAGTTATCCTGGAAACAGGGTGGTCCATTATCCCGGAAACAGGGCAGTCAGTTATCCCGGAAACTGGGTGAACAGTTACCCTGGAAACAGGACGTTCAGTTACCCCGGAAACAGGGCGGTTAATTAACCCAGAAACAGGGCGATCAGTTACCCTGGAAACAGGGTTATCAGTTACCCTCGAAACTGGGCAGTCAGTTACACTGGAAACAGGGCAGTCAGTTACCCTGGAAACAGGGCAGTTAGTTAACCTGGAAACAGGGCAGTCAGTTATCCTGGAAACAGGGCATTCAGTTATCCTGGAAACAGGGCGGTCATTTACCCCGGAAATAGGGCGGTCAGTTCTCCTGGAAACAGGGCGGTCAGTTACCCCGGAAACAGGGAGATCAGTTACCCCGGAAACAGGGCAGTCAGTTACCCTGGAAACAGGGCAGTCAGTCATCATGGAAACAGGGTGGTCAGTTACCCTGGAAACAGGGTGGTCAGTTACCCCGGAAACACGGTGATCAGTTATCCTGGAAACAGGGCGGTCAGTTACCCCGGAAACAGGGCAGTCAGTTACCCCGGAAACAGCGTGATCAGTTATCCTGGAAACAGGGCAGTCAGTTAGCCTGGAAACAGGGCAGTCAGTTACCCCGGAAACAGGGCAGTCAGTTATCCCGCAAACAGGGTGATCAGTTACTCTGGAAACAGGGCAGTAAGTTACCCTGGAAACAGGGCAGTCAGTTATCCCGGAAACAGGGCAGTCAGTTATCCCGGAAACAGGGTGATCAGTTACTCTGGAAACAGGGCAGTCAGTTACCCCGGAAACAGGGCAGTCAGTTACCCTGGAAACAGGGCAGTCAGTTATCCCGGAAACAGGGCAGTCAGTTATCCCGGAAACAGGGTGATCAGTTACCCTGGAAACTGGGCAGTCAGTTACCCTGAAACAGGGCAGTCAGTTACCCCAGAAACAGGGCAGTCAGTTACCCTGGAAACTGGGCAGTCATTTATCCTGGAAACAGGGCAGTCAGTTATCCCGGAAACAGGGTGATCAGTGACCCTGGAAACTGGGCAGTCAGTTATCCCGGAAACAGGACAGTCAGTTATCCCTGAAAAAGGGTGATCAGTTACCCTGGAAACTGGGCAGTCAGTTAACCTGGAAACAGGGCAGTCAGTTACCCCGGAAACAGTGCAGTCAATTACCCTGGAAACAGGGCAGTCAGTTACCCCGGAAACTGGGCAGTCAGTTACCCTGGAAACAGGTTAGTCAGTTACCCCAGAAACTGGGTGATCAGTTACCCCGGAAACAGGGCAGTCAGTTCCCCTGGAAACCCGACAGTCAGTTACCCTGGAAACAGGGCAGTCAGTTATCCCCAAAACCGGGCAGTCAGTTATCCAGGAAACAGGGTGATCAAGTACCCTGGAAACTGGGCAGTCAGTTACCGTGGAAACAGGGCGGTCAGTTACCCTGGAAACAGGGCAGTCAGTTATCCTGGAAACAGGGTGATCAGTTACCCTGGAACCAGGGCAGTTAGTTACCCTGGAAACAGGGCAGTCAGTTATACTGGAAACAGGGCAGAGCGTTATCCCCAGAAACAGGGCGGTCAGTTACCCCGGAAATAAGGCGGTCAGTTATCCTGGAAACAGGGCAGTCAGTTACCCTGGAAACAGCCAGTCAGTTACCCTGGAAACAGGGCAGTCAGTTATCCCGGAAACAGGGTGATCAGTTACCCTGGAAACTGGGCAGTCAGTTACACTGGATACAGCCAGTCAGTTACCCTGGAAACAGGGCAGTCAGTTATCCTGGAAACAGGGCATTCAGTTATCCTGGAAACAGGGCGGTCATTTACCCCGGCAATAGGGCGGTCAGTTCTCCTGGAAACAGGGCGGTCAGTTACCCCGGAAACAGGTAGATCAGTTACCCCGGAAACAGGGCAGTCAGTTACCCTGGAAACAGGGCAGTCAGTCATCATGGAAACAGGGTGGTCAGTTACCCTGGAAACAGGGTGGTCAGTTACCCCGGAAACAGGGTGAAATGTTATCCTGGAAACAGGGCGGTCAGTTACACCGGAAACAGGGCAGTCAGTTACCCCGGAAACAGCGTGATCAGTTATCCTGGAAACAGGGCAGTCAGTTAGCCTGGAAACAGGGCAGTCAGTTACCCCGGAAACAGGGCAGTCAGTTATCCCGCAAACAGGGTGATCAGTTACTCTGGAAACAGGGCAGTAAGTTACCCTGGAAACAGGGCAGTCAGTTATCCCGGAAACAGGGCAGTCAGTTATCCCGGAAACAGGGTGATCAGTTACTCTGGAAACAGCGCAGTCAGTTACGACGGAAACAGGGCAGTCAGTTACCCTGGAAACAGGGCAGTCAGTTATCCCGGAAACAGGGCAGTCAGTTATCCCGGAAACAGGGTGATCAGTTACCCTGGAAACTGGGCTGTCAGTTACCCTGGAAACAGGGCAGTCAGTTACCCCGGAAACAGGGCAGTCAGTTATCCCGGAAACAGGGCAGTCAGTTATCCCGGAAACAGGGTGATCAGTTACCCTGGAAACTGGGCAGTCAGTTACCCTGAAACAGGGCAGTCAGTTACCCCGGAAACAGGGCAGTCAGTTACCCTGGAAACTGGGCAGTCATTTATCCTGGAAACAGGGCAGTCAGTTATCCCGGAAACAGGGTGATCAGTGACCCTGGAAACTGGGCAGTCAGTTATCCCGGAAACAGGACAGTCAGTTATCCCTGAAAAAGGGTGATCAGTTACCCTGGAAACTGGGCAGTCAGTTAACCTGGAAACAGGGCAGTCAGTTACCCCGGAAACAGTGCAGTCAATTACCCTGGAAACAGGGCAGTCAGTTACCCCGGAAACTGGGCAGTCAGTTACCCTGGAAACAGGTTAGTCAGTTACCCCAGAAACAGGGTGATCAGTTACCCCGGAAACAGGGCAGTCAGTTCCCCTGGAAACCCGACAGTCAGTTACCCTGGAAACAGGGCAGTCAGTTATCCCCAAAACCGGGCAGTCAGTTATCCAGGAAACAGGGTGATCAAGTACCCTGGAAACTGGGCAGTCAGTTACCGTGGAAACAGGGCGGTCAGTTACCCTGGAAACAGGGCAGTCAGTTATCCTGGAAACAGGGTGATCAGTTACCCTGGAACCAGGGCAGTTAGTTACCCTGGAAACAGGGCAGTCAGTTATACTGGAAACAGGGCAGAGCGTTATCCCCAGAAACAGGGCGGTCAGTTACCCCGGAAATAAGGCGGTCAGTTATCCTGGAAACAGGGCAGTCAGTTACCCTGGAAACAGCCAGTCAGTTACCCTGGAAACAGGGCAGTCAGTTATCCCGGAAACAGGGTGATCAGTTACCCTGGAAACTGGGCAGTCAGTTACAATGGATACAGCCAGTCAGTTACCCTGGAAACAGGGCAGTCAGTTATCCTGGAAACAGGGCATTCAGTTATCCTGGAAACAGGGCGGTCATTTACCCCGGCAATAGGGCGGTCAGTTCTCCTGGAAACAGGGCGGTCAGTTACCCCGGAAACAGGTAGATCAGTTACCCCGGAAACAGGGCAGTCAGTTACCCTGGAAACAGGGCAGTCAGTCATCATGGAAACAGGGTGGTCAGTTACCCTGGAAACAGCCAGTCAGTTACCCTGGAAACAGGGCAGTCAGTTATCCCGGAAACAGGGTGATCAGTTACCCTGGAAACTGGGCAGTCAGTTACACTGGATACAGCCAGTCAGTTACCCTGGAAACAGGGCAGTCAGTTATCCTGGAAACAGGGCATTCAGTTATCCTGGAAACAGGGCGGTCATTTACCCCGGCAATAGGGCGGTCAGTTCTCCTGGAAACAGGGCGGTCAGTTACCCCGGAAACAGGTAGATCAGTTACCCCGGAAACAGGGCAGTCAGTTACCCTGGAAACAGGGCAGTCAGTCATCATGGAAACAGGGTGGTCAGTTACCCTGGAAACAGGGTGGTCAGTTACCCCGGAAACAGGGTGAAATGTTATCCTGGAAACAGGGCGGTCAGTTACACCGGAAACAGGGCAGTCAGTTACCCCGGAAACAGCGTGATCAGTTATCCTGGAAACAGGGCAGTCAGTTAGCCTGGAAACAGGGCAGTCAGTTACCCCGGAAACAGGGCAGTCAGTTATCCCGCAAACAGGGTGATCAGTTACTCTGGAAACAGGGCAGTAAGTTACCCTGGAAACAGGGCAGTCAGTTATCCCGGAAACAGGGCAGTCAGTTATCCCGGAAACAGGGTGATCAGTTACTCTGGAAACAGCGCAGTCAGTTACGACGGAAACAGGGCAGTCAGTTACCCTGGAAACAGGGCAGTCAGTTATCCCGGAAACAGGGCAGTCAGTTATCCCGGAAACAGGGTGATCAGTTACCCTGGAAACTGGGCTGTCAGTTACCCTGGAAACAGGGCAGTCAGTTACCCCGGAAACTGGGCAGTCATTTATCCTGGAAACTGGGCAGTCAGTTATCCCGGAAACAGGGTGATCAGTGACCCTGGAAACAGGGTGGTCAGTTATCCCGGAAACAGGGCAGTCAGTTATCCCGGAGAAAGGGTGATCAGTTACCCTGGAAACTGGGCAGTCAGTTAACCTGGAAACAGGGCAGTCAGTTGCCCCGGAAACAGGGCAGTCAGTTACCCTGGAAACAGGGCAGTCAGTTACCCCGGAAACTGGGCAGTCAGTTACCCTGGAAACAGGGCAGTCAGTCACCCTGGAAACAGGTTAGTCAGTTACCCCGGAAACAGGGTGATCAGTTACCCCGGAAACAGGGCAGTCAGTTCCGCTGGAATCAGGGCAGTCAGTTACCCTGGAAACAGGGCAGTCAGTTACCCCGGAAACAGGGCACTCAGTTACCCTGGAAACAGGGCAGTCAGTCATCCTGGAAACAGGGTGGTCAGTTAGCCTGGAAACAGGGTGATCAGTTACCCCCGAAACAGGGTGATCAGTTATCCTGGAAACAGGGCGGTCAGTTACCCCGGAAACAGAGTAGTCAGTTACCCCGGAAACAGGGCGGTCAGTTACCCTGGAAACAGATTATTCAGTTACCCCGGAAACAGGGTGGTCAGTTACCCTGGAAACAGGGCAGTCAGTTACCCTGGAAACAGGTTGGTCAGTTACCCTAGAAACAGGGCAGTCAGTTACCCTAGAAACAGGGCAGTCAGTTACCCCGGAAACAGGGTGATCAGTTTCCCTGGAAACTGGGCAGTCAGTTATCCCGGAAACAGGGCAGTCAGTTATCCTGGAAACAGGGCGGTCCGGTACCCCGGAAATAGGGCGGTCAGTTACCCTGGAAACAGGGCAGTCAGTTATCCTGGAAACAGGGTGGTCCGTTGCCCTGGAAACAGGGTGATCAGTTACCCCGGAAACTGAGTGATCAGTTATCCTGGAAAAAGGACGGTCAGTTACCCCGGAAACAGGGCAGTCAGTTACCCCGGAAACAGGGCGGTCAGTAACCCTGGAAACAGATTAGTCAGTTACCCCGGAAACAGGGCGGTCAGTTATCCCGGAAACAGGTAGATCAGTTACCCCGGAAACAGGGCAGTCAGTTATCCTGGCAACAGGGTGTTCAGTTACACTGGAAACAGGGTGGTCATTTACTCCGGAAACTGGGTGATCAGTTAACCTGGAAACAGGGCGGTCAGTTACCCCGGAAACAGGGTAGTCAGTTACCCCGGAAACAGGGCGGTCAGTAACCCTGGAAACAGATTAGTCATTTACCCCGGAAACAGGGTGATCAGTTTGCCTGGAAACAGGGCAGTCAGTTATCCCGGAAACAGGGCAGTCAGTTACCCTGGAAACAGGGCAGTCAGTTATCCCGGAAACAGGGCAGTCAGTTATCCCGGAAACAGGGTGATCAGTTACCATGGAAACAGGGCAGTCAGTTACCCCAGAAACAGGGCAGTCAGTTACCCTGGAAACAGGGCAGTCAGTTATCCCGGAAACAGGGCAGTCAGTTATCCCGGAAACAGGGTGAACAGTTACCCTGGAAACAGGGCAGTCAGTTACCCTGGAAACAGGTTGGTCAGTTACCCTAGAAACAGGGCAGTCAGTTACCCCGGAAACAGGGTGATCAGTTTCCCTGGAAACTGGGCAGTCAGTTATCCCGGAAACAGGGCAGTCAGTTAACCTGGAAACAGGGCAGTCAGTTATCCTGGAAACAGGGCGGTCCGGTACCCCGGAAATAGGGCGGTCAGTTACCCTGGAAACAGGGCAGTCAGTTATCCTGGAAACAGGGTGGTCCGTTGCCCTGGAAACAGGGTGATCAGTTACCCCGGAAAATGAGTGATCAGTTATCCTGGAAAAAGGACGGTCAGTTACCCCGGAAACAGGGCAGTCAGTTACCCCGGAAACTGGGCAGTCAGTTACCCTGGAAACAGGGCAGTCAGTCACCCTGGAAACAGGTTAGTCAGTTACCCCGGAAACAGGGTGATCAGTTACCCCGGAAACAGGGCAGTCAGTTCCGCTGGAATCAGGGCAGTCAGTTACCCTGGAAACAGGGCAGTCAGTTACCCCGGAAACAGGGCACTCAGTTACCCTGGAAACAGGGCAGTCAGTCATCCTGGAAACAGGGTGGTCAGTTAGCCTGGAAACAGGGTGATCAGTTACCCCCGAAACAGGGTGATCAGTTATCCTGGAAACAGGGCGGTCAGTTACCCCGGAAACAGAGTAGTCAGTTACCCCGGAAACAGGGCGGTCAGTTACCCTGGAAACAGATTATTCAGTTACCCCGGAAACAGGGTGGTCAGTTACCCTGGAAACAGGGCAGTCAGTTACCCTGGAAACAGGTTGGTCAGTTACCCTAGAAACAGGGCAGTCAGTTACCCTAGAAACAGGGCAGTCAGTTACCCCGGAAACAGGGTGATCAGTTTCCCTGGAAACTGGGCAGTCAGTTATCCCGGAAACAGGGCAGTCAGTTATCCTGGAAACAGGGCGGTCCGGTACCCCGGAAATAGGGCGGTCAGTTACCCTGGAAACAGGGCAGTCAGTTATCCTGGAAACAGGGTGGTCCGTTGCCCTGGAAACAGGGTGATCAGTTACCCCGGAAACTGAGTGATCAGTTATCCTGGAAAAAGGACGGTCAGTTACCCCGGAAACAGGGCAGTCAGTTACCCCGGAAACAGGGCGGTCAGTAACCCTGGAAACAGATTAGTCAGTTACCCCGGAAACAGGGCGGTCAGTTATCCCGGAAACAGGTAGATCAGTTACCCCGGAAACAGGGCAGTCAGTTATCCTGGCAACAGGGTGTTCAGTTACACTGGAAACAGGGTGGTCATTTACTCCGGAAACTGGGTGATCAGTTAACCTGGAAACAGGGCGGTCAGTTACCCCGGAAACAGGGTAGTCAGTTACCCCGGAAACAGGGCGGTCAGTAACCCTGGAAACAGATTAGTCATTTACCCCGGAAACAGGGTGATCAGTTTGCCTGGAAACAGGGCAGTCAGTTATCCCGGAAACAGGGCAGTCAGTTACCCTGGAAACAGGGCAGTCAGTTATCCCGGAAACAGGGCAGTCAGTTATCCCGGAAACAGGGTGATCAGTTACCCTGGAAACAGGGCAGTCAGTTACCCCAGAAACAGGGCAGTCAGTTACCCTGGAAACAGGGCAGTCAGTTATCCCGGAAACAGGGCAGTCAGTTATCCCGGAAACAGGGTGAACAGTTACCCTGGAAACAGGGCAGTCAGTTACCCTGGAAACAGGGCGGTCAGTTACCCTAGAAACAGGGCAGTCAGTTACCCCGGAAACAGGGTGATCAGTTTCCCTGGAAACTGGGCAGTCAGTTATCCCAGAAACAGGGCAGTCAGTTAACCTGGAAACAGGGCAGTCAGTTATCCTGGAAACAGGGCGGTCCGGTACCCCGGAAATAGGGCGGTCAGTTACCCTGGAAACAGGGCAGTCAGTTATCCTGGAAACAGGGTGGTCCGTTGCCCTGGAAACAGGGTGATCAGTTACCCCGGAAACTGAGTGATCAGTTATCCTGGAAAAAGGACGGTCAGTTACCCCGGAAACAGGGCAGTCAGTTACCCCGGAAACAGGGCGGTCAGTAACCCTGGAAACAGATTAGTCAGTTACCCCGGAAACAGGGCGGTCAGTTATCCCGGAAACAGGTAGATCAGTTACCCCGGAAACAGGGCAGTCAGTTATCCTGGCAACAGGGTGTTCAGTTACACTGGAAACAGGGTGGTCATTTACTCCGGAAACTGGGTGATCAGTTAACCTGGAAACAGGGCGGTCAGTTACCCAGGAAACAGGGTAGTCAGTTACCCCGGAAACAGGGCGGTCAGTAACCCTGGAAACAGATTAGTCATTTACCCCGGAAACAGGGTGATCAGTTTGCCTGGAAACAGGGCAGTCAGTTATCCCGGAAACAGGGCAGTCAGTTACCCTGGAAACAGGGCAGTCAGTTATCCCGGAAACAGGGCAGTCAGTTATCCCGGAAACAGGGTGATCAGTTACCCTGGAAACAGGGCAGTCAGTTACCCCAGAAACAGGGCAGTCAGTTACCCTGGAAACAGGGCAGTCAGTTATCCCGGAAACAGGGCAGTCAGTTATCCCGGAAACAGGGTGAACAGTTACCCTGGAAACAGGACGTTCAGTTACCCCGGAAACAGGGCGGTTAATTAACACAGAAACAGGGCGATCAGTTACCCTGGAAACAGGGTTATCAGTTACCCTCGAAAATGGGCAGTCAGTTACACTGGAAACAGGGCAGTCAGTTACCCTGGAAACAGGGCAGTTAGTTAACCTGGAAACAGGGCAGTCAGTTATCCTGGAAACAGGGCATTCAGTTATCCTGGAAACAGGGCGGTCATTTACCCCGGAAATAGGGCGGTCAGTTCTCCTGGAAACAGGGCGGTCAGTTACCCCGGAAACAGGGAGAACAGTTACCCCGGAAACAGGGCAGTCAGTTACCCTGCAAACAGGGCAGTCAGTCATCATGGAAACAGGGTGGTCAGTTACCCTGGAAACAGGGTGGTCAGTTACCCCGGAAACAGGGCAGTCAGTTACCCCGGAAACAGCGTGATCAGTTATCCTGGAAACAGGGCAGTCAGTTAGCCTGGAAACAGGGCAGTCAGTTACCCCGGAAACAGGGCAGTCAGTTATCCCGCAAACAGGGTGATCAGTTACTCTGGAAACAGGGTGATCAGTTATCCTGGAAACAGGGCGGTCAGTTACCCCGGAAACAGAGTAGTCAGTTACCCCGGAAACAGGGCGGTCAGTTTCCCTGGAAACAGATTATTCAGTTACCCCGGAAACAGGGTGGTCAGTTACCCTGGAAACAGGGCAGTCAGTTACCCTGGAAACAGGTTGGTCAGTTACCCTAGAAACAGGGCAGTCAGTTACCCCGGAAACAGGGTGATCAGTTTCCCTGGAAACTGGGCAGTCAGTTATCCCGGATACAGGGCAGTCAGTTATCCTGGAAACAGGGCGGTCCGGTACCCCGGAAATAGGGCGGTCAGTTAACCTGGAAACAGGGCAGTCAGTTATCCTGGAAACAGGGTGGTCCGTTGCCCTGGAAACAGGGTGATCAGTTACCCCGGAAACTGAGTGATCAGTTATCCTGGAAAAAGGACGGTCAGTTACCCCGGAAACAGGGCAGTCAGTTACCCCGGAAACAGGGCGGTCAGTAACCCTGGAAACAGATTAGTCAGTTACCCCGGAAACAGGGCGGTCAGTTATCCCGGAAACAGGTAGATCAGTTACCCCGGAAACAGGGCAGTCAGTTATCCTGGCAACAGGGTGTTCAGTTACACTGGAAACAGGGTGGTCATTTACTCCGGAAACTGGGTGATCAGTTAACCTGGAAACAGGGCGGTCAGTTACCCCGGAAACAGGGTAGTCAGTTACCCCGGAAACAGGGCGGTCAGTAACCCTGGAAACAGATTAGTCATTTACCCCGGAAACAGGGTGATCAGTTTGCCTGGAAACAGGGCAGTCAGTTATCCCGGAAACAGGGCAGTCAGTTACCCTGGAAACAGGGCAGTCAGTTATCCCGGAAACAGGGCAGTCAGTTATCCCGGAAACACGGTGATCAGTTACCCTGGAAACAGGGCAGTCAGTTACCCCAGAAACAGGGCAGTCAGTTACCCTGGAAACAGGGCAGTCAGTTATCCCGGAAACAGGGCAGTCAGTTATCCCGGAAACAGGGTGAACAGTTACCCTGGAAACAGGGCAGTCAGTTACCCTGGAAACAGGTTGGTCAGTTACCCTAGAAACAGGGCAGTCAGTTACCCCGGAAACAGGGCGGTCAGTAATCCTGGAAACAGATTAGTCAGTTACCCCGGAAACAGGGCGGTCAGTTATCCCGGAAACAGGTAGATCAGTTACCCCGGAAACAGGGCAGTCAGTTATCCTGGCAACAGGGTGTTCAGTTACACTGGAAACAGGGTGGTCATTTACTCCGGAAACTGGGTGATCAGTTAACCTGGAAACAGGGCGGTCAGTTACCCCGGAAACAGGGTAGTCAGTTACCCCGGAAACAGGGCGGTCAGTAACCCTGGAAACAGATTAGTCATTTACCCCGGAAACAGGGTGATCAGTTTGCCTGGAAACAGGGCAGTCAGTTATCCCGGAAACAGGGCAGTCAGTTACCCTGGAAACAGGGCAGTCAGTTATCCCGGAAACAGGGCAGTCAGTTATCCCGGAAACAGGGTGATCAGTTACCCTGGAAACAGGGCAGTCAGTTACCCCAGAAACAGGGCAGTCAGTTACCCTGGAAACAGGGCAGTCAGTTATCCCGGAAACAGGGCAGTCAGTTATCCCGGAAACAGGGTGAACAGTTACCCTGGAAACAGGGCAGTCAGTTACCCTGGAAACAGGTTGGTCAGTTACCCTAGAAACAGGGCAGTCAGTTACCCCGGAAACAGGGTGATCAGTTTCCCTGGAAACTGGGCAGTCAGTTATCCCGGAAACAGGGCAGTCAGTTAACCTGGAAACAGGGCAGTCAGTTATCCTGGAAACAGGGCGGTCCGGTACCCCGGAAATAGGGCGGTCAGTTACCCTGGAAACAGGGCAGTCAGTTATCCTGGAAACAGGGTGGTCCGTTGCCCTGGAAACAGGGTGATCAGTTACCCCGGAAACTGAGTGATCAGTTATCCTGGAAAAAGGACGGTCAGTTACCCCGGAAACAGGGCAGTCAGTTACCCCGGAAGCAGGGCGGTCAGTAACCCTGGAAACAGATTAGTCAGTTACCCCGGAAACAGGGCGGTCAGTTATCCCGGAAACAGGTAGATCAGTTACCCCGGAAACAGGGCAGTCAGTTATCCTGGCAACAGGGTGTTCAGTTACACTGGAAACAGGGTGGTCATTTACTCCGGAAACTGGGTGATCAGTTAACCTGGAAACAGGGCGGTCAGTTACCCAGGAAACAGGGTAGTCAGTTACCCCGGAAACAGGGCGGTCAGTAACCCTGGAAACAGATTAGTCATTTACCCCGGAAACAGGGTGATCAGTTTGCCTGGAAACAGGGCAGTCAGTTATCCCGGAAACAGGGCAGTCAGTTACCCTGGAAACAGGGCAGTCAGTTATCCCGGAAACAGGGCAGTCAGTTATCCCGGAAACAGGGTGATCAGTTACCCTGGAAACAGGGCAGTCAGTTACCCCAGAAACAGGGCAGTCAGTTACCCTGGAAACAGGGCAGTCAGTTATCCCGGAAACAGGGCAGTCAGTTATCCCGGAAACAGGGTGAACAGTTACCCTGGAAACAGGACGTTCAGTTACCCCGGAAACAGGGCGGTTAATTAACCCAGAAACAGGGCGATCAGTTACCCTGGAAACAGGGTTATCAGTTACCCTCGAAACTGGGCAGTCAGTTACACTGGAAACAGGGCAGTCAGTTACCCTGGAAACAGGGCAGTTAGTTAACCTGGAAACAGGGCAGTCAGTTATCCTGGAAACAGGGCATTCAGTTATCCTGGAAACAGGGCGGTCATTTACCCCGGAAATAGGGCGGTCAGTTCTCCTGGAAACAGGGCGGTCAGTTACCCCGGAAACAGGGAGATCAGTTACCCCGGAAACAGGGCAGTCAGTTACCCTGGAAACAGGGCAGTCAGTCATCATGGAAACAGGGTGGTCAGTTACCCTGGAAACAGGGTGGTCAGTTACCCCGGAAACACGGTGATCAGTTATCCTGGAAACAGGGCGGTCAGTTACCCCGGAAACAGGGCAGTCAGTTATCCCGGAAACAGCGTGATCAGTTATCCTGGAAACAGGGCAGTCAGTTAGCCTGGAAACAGGGCAGTCAGTTACCCCGGAAACAGGGCAGTCAGTTATCCCGCAAACAGGGTGATCAGTTACTCTGGAAACAGGGCAGTAAGTTACCCTGGAAACAGGGCAGTCAGTTATCCCGGAAACAGGGCAGTCAGTTATCCCGGAAACAGGGTGATCAGTTACTCTGGAAACAGGGCAGTCAGTTACCCCGGAAACAGGGCAGTCAGTTACCCTGGAAACAGGGCAGTCAGTTATCCCGGAAACAGGGCAGTCAGTTATCCCGGAAACAGGGTGATCAGTTACCCTGGAAACTGGGCAGTTAGTTACCCTGAAACAGGGCAGTCAGTTACCCCGGAAACAGGGCAGTCAGTTACCCTGGAAACTGGGCAGTCATTTATCCTGGAAACAGGGCAGTCAGTTATCCCGGAAACAGGGTGATCAGTGACCCTGGAAACTGGGCAGTCAGTTATCCCGGAAACAGGGCAGTCAGTTATCCCGGAAAAAGGGTGATCAGTTACCCTGGAAACTGGGCAGTCAGTTAACCTGGAAACAGGGCAGTCAGTTACCCCGGAAACAGTGCAGTCAATTACCCTGGAAACAGGGCAGTCAGTTACCCTGGAAACAGGTTAGTCAGTTACCCCAGAAACAGGGTGATCAGTTACCCCGGAAACAGGGCAGTCAGTTCCCCTGGAAACCCGACAGTCAGTTACCCTGGAAACAGGGCAGTCAGTTATCCCCAAAACCGGGCAGTCAGTTATCCAGGAAACAGGGTGATCAAGTACCCTGGAAACTGGGCAGTCAGTTACCGTGGAAACAGGGCGGTCAGTTACCCTGGAAACAGGACAGTCAGTTATCCTGGAAACAGGGTGATCAGTTACCCTGGAACCAGGGCAGTTAGTTACCCTGGAAACAGGGCAGTCAGTAATACTGGAAACAGGGCAGAGCGTTATCCCCAGAAACAGGGCGGTCAGTTACCCCGGAAATAAGGCGGTCAGTTATCCTGGAAACAGGGCAGTCAGTTACCCTGGAAACAGCCAGTCAGTTACCCTGGAAACAGGGCAGTCAGTTATCCCGGAAACAGGGTGATCAGTTACCCTGGAAACTGGGCAGTCAGTTACCGTGGAAACAGGGCGGTCAGTTACCCTGGAAACAGGGCAGTCAGTTATCCTGGAAACAGGGTGATCAGTTACCCTGGAACCAGGGCAGTTAGTTACCCTGGAAACAGGGCAGTCAGTTATACTGGAAACAGGGCAGAGCGTTATCCCCAGAAACAGGGCGGTCAGTTCCCCCGGAAATAAGGCGGTCAGTTATCCTGGAAACAGGGCAGTCAGTTACCCTGGAAACAGCCAGTCAGTTACCCTGGAAACAGGGCAGTCAGTTATCCCGGAAACAGGGTGATCAGTTACCCTGGAAACTGGGCAGTCAGTTACACTGGATACAGCCAGTCAGTTACCCTGGAAACAGGGCAGTCAGTTATCCTGGAAACAGGGCATTCAGTTATCCTGGAAACAGGGCGGTCATTTACCCCGGCAATAGGGCGGTCAGTTCTCCTGGAAACAGGGCGGTCAGTTACCCCGGAAACAGGTAGATCAGTTACACCGGAAACAGGGCAGTCAGTTACCCCGGAAACAGCGTGATCAGTTATCCTGGAAACAGGGCAGTCAGTTAGCCTGGAAACAGGGCAGTCAGTTACCCCGGAAACAGGGCAGTCAGTTATCCCGCAAACAGGGTGATCAGTTACTCTGGAAACAGGGCAGTAAGTTACCCTGGAAACAGGGCAGTCAGTTATCCCGGAAACAGGGCAGTCAGTTATCCCGGAAACAGGGTGATCAGTTACTCTGGAAACAGTGCAGTCAGTTACGACGGAAACAGGGCAGTCAGTTACCCTGGAAACAGGGCAGTCAGTTATCCCGGAAACAGGGCAGTCATTTATCCCGGAAACAGGGTGATCAGTTACCCTGGAAACTGGGCTGTCAGTTACCCTGGAAACAGGGCAGTCAGTTACCCCGGAAACTGGGCAGTCATTTATCCTGGAAACTGGGCAGTCAGTTATCCCGGAAACAGGGTGATCAGTGACCCTGGAAACAGGGTGGTCAGTTATCCCGGAAACAGGGCAGTCAGTTATCCCGTAGAAAGGGTGATCAGTTACCCTGGAAACCGGGCTGTCAGTTAACCTGGAAACAGGGCAGTCAGTTGCCCCGGAAACAGGGCAGTCAGTTACCCTGGAAACAGGGCAGTCAGTTACCCCGGAAACTGGGCAGTCAGTTACCCTGGAAACAGGGCAGTCAGTCACCCTGGAAACAGGTTAGTCAGTTACCCCGGAAACAGGGTGATCAGTTACCCCGGAAACAGGGCAGTCAGTTCCGCTGGAATCAGGGCAGTCAGTTACCCTGGAAACAGGACAGTCAGTTACCCCGGAAACAGGGCACTCAGTTACCCTGGAAACAGGGCAGTCAGTCATCCTGGAAACAGGGTGGTCAGTTAGCCTGGAAACAGGGTGATCAGTTACCCCCGAAACAGGATGATCAGTTATCCTGGAAACAGGGCGGTCAGTTACCCCGGAAACAGAGTAGTCAGTTACCCCGGAAACAGGGCGGTCAGTTACCCAGGAAACAGATTATTCAGTTACCCCGGAAACAGGGTGATCAGTTATCCTGGAAACAGGGCAGTCAGTTAGCCTGGAAACAGGGCAGTCAGTTACCCCGGAAACAGGGCGGTCAGTTACCCCGGAAATAGGGCGGTCAGTTATCCTGGAAACAGGGCAGTCTGTTACCCTGGAAACAGCCAGTCAGTTACCCTGGAAACAGGGCAGTCAGTTATCCCGGAAACAGGGTGATCAGTTACCCTGGAAACTGGGCAGTCAGTTACCCTGGAAACAGCCAGTCAGTTACCCTGGAAACAGGGCAGTCAGTTATCCCGGAAACAGGGTGATCAGTTACCCTGGAAACTGGGCAGTCAGTTACTACGGAAACAGGGTGGTCAGTTACCCTGGAAACAGGGCAGTTACCCCAGAAACAGGGTGGTCAGTTTCCCTGGAAACAGGGTGGTCAGTTACTCTGGAAACAGGGCAGTCAGTTACCCCGGAAACAGGGTGATCAGTTACCCTGTAAACTGGGCAGTCAGTTATCCCGGAAACAGGGTGATCAGTTACCCTGGAAACAGGGCAGTCAGTTACCCCGGAAACAGGGCAGTCAGTTACCCTGGAAACAGGGCAGTCAGTTATCCCGGAAACAGGGCAGTCAGTTATCCCGGAAACAGGGTGATCAGTTACCCTGGAAACTGGGCTGTCAGTTACCCTGGAAACAGGGCAGTCAGTTACCCCGGAAACAGGGCAGTCAGTTACCCTGGAAACTGGGCAGTCATTTATCCTGGAAACTGGGCAGTCAGTTATCCCGGAAACAGGGTGATCAGTGACCCTGGAAACAGGGTGGTCATTTATCCCGGAAACAGGGCAGTCAGTTATCCCGGAGAAAGGGTGATCAGTTACCCTGGAAACTGGGCAGTCAGTTAACCTGGAAACAGGGCAGTCAGTTGCCCCGGAAACAGGGCAGTCAGTTACCCTGGAAACAGGGCAGTCAGTTACCCCGGAAACTGGGCAGTCAGTTACCCTGGAAACAGGGCAGTCAGTCACCCTGGAAACAGGGCAGTCAGTTACCCTGGAAACAGGGCAGTCAGTTACCCCGGAAACTGGGCAGTCAGTTACCCTGGAAACAGGGCAGTCAGTCACCCTGGAAACAGGTTAGTCAGTTACCCCGGAAACAGGGTGATCAGTTACCCCGGAAACAGGGCAGTCAGTTCCGCTGGAATCAGGGCAGTCAGTTACCCTGGAAACAGGGCAGTCAGTTACCCCGGAAACAGGGCACTCAGTTACCCTGGAAACAGGGCAGTCAGTCATCCTGGAAACAGGGTGGTCAGTTAGCCTGGAAACAGGGTGATCAGTTACCCCCGAAACAGGGTGATCAGTTATCCTGGAAACAGGGCGGTCAGTTACCCCGGAAACAGAGTAGTCAGTTACCCCGGAAACAGGGCGGTCAGTTACCCTGGAAACAGATTATTCAGTTACCCCGGAAACAGGGTGATCAGTTATCCTGGAAACAGGGCAGTCAGTTAGCCTGGAAACAGGGCAGTCAGTTACCCCGGAAACAGGGCGGTCAGTTACCCCGGAAATAGGGCGGTCAGTTATCCTGGAAACAGGGCAGTCAGTTACCCTGGAAACAGCCAGTCAGTTACCCTGGAAACAGGGCAGTCAGTTATCCCGGAAACAGGGTGATCAGTTACCCTGGAAACTGGGCAGTCAGTTACCCTGGAAACAGCCAGTCAGTTACCCTGGAAACAGGGCAGTCAGTTATCCCGGAAACAGGGTGATCAGTTACCCTGGAAACTGGGCAGTCAATTACCACGGAAACAGGGTGGTCAGTTACCCTGGAAACAGGGCAGTTACCCCAGAAACAGGGTGGTCAGTTTCCCTGGAAACAGGGTGGTCAGTTACCCTGGAAACAGGGCAGTCAGTTACCCCGGAAACAGGGTGATCAGTTACCCTGTAAACTGGGCAGTCAGTTATCCCGGAAACAGGGTGATCAGTTACCCTGGAAACAGGGCAGTCAGTTACCCCGGAAACAGGGCAGTCAGTTACCCTGGAAACAGGGCAGTCAGTTATCCCGTAAACAGGGCAGTCAGTTATCCCGGAAACAGGGTGATCAGTTACCCTTGAAACTGGGCAGTCAGTTACCCTGGAAACAGGGCAGTCAGTTACCCCAGAAACAGGGCAGTCAGTTAACCTGGAAACTGGGCTGTCAGTTACCCCGGAAACAGGGCAGTCAGTTATCCCGGAAACAGGGTGATCAGTTACCCTGGAAACAGGGCAGTCAGTTATCCCGGAAACAGGGCAGTCAGTTATCCCGGAAAAAGGGTGATCAGTTACCCTGGAAACTGGGCAGACAGTTACCCTGGAAACAGGGCAGTCAGTTACCCCGGAAACATTGCAGTCAATTACCCTGGAAACAGGGCAGTCAGTTACCCCGGAAACTGGGCAGTCAGTTACCCTGGAAACAGGTTAGTCAGTTACCCCAGAAACAGGGTGATCAGTTACCCCGGAAACAGGGCAGTCAGTTCCCCTGGAAACAGGACAGTCAGTTACCCTGGAAACAGTGCAGTCAGTTATCCCCGAAACCGGGCAGTCAGTTATCCAAGAAACAGGGTGATCAAGTACCCTGGAAACTGGGCAGTCAGTTACCGTGGAAACAGGGCGGTCAGTTACCCCGGAAATAGGGCGGTCAGTTATTCTGGAAACAGGGCAGTCAGTTATCCCGGAAACAGGGTGATCAGTTACCCTGGAAACTGGGCAGTCAGTTACCCTGGAAACAGCCAGTCAGTTACCCTGGAAACAGGGCAGTCAGTTATCCCGGAAACAGGGTGATCAGTTACCCTGGAAACTGGGCAGTCAGTTACCACGGAAACAGGGTGGTCAGTTACCCTGGAAACAGGGCAGTTACCCCAGAAACAGGGTGGTCAGTTTTCCTGGAAACAGGGTGGTCAGTTACCCTGGAAACAGGGCAGTCAGTTATCCCGGAAACAGGGTGATCAGTTACCCTGTAAACTGGGCAGTCAGTTATCCCGGAAACAGGGCGCTCAGTTACCGTGAAAACAGGGCAGTCATTTACCCTGGAAACAGGGCAGTCAGTTATCCTGGATACAGGGCAGTCAGTTATCCTGGAAACAGGGATGTCAGTTACCCCGGAAATGGGGCTGTCAGTTATCCTGGAAACAGGGCGGTCAGTTACCCCGGAAACAGGGAGATCAGTTACCCCGGAAACAGCGCGGTTAGTTACCCTGGAAACAGGGCAGTCAGTTACCCTGGAAACAGGGCAATCAGTTAACCTGGAAACAGGGCAGTCAGTTATCCTGGAAACAGGGGATTCAGTTATCCTGGAAACAGGGCAGTCAGTTACCCCGGAAATAGGGCGGTCAGTTACCCTGGAAACAGGGCAGTCAGTTATCCTGGAAAAAGGGTGGTCAGTTACCCTGGAAACAGGGTGGTCAGTTACCCCGGAAACTGGGTGATCAGTTATCCTGGAAACAGGACGGTCAGTTACCCCGGAAACAGGGCTGTCAGTTACCCTGGAAACAGGGCGGTCGGTAACCCTGGAAACAGATTAGTCAGTTACGCCGGAAACAGGGCACTCAGTTACCCTGGAAACAGTGCAGTCAGTTATCCTGGAAACAGGGTGGTCAGTTACCCCAGAAACTGGGTGAGCAGTTATCCTGGAAACAGGGCAGTCAGTTACCCCGGAAACAGGGCAGTCAGCCAACCCGGAAACAGGGCGTTCAGTAACCCTGGAAACAGATTAGTCATTTACCCCGGAAACAGGGTGATCAGTTATCCTGGAAACAGGGCAGTCAGTTAGCCCGGAAACAGGGCAGTCAGTTACCCCTTAAACAGGGCAGTAAGTAACCCTGGAAACAGGGCAGTCAGTTATCCCGGAAACAGGGCAGTCAGTCATCCCGGAAACAGGGTGATCAGTTACCCTGGAAACAGGGCAGTCAGTTACCCCGGAAACAGGGCAGTCAGTTACCCTGGAAACAGGGCAGTCAGTTATCCCGGAAACAGGGCAGTCAGTTATCCCGGAAACAGGGTGATCAGTTAACCTGGAAACTGGGCAGACAGTTACCCTCGAAACAGGGTGATCAGTTACCCTGGAAACAGGGTGATCAGTTACCCTCGAAACTGGGCAGTCAGTTACCCTGGAAACAGGGCAGTCAGTTACCCTGGAAAGAGGGCATTCAGTTATCCTGGAAACAGGGCAGTCAGTTCCCCGGAAACAGGGAGATCAGTTACCCCGGAAAAAGGGCCGTCAGTCTTCCTGGAAACAGGGTGGTCAGTTACACTGGAAACAGGGCGGTCAGTTACCCTGGAAACAGGGCAGTCAGTTACCCCGGAAACAGGGCGGTCAGTAACCCTGGAAACAGATTAGTCAGTTACCCCGGAAACAGGGTGATCAGTTATCCTGGAAACAGGGCAGTCAGTTAGCCTGGAAACAGGGCAGTCAGTTACCCCGGAAACAGGGTGATCAGTTATCCTGGAAACAGGGCAGTCAGTTCTCCTGGAAACAGGGTGGTCAGTTACCCCGGAAACAGGGAGATCAGTTACCCCGGAAACAGGGCAGTCAGTCTTCCTGGAAACAGGGTGGTCAGTTACCCTGGAAACAGGGCGGTCAGTTACCCCGGAAACAGGGCGGTCAGTAACCCTGGAAACAGATTAGTCAGTTACCCCGGAAACAGGGTGATCAGTTATCCTGGAAACAGGGCAGTCAGTTAGCCTGGAAACAGGGCAGTCAGTTACCCCGGAAACAGGGCAGTCAGTTATCCCGGAAAAAGGGCAGTCAGTTATCCCGGAAAAGGGTGATCAGTTACCCTGGAAACTAGGCAGTCAGTTACCCCGGAAACAGGGCAGTCAGTTATCCCGGAAAAGGGTGATCAGTTACCCTGGAAACTAGGCAGTCAGTTACCCCGGAAACAGGGCAATCAGTTACCCTGGAAACAGGGCAGTCGGTTATCCTGGAAACAGGGTGGTCAGTTACCCTGGAAACAGGGCAGTCAGTTTCCCCGGAAACAGGGCAGTCAGTAACCCTGGAAACAGATTAGTCAGTTACGCCGGAAACAGGGTGATCAATTATCCTGGAAACAGGGCAGTCAGTTACTCTGGAAACAGGGCGGTCAGTTACCCCGGATACAGGGCAGTCAGTTACCCCGGATACAGGGCAGTCAGTTACCCTGGAAACAGGGCAGTCAGTTATCCCGGAAACAGGGCAGTCAGTTATCCCGGAAACAGGGTGATCAGATCCCCTGGAAACAGGGCAGTCAGTTCACCTGGAAACAGGCAGTCATTTACCCTGGAAACAGGCAGTCAGTTACCCTTGAAACAGTGCAGTCAGTTATCCCGGAAACAGGGCAGTCAGTTATCCTGGAAACTGGGCGGTCAGTTACCTGGAAACAAATCGGTTATTTACCCTGGAAACAGGGCAGTCAGTTATCCTGGAAACAGGGTGATCAGTTACCCTGGAAACTGGGCAGTCAGTTAGCCTGGAAACAGGGCAGTCAGTTACCCTGGAAACAGTGCAGTCAGTTATCCTGGAAACAGGGCGGTCAGTTACCCCGGAAACAGGGTGATCAGTTACCCCGGAAACAGGGCAGTCAGTTACCCTGGAAACAGGGCAGTCAGTTATCCTGGAAACAGGGTGGTCAGTTACCCCGGAAACAGGGTGATCAGTTATCCTGGAAACAGGGCGGTCAGTTACCCCGGAAACAGGGCAGTCAGTTACCCCGGAAACAGGGCGGTCAGTACCCCTGGAAACAGATTAGTCAGTTATCCCGGAAAAAGGGCAGTCAGTTAGCCTGGAAACAGGGCAGTCAGTTACACCAGAAACAGGGCAGTCAGTTACCCTGGAAACAGGGCAGTCAGTTATCCCGGAAACAGGGCAGTCAGTTATACCGGAAACAGTGCAGTCAGTTATCCTGGAAACAGGGCGGTCAGTTACCCCGGAAACAGGGAGATCAATTACCCTGGAAACAGGGCAGTCAGTTATCCCGGAAACAGGGCAGTCAGTTATACCGGAAACAGGGTGATCAGTTACCCTGGAAACAGGGCAGTCAGTTACCCCGGAAACAGGGCAGTCAGTTACCGTGGAAACAGGGCAGTCAGTTATTCCGGAAACAGGGCAGTCAGTTACCCCGGAAACAGGGCAGTCAGTCACCCTGGAAACAGGGCAGAATATTATCCCGGAAACAGGGCAGTCAGTTATCCCGGAAAAAGGGTGATCAGTTACCCTGGAAACTGGGCAGTCAGTTACCCTGGAAACAGGGCAGTCAGTTACCCTGGAAACAGGGCAGTCAGTTACCCCAGAAACTGGGCAGTCAGTTACCCTGGAAACAGGGCAGTCAGTCACCCTGGAAACAGGTTCGTCAGTTACCCTGGAAACAGGGCAGTCATTTCCCTTGGAAACAGGACAGTCAGTTACCCTGGAAACAGGGCAGTGATCTATCCCGGAAACAGGGCAGTCAGTTATCCCGGAAACAGGGTGAACAGTTACCCTGGAAACTGGGCAGTCAGTTACCCTGGAAACAGAGCGGTCAGTTACCCTGGAAACAGGGCAGTCAGTTATCCTGGGAACAGGGTGGTCAGATACCCCGGAAATAGGGCGGTCAGTTATCCTGGAAAGAGGGCGGTCAGTTACCCCGGAAAAAGGGAGATCAGTTACCCGAGAAACAGGGCAGTCAGTTACCCTGGAAACAGGGCAGTCAGTTAACCTGGAAACAGGGCAGTCAGTTATCCTGGAAACAGGGCAGTCATTTATCCTGGAAACAGGGCAGTCAGTTACCCCGGAAATAGGGCGATCAGTTATCCTGGAAACAGGGCGGTCAGTTGCCCCGGAAACAGGGCAGTCAGTTATCCTGGAAACAGGGCAGTCAGTTATCCTGGAAACAGGGTGGTCAGTTACCCCGGAAACAGGGTGATCAGTTATCCTGGAAACAGGGCGGTCAGTTACCCCGGAAACAGGGCAGTCAGTTACCCCGGAAACAGGGCGGCCAGTAACCCTGGAAACAGGGTAATCAGTTACGCCGGAAACAGGGTGATCAGTTATCCCGGAAACAGGGCAGTCAGTTACCCTGGAAACAGGGCAGTCAGTTATCCCGGAAACAGGGCAGTCAGTTATCCCGGAAATAGGCTGATCAGTTACCCTGGAAACTGGGCAGCCAGTTACCCTGGAAACAGGGCAGCCAGTTACCCCGGAAACAGGGCAGTCAGTTCACCTGGAAACAGCGCAGTCAGTTACCCTGGAAACAGTGCAGTCAGTTATCCCAGAAACAGGGCAGTCAGTTATCCTGGAAACAGGGCGGTCATTTACCTGGAAACAAATCGGTTAGTTACCCTGGAAACAGGGCAGTCAGTTATCCTGGAACAGGGTGATCAGTTACCCTGGAAACTGGGCAGTCAGTTAGCCTGGAAACAGGGCAGTCAGTTACCCTGGAAACAGGGCAGTCAGTTATCCTGGAAACAGGGCGGTCAGTTACCCCGGAAACAGGGAGATCAGTTACCCCGGAAACAGGGCAGTCAGTTACCCTGGAAACAGGGCAGTCAGTTATCCTGGAAACAGGGTGGTCAGTTACCCTGGAAAAAGGGTGGTCAGTTGCCCCGGAAAAAGGGTGATCAGTTATCCTGGAAACAGGGCGGTCAGTTACCCCGGAAACAAGGCAGTCAGTTACCCCGGAAACAGGGCGGTCAGTAACCCTGGACACAGATTAGTCAGTTATCCCGGAAACAGGGTGATCAGTTATCCTGGAAACAGGGCAGTCAGTTAGCCTGGAAACAGGGCAGTCAGTTACCACGGAAACAGGGCGGTCGGTAACCCTGGACACAGATTAGACAGTTATCCCGGAAACAGGATGGTCAGTAACCCTGGACACAGGGTAGTCAGTTACGCCGGAAACAGGGCAGTCAGTTATACCGGAAACAGGGTGATCAGTTACCCTGGAAACAGGGCAGTCAGTTACACCGGAGACAGGGCAGTCAGTTATTCCGGAAACAGGGCAGTCAGTTACCCCGGAAACAGGGCAGTCAGTCACCCTGGAAACAGGGCAGAATGCTATCCCGGAAACAGGGCAGTCAGTTATCCCGGAAAAAGGGTGATCAGTTACCCTGGAAACTGGGCAGTCAGTTACCCTGGAAACAGGGCAGTCAGTTACCCCGGAAACAGGGCAGTCAGTTACTCTGGAAACAGGGCAGTCAGTTACCCCGGAAACTGGGCAGTCAGTTACCCTGGAAACAGGGCAGTCAGTCACCCTGGAAACAGGTTCGTCAGTTACCCTGGAAACAGGGCAGTCATTTCCCTTGGAAACAGGGCAGTCAGTTACCCTGGAAACAGGGCAGTGAGCTATCCCGGAAACAGGGCAGTCAGTTATCCCGGAAACAGGGTGAACAGTTACCCTGGAAACTGGGCAGTCAGTTACCCTGGAAACAGGGCAGTCAGTTACCCTGGAAACAGGGCAGTGAGCTATCCCGGAAACAGGGCAGTCAGTTATCCCGGAAACAGGGTGAACAGTTACCCTGGAAACTGGGCAGTCAGTTACCCTGGAAACAGGGCAGTCAGTTACTCTGGAAACAGGGCAGTCAGTTATCCTTGAAACAGGACGGTCAGATACACCGGAAATAGGGCGGTCAGTTATCCTGGAAAGAGGGCGGACAGTTACCCCGGAAAAAAGGAGATCAGTTACCCCGGAAACAGGGCGGTCAGTTACCCTAGAAACAGGGCAGTCAGTTACCCTGGATACAGGGCAGTCAGTTAACCTGGATACAGGGCAGTCAGTTATCCTGGAAACAGGGCAGTCTTTTATCCTGGAAACAGGGCAGTCAGTTACCCCGGAAACAGGGCAGTCAGTTACCGTGGAAACAGGGCAGTCAGTTATTCCGGAAAAAGGGCAGTCAGTTACCCCGGAAACAGGGCAGTCAGTCACCCTGGAAACAGGGCAGAATATTATCCCGGAAACAGGGCAGTCAGTTATCCCGGAAAAAGGGTGATCAGTTACCCTGGAAACTGGGCAGTCAGTTACCCTGGAAACAGGGCAGTCAGTTACCCCGGAAACAGGGCAGTCAGTTACCCTGGAAACAGGGCAGTCAGTTACCCCAGAAACTGGGCAGTCAGTTACCCTGGAAACAGGGCAGTCAGTCACCCTGGAAACAGGTTCGTCAGTTACCCTGGAAACAGGGCAGTCATTTCCCTTGGAAACAGGACAGTCAGTTACCCTGGAAACAGGGCAGTGATCTATCCCGGAAACAGGGCAGTCAGTTATCCCGGAAACAGGGTGAACAGTTACCCTGGAAGCTGGGCAGTCAGTTACCCTGGAAACAGAGCGGTCAGTTACCCTGGAAACAGGGCAGTCAGTTATCCTGGAAACAGGGTGGTCAGATACCCCGGAAATAGGGCGGTCAGTTATCCTGGAAAGAGGGCGGTCAGTTACCCCGGAAAAAGGGAGATCAGTTACCCGAGAAACAGGGCAGTCAGTTACGCTGGAAACAGGGCAGTCAGTTAACCTGGAAACAGGGCAGTCAGTTATCCTGGAAACAGGGCAGTCATTTATCCTGGAAACAGGGCAGTCAGTTACCCCGGAAATAGGGCGATCAGTTATCCTGGAAACAGGGCGGTCAGTTGCCCCGGAAACAGGGCAGTCAGTTATCCTGGAAACAGGGCAGTCAGTTATCCTGGAAACAGGGTGGTCAGTTACCCCGGAAACAGGGTGATCAGTTATCCTGGAAACAGGGCGGTCAGTTACCCCGGAAACAGGGCAGTCAGTTACGCCGGAAACAGGGCGGTCAGTAACCCTGGAAACAGGGTAATCAGTTACGCCGGAAACAGGGTGATCAGTTATCCCGGAAACAGGGCAGTCAGTTACCCTGGAAACAGGGCAGTCAGTTATCCCGGAAACAGGGCAGTCAGTTATCCCGGAAATAGGCTGATCAGTTACCCTGGAAACTGGGCAGCCAGTTACCCTGGAAACAGGGCAGTCAGTTACCCCGGAAACAGGGCAGTCAGTTCACCTGGAAACAGCGCAGTCAGTTACCCTGGAAACAGTGCAGTCAGTTATCCCGGAAACAGGGCAGTCAGTTATCCTGGAAACAGGGCGGTCATTTACCTGGAAACAAATCGGTTAGTTACCCTGGAAACAGGGCAGTCAGTTATCCTGGAAACAGGGTGATCAGTTACCCTGGAAACTGGGCAGTCAGTTAGCCTGGAAACAGGGCAGTCAGTTACCCTGGAAACAGGGCAGTCAGTTATCCTGGAAACAGGGCGGTCAGTTACCCCGGAAACAGGGAGATCAGTTACCCCGGAAACAGGGCAGTCAGTTACCCTGGAAACAGGGCAGTCAGTTATCCTGGAAACAGGGTGGTCAGTTACCCTGGAAAAAGGGTGGTCAGTTGCCCCGGAAAAAGGGTGATCAGTTATCCTGGAAACAGGGCGGTCAGTTACCCCGGAAACAAGGCAGTCAGTTACCCCGGAAACAGGGCGGTCAGTAACCCTGGACACAGATTAGTCAGTTATCCCGGAAACAGGGTGATCAGTTATCCTGGAAACAGGGCAGTCAGTTAGCCTGGAAACAGGGCAGTCAGTTACCCCGGAAACAGGGCGGTCAGTAACCCTGGACACAGATTAGACAGTTATCCCGGAAACAGGATGGTCAGTAACCCAGGACACAGGGTAGTCAGTTACGCCGGAAACAGGGCAGTCAGTTATACCGGAAACAGGGTGATCAGTTACCCTGGAAACAGGGCAGTCAGTTACCCCGGAGACAGGGCAGTCAGTTATTCCGGAAACAGGGCAGTCAGTTACCCCGGAAACAGGGCAGTCAGTCACCCTGGAAACAGGGCAGAATGTTATCCCGGAAACAGGGCAGTCAGTTATCCCGGAAAAAGGGTGATCAGTTACCCTGGAAACTGGGCAGTCAGTTACCCTGGAAACAGGGCAGTCAGTTACCCCGGAAACAGGGCAGTCAGTTACTCTGGAAACAGGGCAGTCAGTTACCCCGGAAACTGGGCAGTCAGTTACCCTGGAAACAGGGCAGTCAGTCACCCTGGAAACAGGTTCGTCAGTTACCCTGGAAACAGGGCAGTCAGTTATCCTGGAAACAGGGTGGTCAGATACCCCGGAAATAGGGCGGTCAGTTATCCTGGAAAGAGGGCGGTCAGTTACCCCGGAAAAAGGGAGATCAGTTACCCGAGAAACAGGGCAGTCAGTTACGCTGGAAACAGGGCAGTCAGTTAACCTGGAAACAGGGCAGTCAGTTATCCTGGAAACAGGGCAGTCATTTATCCTGGAAACAGGGCAGTCAGTTACCCCGGAAATAGGGCGATCAGTTATCCTGGAAACAGGGCGGTCAGTTGCCCCGGAAACAGGGCAGTCAGTTATCCTGGAAACAGGGCAGTCAGTTATCCTGGAAACAGGGTGGTCAGTTACCCCGGAAACAGGGTGATCAGTTATCCTGGAAACAGGGCGGTCAGTTACCCCGGAAACAGGGCAGTCAGTTACGCCGGAAACAGGGCGGTCAGTAACCCTGGAAACAGGGTAATCAGTTACGCCGGAAACAGGGTGATCAGTTATCCCGGAAACAGGGCAGTCAGTTACCCTGGAAACAGGGCAGTCAGTTATCCCGGAAACAGGGCAGTCAGTTATCCCGGAAATAGGCTGATCAGTTACCCTGGAAACTGGGCAGCCAGTTACCCTGGAAACAGGGCAGTCAGTTACCCCGGAAACAGGGCAGTCAGTTCACCTGGAAACAGCGCAGTCAGTTACCCTGGAAACAGTGCAGTCAGTTATCCCGGAAACAGGGCAGTCAGTTATCCTGGAAACAGGGCGGTCATTTACCTGGAAACAAATCGGTTAGTTACCCTGGAAACAGGGCAGTCAGTTATCCTGGAAACAGGGTGATCAGTTACCCTGGAAACTGGGCAGTCAGTTAGCCTGGAAACAGGGCAGTCAGTTACCCTGGAAACAGGGCAGTCAGTTATCCTGGAAACAGGGCGGTCAGTTACCCCGGAAACAGGGAGATCAGTTACCCCGGAAACAGGGCAGTCAGTTACCCTGGAAACAGGGCAGTCAGTTATCCTGGAAACAGGGTGGTCAGTTACCCTGGAAAAAGGGTGGTCAGTTGCCCCGGAAAAAGGGTGATCAGTTATCCTGGAAACAGGGCGGTCAGTTACCCCGGAAACAAGGCAGTCAGTTACCCCGGAAACAGGGCGGTCAGTAACCCTGGACACAGATTAGTCAGTTATCCCGGAAACAGGGTGATCAGTTATCCTGGAAACAGGGCAGTCAGTTAGCCTGGAAACAGGGCAGTCAGTTACCCCGGAAACAGGGCGGTCAGTAACCCTGGACACAGATTAGACAGTTATCCCGGAAACAGGATGGTCAGTAACCCAGGACACAGGGTAGTCAGTTACGCCGGAAACAGGGCAGTCAGTTATACCGGAAACAGGGTGATCAGTTACCCTGGAAACAGGGCAGTCAGTTACCCCGGAGACAGGGCAGTCAGTTATTCCGGAAACAGGGCAGTCAGTTACCCCGGAAACAGGGCAGTCAGTCACCCTGGAAACAGGGCAGAATGTTATCCCGGAAACAGGGCAGTCAGTTATCCCGGAAAAAGGGTGATCAGTTACCCTGGAAACTGGGCAGTCAGTTACCCTGGAAACAGGGCAGTCAGTTACCCCGGAAACAGGGCAGTCAGTTACTCTGGAAACAGGGCAGTCAGTTACCCCGGAAACTGGGCAGTCAGTTACCCTGGAAACAGGGCAGTCAGTCACCCTGGAAACAGGTTCGTCAGTTACCCTGGAAACAGGGCAGTCAGTTATCCTGGAAACAGGGTGGTCAGATACCCCGGAAATAGGGCGGTCAGTTATCCTGGAAAGAGGGCGGTCAGTTACCCCGGAAAAAGGGAGATCAGTTACCCGAGAAACAGGGCAGTCAGTTACCCTGGAAACAGGGCAGTCAGTTAACCTGGAAACAGGGCAGTCAGTTATCCTGGAAACAGGGCAGTCATTTATCCTGGAAACAGGGCAGTCAGTTACCCCGGAAATAGGGCGATCAGTTATCCTGGAAACAGGGCGGTCAGTTGCCCCGGAAACAGGGCAGTCAGTTATCCTGGAAACAGGGCAGTCAGTTATCCTGGAAACAGGGTGGTCAGTTACCCCGGAAACAGGGTGATCAGTTATCCTGGAAACAGGGCGGTCAGTTACCCCGGAAACAGGGCAGTCAGTTACCCCGGAAACAGGGCGGTCAGTAACCCTGGAAACAGGGTAATCAGTTACGCCGGAAACAGGGTGATCAGTTATCCCGGAAACAGGGCAGTCAGTTACCCTGGAAACAGGGCAGTCAGTTATCCCGGAAACAGGGCAGTCAGTTATCCCGGAAATAGGCTGATCAGTTACCCTGGAAACTGGGCAGCCAGTTACCCTGGAAACAGGGCAGCCAGTTACCCCGGAAACAGGGCAGTCAGTTCACCTGGAAACAGCGCAGTCAGTTACCCTGGAAACAGTGCAGTCAGTTATCCCAGAAACAGGGCAGTCAGTTATCCTGGAAACAGGGCGGTCATTTACCTGGAAACAAATCGGTTAGTTACCCTGGAAACAGGGCAGTCAGTTATCCTGGAACAGGGTGATCAGTTACCCTGGAAACTGGGCAGTCAGTTAGCCTGGAAACAGGGCAGTCAGTTACCCTGGAAACAGGGCAGTCAGTTATCCTGGAAACAGGGCGGTCAGTTACCCCGGAAACAGGGAGATCAGTTACCCCGGAAACAGGGCAGTCAGTTACCCTGGAAACAGGGCAGTCAGTTATCCTGGAAACAGGGTGGTCAGTTACCCTGGAAAAAGGGTGGTCAGTTGCCCCGGAAAAAGGGTGATCAGTTATCCTGGAAACAGGGCGGTCAGTTACCCCGGAAACAAGGCAGTCAGTTACCCCGGAAACAGGGCGGTCAGTAACCCTGGACACAGATTAGTCAGTTATCCCGGAAACAGGGTGATCAGTTATCCTGGAAACAGGGCAGTCAGTTAGCCTGGAAACAGGGCAGTCAGTTACCACGGAAACAGGGCGGTCAGTAACCCTGGACACAGATTAGACAGTTATCCCGGAAACAGGATGGTCAGTAACCCTGGACACAGGGTAGTCAGTTACGCCGGAAACAGGGCAGTCAGTTATACCGGAAACAGGGTGATCAGTTACCCTGGAAACAGGGCAGTCAGTTACCCCGGAGACAGGGCAGTCAGTTATTCCGGAAACAGGGCAGTCAGTTACCCCGGAAACAGGGCAGTCAGTCACCCTGGAAACAGGGCAGAATGCTATCCCGGAAACAGGGCAGTCAGTTATCCCGGAAAAAGGGTGATCAGTTACCCTGGAAACTGGGCAGTCAGTTACCCTGGAAACAGGGCAGTCAGTTACCCCGGAAACAGGGCAGTCAGTTACTCTGGAAACAGGGCAGTCAGTTACCCCGGAAACTGGGCAGTCAGTTACCCTGGAAACAGGGCAGTCAGTCACCCTGGAAACAGGTTCGTCAGTTACCCTGGAAACAGGGCAGTCATTTCCCTTGGAAACAGGGCAGTCAGTTACCCTGGAAACAGGGCAGTGAGCTATCCCGGAAACAGGGCAGTCAGTTATCCCGGAAACAGGGTGAACAGTTACCCTGGAAACTGGGCAGTCAGTTACCCTGGAAACAGGGCAGTCAGTTACCCCGGAAACAGGGCAGTCAGTTATCCTGGAAACAGGGTGGTCAGTTACCCCGGAAACAGGGTGATCAGTTATCCTGGAAACTGGGCAGCCAGTTACCCTGGAAACAGGGCAGTCAGTTATCCCGGAAACAGGGCAGTCAGTTATCCCGGAAATAGGCTGATCAGTTACCCTGGAAACTGGGCAGCCAGTTACCCTGGAAACAGGGCAGTCAGTTACCCCGGAAACAGGGCAGTCAGTTCACCTGGAAACAGCGCAGTCAGTTACCCTGGAAACAGTGCAGTCAGTTATCCCGGAAACAGGGCAGTCAGTTATCCTGGAAACAGGGCGGTCATTTACCTGGAAACAAATCGGTTAGTTACCCTGGAAACAGGGCAGTCAGTTATCCTGGAAACAGGGTGATCAGTTACCCTGGAAACTGGGCAGTCAGTTAGCCTGGAAACAGGGCAGTCAGTTACCCTGGAAACAGGGCAGTCAGTTATCCTGGAAACAGGGCGGTCAGTTACCCCGGAAACAGGGAGATCAGTTACCCCGGAAACAGGGCAGTCAGTTACCCTGGAAACAGGGCAGTCAGTTATCCTGGAAACAGGGTGGTCAGTTACCCTGGAAAAAGGGTGGTCAGTTGCCCCGGAAAAAGGGTGATCAGTTATCCTGGAAACAGGGCGGTCAGTTACCCCGGAAACAAGGCAGTCAGTTACCCCGGAAACAGGGCGGTCAGTAACCCTGGACACAGATTAGTCAGTTATCCCGGAAACAGGGTGATCAGTTATCCTGGAAACAGGGCAGTCAGTTAGCCTGGAAACAGGGCAGTCAGTTACCCCGGAAACAGGGCGGTCAGTAACCCTGGACACAGATTAGACAGTTATCCCGGAAACAGGATGGTCAGTAACCCAGGACACAGGGTAGTCAGTTACGCCGGAAACAGGGCAGTCAGTTATACCGGAAACAGGGTGATCAGTTACCCTGGAAACAGGGCAGTCAGTTACCCCGGAGACAGGGCAGTCAGTTATTCCGGAAACAGGGCAGTCAGTTACCCCGGAAACAGGGCAGTCAGTCACCCTGGAAACAGGGCAGAATGTTATCCCGGAAACAGGGCAGTCAGTTATCCCGGAAAAAGGGTGATCAGTTACCCTGGAAACTGGGCAGTCAGTTACCCTGGAAACAGGGCAGTCAGTTACCCCGGAAACAGGGCAGTCAGTTACTCTGGAAACAGGGCAGTCAGTTACCCCGGAAACTGGGCAGTCAGTTACCCTGGAAACAGGGCAGTCAGTCACCCTGGAAACAGGTTCGTCAGTTACCCTGGAAACAGGGCAGTCAGTTATCCTGGAAACAGGGTGGTCAGATACCCCGGAAATAGGGCGGTCAGTTATCCTGGAAAGAGGGCGGTCAGTTACCCCGGAAAAAGGGAGATCAGTTACCCGAGAAACAGGGCAGTCAGTTACGCTGGAAACAGGGCAGTCAGTTAACCTGGAAACAGGGCAGTCAGTTATCCTGGAAACAGGGCAGTCATTTATCCTGGAAACAGGGCAGTCAGTTACCCCGGAAATAGGGCGATCAGTTATCCTGGAAACAGGGCGGTCAGTTGCCCCGGAAACAGGGCAGTCAGTTATCCTGGAAACAGGGCAGTCAGTTATCCTGGAAACAGGGTGGTCAGTTACCCCGGAAACAGGGTGATCAGTTATCCTGGAAACAGGGCGGTCAGTTACCCCGGAAACAGGGCAGTCAGTTACGCCGGAAACAGGGCGGTCAGTAATCCTGGAAACAGGGTAATCAGTTACGCCGGAAACAGGGTGATCAGTTATCCCGGAAACAGGGCAGTCAGTTACCCTGGAAACAGGGCAGTCAGTTATCCCGGAAACAGGGCAGTCAGTTATCCCGGAAATAGGCTGATCAGTTACCCTGGAAACTGGGCAGCCAGTTACCCTGGAAACAGGGCAGTCAGTTACCCCGGAAACAGGGCAGTCAGTTCACCTGGAAACAGCGCAGTCAGTTACCCTGGAAACAGTGCAGTCAGTTATCCCGGAAACAGGGCAGTCAGTTATCCTGGAAACAGGGCGGTCATTTACCTGGAAACAAATCGGTTAGTTACCCTGGAAACAGGGCAGTCAGTTATCCTGGAAACAGGGTGATCAGTTACCCTGGAAACTGGGCAGTCAGTTAGCCTGGAAACAGGGCAGTCAGTTACCCTGGAAACAGGGCAGTCAGTTATCCTGGAAACAGGGCGGTCAGTTACCCCGGAAACAGGGAGATCAGTTACCCCGGAAACAGGGCAGTCAGTTACCCTGGAAACAGGGCAGTCAGTTATCCTGGAAACAGGGTGGTCAGTTACCCTGGAAAAAGGGTGGTCAGTTGCCCCGGAAAAAGGGTGATCAGTTATCCTGGAAACAGGGCGGTCAGTTACCCCGGAAACAAGGCAGTCAGTTACCCCGGAAACAGGGCGGTCAGTAACCCTGGACACAGATTAGTCAGTTATCCCGGAAACAGGGTGATCAGTTATCCTGGAAACAGGGCAGTCAGTTAGCCTGGAAACAGGGCAGTCAGTTACCCCGGAAACAGGGCGGTCAGTAACCCTGGACACAGATTAGACAGTTATCCCGGAAACAGGATGGTCAGTAACCCAGGACACAGGGTAGTCAGTTACGCCGGAAACAGGGCAGTCAGTTATACCGGAAACAGGGTGATCAGTTACCCTGGAAACAGGGCAGTCAGTTACCCCGGAGACAGGGCAGTCAGTTATTCCGGAAACAGGGCAGTCAGTTACCCCGGAAACAGGGCAGTCAGTCACCCTGGAAACAGGGCAGAATGTTATCCCGGAAACAGGGCAGTCAGTTATCCCGGAAAAAGGGTGATCAGTTACCCTGGAAACTGGGCAGTCAGTTACCCTGGAAACAGGGCAGTCAGTTACCCCGGAAACAGGGCAGTCAGTTACTCTGGAAACAGGGCAGTCAGTTACCCCGGAAACTGGGCAGTCAGTTACCCTGGAAACAGGGCAGTCAGTCACCCTGGAAACAGGTTCGTCAGTTACCCTGGAAACAGGGCAGTCAGTTATCCTGGAAACAGGGTGGTCAGATACCCCGGAAATAGGGCGGTCAGTTATCCTGGAAAGAGGGCGGTCAGTTACCCCGGAAAAAGGGAGATCAGTTACCCGAGAAACAGGGCAGTCAGTTACCCTGGAAACAGGGCAGTCAGTTAACCTGGAAACAGGGCAGTCAGTTATCCTGGAAACAGGGCAGTCATTTATCCTGGAAACAGGGCAGTCAGTTACCCCGGAAATAGGGCGATCAGTTATCCTGGAAACAGGGCGGTCAGTTGCCCCGGAAACAGGGCAGTCAGTTATCCTGGAAACAGGGCAGTCAGTTATCCTGGAAACAGGGTGGTCAGTTACCCCGGAAACAGGGTGATCAGTTATCCTGGAAACAGGGCGGTCAGTTACCCCGGAAACAGGGCAGTCAGTTACCCCGGAAACAGGGCGGTCAGTAACCCTGGAAACAGGGTAATCAGTTACGCCGGAAACAGGGTGATCAGTTATCCCGGAAACAGGGCAGTCAGTTACCCTGGAAACAGGGCAGTCAGTTATCCCGGAAACAGGGCAGTCAGTTATCCCGGAAATAGGCTGATCAGTTACCCTGGAAACTGGGCAGCCAGTTACCCTGGAAACAGGGCAGCCAGTTACCCCGGAAACAGGGCAGTCAGTTCACCTGGAAACAGCGCAGTCAGTTACCCTGGAAACAGTGCAGTCAGTTATCCCAGAAACAGGGCAGTCAGTTATCCTGGAAACAGGGCGGTCATTTACCTGGAAACAAATCGGTTAGTTACCCTGGAAACAGGGCAGTCAGTTATCCTGGAACAGGGTGATCAGTTACCCTGGAAACTGGGCAGTCAGTTAGCCTGGAAACAGGGCAGTCAGTTACCCTGGAAACAGGGCAGTCAGTTATCCTGGAAACAGGGCGGTCAGTTACCCCGGAAACAGGGAGATCAGTTACCCCGGAAACAGGGCAGTCAGTTACCCTGGAAACAGGGCAGTCAGTTATCCTGGAAACAGGGTGGTCAGTTACCCTGGAAAAAGGGTGGTCAGTTGCCCCGGAAAAAGGGTGATCAGTTATCCTGGAAACAGGGCGGTCAGTTACCCCGGAAACAAGGCAGTCAGTTACCCCGGAAACAGGGCGGTCAGTAACCCTGGACACAGATTAGTCAGTTATCCCGGAAACAGGGTGATCAGTTATCCTGGAAACAGGGCAGTCAGTTAGCCTGGAAACAGGGCAGTCAGTTACCACGGAAACAGGGCGGTCAGTAACCCTGGACACAGATTAGACAGTTATCCCGGAAACAGGATGGTCAGTAACCCTGGACACAGGGTAGTCAGTTACGCCGGAAACAGGGCAGTCAGTTATACCGGAAACAGGGTGATCAGTTACCCTGGAAACAGGGCAGTCAGTTACCCCGGAGACAGGGCAGTCAGTAATTCCGGAAACAGGGCAGTCAGTTACCCCGGAAACAGGGCAGTCAGTCACCCTGGAAACAGGGCAGAATGCTATCCCGGAAACAGGGCAGTCAGTTATCCCGGAAAAAGGGTGATCAGTTACCCTGGAAACTGGGCAGTCAGTTACCCTGGAAACAGGGCAGTCAGTTACCCCGGAAACAGGGCAGTCAGTTACTCTGGAAACAGGGCAGTCAGTTACCCCGGAAACTGGGCAGTCAGTTACCCTGGAAACAGGGCAGTCAGTCACCCTGGAAACAGGTTCGTCAGTTACCCTGGAAACAGGGCAGTCATTTCCCTTGGAAACAGGGCAGTCAGTTACCCTGGAAACAGGGCAGTGAGCTATCCCGGAAACAGGGCAGTCAGTTATCCCGGAAACAGGGTGAACAGTTACCCTGGAAACTGGGCAGTCAGTTACCCTGGAAACAGGGCAGTCAGTTACCCTGGAAACAGGGCAGTGAGCTATCCCGGAAACAGGGCAGTCAGTTATCCCGGAAACAGGGTGAACAGTTACCCTGGAAACTGGGCAGTCAGTTACCCTGGAAACAGGGCAGTCAGTTACTCTGGAAACAGGGCAGTCAGTTATCCTTGAAACAGGACGGTCAGATACACCGGAAATAGGGCGGTCAGTTATCCTGGAAAGAGGGCGGACAGTTACCCCGGAAAAAAGGAGATCAGTTACCCCGGAAACAGGGCGGTCAGTTACCCTAGAAACAGGGCAGTCAGTTACCCTGGATACAGGGCAGTCAGTTAACCTGGATACAGGGCAGTCAGTTATCCTGGAAACAGGGCAGTCTTTTATCCTGGAAACAGGGCAGTCAGTTACCCCGGAAACAGGGCAGTCAGTTACCGTGGAAACAGGGCAGTCAGTTATTCCGGAAAAAGGGCAGTCAGTTACCCCGGAAACAGGGCAGTCAGTCACCCTGGAAACAGGGCAGAATATTATCCCGGAAACAGGGCAGTCAGTTATCCCGGAAAAAGGGTGATCAGTTACCCTGGAAACTGGGCAGTCAGTTACCCTGGAAACAGGGCAGTCAGTTACCCCGGAAACAGGGCAGTCAGTTACCCTGGAAACAGGGCAGTCAGTTACCCCAGAAACTGGGCAGTCAGTTACCCTGGAAACAGGGCAGTCAGTCACCCTGGAAACAGGTTCGTCAGTTACCCTGGAAACAGGGCAGTCATTTCCCTTGGAAACAGGACAGTCAGTTACCCTGGAAACAGGGCAGTGATCTATCCCGGAAACAGGGCAGTCAGTTATCCCGGAAACAGGGTGAACAGTTACCCTGGAAGCTGGGCAGTCAGTTACCCTGGAAACAGAGCGGTCAGTTACCCTGGAAACAGGGCAGTCAGTTATCCTGGAAACAGGGTGGTCAGATACCCCGGAAATAGGGCGGTCAGTTATCCTGGAAAGAGGGCGGTCAGTTACCCCGGAAAAAGGGAGATCAGTTTCCCGAGAAACAGGGCAGTCAGTTACGCTGGAAACAGGGCAGTCAGTTAACCTGGAAACAGGGCAGTCAGTTATCCTGGAAACAGGGCAGTCATTTATCCTGGAAACAGGGCAGTCAGTTACCCCGGAAATAGGGCGATCAGTTATCCTGGAAACAGGGCGGTCAGTTGCCCCGGAAACAGGGCAGTCAGTTATCCTGGAAACAGGGCAGTCAGTTATCCTGGAAACAGGGTGGTCAGTTACCCCGGAAACAGGGTGATCAGTTATCCTGGAAACAGGGCGGTCAGTTACCCCGGAAACAGGGCAGTCAGTTACGCCGGAAACAGGGCGGTCAGTAACCCTGGAAACAGGGTAATCAGTTACGCCGGAAACAGGGTGATCAGTTATCCCGGAAACAGGGCAGTCAGTTACCCTGGAAACAGGGCAGTCAGTTATCCCGGAAACAGGGCAGTCAGTTATCCCGGAAATAGGCTGATCAGTTACCCTGGAAACTGGGCAGCCAGTTACCCTGGAAACAGGGCAGTCAGTTACCCCGGAAACAGGGCAGTCAGTTCACCTGGAAACAGCGCAGTCAGTTACCCTGGAAACAGTGCAGTCAGTTATCCCGGAAACAGGGCAGTCAGTTATCCTGGAAACAGGGCGGTCATTTACCTGGAAACAAATCGGTTAGTTACCCTGGAAACAGGGCAGTCAGTTATCCTGGAAACAGGGTGATCAGTTACCCTGGAAACTGGGCAGTCAGTTAGCCTGGAAACAGGGCAGTCAGTTACCCTGGAAACAGGGCAGTCAGTTATCCTGGAAACAGGGCGGTCAGTTACCCCGGAAACAGGGAGATCAGTTACCCCGGAAACAGGGCAGTCAGTTACCCTGGAAACAGGGCAGTCAGTTATCCTGGAAACAGGGTGGTCAGTTACCCTGGAAAAAGGGTGGTCAGTTGCCCCGGAAAAAGGGTGATCAGTTATCCTGGAAACAGGGCGGTCAGTTACCCCGGAAACAAGGCAGTCAGTTACCCCGGAAACAGGGCGGTCAGTAACCCTGGACACAGATTAGTCAGTTATCCCGGAAACAGGGTGATCAGTTATCCTGGAAACAGGGCAGTCAGTTAGCCTGGAAACAGGGCAGTCAGTTACCCCGGAAACAGGGCGGTCAGTAACCCTGGACACAGATTAGACAGTTATCCCGGAAACAGGATGGTCAGTAACCCTGGACACAGGGTAGTCAGTTACGCCGGAAACAGGGCAGTCAGTTATACCGGAAACAGGGTGATCAGTTACCCTGGAAACAGGGCAGTCAGTTACCCCGGAGACAGGGCAGTCAGTTATTCCGGAAACAGGGCAGTCAGTTACCCCGGAAACAGGGCAGTCAGTCACCCTGGAAACAGGGCAGAATGTTATCCCGGAAACAGGGCAGTCAGTTATCCCGGAAAGAGGGTGATCAGTTACCCTGGAAACTGGGCAGTCAGTTACCCTGGAAACAGGGCAGTCAGTTACCCCGGAAACAGGGCAGTCAGTTACTCTGGAAACAGGGCAGTCAGTTACCCCGGAAACTGGGCAGTCAGTTACCCTGGAAACAGGGCAGTCAGTCACCCTGGAAACAGGTTCGTCAGTTACCCTGGAAACAGGGGGATCAGTTATCCTGGAAACAGGGCAGTAAGTTAGCCTGGATACAGGGCGGTCAGTAACCCTGGAAACAGATTAGTCAGTTACCCCAGAAACAGGGTGATCAGTTATCCTGGAAACAGGGCAGTAAGTTAGCCTGGAAACAGGGCAGTCAGTTACCCCGGAAACTGGGCAGTCAGTTATCCCGGAAACAGGGTGATCAGTTACCCTGAAACAGGGCAGCCTGTTACCCCGGAAACAGGGCAGTCAGTTACCCTGGAAACAGGGCAGTCTGTTATTCCGGAAACAGGTCAATCAGTTGCCCCGGAAACAGGGCGGTCAGTTGCCCTGGAAACAGGGTGATCAGTTACACAGGAAACAGGGAGATCAGTTACCCTGGAAACAGGGCAGTCAGTTACCCCGGAAACAGGGTGATCAGTTACCCCGGAAACAGGGAGATCAGTTACCCTGGAAACAGGGCAGACAGTTATCCTGGAAATAGGGCGGTCAGTTACCCCGGAAACAGGGCATTCAGTTAACCGGGAAAAAGGGCAGTCAGTTATCCCGGAAACAGGGCGGACAGTTACCCCGGAAACAGAGCGCTCGGTTATCCCGGAAACAGGGTGATCAGTTACCCTGGAAACAAGGCAGTCAGTTATCCCGGAAACAGGGCAGTCAGTTATCCCGGAAACAGGGTGATCAGTTGCCCTGGAAACTGGGCAGTCAGTTACCCTGGAAACAGGGCAGTCAGTTATCCCAGAAACAGGGCAGTCAGTTACCCTGGAAACTGGGCAGTCAGTTACCCTGGAAACAGGGCAGTCAGTTATCCCGGAAACAGGGTGTTCAGTTACCCTGGAAACAGGGCAGAATGTTATCCCGGAAACAGGGCAATCAGTTATCCCGGAAAAAGGGTGATCAGTTACCCTGGAAACTGGGCAGTCAGCTACCCTGGAAACAGGGCTGTCAGTTACCCCGGAAACAGGGCAGTCAGTTACCCTGGTAACAGGGCAGTCAGTTACCCCGGAAACAGTGCAGTCAGTTCCCGTGGAAACAGGGCAGTCAGTCACCCAGGAAACAGGTTAGTCAGTTACGCCGGAAACAGCGTGATCAGTTACCCCGGAAACAGGGCAGTCAGTTCACCTGGAAACAGGGCAGTCATTTACCCTGGAAACAGGGCAGTCAGTTACCCTGGAAACAGGGCAGTCATTTATCCTGGAAACAGGGCGGTCAGTTACCCCGGAAACAGGGAGATCAGTTACCCCGGAAACAGGGCAGTCAGTTACCCTGGAAACAGGGCAGTCAGTTATCCTGGAAACAGGGCAGTCAGTTACCCTGGAAACAGGGCAGTCAGTTATCCTGGAAACAGGGTGGTCAGTTACCCCGGAAACAGGGCAGTCAGTTTCCCCGGAAACAGGGCAGTCAGCTACCCTGGGAACAGGGCAGTCAGTTATCCTGGAAACAGGGCAGTCAGTTACCCTGGAAACAGGGCAGTCAGTTATCCTGGAAACAGGGTGGTCAGTTACCCTGGAAACAGATTAGTCAGTTACCCCGGAAACAGGGTGATCAATTATCCTGGAAACAGGGCTGTCAGTTACTCTGGAAACAGGGCGGTCAGTTACCCCGGATACAGGGCAGTCAGTTACCCCGGAAACAGGGCAGTCAGTTACCCTGGAAACAGGACAGTCAGTTATCCCGGAAAAAGGGCAGTCAGTTACCCTGGAAACAGGGCAGTCAGTTTCCCCGGACACAGGGCAGTCAGCTACCCTGGAAACAGGGCAGTCAGTTATCCTGGAAACAGGGCAGTCAGTTACCCTGGAAACAGGGCAGTCAGTTATCCTGGAAACAGGGTGGTCAGTTACCCTGGAAACAGATTAGTCAGTTACCCCGGAAACAGGGTGATCAATTATCCTGGAAACAGGGCCGTCAGTTACTCTGGAAACAGGGCGGTCAGTTACCCCGGATACAGGGCAGTCAGTTACCCCGGAAACAGGGCAGTCAGTTACCCTGGAAACAGGGCAGTCAGTTATCCTGGAAAAAGGGCAGTCAGTTACCCTGGAAACAGGGCAGTCAGTTATCCCGGAAACAGGGTGTTCAGTTACCCTGGAAACAGGGCAGAATGTTATCCCGGAAACAGGGCAGTCAGTTATCCCGGAAAAAGGGTGATCAGTTACCCTGGAAACTGGGCAGTCAGCTACCCTGGAAACAGGGCTGTCAGTTACCCCGGAAACAGGGCAGTCAGTTACCCTGGAAACAGGGCAGTCAGTTACCCCGGAAACTGGGCAGTCAGTTCCCGTGGAAACAGGGCAGTCAGTCACCCAGGAAACAGGTTAGTCAGTTACGCCGGAAACAGCGTGATCAGTTACCCCGGAAACAGGGCAGTCAGTTCACCTGGAAACAGGGCAGTCAGTTACCCTGGAAACAGGGCAGTCAGTTACCCTGGAAACAGGGCAGTCATTTATCCTGGAAACAGGGCGGTCACTTACCCCGGAAACAGGGAGAGCAGTTACCCCGGAAACAGGGCAGTCAGTTACCCTGGAAACAGGGCAGTCAGTTATCCTGGAAACAGGGCAGTCAGTTACCCTGGAAACAGGGCAGTCAGTTATCCTGGAAACAGGGTGGTCAGTTACCCCGGAAACAGGGTGGTCAGTTACCCCGGAAACAGGGCAGTCAGTTTCCCCGGAAACAGGGCGGTCAGTAACCCTGGAAACAGATTAGTCAGTTACCCCGGAAACAGGGTGATCAATTATCCTGGAAACAGGGCAGTCAGTTACTCTGGAAACAGGGCGGTCAGTTACCCCGGATACAGGGCAGTCAGTTACCCCGGAAACAGGGCAGTCAGTTACCCTGGAAACAGGGCAGTCAGTTATCCCGGAAACAGGGCAGTCAGTTATCCCGGAAACAGGGTGATCAGATACCCTGGAAACAGGGCAGTCAGTTACCCCGGAAAGAGGGCAGTCAGTTACCTTGGAAACAGGGCAGTCAGTTATCCCGGAAACAGGGCAGTCAGTTATCCCGGAAACAGGGTGATCAGTTACCCTGGAAACTGGGCAGTCAGTTACCCTGGAAACAGGGCAGTCAGTTATTCTGGAAACAAATCGGTTAGTTACCCTGGAAACAGGGCAGTCAGTTACCCTGGAAACATGGCAGTCAGTTACCCCGGAAACAGGGCAGTCAGTTACCCTGGATACAGGGCGGTCAGTTGCCCTGGAAACAGGGCAGTCAGTTACCCCGGAAACAGGGTGATCTGTTACACAGGAAACAGGGCGGTCAGTTACCTGGAAACAAATCGGTCAGTTACCCTGGAAACAGGGTGGTCAGTTACCCCGGCAACAGGGCAGTCAGTTACCCCGGAAACAGGGCAGTCAGTTACCCTGGAAACAGGGCAGTCAGTTATCCTGGAAACAGGGCAGTCAGTTACCCTGGAAACAGGGCAGTCAGTTATCCTGGAAACAGTTTGGTCAGTTACCCCGGAAACAGGGCAGTCAGTTTCCCCGGAAACAGGGCGGTCAGTAACCCTGGAAACAGATTAGTCAGTTACCCCAGAAACAGGGTGATCAATTACCCTGGAAACAGGGCAGTCAGTTATCCCGGAAACAGGGCAGTCAGTTATCCCGGAAACAGGGTGATCAGTTACCCTGGAAACAGGGCAGTCAGTTACCCCAGAAACAGGGCAGTCAGTTACCCTGGAAACAGGGCAGTCAGTTATCCCGGAAACAGGGCAGTCAGTTATCCCGGAAACAGGGTGAACAGTTACCCTGGAAACAGGGCAGACAGTTACCCTGGAAACAGGTTGGTCAGTTACCCTAGAAACAGGGCAGTCAGTTACCCCGGAAACAGGGTGATCAGTTTCCCTGGAAACTGGGCAGTCAGTTATCCCGGAAACAGGGCAGTCAGTTAACCTGGAAACAGGGCAGTCAGTTATCCTGGAAACAGGGCGGTCCGGTACCCCGGAAATAGGGCGGTCAGTTACCCTGGAAACAGGGCAGTCAGTTATCCTGGAAACAGGGTGGTCCGTTATCCCGGAAACAGGGCAGTCAGTTATCCCGGAAACAGGGTGAACAGTTACCCTGGAAACAGGACGTTCAGTTACCCCGGAAACAGGGCGGTTAATTAACCCAGAAACAGGGCGATCAGTTACCCTGGAAACAGGGTTATCAGTTACCCTCGAAACTGGGCAGTCAGTTACACTGGAAACAGGGCAGTCAGTTACCCTGGAAACAGGGCAGTTAGTTAACCTGGAAACAGGGCAGTCAGTTATCCTGGAAACAGGGCATTCAGTTATCCTGGAAACAGGGCGGTCATTTACCCCGGAAATAGGGCGGTGAGTTCTCCTGGAAACAGGGCGGTCAGTTACCCCGGAAACAGGGAGATCAGTTACCCCGGAAACAGGGCAGTCAGTTACCCTGGAAACAGGGCAGTCAGTCATCATGGAAACAGGGTGGTCAGTTACCCTGGAAACAGGGTGGTCAGTTACCCCGGAAACACGGTGATCAGTTATCCTGGAAACAGGGCGGTCAGTTACCCCGGAAACAGGGCAGTCAGTTACCCCGGAAACAGCGTGATCAGTTATCCTGGAAACAGGGCAGTCAGTTAGCCTGGAAACAGGGCAGTCAGTTACCCCGGAAACAGGGCAGTCAGTTATCCCGCAAACAGGGTGATCAGTTACTCTGGAAACAGGGCAGTAAGTTACCCTGGAAACAGGGCAGTCAGTTATCCCGGAAACAGGGCAGTCAGTTATCCCGGAAACAGGGTGATCAGTTACTCTGGAAACAGGGCAGTCAGTTACCCCGGAAACAGGGCAGTCAGTTACCCTGGAAACAGGGCAGTCAGTTATCCCGGAAACAGGGCAGTCAGTTATCCCGGAAACAGGGTGATCAGTTACCCTGGAAACTGGGCAGTCAGTTACCCTGAAACAGGGCAGTCAGTTACCCCGGAAACAGGGCAGTCAGTTACCCTGGAAACTGGGCAGTCATTTATCCTGGAAACAGGGCAGTCAGTTATCCCGGAAACAGGGTGATCAGTGACCCTGGAAACTGGGCAGTCAGTTATCCCGGAAACAGGGCAGTCAGTTATCCCGGAAAAAGGGTGATCAGTTACCCTGGAAACTGGGCAGTCAGTTAACCTGGAAACAGGGCAGTCAGTTACCCCGGAAACAGTGCAGTCAATTACCCTGGAAACAGGGCAGTCAGTTACCCCGGAAACTGGGCAGTCAGTTACCCTGGAAACAGGTTAGTCAGTTACCCCAGAAACAGGGTGATCAGTTACCCCGGAAACAGGGCAGTCAGTTCCCCTGGAAACCCGACAGTCAGTTACCCTGGAAACAGGGCAGTCAGTTATCCCCAAAACCGGGCAGTCAGTTATCCAGGAAACAGGGTGATCAAGTACCCTGGAAACTGGGCAGTCAGTTACCGTGGAAACAGGGCGGTCAGTTACCCTGGAAACAGGGCAGTCAGTTATCCTGGAAACAGGGTGATCAGTTACCCTGGAACCAGGGCAGTTAGTTACCCTGGAAACAGGGCAGTCAGTTATACTGGAAACAGGGCAGAGCGTTATCCCCAGAAACAGGGCGGTCAGTTACCCCGGAAATAAGGCGGTCAGTTATCCTGGAAACAGGGCAGTCAGTTACCCTGGAAACAGCCAGTCAGTTACCCTGGAAACAGGGCAGTCAGTTATCCCGGAAACAGGGTGATCAGTTACCCTGGAAACTGGGCAGTCAGTTACCGTGGAAACAGGGCGGTCAGTTACCCTGGAAACAGGGCAGTCAGTTATCCTGGAAACAGGGTGATCAGTTACCCTGGAACCAGGGCAGTTAGTTACCCTGGAAACAGGGCAGTCTGTTATACTGGAAACAGGGCAGAGCGTTATCCCCAGAAACAGGGCGGTCAGTTCCCCCGGAAATAAGGCGGTCAGTTATCCTGGAAACAGGGCAGTCAGTTACCCTGGAAACAGCCAGTCAGTTACCCTGGAAACAGGGCAGTCAGTTATCCCGGAAACAGGGTGATCAGTTACCCTGGAAACTGGGCAGTCAGTTACACTGGATACAGCCAGTCAGTTACCCTGGAAACAGGGCAGTCAGTTATCCTGGAAACAGGGCATTCAGTTATCCTGGAAACAGGGCGGTCATTTACCCCAGCAATAGGGCGGTCAGTTCTCCTGGAAACAGGGCGGTCAGTTACCCCGGAAACAGGTAGATCAGTTACCCCGGAAACAGGGCAGTCAGTTACCCTGGAAACAGGGCAGTCAGTCATCATGGAAACAGGGTGGTCAGTTACCCTGGAAACAGGGTGGTCAGTTACCCCGGAAACAGGGTGAAATGTTATCCTGGAAACAGGGCGGTCAGTTACACCGGAAACAGGGCAGTCAGTTACCCCGGAAACAGCGTGATCAGTTATCCTGGAAACAGGGCAGTCAGTTAGCCTGGAAACAGGGCAGTCAGTTACCCCGGAAACAGGGCAGTCAGTTATCCCGCAAACAGGGTGATCAGTTACTCTGGAAACAGGGCAGTAAGTTACCCTGGAAACAGGGCAGTCAGTTATCCCGGAAACAGGGCAGTCAGTTATCCCGGAAACAGGGTGATCAGTTACTCTGCAAACAGCGCAGTCAGTTACGACGGAAACAGGGCAGTCAGTTACCCTGGAAACAGGGCAGTCAGTTATCCCGGAAACAGGGCGGTCAGTTATCCCGGAAACAGGGTGATCAGTTACCCTGGAAACTGGGATGTCAGTTACCCTGGAAACAGGGCAGTCAGTTACCCCGGAAACTGGGCAGTCATTTATCCTGGAAACTGGGCAGTCAGTTATCCCGGAAACAGGGTGATCAGTGACCCTGGAAACAGGGTGGTCAGTTATCCCGGAAACAGGGCAGTCAGTTATCCCGGAGAAAGGGTGATCAGTTACCCTGGAAACTGGGCAGTCAGTTAACCTGGAAACAGGGCAGTCAGTTGCCCCGGAAACAGGGCAGTCAGTTACCCTGGAAACAGGGCAGTCAGTTACCCCGGAAACTGGGCAGTCAGTTACCCTGGAAACAGGGCAGTCAGTCACCCTGGAAACAGGTTAGTCAGTTACCCCGGAAACAGGGTGATCAGTTACCCCGGAAACAGGGCAGTCAGTTCCGCTGGAATCAGGGCAGTCAGTTACCCTGGAAACAGGGCAGTCAGTTACCCCGGAAACAGGGCACTCAGTTACCCTGGAAACAGGTCAGTCAGTCATCCTGGAAACAGGGTGGTCAGTTAGCCTGGAAACAGGGTGATCAGTTACCCCCGAAACAGGGTGATCAGTTATCCTGGAAACAGGGCGGTCAGTTACCCCGGAAACAGAGTAGTCAGTTACCCCGGAAACAGGGCGGTCAGTTACCCTGGAAACAGATTATTCAGTTACCCCGGAAACAGGGTGGTCAGTTACCCTGGAAACAGGGCAGTCAGTTACCCTGGAAACAGGTTGGTCAGTTACCCTAGAAACAGGGCAGTCAGTTACCCTAGAAACAGGGCAGTCAGTTACCCCGGAAACAGGGTGATCAGTTTCCCCGGAAACTGGGCAGTCAGTTATCCCGGAAACAGGGCAGTCAGTTATCCTGGAAACAGGGCGGTCCGGTACCCCGGAAATAGGGCGGTCAGTTACCCTGGAAATAGGGCAGTCAGTTATCCTGGAAACAGGGTGGTCCGTTGCCCTGGAAACAGGGTGATCAGTTACCCCGGAAACTGAGTGATCAGTTATCCTGGAAAAAGGACGGTCAGTTACCCCGGAAACAGGGCAGTCAGTTACCCCGGAAACAGGGCGGTCAGTAACCCTGGAAACAGATTAGTCAGTTACCCCGGAAACAGGGCGGTCAGTTATCCCGGAAACAGGTAGATCAGTTACCCCGGAAACAGGGCAGTCAGTTATCCTGGCAACAGGGTGTTCAGTTACACTGGAAACAGGGTGGTCATTTACTCCGGAAACTGGGTGATCAGTTAACCTGGAAACAGGGCGGTCAGTTACTCCGGAAACAGGGTAGTCAGTTACCCCGGAAACAGGGCGGTCAGTAACCCTGGAAACAGATTAGTCATTTACCCCGGAAACAGGGTGATCAGTTTGCCTGGTAACAGGGCAGTCAGTTATCCCGGAAACAGGGCAGTCAGTTACCCTGGAAACAGGGCAGTCAGTTATCCCGGAAACAGGGCAGTCAGTTATCCCGGAAACAGGGTGATCAGTTACCCTGGAAACAGGGCAGTCAGTTACCCCAGAAACAGGGCAGTCAGTTACCCTGGAAACAGGGCAGTCAGTTATCCCGGAAACAGGGCAGTCAGTTATCCCGGAAACAGGGTGAACAGTTACCCTGGAAACAGGGCAGTCAGTTACCCTGGAAACAGGTTGGTCAGTTACCCTAGAAACAGGGCAGTCAATTACCCCGGAAACAGGGTGATCAGTTTCCCTGGAAACTGGGCAGTCAGTTATCCCGGAAACAGGGCAGTCAGTTAACCTGGAAACAGGGCAGTCAGTTATCCTGGAAACAGGGCGGTCCGGTACCCCGGAAATAGGGCGGTCAGTTACCCTGGAAACAGGGCAGTCAGTTATCCTGGAAACAGGGTGGTCCGTTGCCCTGGAAACAGGGTGATCAGTTACCCCGGAAACTGAGTGATCAGTTATCCTGGAAACAGGGTGGTCCGTTGCCCTGGAAACAGGGCTGTCAGTTACCCCGGAAACATGGCAGTCAGTAACCCTGGAAACTGGGCAGTCAGTTACCCCGGAAACTGGGCAGTCAGTTCCCGTGGAAACAGGGCAGTCAGTCACCCAGGAAACAGGTTAGTCAGTTACGCCGGAAACAGGGTGATCAGTTACCCCGGAAACAGGGCAGTCAGTTCACCTGGAAACAGGGCAGTCAGTTACCCTGGAAACAGGGCAATCAGTTACCCTGGAAACAGGGCAGTCATTTATCCTGGAAACAGGGCGGTCAGTTACCCCGGAAACAGGGAGATCAGTTACCACGGAAACAGGGCAGTCAGTTACCCTGGAAACAGGGCAGTCAGTTATCCTGGAAACAGGGCAGTCAGTTACCCTGGAAACAGGGCAGTCAGTTATCCTGGAAACAGGTTGGTCAGTTACCCCGGAAACAGGGCAGTCAGTTTCCCCGGAAACGGGGCGGTCAGTAACCCTGGAAACAGATTAGTCAGTTACCCCAGAAACAGGGTGATCAATTATCCTGGAAACAGGGCCGTCAGTTACTCTGGAAACAGGGCGGTCAGTTACCCCGGATACAGGGCAGTCAGTTACCCTGGAAACAGGGCAGTCAGTTACCCTGGAAACAGGGCAGTCAGTTATCCCGGAAACAGGGTGATCAGATACCCTGGAAACAGGGCAGTCAGTTACCCCGGAAAGAGGGCAGTCAGTTACCCTGGAAACAGGGCAGTCAGTTATCCCGGAAACAGGGCAGTCAGTTATCCCGGAAACAGGGTGATCAGTTACCCTGGAAACTGGGCAGTCAGTTACCCTGGAAACAGGGCATTCAGTTACCCCGGAAACAGGGCAGTCAGTTATCCCGGAAACAGGGTGATCAGATACCCTGGAAACAGGGCAGTCAGTTACCCCGGAAAGAGGGCAGTCAGTTACCCTGGAATCAGGGCAGTCAGTTACCCCGGAAAGAGGGCAGTCAGTTACCCTGGAAACAGGACAGTCAGTTACCCCGGAAACAGGGCAGTCAGTTACCCTGGAAACTGGGCAGTCAGTTACCCTGGGAACAGGGCAGTCAGTTATCCCGAAAACAGGGTGATCAGTTACCCTGGAAACAGGGCAGACAGTTATCCCGGAAACAGGGCAGTCAGTTATCCCGGAAAAAGGTTGATCAGTTACCCTGGAAACTGGGCAGACAGTTACCCTGGAAACAGGGCAGTCAGTTACCCCGGAAACAGGGCAGTCAGTTCACCTGTAAACAGGGCAGTCAGTGACCCTGGAAACAGTGCAGTCAGTTATCCCGGAAACAGGGCAGTCAGTTATTCTGGAAACAGGGCGGTCAGTTACCTGGAAACAAATCGGTTAGTTACCCTGGAAACAGGGCAGTCAGTTATCCTGGAAACAGGGTGATCAGTTACCCTGGAAACTGGGCAGTCAGTTAGCCTGGAAACAGGGAGATCAGTTACCCCGGAAACAGGGCAGTCAGTTACCCTGGAAACAGGGCAGTCAGTTATTCTGGAAACAAATCGGTTAGTTACCCTGGAAACAGGGCAGTCAGTTACCCTGGAAACATGGCAGTCAGTTACCCCGGAAACAGGGCAGTCAGTTACCCTGGATACAGGGCGGTCAGTTGCCCTGGAAACAGGGCAGTCAGTTACCCCGGAAACAGGGTGATCTGTTACACATGAAACAGGGCGGTCAGTTACCTGGAAACAAATCGGTCAGTTACCCTGGAAACAGGGTGGTCAGTTACCCCGGCAACAGGGCAGTCAGTTACCCCGGAAACAGGGCAGTCAGTTACCCTGGAAACAGGGCAGTCAGTTATCCTGGAAACAGGGCAGTCAGTTACCCTGGAAACAGGGCAGTCAGTTATCCTGGAAACAGGTTGGTCAGTTACCCCGGAAACAGGGCAGTCAGTTTCCCCGGAAACAGGGCGGTCAGTAACCCTGGAAACAGATTAGTCAGTTACCCCAGAAACAGGGTGATCAATTATCCTGGAAACAGGGCCGTCAGTTACTCTGGAAACAGGGCGGTCAGTTACCCCGGATACAGGGCAGTCAGTTACCCTGGAAACAGGGCAGTCAGTTATCCCGGAAACAGGGCAGTCAGTTATCCCGGAAACAGGGTGATCAGATACCCTGGAAACAGGGCAGTCAGTTACCCCGGAAAGAGGGCAGTCAGTTACCCTGGAAACAGGGCAGTCAGTTATCCCGGAAACAGGGCAGTCAGTTATCCCGGAAACAGGGCGGTCAGTTGCCCTGGAAACAGGGTGATCAGTTACACAGGAAACAGGGAGATCAGTTACACTGGAAACAGGGCAGTCAGTTACCCCAGAAAAAGCGTGATCAGTTACCCTGGAAACAGGGTGATCAGTTACCCTGGAAACAGGGCAGTCAGTTACCCGGAAACAGGGTGTTCAGTTACCCCGGAAACAGGGAGATCAGTTACCCTGGAAACAGGGCATTCAGTTATCCTGGAAATAGGGCGGTCAGTTACCCCGGAAACAGGGCATTCAGTTAACCGGGAAAAAGGGCAGTCAGTTATCCCGGAAACAGGGCGGACAGTTACCCCGGAAACAGAGCGCTCGGTTATCCCGGAAACAGGGTGATCAGTTACCCTGGAAACAGGGCAGTCAGTTATCCCGGAAACAGGGCAGTCAGTTATCACGGAAACAGGGTGATCAGATACCCTGGAAACAGGGCAGTCAGTTACCCCGGAAAGAGGGCAGTCAGTTACCCTGGAAACAGGGCAGTCAGTTATCCCGGAAACAGGGCATTCAGTTATCCCGGAAACAGGGTGATCAGTTACCCTGGAAACTGGGCAGTCAGTTACCCTGGAAACAGGGCATTCAGTTACCCCGGAAACAGGGCAGTCAGTTATCCCGGAAACAGGGTGATCAGATACCCTGGAAACAGGGCAGTCAGTTACCCCGGAAAGAGGGCAGTCAGTTACCCTGGAATCAGGGCAGTCAGTTACCCCGGAAAGAGGGCAGTCAGTTACCCTGGAAACAGGACAGTCAGTTACCCCGGAAACAGGGCAGTCAGTTACCCTGGAAACTGGGCAGTCAGTTACCCTGGAAACAGGGCAGTCAGTTATCCCGGAAACAGGGTGATCAGTTACCCTGGAAACAGGGCAGACAGTTATCCCGGAAACAGGGCAGTCAGTTACCCCGGAAAAAGGTTGATCAGTTACCCTGGAAACTGGGCAGACAGTTACCCTGGAAACAGGGCAGTCAGTTACCCCGGAAACTGGGCAGTCAGTTCACCTGTAAACAGGGCAGTCAGTGACCCTGGAAACAGTGCAGTCAGTTATCCCGGAAACAGGGCAGTCAGTTATTCTGGAAACAGGGCGGTCAGTTACCTGGAAACAAATCGGTTAGTTACCCTGGAAACAGGGCAGTCAGTTATCCTGGAAACAGGGTGATCAGTTACCCTGGAAACTGGGCAGTCAGTTAGCCTGGAAACAGGGAGATCAGTTACCCCGGAAACAGGGCAGTCAGTTACCCTGGAAACAGGGCAGTCAGTTATTCTGGAAACAAATCGGTTAGTTACCCTGGAAACCGGGCAGTCAGTTACCCTGGAAACATGGCAGTCAGTTACGCCGGAAACAGGGCAGTCAGTTACCCTGGAAACAGGGCGGTCAGTTGCCCTGGAAACAGGGCAGTCAGTTACCCCGGAAACAGGGTGATCTGTTACACAGGAAACAGGGCGGTCAGTTACCTGGAAACAAATCGGTCAGTTACCCTGGAAACAGGGTGGTCAGTTACCCCGGCAACAGGGCAGTCAGTTAACCCGGAAACAGGGCAGTCAGTTACCCTGGAAACAGGGCGGTCAGTTGCCCTGGAAACAGGGCAGTCAGTTACCCCGGAAACAGGGTGATCTGTTACACAGGAAACAGGGCGGTTCAGTTACCTGGAAACAAATCGGTCAGTTACCCTGGAAACAGGGTGGTCAGTTACCCCGGCAACAGGGCAGTCAGTTACCCCGGAAACAGGGCGGTCAGTAACTCTGGAAACAGATTAATCAGTTATCCCGGAAACAGGGTGATCAGTTATCCTGGAAACAGGGCAGTCAGTTAGCCTGGAAACAGGGCAGTCAGTTAGCCCGGAAGCAGGGCAGTCAGTTACCCTTGAAAGAGGGCAGTCAGTTATCCCGGAAACAGGGCAGTCAGTTATACCGGAAACAGGGTGATCAGTTACCCTGGAAACAGGGCAGTCAGTTACCCCGGAAAAAGGGCATTCAGTTACCCCGGAAACAGGGAGATCAATTACCCTGGAAACAGGGCTGTCAGTTACCCGGAAACAGGGTGATCAGTTACCCCGGAAACAGGGAGATCAGTTACCATGGAAACAGGGCAGTCAGTTATCCTGGAAACAGGGCGGTCAGTTACCACGGAAACAGGGTGATCAGTTACCCTGGAAACAGGGCAGTCAGCTATCCTGGAAACAGGGCAGTCTGTTATCCCGGAAGCAGGGCAGTCAGTTCTCCCGGAAACAGGGTGATCAGTTACCCTGGAAACTGGGCAGTCAGTTACCCTGGAAACAGGGCAGTCAGTTACCCCGGAAACAGGGCAGTCAGTTACCCCGGAAACAGGGCAGTCAGTTACCCTGGAAACAGGGCAGTCAGTTATCCTGGAAACCAATCTGTTAGTTACCCTGGAAACAGTGCAGTCAGTTACCCTGGAAACATGGCAGTCAGTTACCCCGGAAACAGGGCAGTCAGTTACCCTGGAAACAGGGCAGCCAGTTATTCCAGAAACTGGGCAGTCAGTTACCCCGGAAACAGGGCAGTCAGTCACCCTGGAAACAGGTTCGTCAGTTACCCTGGAAACAGGGCAGTCATTTCCCTTGGAAACAGGGCAGTCAGTTACCCTGGAAACAGGGCAGTGATCTATCCCGGAAACAGGGCAGTCAGTTATCCTGGAAACAGGGTGAACAGTTACCCTGGAAACTGGGCAGTCAGTTACCCTGGAAACAGGGCGGTCAGTTACCCTGGAAACAGGGCAGTCAGTTATCCTGGAAACAGGGCGGTCAGATACCCCGGAAATAGGGCGGTCAGTTATCCTGGAAAGAGGGCAGTTAGTTACCCCGGAAAAAGGGAGATCAGTTACCCCGGAAACAGGGCGGTCAGTTACACTAGAAAGAGGGCAGTCAGTTACCCTGGAAACAGGGCAGTCAGTTAACCTGAATACAGGGCAGTCAGTTATCCTGGAAACAGGGCAGTCTTTTATCCTGGAAACAGGGCAGTCAGTTACCCCGGAAATAGGGCGATCAGTTATCCTGGAAACAGGGCGGTCAGTTACCGCGGAAACAGGGAGATCAGTTACCCCGGAAACAGGGCAGTCAGTTATCCTGGAAACAGGGTGGTTAGTTACCCCGGAAACAGGGTGATCAGTTATCCTGGAAACTGGGCGGTCAGTTACCCCGGAAACAGGGCAGTCAGTTATCCCAGAAACAGGGTGATCAGTTACCCTGGAAACAGGGCCGTAAGTTAGCCTGGATACAGGGCGGTCAGTCACCCTGGATATAGATTAGTCAGTTACCCCAGAAACAGGGTGATCAGTTATCCTGGAAACAGGGCAGTAAGTTAGCCTGGAAACAGGGCAGTCAGTTACCCCGGAAACAGGGCTGTCAGTTATACCGGAAACAGGGTGATCAGTTACCCTGAAACAGGGCAGTCTGTTACCCCGGAAACAGGGCAGTCAGTTACCCTGGAAACAGGGCCGTCTGTTATTCTGGAAACAGTGCAGTCAGTTACCCCGGAAACAGGGCGGTCAGTTGCCCTGGAAACAGGGTGATCAGTTACACAGGAAACAGGGAGATCAGTTACCCTGGAAACAGGGCAGTCAGTTACCCCAGAAAAAGGGTGATCAGTTACCCTGGAAACAGGGTGATCAGTTACCCTGGAAACAGGGCAGTCAGTTATCCTGGAAATAGGGCGGTCAGTTACCCCGGAAACAGGGCATTCAGTTTCCCGGGAAAAAGGGCAGTCAGTTATCCCGGAAACAGGGCGGACAGTTACCCCGGAAACAGAGCGGTCGGTTATCCCGGAAACAGGGTGATCAGTTTCCCTGGAAACAGGGCAGTCAATTATCCCGGAAACAGGGCAGTCAGTTATCCCGGAAACAGGGTGATCAGTTACCCTGGAAACTGGGCAGTCAGTTACCCTGGAAACAGGGCAGTCAGTTATCCCGGAAAAAGGGCAGTCAGTTACCCTGGAAACTGGGCAGTCAGTTACCCTGGAAACAGGGCAGTCAGTTATCCCGGAAAAAGGGTGATCAGTTACCCTGGAAACAGGGCAGAATGTTATCCCGGAAACAGGGCAGTCAGTTATCCCGGAAAAAGGGTCATCAGTTACCCTGGAAACTGGACAGTCAGTTACCCTGGAAACAGGGCTGTCAGTTACCCCGGAAACATGGCAGTCAGTTACCCTGGAAACAGGGCAGTCAGTTACCCCGGAAACTGGGCAGTCAGTTCCCGTGGAAACAGGGCAGTCAGTCACCCAGGAAACAGGTTAGTCAGTTACGCCGGAAACAGGGTGATCAGTTACCCCGGAAACAGGGCAGTCAGTTCACCTGGAAACAGGGCAGTCAGTTACCCTGGAAACAGGGCAGTCAGTTACCCTGGAAACAGGGCAGTCATTTATCCTGGAAACAGGGCGGTCAGTTACCCCGGAAACAGGGAGATCAGTTACCCCGGAAACAGGGCAGTCAGTTACCCTGGAAACAGGGCAGTCAGTTATCCTGGAAACAGGGCAGTCAGTTACCCTGGAAACAGGGCAGTCAGTTATCCTGGAAACAGGGTGGTCAGTTACCCCGGAAACAGGGCAGTCAGTTTCCCCGGAAACAGGGCGGTCAGTAACCCTGGAAACAGATTAGTCAGTTACCCCAGAAACAGGGTGATCAATTATCCTGGAAACAGGGCCGTCAGTTACTCTGGAAACAGGGCGGTCAGTTACCCTGGATACAGGGCAGTCAGTTACCCTGGAAACAGGGCAGTCAGTTATCCCGGAAACAGGGCAGTCAGTTATCCCGGAAACAGGGTGATCAGATACCCTGGAAACAGGGCAGTCAGTTACCCCGGAAAGAGGGCAGTCAGTTACCCTGGAAACAGGGCAGTCAGTTATCCCGGAAACAGGGCAGTCAGTTATCCCGGAAACAGGGTGATCAGTTACCCTGGAAACTGGGCAGTCAGTTAGCCCGGAAACAGGGTGATCTGTTACACAGGAAACAGGGCGGTTCAGTTACCTGGAAACAAATCGGTCAGTTACCCTGGAAACAGGGTGGTCAGTTACCCCGGCAACAGGGCAGTCAGTTACCCCGGAAACAGGGCGGTCAGTAACCCTGGAAACAGATTAGTCAGTTATCCCGGAAACAGGGTGATCAGTTATCCTGGAAACAGGGCAGTCAGTTAGCCTGGAAACAGGGCAGTCAGTTAGCCCGGAAGCAGGGCAGTCAGTTACCCTTGAAAGAGGGCAGTCAGTTATCCCGGAAACAGGGCAGTCAGTTATACCGGAAACAGGGTGATCAGTTACCCTGGAAACAGGGCAGTCAGTTACCCCGGAAACAGGGCATTCAGTTACCCTGGAAACAGGGCAGCCAGTTATTCCGGAAACAGGGCAGTCAGTTACCCCGGAAACAGAGCGGTCAGTTGCCCTGGAAAAAGGGCAGTCAGTTACCCCGGAAACAGGATGATCTGTTACACAGGAAACAGGGAGAACAGTGACCCTGGAAACAGGGAAGTCAGTTAACCCGGAAAAAGGGGGTTCAGTTACCCCGGAAACAGGGAGCTCAATTGCCCTGGAAACAGGGCAGTCAGTTACCCGGAAACAGGGTGATCAGTTACCCCGGAAACAGGGAGATCAGTTACCATGGAAACAGGGCAGTCAGTTATCCTGGAAACAGGGCGGTCAGTTACCACGGAGACAGGGCGGTCAGTTACCCCGGAAACAGGTCAGTCAGTTATCCCGGAAACAGGGCGGACAGTTACCCCGGAAACAGAGCGGTCGGTTATCCCGGAAACAGGGTGATCAGTTACCCTGGAAACAGGGCAGTCAGTTATCCTGGAAACAGGGCAGTCAGTTATCCCGGAAGCAGGGCAGTCAGTTCTCCCGGAAACAGGGTGATCAGTTACCCTGGAAACTGGGCAGTCAGTTACCCTGGAGACAGGGCAGTCAGTTACCCCGGAAACAGGGCAGTCAGTTACTCCGGAAACAGGGCGGTCAGTAACCCTGGAAACAGATTAGTCAGTTACCCCGAAAACAGGGTGATCAGTTATCCTGGAAACAGGGCAGTCAGTTAGCCTGGAAACAGGGCAGTCAGTTACCCCGGAAACAGGGCAGTCAGTTACCCTGGAAACAGGGCAGTCAGTTATCCCGGAAACAGGGCAGTCAGTTAACCTGGAAACAGGGCGGTCAGTTGCCCCGGATACAGGGCAGTCACTTACTCCGGAAACAAGGCAGTCAGTTACCCTGGAAACAGGGCAGTTAGTTATCCCGGAAACAGGGCAGTCAGTTATCCCGGAAACAGGGTGATCAGATACCCTAGAAACAGGGCAGTCAGTTACCCCGGAAACAGGGCAGTCAGTTACCCTGGAAACAGGGCAGTCAGTTATCCCGGAAACAGGGCAGTCAGTTATCCCGGAAAAAGGGTGATCAGTTACCCTGGAAACAGGGCAGTCAGTTACCCTGGAAACAGGGCAGTCAGTTATCCCAGAAACAGGGCAGTCAGTTACCCTGGAAACTGGGCAGTCAGTTACCCTGGAAACAGGGCAGTCAGTTATCCCGGAAACAGGGTGATCAGTTACCCTGGAAACAGGGCAGACAGTTATCCCGGAAACAGGGCAGTCAGTTATCCCTGAAAAAGGGTGATCAGTTACTCTGGAAACTGGGCAGTCAGTTACCCTGGAAACAGGGCAGTCAGTTACACCGGAAACTGGGCACTCAGTTCCCCTGGAAACAGGGCAGTCAGTTACCCCGGAAACAGGGCGGTCAGTTGCCCTGGAAACAGGGTGATCAGTTACACAGGAAACAGGGAGATCAGTTACCCTGGAAACAGGGCAGTCAGTTACCCCAGAAAAAGGGTGATCAGTTACCCTGGAAACAGGGTGATCAGTTACCCTGGAAACAGGGCAGTCAGTTATCCTGGAAATAGGGCGGTCAGTTACCCCGGAAACAGGGCATTCAGTTAACCGGGAAAAAGGGCAGTCAGTTATCCCGGAAACAGGGCGGACAGTTACCCCAGAAACAGAGCGCTCGGTTATCCCGGAAACAGGGTGATCAGTTACCCTGGAAACAGGGCAGTCAGTTATCCCGGAAACAGGGCAGTCAGTTATCACGGAAACAGGGTGATCAGATACCCTGGAAACAGGGCAGTCAGTTACCCCGGAAAGAGGGCAGTCAGTTACCCTGGAAACAGGGCAGTCAGTTATCCCGGAAACAGGGCATTCAGTTATCCCGGAAACAGGGTGATCAGTTACCCTGGAAACTGGGCAGTCAGTTACCCTGGAAACAGGGCATTCAGTTACCCCGGAAACAGGGCAGTCAGTTATCCCGGAAACAGGGTGATCAGATACCCTGGAAACAGGGCAGTCAGTTACCCCGGAAAGAGGGCAGTCAGTTACCCTGGAATCAGGGCAGTCAGTTACCCCGGAAAGAGGGCAGTCAGTTACCCTGGAAACAGGACAGTCAGTTACCCCGGAAACAGGGCAGTCAGTTACCCTGGAAACTGGGCAGTCAGTTACCCTGGAAACAGGGCAGTCAGTTATCCCGGAAACAGGGTGATCAGTTACCCTGGAAACAGGGCAGACAGTTATCCCGGAAACAGGGCAGTCAGTTATCCCGGAAAAAGGTTGATCAGTTACCCTGGAAACTGGGCAGACAGTTACCCTGGAAACAGGGCAGTCAGTTACCCCGGAAACAGGGCAGTCAGTTCACCTTTAAACAGGGCAGTCAGTGACCCTGGAAACAGTGCAGTCAGTTATCCCGGAAACAGGGCAGTCAGTTATTCTGGAAACAGGGCGGTCAGTTACCTGGAAACAAATCGGTTAGTTACCCTGGAAACAGGGCAGTCAGTTATCCTGGAAACAGGGTGATCAGTTACCCTGGAAACTGGGCAGTCAGTTAGCCTGGAAACAGGGAGATCAGTTACCCCGGAAACAGGGCAGTCAGTTACCCTGGAAACAGGGCAGTCAGTTATTCTGGAAACAAATCGGTTAGTTACCCTGGAAACCGGGCAGTCAGTTACCCTGGAAACATGGCAGTCAGTTACGCCGGAAACAGGGCAGTCAGTTACCCTGGAAACAGGGCGGTCAGTTGCCCTGGAAACAGGGCAGTCAGTTACCCCGGAAACAGGGTGATCTGTTACACAGGAAACAGGGCGGTCAGTTACCTGGAAACAAATCGGTCAGTTACCCTGGAAACAGGGTGGTCAGTTACCCCGGCAACAGGGCAGTCAGTTAACCCGGAAACAGGGCAGTCAGTTACCCTGGAAACAGGGCGGTCAGTTGCCCTGGAAACAGGGCAGTCAGTTACCCCGGAAACAGGGTGATCTGTTACACAGGAAACAGGGCGGTTCAGTTACCTGGAAACAAATCGGTCAGTTACCCTGGAAACAGGGTGGTCAGTTACCCCGGCAACAGGGCAGTCAGTTACCCCGGAAACAGGGCGGTCAGTAACTCTGGAAACAGATTAATCAGTTATCCCGGAAACAGGGTGATCAGTTATCCTGGAAACAGGGCAGTCAGTTAGCCTGGAAACAGGGCAGTCAGTTAGCCCGGAAGCAGGGCAGTCAGTTACCCTTGAAAGAGGGCAGTCAGTTATCCCGGAAACAGGGCAGTCAGTTATACCGGAAACAGGGTGATCAGTTACCCTGGAAACAGGGCAGTCAGTTACCCCGGAAAAAGGGCATTCAGTTACCCCGGAAACAGGGAGATCAATTACCCTGGAAACAGGGCTGTCAGTTACCCGGAAACAGGGTGATCAGTTACCCCGGAAACAGGGAGATCAGTTACCATGGAAACAGGGCATTCAGTTACCCTGGAAACAGGGCAGCCAGTTATTCCGGAAACAGGGCAGTCAGTTACCCCGGAAACAGAGCGGTCAGTTGCCCTGGAAAAAGGGCAGTCAGTTACCCCGGAAACAGGATGATCTGTTACACAGGAAACAGGGAGAACAGTGACCCTGGAAACAGGGAAGTCAGTTAACCCGGAAAAAGGGGGTTCAGTTACCCCGGAAACAGGGAGCTCAATTGCCCTGGAAACAGGGCAGTCAGTTACCCGGAAACAGGGTGATCAGTTACCCCGGAAACAGGGAGATCAGTTACCATGGAAACAGGGCAGTCAGTTATCCTGGAAACAGGGCGGTCAGTTACCCCGGAAACAGGTCAGTCAGTTATCCCGGAAACAGGGCGGACAGTTACCCCGGAAACAGAGCGGTCGGTTATCCCGGAAACAGGATGATCAGTTACCCTGGAAACAGGGCAGTCAGTTATCCTGGAAACAGGGCAGTCAGTTATCCCGGAAGCAGGGCAGTCAGTTCTCCCGGAAACAGGGTGATCAGTTACCCTGGAAACTGGGCAGTCAGTTACCCTGGAGACAGGGCAGTCAGTTACCCCGGAAACAGGGCAGTCAGTTACTCCGGAAACAGGGCGGTCAGTAACCCTGGAAACAGATTAGTCAGTTACCCCGAAAACAGGGTGATCAGTTATCCTGGAAACAGGGCAGTCAGTTAGCCTGGAAACAGGGCAGTCAGTTACCCCGGAAACAGGGCAGTCAGTTACCCTGGAAACAGGGCAGTCAGTTATCCCGGAAACAGGGCAGTCAGTTAACCTGGAAACAGGGCGGTCAGTTGCCCCGGATACAGGGCAGTCACTTACTCCGGAAACAAGGCAGTCAGTTACCCTGGAAACAGGGCAGTTAGTTATCCCGGAAACAGGGCAGTCAGTTATCCCGGAAACAGGGTGATCAGATACCCTAGAAACAGGGCAGTCAGTTACCCCGGAAACAGGGCAGTCAGTTACCCTGGAAACAGGGCAGTCAGTTATCCCGGAAACAGGGCAGTCAGTTATCCCGGAGAAAGGGTGATCAGTTACCCTGGAAACAGGGCAGTCAGTTACCCTGGAAACAGGGCAGTCAGTTATCCCAGAAACAGGGCAGTCAGTTACCCTGGAAACTGGGCAGTCAGTTACCCTGGAAACAGGGCAGTCAGTTATCCCGGAAACAGGGTGATCAGTTACCCTGGAAACAGGGCAGACAGTTATCCCGGAAACAGGGCAGTCAGTTATCCCTGAAAAAGGGTGATCAGTTACACTGGAAACTGGGCAGTCAGTTACCCTGGAAACAGGGCAGTCAGTTACACCGGAAACTGGGCACTCAGTTCCCCTGGAAACAGGGCGGTCAGTTACCCCGGAAACAGGGCGGTCAGTTGCCCTGGAAACAGGGTGATCAGTTACACAGGAAACAGGGAGATCAGTTACCCTGGAAACAGGGCAGTCAGTTACCCCAGAAAAAGGGTGATCAGTTACCCTGGAAACAGTGTGATCAGTTACCCTGGAAACAGGGCAGTCAGTTATCCTGGAAATAGGGCGGTCAGTTACCCCGGAAACAGGGCATTCAGTTAACCGGGAAAAAGGGCAGTCAGTTATCCCGGAAACAGGGCGGACAGTTACCCCAGAAACAGAGCGCTCGGTTATCCCGGAAACAGGGTGATCAGTTACCCTGGAAACAGGGCAGTCAGTTATCCCGGAAACAGGGCAGTCAGTTATCACGGAAACAGGGTGATCAGATACCCTGGAAACAGGGCAGTCAGTAACCCCGGAAAGAGGGCAGTCAGTTACCCTGGAAACAGGGCAGTCAGTTATCCCGGAAACAGGGCATTCAGTTATCCCGGAAACAGGGTGATCAGTTACCCTGGAAACTGGGCAGTCAGTTACCCTGGAAACAGGGCATTCAGTTACCCCGGAAACAGGGCAGTCAGTTATCCCGGAAACAGGGTGATCAGATACCCTGGAAACAGGGCAGTCAGTTACCCCGGAAAGAGGGCAGTCAGTTACCCTGGAATCAGGGCAGTCAGTTACCCCGGAAAGAGGGCAGTCAGTTACCCTGGAAACAGGACAGTCAGTTACCCCGGAAACAGGGCAGTCAGTTACCCTGGAAACTGGGCAGTCAGTTACCCTGGAAACAGGGCAGTCAGTTATCCCGGAAACAGGGTGATCAGTTACCCTGGAAACAGGGCAGACAGTTATCCCGGAAACAGGGCAGTCAGTTATCCCGGAAAAAGGTTGATCAGTTACCCTGGAAACTGGGCAGACAGTTACCCTGGAAACAGGGCAGTCAGTTACCCCGGAAACAGGGCAGTCAGTTCACCTGTAAACAGGGCAGTCAGTGACCCTGGAAACAGTGCAGTCAGTTATCCCGGAAACAGGGCAGTCAGTTATTCTGGAAACAGGGCGGTCAGTTACCTGGAAACAAATCGGTTAGTTACCCTGGAAACAGGGCAGTCAGTTATCCTGGAAACAGGGTGATCAGTTACCCTGGAAACTGGGCAGTCAGTTAGCCTGGAAACAGGGAGATCAGTTACCCCGGAAACAGGGCAGTCAGTTACCCTGGAAACAGGGCAGTCAGTTATTCTGGAAACAAATCGGTTAGTTACCCTGGAAACCGGGCAGTCAGTTACCCTGGAAACATGGCAGTCAGTTACGCCGGAAACAGGGCAGTCAGTTACCCTGGAAACAGGGCGGTCAGTTGCCCTGGAAACAGGGCAGTCAGTTACCCCGGAAACAGGGTGATCTGTTACACAGGAAACAGGGCGGTCAGTTACCTGGAAACAAATCGGTCAGTTACCCTGGAAACAGGGTGGTCAGTTACCCCGGCAACAGGGCAGTCAGTTAACCCGGAAACAGGGCAGTCAGTTACCCTGGAAACAGGGCGGTCAGTTGCCCTGGAAACAGGGCAGTCAGTTACCCCGGAAACAGGGTGATCTGTTACACAGGAAACAGGGCGGTTCAGTTACCTGGAAACAAATCGGTCAGTTACCCTGGAAACAGGGTGGTCAGTTACCCCGGCAACAGGGCAGTCAGTTACCCCGGAAACAGGGCGGTCAGTAACTCTGGAAACAGATTAGTCAGTTATCCCGGAAACAGGGTGATCAGTTATCCTGGAAACAGGGCAGTCAGTTAGCCTGGAAACAGGGCAGTCAGTTAGCCCGGAAGCAGGGCAGTCAGTTACCCTTGAAAGAGGGCAGTCAGTTATCCCGGAAACAGGGCAGTCAGTTATACCGGAAACAGGGTGATCAGTTACCCTGGAAACAGGGCAGTCAGTTACCCCGGAAAAAGGGCATTCAGTTACCCCGGAAACAGGGAGATCAATTACCCTGGAAACAGGGCAGTCAGTTACCCGGAAACAGGGTGATCAGTTACCCCGGAAACAGGGAGATCAGTTACCATGGAAACAGGGCAGTCAGTTATCCTGGAAACAGGGCGGTCAGTTACCACGGAAACAGGGCGGTCAGTTACCCTGGAAACAGGTCAGTCAGTTATCCCGGAAACAGGGCGGACAGTTACCCCGGAAACAGAGCGGTCGGTTATCCCGGAAACAGGGTGATCAGTTACCCTGGAAACAGGGCAGTCAGTTATCCTGGAAACAGGGCAGTCTGTTATCCCGGAAGCAGGGCAGTCAGTTCTCCCGGAAACAGGGTGATCAGTTACCCTGGAAACTGGGCAGTCAGTTACCCTGGAAACAGGGCAGTCAGTTACCCCGGAAACAGGGCAGTCAGTTACCCCGGAAACAGGGCAGTCAGTTACCCTGGAAACAGGGCAGTCAGTTATCCTGGAAACCAATCTGTTAGTTACCCTGGAAACAGTGCAGTCAGTTACCCTGGAAACATGGCAGTCAGTTACCCCGGAAACAGGGCAGTCAGTTACCCTGGAAACAGGGCAGCCAGTTATTCCAGAAACTGGGCAGTCAGTTACCCCGGAAACAGGGCAGTCAGTCACCCTGGAAACAGGTTCGTCAGTTACCCTGGAAACAGGGCAGTCATTTCCCTTGGAAACAGGGCAGTCAGTTACCCTGGAAACAGGGCAGTGATCTATCCCGGAAACAGGGCAGTCAGTTATCCTGGAAACAGGGTGAACAGTTACCCTGGAAACTGGGCAGTCAGTTACCCTGGAAACAGGGCGGTCAGTTACCCTGGAAACAGGGCAGTCAGTTATCCTGGAAACAGGGCGGTCAGATACCCCGGAAATAGGGCGGTCAGTTATCCTGGAAAGAGGGCGGTTAGTTACCCCGGAAAAAGGGAGATCAGTTACCCCGGAAACAGGGCGGTCAGTTACACTAGAAAGAGGGCAGTCAGTTACCCTGGAAACAGGGCAGTCAGTTAACCTGAATACAGGGCAGTCAGTTATCCTGGAAACAGGGCAGTCTTTTATCCTGGAAACAGGGCAGTCAGTTACCCCGGAAATAGGGCGATCAGTTATCCTGGAAACAGGGCGGTCAGTTACCGCGGAAACAGGGAGATCAGTTACCCCGGAAACAGGGCAGTCAGTTATCCTGGAAACAGGGTGGTTAGTTACCCCGGAAACAGGGTGATCAGTTATCCTGGAAACTGGGCGGTCAGTTACCCCGGAAACAGGGCAGTCAGTTATCCCAGAAACAGGGTGATCAGTTACCCTGGAAACAGGGCCGTAAGTTAGCCTGGATACAGGGCGGTCAGTCACCCTGGATATAGATTAGTCAGTTACCCCAGAAACAGGGTGATCAGTTATCCTGGAAACAGGGCAGTAAGTTAGCCTGGAAACAGGGCAGTCAGTTACCCCGGAAACAGGGCTGTCAGTTATACCGGAAACAGGGTGATCAGTTACCCTGAAACAGGGCAGTCTGTTACCCCGGAAACAGGGCAGTCAGTTACCCTGGAAACAGGGCCGTCTGTTATTCTGGAAACAGTGCAGTCAGTTACCCCGGAAACAGGGCGGTCAGTTGCCCTGGAAACAGGGTGATCAGTTACACAGGAAACAGGGAGATCAGTTACCCTGGAAACAGGGCAGTCAGTTACCCCAGATAAAAGGTTGATCAGTTACCCTGGAAACAGGGTGATCAGTTACCCTGGAAACAGGGCAGTCAGTTATCTTGGAAATAGGGCGGTCAGTTACCCCGGAAACAGGGCATTCAGTTTCCCGGGAAAAAGGGCAGTCAGTTATCCCGGAAACAGGGCGGACAGTTACCCCGGAAACAGAGCGGTCGGTTATCCCGGAAACAGGGTGATCAGTTTCCCTGGAAACAGGGCAGTCAATTATCCCGGAAACAGGGCAGTCAGTTATCCCGGAAACAGGGTGATCAGTTACCCTGGAAACTGGGCAGTCAGTTACCCTGGAAACAGGGCAGTCAGTTATCCCGGAAAAAGGGCAGTCAGTTACCCTGGAAACTGGGCAGTCAGTTACCCTGGAAACAGGGCAGTCAGTTATCCCGGTAAAAGGGTGATCAGTTACCCTGGAAACAGGGCAGAATGTTATCCCGGAAACAGGGCAGTCAGTTATCCCGGAAAAAGGGTCATCAGTTACCCTGGAAACTGGACAGTCAGTTACCCTGGAAACAGGGCTGTCAGTTACCCCGGAAACATGGCAGTCAGTTACCCTGGAAACAGGGCAGTCAGTTACCCCGGAAACTGGGCAGTCAGTTCCCGTGGAAACAGGGCAGTCAGTCACCCAGGAAACAGGTTAGTCAGTTACGCCGGAAACAGGGTGATCAGTTACCCCGGAAACAGGGCAGTCAGTTCACCTGGAAACAGGGCAGTCAGTTACCCTGGAAACAGGGCAGTCAGTTACCCTGGAAACAGGGCAGTCATTTATCCTGGAAACAGGGCGGTCAGTTACCCCGGAAACAGGGAGATCAGTTACCCCGGAAACAGGGCAGTCAGTTACCCTGGAAACAGGGCAGTCAGTTATCCTGGAAACAGGGCAGTCAGTTACCCTGGAAACAGGGCAGTCAGTTATCCTGGAAACAGGTTGGTCAGTTACCCCGGAAACAGGGCAGTCAGTTTCCCCGGAAACAGGGCGGTCAGTAACCCTGGAAACAGATTAGTCAGTTACCCCAGAAACAGGGTGATCAATTATCCTGGAAACAGGGCCGTCAGTTACTCTGGAAACAGGGCGGTCAGTTACCCCGGATACAGGGCAGTCAGTTACCCTGGAAACAGGGCAGTCAGTTATCCCGGAAACAGGGCAGTCAGTTATCCCGGAAACAGGGTGATCAGATACCCTGGAAACAGGGCAGTCAGTTACCCCGGAAAGAGGGCAGTCAGTTACCCTGGAATCAGGGCAGTCAGTTATCCCGGAAACAGGGCAGTCAGTTATCCCGGAAACAGGGTGATCAGTTACCCTGGAAACTGGGCAGTCAGTTAGCCCGGAAACAGGGTGATCTGTTACACAGGAAACAGGGCGGTTCAGTTACCTGGAAACAAATCGGTCAGTTACCCTGGAAACAGGGTGGTCAGTTACCCCGGCAACAGGGCAGTCAGTTACCCCGGAAACAGGGCGGTCAGTAACCCTGGAAACAGATTAGTCAGTTATCCCGGAAACAGGGTGATCAGTTATCCTGGAAACAGGGCAGTCAGTTAGCCTGGAAACAGGGCAGTCAGTTAGCCCGGAAGCAGGGCAGTCAGTTACCCTTGAAAGAGGGCAGTCAGTTATCCCGGAAACAGGGCAGTCAGTTATACCGGAAACAGGGTGATCAGTTACCCTGGAAACAGGGCAGTCAGTTACCCCGGAAACAGGGCAGTCAGTTACCCCGGAAACAGAGCGGTCAGTTGCCCTGGAAAAAGGGCAGTCAGTTACCCCGGAAACAGGGAGCTCAATTGCCCTGGAAACAGGGCAGTCAGTTACCCGGAAACAGGGTGATCAGTTACCCCGGAAACAGGGAGATCAGTTACCATGGAAACAGGGCAGTCAGTTATCCTGGAAACAGGGCGGTCAGTTACCACGGAGACAGGGCGGTCAGTTACCCTGGAAACAGGTCAGTCAGTTATCCCGGAAACAGGGCGGACAGTTACCCCGGAAACAGAGCGGTCGGTTATCCCGGAAACAGGGTGATCAGTTACCCTGGAAACAGGGCAGTCAGTTATCCTGGAAACAGGGCAGTCAGTTATCCCGGAAGCAGGGCAGTCAGTTCTCCCGGAAACAGGGTGATCAGTTACCCTGGAAACTGGGCAGTCAGTTACCCTGGAGACAGGGCAGTCAGTTACCCCGGAAACAGGGCAGTCAGTTACTCCGGAAACAGGGCGGTCAGTAACCCTGGAAACAGATTAGTCAGTTACCCCGAAAACAGGGTGATCAGTTATCCTGGAAACAGGGCAGTCAGTTAGCCTGGAAACAGGGCAGTCAGTTACCCCGGAAACAGGGCAGTCAGTTACCCTGGAAACAGGGCAGTCAGTTATCCCGGAAACAGGGCAGTCAGTTAACCTGGAAACAGGGCGGTCAGTTGCCCCGGATACAGGGCAGTCACTTACTCCGGAAACAAGGCAGTCAGTTACCCTGGAAACAGGGCAGTTAGTTATCCCGGAAACAGGGCAGTCAGTTATCCCGGAAACAGGGTGATCAGATACCCTAGAAACAGGGCAGTCAGTTACCCCGGAAACAGGGCAGTCAGTTACCCTGGAAACAGGGCAGTCAGTTATCCCGGAAACAGGGCAGTCAGTTATCCCGGAAAAAGGGTGATCAGTTACCCTGGAAACAGGGCAGTCAGTTACCCTGGAAACAGGGCAGTCAGTTATCCCAGAAACAGGGCAGTCAGTTACCCTGGAAACTGGGCAGTCAGTTACCCTGGAAACAGGGCAGTCAGTTATCCCGGAAACAGGGTGATCAGTTACCCTGGAAACAGGGCAGACAGTTATCCCGGAAACAGGGCAGTCAGTTATCCCTGAAAAAGGGTGATCAGTTACACTGGAAACTGGGCAGTCAGTTACCCTGGAAACAGGGCAGTCAGTTACACCGGAAACTGGGCACTCAGTTCCCCTGGAAACAGGGCGGTCAGTTACCCTGGAAACATGGTGGTCAGTTACCCCGGAAACAGTGTGATCAGTTATCCTGGAAACAGGGCGGTCAGTTACCCCGGTAACAGGGCAGTCAGTTACCCCGGAAACAGGGCGGTCAGTAACCCTGGAAACAGATTAGTCAGTTACCCCAGAAATAGGGTGATCAGTTATCCTGGAAACAGGGCAGTAAGTTAGCCTGGAAACATTGCAGTCAGTTACCCCGGAAACAGGGCAGTCAGTTACCCTGGAAACAGGGCAGTCAGTTATCCCGGAAACAGGGCTGTCAGTTATACCGGAAACAGGGTGATCAGTTACCCTGAAACAGGGCAGTCTGTTATTCCGGAAACAGGGCAGTCAGTTACCCCGGAAACAGTGCGGTCAGTTACCCTGGAAACAGTTTGATCAGTTACACAGGAAACAGGGAGATCAGTTACCATGGAAACAGGGCAGTCAGTTACCCCGGACAAAGGGTGATCAGTTACCCTGGAAACAGGGTGATCAGTTACCCTGGAAACAGGGCAGTCAGTTGCCCGGAAACAGGGTGATCAGTTACACCGGAAACAGGGAGATCAGTTACCCTGGAAACAGGGCAGTCATTTATCCTGGAAATAGGGCGGTCAGTTACCTTGGAAACAGGGCAGTCAGTTATCCCGGAAAAAGGGTGATCAGTTACCCTGGAAACAGGGCAGTCAGTTACCCTGGAAACTGGGCAGTCAGTTACCCTGGAAACAGGGCAGTCAGTTATCCCGGAAACAGGGTGATCAGTTACCCTGGAAACAGGGCAGACAGTTATCCCGGAAACAGGGCAGTCAGTTATCCCTGAAAAAGGGTGATCAGTTACACTGGAAACTGGGCAGTCAGTTACCCTGGAAACAGGGCAGTCAGTTACACCGGAAACTGGGCACTCAGTTCCCCTGGAAACAGGGCGGTCAGTTACCCTGGAAACATGGTGGTCAGTTACCCCGGAAACAGTGTGATCAGTTATCCTGGAAACAGGGCGGTCAGTTACCCCGGTAACAGGGCAGTCAGTTACCCCGGAAACAGGGCGGTCAGTAACCCTGGAAACAGATTAGTCAGTTACCCCAGAAATAGGGTGATCAGTTATCCTGGAAACAGGGCAGTAAGTTAGCCTGGAAACATTGCAGTCAGTTACCCCGGAGACAGGGCAGTCAGTTACCCTGGAAACAGGGCAGTCAGTTATCCCGGAAACAGGGCTGTCAGTTATACCGGAAACAGGGTGATCAGTTACCCTGAAACAGGGCAGTCTGTTATTCCGGAAACAGGGCAGTCAGTTACCCCGGAAACAGTGCGGTCAGTTACCCTGGAAACAGTTTGATCAGTTACACAGGAAACAGGGAGATCAGTTACCATGGAAACAGGGCAGTCAGTTACCCCGGACAAAGGGTGATCAGTTACCCTGGAAACAGGGTGATCAGTTACCCTGGAAACAGGGCAGTCAGTTGCCCGGAAACAGGGTGATCAGTTACACCGGAAACAGGGAGATCAGTTACCCTGGAAACAGGGCAGTCATTTATCCTGGAAATAGGGCGGTCAGTTACCCCGGAAACAGGCCATTCAGTTAACCTGGAAAAAGGGCAGTCAGTTATCCCGGAAACAGGGCGGACAGTTACCCCGGAAACAGAGCGGTCGGTTATCCCGGAAACAGGGTGATCAGTTGCCCTGGAAACAGGGCAGTCAATTACCCCGGAAACAGGGTGATCTGTTACACAGGAAACAGGGCGGTCAGTTACCTGGAAACAAATCGGTCAGTTACCCTGGAAACAGGGTGGTCAGTTACCTCTCAACAGGGCAGTCAGTTACCCCGGAAACAGGGCGGTCAGTAACCCTGGAAACAGATTAGTCAGTTATCCCGGAAACAGGGAGATCAGTTATCCTGGAAACAGGGCAGTCAGTTAGCCTGGAAACTGGGCAGTCAGTTAGCCCGGAAGCAGGGCAGTCAGTTACCCTGGAAAGAGGGCAGTCAGTTATCCCGGAAACAGGGCAGTCAGTTATACCGGAAACAGGGTGATCAGTTACCCTGGAAACAGGGCAGTCAGTTACCCCGGAAACAGGGCAGTCAGTTACCCTGGAAAAAGGGCAGCCAGTTATTCCGGAAACAGGGCAGTCAGTTACCCCGGAAACAGAGCGGTCAGTTGCCCTGGAAACAGGGCAGTCAGTTACCCCGGAAACAGGGTGATCTGTTACACAGGAAACAGAGAGAACAGTTACCCTGGAAACAGGGCAGTCAGTTACCCCGGAAAAAGGGCGATCAGTTACCCCGGAAACAGGGAGATCAATTACCCTGGAAACAGGGCAGTCAGTTACCCGGAAACAGGGTGATCATTTACCCCGGAAACAGGGAGATCAGTTCCCATGGAAACAGGGCAGTCAGTTATCCTGGAAACAGGGCGGTCAGTTACCCCGGAAACAGGGCGGTCAGTTACCCTGGAAACAGGTCAGTCAGTTATCTCGGAAACAGGGCGGACAGTTACCCCGGAAACAGAGCGGTCTGTTATCCCGGAAACAGGGTGATCAGTTACCCTGGAAACAGGGCAGTCAGTTATCCTGGAAACAGGGCAGTCAGTTATCCCGGAAGCAGGGCAGTCAGTTCTCCCGGAAAAAGGGTGATCAGTTACCCTGGAAAATGGGCAGTCAGTTACCCTGGAAACAGGGCAGTCAGTTACCCCGGAAACAGGGCAGACAGTTACCCTGGAAACAGGGCGGCCAGTTATTCCGGAAACAGGGTGATCAGTTACCCTGGAAACTGGGCAGTCAGTTACCACGGAAATAGGGTGGTCAGTTACCCTGGAAACTGGGTGATCAGTTATCCTGGAAACAGTGCGGTCAGTTACCCCGGAAACAGGGCAGTCAGTTACCCTGGAAACAGGGCGGTTAATTACCCCAGAAATTGGGCAGTCAGTTACACTGGAAACAGGGCAGTCAGTTACCACGGAAACAGGGTGGTCAGTTACCCCGGAAACAGGACGTTCAGTTACCCCGGAAACAGGGCGGTTAATTACCCCAGAAATTGGGCAGTCAGTTACACTGGAAACAGGGCAGTCAGTTACCCGGAAACAGGGCGATCAGATACCCCGGAAACAGGGCGGTCCGTTATCCCGGAAACAGGGTAATCAGTTAACCTGGAAAAAGGGCAGTCAGTTATCATGGAAACAGGGCGGTCGGTTAGCCCGGAAACAGGGCGATCAGATACCCCGGAAACAGGGCGGTCCGTTATCCCGGAAACAGGGTAATCAGTTAACCTGGAAACAGGGCAGTCAGTTATCATGGAAACAGGGCGGTCGGTTAGCCCGGAAACAGGGCGGTCAGTTACCCTGGAAACAGGGCAGTCAGTTATCCCGGAAACAGGCTGATCAGTTACCCTGGAAACTGGGCAGTCAGTTACCACGGAAACAGGGTGGTCAGTTACCCTGGAAAGAGGGCAGTCAGTTACCCCGGAAACAGGGTGGTCAGTTACCCTGGAAACAGGGCAGTCAGTTCCCACGGAAACATGGTGGTCAGTTACCCTGGAAACTGGGTGATCAGTTATCCTGGAAACAGTGCGGTCAGTTACCCCGGAAAGAGGGCAGTCAGTTACCCCGGAAACAGGGCAGTCAGTTATCCCGGAAACAGGGCAGTCAGTTATCCCGGAAACAGGGTGATCAGTTACCCTGTAAACTGGGCAGTCAGTTATCCTGGAAACAGGGCATTCAGTTATCCTGGAAACAGGGCGGTCATTTACCTCGGAAACAGGACGTTCAGTTACTCCAGAAACAGGGAGATCAGTTACCCTGGAAACTGGGCAGTCAGTTACCCGGGAAACAGGGCGGTCCGTTATCCCGGTAACAGGGTGATCAGTTACCCTGGAAACAGGGCAGTCAGTTACCCCGGAAACAGGGTGATCAGTTACCCTGGAAACAGGGCAGTCAGTTATCCTGGAAAAAGGGCAGTCAGTTACCCTGGAAACAGGGCGGATAGTTAAGCTGGAAACAGGGCAGTCAGTTATCCCGGAAGCAGGGTGATCAGTTACCCTGGAAACAGGGCAGTCAGTTATCCTGGAAAAAGGGCAGTCAGTTACCCTGGAAACAGGGCGGTTAGTTAACCTGGAAACAGGGCTGTCAGTTATCCCGGAAACAGTGCGATTAGTTTCCCCGGAAACAGGGCGATCCGTTTTCCCAGAAACAGGACGGTCAGTTACCCTGGAAACAGGGCAGTCAGTTACCCCGGATATAGGACGTTCAGGTACCCCGGAAACAGGGCGGTTAATTACCCCAGAAAATGGGCGATCAGTTACCCTGGAAACAGGGTGATCAGTTACCCTGGAAACTGGGCAGTCCGTTACCCTGGAAACAGGGCAGTCAGCTACCCTGGAAACAGGGCAGTCAGTTATTCCGGAAACAGGGTGATCAGTTACCCTGGAAACTGGGCAGTCAGTTACCATGGAAACAGGGTGGTCAGTTACCCTGGAAACTGGGTGATCAGTTATCCTGGAAACAGTGCGGTCAGTTACCCCGGAAACAGGGCGGTCAGTTACCCCGGAAACAGGGCGGTTAATTACCCCAGAAATTGGGCAGTCAGTTACACTGGAAACAGGGCAGTCAGTTACCCGGAAACAGGGCGATCAGATACCCCGGAAACAGGGCGGTCCGTTATCCCGGAAACAGGGTAATCAGTTAACCTGGAAACAGGGCAGTCAGTTATCATGGAAACGGGGCGGTCGGTTAGCCCGGAAACAGGGCGGTCAGTTACCCTGGAAACAGGGCAGTCAGTTATCCCGGAAACAGGCTGATCAGTTACCCTGGAAACTGGGAAGTCAGTTACCACGGAAACAGGGTGGTCAGTTACCCTGGAAAGAGGGCAGTCAGGTACCCCGGAAACAGGGTGGTCAGTTACCCTGGAAACAGGGCAGTCAGTTACCACGGAAACAGGGTGGTCAGTTACCCTGGAAACTGGGTGATCAGTTATCCTGGAAACAGTGCGGTCAGTTACCCCGGAAAGAGGGCAGTCAGTTACCCCGGAAACATGGCAGTCAGTTATCCCGGAAACAGGGCAGTCAGTTATCCCGGAAACAGGGTGATCAGTTACCCTGGAAACTGGGCAGTCAGTTACCCTGGAAACAGGGCAGTTAGTTAACCGGGAAACAGGGCAGTCAGTTATCCTGGAAACAGGGCATTCAGTTATCCTGGAAACAGGGCGGTCATTTACCTCGAAAACAGGACGTTCAGTTACTCCGGAAACAGGGAGATCAGTTACCCTGGAAACTGGGCAGTCAGTTACCCGGGAAACAGGGCGGTCAGTTATCCCGGTAACAGGGTGATCAGTTACCCTGGAAACAGGGCAGTCAGTTACCCCGGAAACAGGGTGATCAGTTACCCTGGAAACAGGGCAGTCAGTTATCCTGGAAAAAGGGCAGTCAGTTACCCTGGAAACAGGGCGGATAGTTAACCTGGAAACAGGGCAGTCAGTTATCCCGGAAGCAGTGTGATCAGTTACCCTGGAAACAGGGCAGTCAGTTATCCTGGAAAAAGGGCAGTCAGTTACCCTGGAAACAGGGCAGTTAGTTAACCTGGAAACAGGGCTGTCAGTTATCCCGGAAACAGTGCGATTAGTTTCCCCGGAAACAGGGTGATCAGTTACCCGGAAACAGGGCGATCCGTTTTCCCAGAAACAGGGCAGTCAGTTACCCCGGATATAGGACGTTCAGGTACCCCGGAAACAGGGCGGTTAATTACCCCAGAAAATGGGCGATCAGTTACCCTGGAAACAGGGTGATCAGTTACTCTGGAAACTGGGCAGTCCGTTACCCTGGAAACAGGGCAGTCAGTTACCCTGGAAACAGGGCAGTCAGTTATTCCGGAAACAGGGTGATCAGTTACCCTGGAAACTGGGCAGTCAGTTACCCTGGAAACAGCGCAGTCAGTTATCCCGGAAACAGGCTGATCAGTTACCCTGGAAACTGCGCAGTCAGTTACCACGCAATCAGCGTGGTCAGTTACCCTGGAAACAGGGCAGTCAGTTACCCCGGAAACAGGGTGGTCAGTTACCCTGGAAACAGGGCAGTCAGTTACCCTGGAAACAGGTTGGTCAGTTACCCTAGAAACAGGGCAGTCAGTTACCCTAGAAACCGGGCAGTCAGTTACCCCGGAAACAGGGTGATCAGTTTCCCTGGAAACTGGGCAGTCAGTTATCCCGGAAACAGGGCAGTCAGTTATCCTGGAAACAGGGCGGTCCGGTACCCCGGAAATAGGGCGGTCAGTTACCCTGGAAACAGGGCAGTCAGGTATCCTGGAAACAGGGTGGTCCGTTGCCCTGGAAACAGGCTGATCAGTTACCCTGGAAACTGCGCAGTCAGTTACCACGCAATCAGCGTGGTCAGTTACCCTGGAAACAGGGCAGTCAGTTACCCCGGAAACAGGGTGGTCAGTTACCCTGGAAACAGGGCAGTCAGTTACCCCGGAAACAGGGTGGTCAGTTACCCTAGAAACAGGGCAGTCAGTTACCCTGGAAACAGGTTGGTCAGTTACCCTAGAAACAGGGCAGTCAGTTACCCTAGAAACAGGGCAGTCAGTTACCCCGGAAACAGGGTGATCAGTTTCCCTGGAAACAGGGCAGTCAGTTACCCCGGAAACAGGGCAGTCAGTTACCCCGGAAACAGGGCGGTCAGTAACCCTGGAAACAGATTAGTCAGTTACCCCGGAAACAGGGCGGTCAGTTATCCCGGAAACAGGTAGATCAGTTACCCCGGAAACAGGGCAGTCAGTTATCCTGGCAACAGGGTGTTCAGTTACACTGGAAACAGGGTGGTCATTTACTCCGGAAACTGGGTGATCAGTTAACCTGGAAACAGGGCGGTCAGTTACCCCGGAAACAGGGTAGTCAGTTACCCCGGAAACAGGGCGGTCAGTAACCCTGGAAACAGATTAGTCATTTACCCCGGAAACAGGGTGATCAGTTTGCCTGGAAACAGGGCAGTCAGTTATCCCGGAAACAGGGCAGTCAGTTACCCTGGAAACAGGGCAGTCAGTTATCCCGGAAACAGGGCAGTCAGTTATCCCGGAAACAGGGTGATCAGTTACCCTGGAAACAGGGCTGTCAGTTACCCCAGAAACAGGGCAGTCAGTTACCCTGGAAACAGGGCAGTCAGTTATCCCGGAAACAGGGCAGTCAGTTATCCCGGAAACAGGGTGAACAGTTACCCTGGAAACAGGGCAGTCAGTTACCCTGGAAACAGGTTGGTCAGTTACCCTAGAAACAGGGCAGTCAGTTACCCCGGAAACAGGGTGATCAGTTTCCCTGGAAACTGGGCAGTCAGTTATCCCGGAAACAGGGCAGTCAGTTAACCTGGAAACAGGGCAGTCAGTTATCCTGGAAACAGGGCGGTCCGGTACCCCGGAAATAGGGCGGTCAGTTACCCTGGAAACAGGGCAGTCAGTTATCCTGGAAACAGGGTGGTCCGTTGCCCTGGAAACAGGGTGATCAGTTACCCCGGAAATTGAGTGATCAGTTATCCTGGAAAAAGGACGGTCAGTTACCCCGGAAACAGGGCAGTCAGTTACCCCGGAAACAGGGCGGTCAGTAACCCTGGAAACAGATTAGTCAGTTACCCCGGAAACAGGGCGGTCAGTTATCCCGGAAACAGGTAGATCAGTTACCCCGGAAACAGGGCAGTCAGTTATCCTGGCAACAGGGTGTTCAGTTACACTGGAAACAGGGTGGTCATTTACTCCGGAAACTGGGTGATCAGTTAACCTGGAAACAGGGCGGTCAGTTACCCCGGAAACAGGGTAGTCAGTTACCCCGGAAACAGGGCGGTCAGTAACCCTGGAAACAGATTAGTCATTTACCCCGGAAACAGGGTGATCAGTTTGCCTGGAAACAGGGCAGTCAGTTATCCCGGAAACAGGGCAGTCAGTTACCCTGGAAACAGGGCAGTCAGTTATCCCGGAAACAGGGCAGTCAGTTATCCCGGAAACAGGGTGATCAGTTACCCTGGAAACAGGGCAGTCAGTTACCCCAGAAACAGGGCAGTCAGTTACCCTGGAAACAGGGCAGTCAGTTATCCCGGAAACAGGGCAGTCAGTTATCCCGGAAACAGGGTGAACAGTTACCCTGGAAACAGGACGTTCAGTTACCCCGGAAACAGGGCGGTTAATTAACCCAGAAACAGGGCGATCAGTTACCCTGGAAACAGGGTTATCAGTTACCCTCGAAACTGGGCAGTCAGTTACACTGGAAACAGGGCAGTCAGTTACCCTGGAAACAGGGCAGTTAGTTAACCTGGAAACAGGGCAGTCAGTTATGCTGGAAACAGGGCATTCAGTTATCCTGGAAACAGGGTGGTCATTTACCCCGGAAATAGGGCGGTCAGTTCTCCTGGAAACAGGGCGGTCAGTTACCCAGGAAACAGGGAGATCAGTTACCCCGGAAACAGGGCAGTCAGTTACCCTGGAAACAGGGCAGTCAGTCATCATGGAAACAGGGTGGTCAGTTACCCTGGAAACAGGGTGGTCAGTTACCCCGGAAACACGGTGATCAGTTATCCTGGAAACAGGGCGGTCAGTTACCCCGGAAACAGGGCAGTCAGTTACCCCGGAAACAGCGTGATCAGTTATCCTGGAAACAGGGCAGTCAGTTAGCCTGGAAACAGGGCAGTCAGTTACCCCGGAAACAGGGCAGTCAGTTATCCCGCAAACAGGGTGATCAGTTACTCTGGAAACAGGGCAGTAAGTTACCCTGGAAACAGGGCAGTCAGTTATCCCGGAAACAGGGCAGTCAGTTATCCCGGAAACAGGGTGATCAGTTACTCTGGAAACAGGGCAGTCAGTTACCCCGGAAACAGGGCAGTCAGTTACCCTGGAAACAGGGCAGTCAGTTATCCCGGAAACAGGGCAGTCAGTTATCCCGGAAACAGGGTGATCAGTTACCCTGGAAACTGGGCAGTCAGTTACCCTGAAACAGGGCAGTCAGTTACCCCGGAAACAGGGCAGTCAGTTACCCTGGAAACTGGGCAGTCATTTATCCTGGAAACAGGGCAGTCAGTTATCCCGGAAACAGGGTGATCAGTGACCCTGGAAACTGGGCATTCAGTTATCCCGGAAACAGGGCAGTCAGTTATCCCGGAAAAAGGGTGATCAGTTACCCTGGAAACTGGGCAGTCAGTTAACCTGGAAACAGGGCAGTCAATTACCCCGGAAACAGTGCAGTCAATTACCCTGGAAACAGGGCAGTCAGTTACCCCGGAAACTGGGCAGTCAGTTACCCTGGAAACAGGTTAGTCAGTTACCCCAGAAACAGGGTGATCAGTTACCCCGGAAACAGGGCAGTCAGTTCCCCTGGAAACCCGACAGTCAGTTACCCTGGAAACAGGGCAGTCAGTTATCCCCAAAACCGGGCAGTCAGTTATCCAGGAAACAGGGTGATCAAGTACCGTGGAAACTGGGCAGTCAGTTACCGTGGAAACAGGGCGGTCAGTTACCCTGGAAACAGGGCAGTCAGTTATCCTGGAAACAGGGTGATCAGTTACCCTGGAACCAGGGCAGTTAGTTACCCTGGAAACAGGGCAGTCAGTTATACAGGAAACAGGGCAGAGCGTTATCCCCAGAAACAGGGCGGTCAGTTACCCCGGAAATAAGGCGGTCAGTTATCCTGGAAACAGGGCAGTCAGTTACCCTGGAAACAGCCAGTCAGTTACCCTGGAAACAGGGCAGTCAGTTATCCCGGAAACAGGGTGATCAGTTACCCTGGAAACTGGGCAGTCAGTTGCCGTGGAAACAGGGCGGTCAGTTACCCTGGAAACAGGGCAGTCAGTTATCCTGGAAACAGGGTGATCAGTTACCCTGGAACCAGGGCAGTTAGTTACCCTGGAAACAGGGCAGTCAGTTATACTGGAAACAGGGCAGAGCGTTATCCCCAGAAACAGGGCGGTCAGTTCCCCCGGAAATAAGGCGGTCAGTTATACTGGAAACAGGGCAGTCAGTTACCCTGGAAACAGCCAGTCAGTTACCCTGGAAACAGGGCAGTCAGTTATCCCGGAAACAGGGTGATCAGTTACCCTGGAAACTGGGCAGTCAGTTACACTGGATACAGCCAGTCAGTTACCCTGGAAACAGGGCAGTCAGTTATCCTGGAAACAGGGCATTCAGTTATCCTGGAAACAGGGCGGTCATTTACCCCGGCAATAGGGCGGTCAGTTCTCCTGGAAACAGGGCGGTCAGTTACCCCGGAAACAGGTAGATCAGTTACCCCGGAAACAGGGCAGTCAGTTACCCTGGAAACAGGGCAGTCAGTCATCATGGAAACAGGGTGGTCAGTTACCCTGGAAACAGGGTGGTCAGTTACCCCGGAAACAGGGTGATCAGTTATCCTGGAAACAGGGCGGTCAGTTACACCGGAAACAGGGCAGTCAGTTACCCCGGAAACAGCGTGATCAGTTATCCTGGAAACAGGGCAGTCAGTTAGCCTGTAAACAGGGCAGTCAGTTACCCCGGAAACAGGGCAGTCAGTTATCCCGCAAACAGGGTGATCAGTTACTCTGGAAACAGGGCAGTAAGTTACCCTGGAAACAGGGCAGTCAGTTATCCCGGAAACAGGGCAGTCAGTTATCCCGGAAACAGGGTGATCAGTTACTCTGGAAACAGCGCAGTCAGTTACGACGGAAACAGGGCAGTCAGTTACCCTGGAAACAGGGCAGTCAGTTATCCCGGAAACAGGGCAGTCAGTTATCCCGGAAACAGGGTGATCAGTTACCCTGGAAATTGGGCTGTCAGTTACCCTGGAAACAGGGCAGTCAGTTACCCCGGAAACTGGGCAGTCATTTATCCTGGAAACTGGGCAGTCAGGTATCCCGGAAACAGGGTGATCAGTGACCCTGGAAACAGGGTGGTCAGTTATCCCGGAAACAGGGCAGTCAGTTATCCCGGAGAAAGGGTGATCAGTTACCCTGGAAACTGGGCAGTCAGTTAACCTGGAAACAGGGCAGTCAGTTGCCCTGGAAACAGGGCAGTCAGTTACCCTGGAAACAGGGCAGTCAGTTACCCCGGAAACTGGGCAGTCATTTACCCTGGAAACAGGGCAGTCAGTCACCCTGGAAACAGGTTAGTCAGTTACCCCGGAAACAGGGTGATCAGTTACCCCGGAAACAGGGCAGTCAGTTCCGCTGGAATCAGGGCAGTCAGTTACCCTGGAAACAGGGCAGTCAGTTACCCCGGAAACAGGGCACTCAGTTACCCTGGAAACAGGGCAGTCAGTCATCCTGGAAACAGGGTGGTCAGTTAGCCTGGAAACAGGGTGATCAGTTACCCCCGAAACAGGGTGATCAGTTATCCTGGAAACAGTGCGGTCAGTTACCCCGGAAACAGAGTAGTCAGTTACCCCGGAAACAGGGCGGTCAGTTACCCTGGAAACAGATTATTCAGTTACCCCGGAAACAGGGTGGTCAGTTACCCTGGAAACAGGGCAGTCAGTTACCCTGGAAACAGGTTGGTCAGTTACCCTGGAAACAGGGCAGTCAGTTACCCTAGAAACAGGGCAGTCAGTTACCCCGGAAACAGGGTGATCAGTTTCCCTGGAAACTGGGCAGTCAGTTATCCCAGAAACAGGGCAGTCAGTTATCCTGGAAACAGGGCGGTCCGGTACCCCGGAAATAGGGCGGTCAGTTACCCTGGAAACAGGGCAGTCAGATATCCTGGAAACAGGGTGGTCCGTTGCCCTGGAAACAGGGTGATCAGTTACCCCGGAAACTGAGTGATCAGTTATCCTGGAAAAAGGACGGTCAGTTACCCCGGAAACAGGGCAGTCAGTTACCCCGGAAACAGGGCGGTCAGTAACCCTGGAAACAGATTAGTCAGTTACCCCGGAAACAGGGCGGTCAGTTATCCCGGAAACAGGTAGATCAGTTACCCCGGAAACAGGGCAGTCAGTTATCCTGGCAACAGGGTGTTCAGTTACACTGGAAACAGGGTGGTCATTTACTCCGGAAACTGGGTGATCAGTTAACCTGGAAACAGGGCGGTCAGTTACCCCGGAAACAGGGTAGTCAGTTACCCCGGAAACAGGGCGGTCAGTAACCCTGGAAACAGATTAGTCATTTACCCCGGAAACAGGGTGATCAGTTTGCCTGGAAACAGGGCAGTCAGTTATTCCGGAAACAGGGCAGTCAGTTACCCTGGAAACAGGGCAGTCAGTTATCCCGGAAACAGGGCAGTCAGTTATCCCGGAAACAGGGTGATCAGTTACCCTGGAAACAGGGCAGTCAGTTACCCCAGAAACAGGGCAGTCAGTTACCCTGGAAACAGGGCAGTCAGTTATCCCGGAAACAGGGCAGTCAGTTATCCCGGAAACAGGGTGAACAGTTACCCTGGAAACAGGGCAGTCAGTTACCCTGGAAACAGGTTGGTCAGTTACCCTAGAAACAGGGCAGTCAGTTACCCCGGAAACAGGGTGATCAGTTTCCCTGGAAACTGGGCAGTCAGTTATCCCGGAAACAGGGCAGTCAGTTAACCTGGAAACAGGGCAGTCAGTTATCCTGGAAACAGGGCGGTCCGGTACCCCGGAAATAGGGCGGTCAGTTACCCTGGAAACAGGGCAGTCAGTTATCCTGGAAACAGGGTGGTCCATTATCCCGGAAACAGGGCAGTCAGTTATCCCGGAAACTGGGTGAACAGTTACCCTGGAAACAGGACGTTCAGTTACCCCGGAAACAGGGCGGTTAATTAACCCAGAAACAGGGCGATCAGTTACCCTGGAAACAGGGTTATCAGTTACCCTCGAAACTGGGCAGTCAGTTACACTGGAAACAGGGCAGTCAGTTACCCTGGAAACAGGGCAGTTAGTTAACCTGGAAACAGGGCAGTCAGTTATCCTGGAAACAGGGCAGTCAGTTCTCCTGGAAACAGGGCGGTCAGTTACCCCGGAAACAGGGAGATCAGTTACCCCGGAAACAGGGCAGTCAGTTACCCTGGAAACAGGGCAGTCAGTCATCATGGAAACAGGGTGGTCAGTTACCCTGGAAACAGGGTGGTCAGTTACCCCGGAAACACGGTGATCAGTTATCCTGGAAACAGGGCGGTCAGTTACCCCGGAAACAGGGCAGTCAGTAACCCCGGAAACAGCGTGATCAGTTATCCTGGAAACAGGGCAGTCAGTTAGCCTGGAAACAGGGCAGTCAGTTACCCCGGAAACAGGGCAGTCAGTTATCCCGCAAACAGGGTGATCAGTTACTCTGGAAACAGGGCAGTAAGTTACCCTGGAAACAGGGCAGTCAGTTATCCCGGAAACAGGGCAGTCAGTTATCCCGGAAACAGGGTGATCAGTTACTCTGGAAACAGGGCAGTCAGTTACCCCGGAAACAGGGCAGTCAGTTACCCTGGAAACAGGGCAGTCAGTTATCCCGGAAACAGGGCAGTCAGTTATCCCGGAAACAGGGTGATCAGTTACCCTGGAAACTGGGCAGTCAGTTACCCTGAAACAGGGCAGTCAGTTACCCCGGAAACAGGGCAGTCAGTTACCCTGGAAACTGGGCAGTCATTTATCCTGGAAACAGGGCAGTCAGTTATCCCGGAAACAGGGTGATCAGTGACCCTGGAAACTGGGCAGTCAGTTATCCCGGAAACAGGACAGTCAGTTATCCCTGAAAAAGGGTGATCAGTTACCCTGGAAACTGGGCAGTCAGTTAACCTGGAAACAGGGCAGTCAGTTACCCCGGAAACAGTGCAGTCAATTACCCTGGAAACAGGGCAGTCAGTTACCCCGGAAACTGGGCAGTCAGTTACCCTGGAAACAGGTTAGTCAGTTACCCCAGAAACAGGGTGATCAGTTACCCCGGAAACAGGGCAGTCAGTTCCCCTGGAAACCCGACAGTCAGTTACCCTGGAAACAGGGCAGTCAGTTATCCCCAAAACCGGGCAGTCAGTTATCCAGGAAACAGGGTGATCAAGTACCCTGGAAACTGGGCAGTCAGTTACCGTGGAAACAGGGCGGTCAGTTACCCTGGAAACAGGGCAGTCAGTTATCCTGGAAACAGGGTGATCAGTTACCCTGGAACCAGGGCAGTTAGTTACCCTGGAAACAGGGCAGTCAGTTATACTGGAAACAGGGCAGAGCGTTATCCCCAGAAACAGGGCGGTCAGTTACCCCGGAAATAAGGCGGTCAGTTATCCTGGAAACAGGGCAGTCAGTTACCCTGGAAACAGCCAGTCAGTTACCCTGGAAACAGGGCAGTCAGTTATCCCGGAAACAGGGTGATCAGTTACCCTGGAAACTGGGCAGTCAGTTACACTGGATACAGCCAGTCAGTTACCCTGGAAACAGGGCAGTCAGTTATCCTGGAAACAGGGCATTCAGTTATCCTGGAAACAGGGCGGTCATTTACCCCGGCAATAGGGCGGTCAGTTCTCCTGGAAACAGGGCGGTCAGTTACCCCGGAAACAGGTAGATCAGTTACCCCGGAAACAGGGCAGTCAGTTACCCTGGAAACAGGGCAGTCAGTCATCATGGAAACAGGGTGGTCAGTTACCCTGGAAACAGGGTGGTCAGTTACCCCGGAAACAGGGTGAAATGTTATCCTGGAAACAGGGCGGTCAGTTACACCGGAAACAGGGCAGTCAGTTACCCCGGAAACAGCGTGATCAGTTATCCTGGAAACAGGGCAGTCAGTTAGCCTGGAAACAGGGCAGTCAGTTACCCCGGAAACAGGGCAGTCAGTTATCCCGCAAACAGGGTGATCAGTTACTCTGGAAACAGGGCAGTAAGTTACCCTGGAAACAGGGCAGTCAGTTATCCCGGAAACAGGGCAGTCAGTTATCCCGGAAACAGGGTGATCAGTTACTCTGGAAACAGCGCAGTCAGTTACGACGGAAACAGGGCATTCAGTTACCCTGGAAACAGGGCAGTCAGTTATCCCGGAAACAGGGCAGTCAGTTATCCCGGAAACAGGGTGATCAGTTACCCTGGAAACTGGGCTGTCAGTTACCCTGGAAACAGGGCAGTCAGTTACCCCGGAAACAGGGCAGTCAGTTATCCCGGAAACAGGGCAGTCAGTTATCCCGGAAACAGGGTGATCAGTTACCCTGGAAACTGGGCAGTCAGTTACCCTGAAACAGGGCAGTCAGTTACCCCGGAAACAGGGCAGTCAGTTACCCTGGAAACTGGGCAGTCATTTATCCTGGAAACAGGGCAGTCAGTTATCCCGGAAACAGGGTGATCAGTGACCCTGGAAACTGGGCAGTCAGTTATCCCGGAAACAGGACAGTCAGTTATCCCTGAAAAAGGGTGATCAGTTACCCTGGAAACTGGGCAGTCAGTTAACCTGGAAACAGGGCAGTCAGTTACCCCGGAAACAGTGCAGTCAATTACCCTGGAAACAGGGCAGTCAGTTACCCCGGAAACTGGGCAGTCAGTTACCCTGGAAACAGGTTAGTCAGTTACCCCAGAAACAGGGTGATCAGTTACCCCGGAAACTGAGTGATCAGTTATCCTGGAAAAAGGACGGTCAGTTACCCCGGAAACAGGGCAGTCAGTTACCCCGGAAACAGGGCGGTCAGTAACCCTGGAAACAGATTAGTCAGTTACCCCGGAAACAGGGCGGTCAGTTACCCTGGAAACAGGGCAGTCAGTTATCCTGGAAACAGGGTGATCAGTTACCCTGGAACCAGGGCAGTTAGTTACCCTGGAAACAGGGCAGTCAGTTATACTGGAAACAGGGCAGAGCGTTATCCCCAGAAACAGGGCGATCAGTTACCCCGGAAATAAGGCGGTCAGTTATCCTGGAAACAGGGCAGTCAGTTACCCTGGAAACAGCCAGTCAGTTACCCTGTTACAGGGCAGTCAGTTATCCCGGAAACAGGGTGATCAGTTACCCTGGAAACTGGGCAGTCAGTTACACTGGATACAGCCAGTCAGTTACCCTGGAAACAGGGCAGTCAGTTATCCTGGAAACAGGGCATTCAGTTATCCTGGAAACAGGGCGGTCATTTACCCCGGCAATAGGGCGGTCAGTTCTCCTGGAAACAGGGCGGTCAGTTACCCCGGAAACAGGTAGATCAGTTACCCCGGAAACAGGGCAGTCAGTTACCCTGGAAACAGGGCAGTCAGTCATCATGGAAACAGGGTGGTCAGTTACCCTGGAAACAGGGTGGTCAGTTACCCCGGAAACAGGGTGAAATGTTATCCTGGAAACAGGGCGGTCAGTTACACCGGAAACAGGGCAGTCAGTTACCCCGGAAACAGCGTGATCAGTTATCCTGGAAACAGGGCAGTCAGTTAGCCTGGAAACAGGGCAGTCAGTTACCCCGGAAACAGGGCAGTCAGTTATCCCGCAAACAGGGTGATCAGTTACTCTGGAAACAGGGCAGTAAGTTACCCTGGAAACAGGGCAGTCAGTTATCCCGGAAACAGGGCAGTCAGTTATCCCGGAAACAGGGTGATCAGTTACTCTGGAAACAGCGCAGTCAGTTACGACGGAAACAGGGCAGTCAGTTACCCTGGAAACAGGGCAGTCAGTTATCCCGGAAACAGGGCAGTCAGTTATCCCGGAAACAGGGTGATCAGTTACCCTGGAAACTGGGCTGTCAGTTACCCTGGAAACAGGGCAGTCAGTTACCCCGGAAACTGGGCAGTCATTTATCCTGGAAACTGGGCAGTCAGTTATCCCGGAAACAGGGTGATCAGTGACCCTGGAAACAGGGTGGTCAGTTATCCCGGAAACAGGGCAGTCAGTTATCCCGGAGAAAGGGTGATCAGTTACCCTGGAAACTGGGCAGTCAGTTAACCTGGAAACAGGGCAGTCAGTTGCCCCGGAAACAGGGCAGTCAGTTACCCTGGAAACAGGGCAGTCAGTTACCCCGGAAACTGGGCAGTCAGTTACCCTGGAAACAGGGCAGTCAGTCACCCTGGAAACAGGTTAGTCAGTTACCCCGGAAACAGGGTGATCAGTTACCCCGGAAACAGGGCAGTCAGTTCCGCTGGAATCAGGGCAGTCAGTTACCCTGGAAACAGGGCAGTCAGTTACCCCGGAAACAGGGCACTCAGTTACCCTGGAAACAGGGCAGTCAGTCATCCTGGAAACAGTGTGGTCAGTTAGCCTGGAAACAGGGTGATCAGTTACCCCCGAAACAGGGTGATCAGTTATCCTGGAAACAGGGCGGTCAGTTACCCCGGAAACAGAGTAGTCAGTTACCCCGGAAACAGGGCGGTCAGTTACCCTGGAAACAGATTATTCAGTTACCCCGGAAACAGGGTGGTCAGTTACCCTGGAAACAGGGCAGTCAGTTACCCTGGAAACAGGTTGGTCAGTTACCCTAGAAACAGGGCAGTCAGTTACCCTAGAAACAGGGCAGTCAGTTACCCCGGAAACAGGGTGATCAGTTTCCCTGGAAACAGGGCAGTCAGTTATCCTGGAAACAGGGTGGTCCGTTGCCCTGGAAACAGGGTGATCAGTTACCCCGGAAACTGAGTGATCAGTTATCCTGGAAAAAGGACGGTCAGTTACCCCGGAAACAGGGCAGTCAGTTACCCCGGAAACAGGGCGGTCAGTAACCCTGGAAACAGATTAGTCAGTTACCCCGGAAACAGGGCGGTCAGTTATCCCGGAAACAGGTAGATCAGTTACCCCGGAAACAGGGCAGTCAGTTATCCTGGCAACAGGGTGTTCAGTTACACTGGAAACAGGGTGGTCATTTACTCCGGAAACTGGGTGATCAGTTAACCTGGAAACAGGGCGGTCAGTTACCCCGGAAACAGGGTAGTCAGTTACCCCGGAAACAGGGCGGTCAGTAACCCTGGAAACAGATTAGTCATTTACCCCGGAAACAGGGTGATCAGTCTGCCTGGAAACAGGGCAGTCAGTTATCCCGGAAACAGGGCAGTCAGTTACCCTGGAAACAGGGCAGTCAGTTATCCCGGAAACAGGGCATTCAGTTATCCCGGAAACAGGGTGATCAGTTACCCTGGAAACTGGGCAGTCAGTTACCCTGGAAACAGGGCATTCAGTTACCCCGGAAACAGGGCAGTCAGTTATCCCGGAAACAGGGTGATCAGATACCCTGGAAACAGGGCAGTCAGTTACCCCGGAAAGAGGGCAGTCAGTTACCCTGGAATCAGGGCAGTCAGTTACCCCGGAAAGAGGGCAGTCAGTTACCCTGGAAACAGGACAGTCAGTTACCCCGGAAACAGGGCAGTCAGTTACCCTGGAAACTGGGCAGTCAGTTACCCTGGAAACAGGGCAGTCAGTTATCCCGGAAACAGGGTGATCAGTTACCCTGGAAACAGGGCAGACAGTTATCCCGGAAACAGGGCAGTCAGTTATCCCGGAAAAAGGTTGATCAGTTACCCTGGAAACTGGGCAGACAGTTACCCTGGAAACAGGGCAGTCAGTTACCCCGGAAACTGGGCAGTCAGTTCACCTGTAAACAGGGCAGTCAGTGACCCTGGAAACAGTGCAGTCAGTTATCCCGGAAACAGGGCAGTCAGTTATTCTGGAAACAGGGCGGTCAGTTACCTGGAAACAAATCGGTTAGTTACCCTGGAAACAGGGCAGTCAGTTATCCTGGAAACAGGGTGATCAGTTACCCTGGAAACTGGGCAGTCAGTTAGCCTGGAAACAGGGAGATCAGTTACCCCGGAAACAGGGCAGTCAGTTACCCCGGAAACAGGGTAGTCAGTTACCCCGGAAACAGGGCGGTCAGTAACCCTGGAAACAGATTAGTCATTTACCCCGGAAACAGGGTGATCAGTTTGCCTGGAAACAGGGCAGTCAGTTATCCCGGAAACAGGGCAGTCAGTTACCCTGGAAACAGGGCAGTCAGTTATCCCGGAAACAGGGCATTCAGTTATCCCGGAAACAGGGTGATCAGTTACCCTGGAAACTGGGCAGTCAGTTACCCTGGAAACAGGGCATTCAGTTACCCCGGAAACAGGGCAGTCAGTTATCCCGGAAACAGGGTGATCAGATACCCTGGAAACAGGGCAGTCAGTTACCCCGGAAAGAGGGCAGTCAGTTACCCTGGAATCAGGGCAGTCAGTTACCCCGGAAAGAGGGCAGTCAGTTACCCTGGAAACAGGACAGTCAGTTACCCCGGAAACAGGGCAGTCAGTTACCCTGGAAACTGGGCAGTCAGTTACCCTGGAAACAGGGCAGTCAGTTATCCCGGAAACAGGGTGATCAGTTACCCTGGAAACAGGGCAGACAGTTATCCCGGAAACAGGGCAGTCAGTTATCCCGGAAAAAGGTTGATCAGTTACCCTGGAAACTGGGCAGACAGTTACCCTGGAAACAGGGCAGTCAGTTACCCCGGAAACTGGGCAGTCAGTTCACCTGTAAACAGGGCAGTCAGTGACCCTGGAAACAGTGCAGTCAGTTATCCCGGAAACAGGGCAGTCAGTTATTCTGGAAACAGGGCGGTCAGTTACCTGGAAACAAATCGGTTAGTTACCCTGGAAACAGGGCAGTCAGTTATCCTGGAAACAGGGTGATCAGTTACCCTGGAAACTGGGCAGTCAGTTAGCCTGGAAACAGGGAGATCAGTTACCCCGGAAACAGGGCAGTCAGTTACCCTGAAACAGGGCAGTCAGTTACCCCGGAAACAGGGCAGTCAGTTACCCTGGAAACTGGGCAGTCATTTATCCTGGAAACAGGGCAGTCAGTTATCCCGGAAACAGGGTGATCAGTGACCCTGGAAACTGGGCAGTCAGTTATCCCGGAAACAGGACAGTCAGTTATCCCTGAAAAAGGGTGATCAGTTACCCTGGAAACTGGGCAGTCAGTTAACCTGGAAACAGGGCAGTCAGTTACCCCGGAAACAGTGCAGTCAATTACCCTGGAAACAGGGCAGTCAGTTACCCCGGAAACTGGGCAGTCAGTTACCCTGGAAACAGGTTAGTCAGTTACCCCAGAAACAGGGTGATCAGTTACCCCGGAAACAGGGCAGTCAGTTCCCCTGGAAACCCGACAGTCAGTTACCCTGGAAACAGGGCAGTCAGTTATCCCCAAAACCGGGCAGTCAGTTATCCAGGAAACAGGGTGATCAAGTACCCTGGAAACTGGGCAGTCAGTTACCGTGGAAACAGGGCGGTCAGTTACCCTGGAAACAGGGCAGTCAGTTATCCTGGAAACAGGGTGATCAGTTACCCTGGAACCAGGGCAGTTAGTTACCCTGGAAACAGGGCAGTCAGTTATACTGGAAACAGGGCAGAGCGTTATCCCCAGAAACAGGGCGGTCAGTTACCCCGGAAATAAGGCGGTCAGTTATCCTGGAAACAGGGCAGTCAGTTACCCTGGAAACAGCCAGTCAGTTACCCTGGAAACAGGGCAGTCAGTTATCCCGGAAACAGGGTGATCAGTTACCCTGGAAACTGGGCAGTCAGTTACACTGGATACAGCCAGTCAGTTACCCTGGAAACAGGGCAGTCAGTTATCCTGGAAACAGGGCATTCAGTTATCCTGGAAACAGGGCGGTCATTTACCCCGGCAATAGGGCGGTCAGTTCTCCTGGAAACAGGGCGGTCAGTTACCCCGGAAACAGGTAGATCAGTTACCCCGGAAACAGGGCAGTCAGTTACCCTGGAAACAGGGCAGTCAGTCATCATGGAAACAGGGTGGTCAGTTACCCTGGAAACAGGGTGGTCAGTTACCCCGGAAACAGGGTGAAATGTTATCCTGGAAACAGGGCGGTCAGTTACACCGGAAACAGGGCAGTCAGTTACCCCGGAAACAGCGTGATCAGTTATCCTGGAAACAGGGCAGTCAGTTAGCCTGGAAACAGGGCAGTCAGTTACCCCGGAAACAGGGCAGTCAGTTATCCCGCAAACAGGGTGATCAGTTACTCTGGAAACAGGGCAGTAAGTTACCCTGGAAACAGGGCAGTCAGTTATCCCGGAAACAGGGCAGTCAGTTATCCCGGAAACAGGGTGATCAGTTACTCTGGAAACAGCGCAGTCAGTTACGACGGAAACAGGGCAGTCAGTTACCCTGGAAACAGGGCAGTCAGTTATCCCGGAAACAGGGCAGTCAGTTATCCCGGAAACAGGGTGATCAGTTACCCTGGAAACTGGGCTGTCAGTTACCCTGGAAACAGGGCAGTCAGTTACCCCGGAAACAGGGCAGTCAGTTATCCCGGAAACAGGGCAGTCAGTTATCCCGGAAACAGGGTGATCAGTTACCCTGGAAACTGGGCAGTCAGTTACCCTGAAACAGGGCAGTCAGTTACCCCGGAAACAGGGCAGTCAGTTACCCTGGAAACTGGGCAGTCATTTATCCTGGAAACAGGGCAGTCAGTTATCCCGGAAACAGGGTGATCAGTGACCCTGGAAACTGGGCAGTCAGTTATCCCGGAAACAGGACAGTCAGTTATCCCTGAAAAAGGGTGATCAGTTACCCTGGAAACTGGGCAGTCAGTTAACCTGGAAACAGGGCAGTCAGTTACCCCGGAAACAGTGCAGTCAATTACCCTGGAAACAGGGCAGTCAGTTACCCCGGAAACTGGGCAGTCAGTTACCCTGGAAACAGGTTAGTCAGTTACCCCAGAAACAGGGTGATCAGTTACCCCGGAAACAGGGCAGTCAGTTCCCCTGGAAACCCGACAGTCAGTTACCCTGGAAACAGGGCAGTCAGTTATCCCCAAAACCGGGCAGTCAGTTATCCAGGAAACAGGGTGATCAAGTACCCTGGAAACTGGGCAGTCAGTTACCGTGGAAACAGGGCGGTCAGTTACCCTGGAAACAGGGCAGTCAGTTATCCTGGAAACAGGGTGATCAGTTACCCTGGAACCAGGGCAGTTAGTTACCCTGGAAACAGGGCAGTCAGTTATACTGGAAACAGGGCAGAGCGTTATCCCCAGAAACAGGGCGGTCAGTTACCCCGGAAATAAGGCGGTCAGTTATCCTGGAAACAGGGCAGTCAGTTACCCTGGAAACAGCCAGTCAGTTACCCTGGAAACAGGGCAGTCAGTTATCCCGGAAACAGGGTGATCAGTTACCCTGGAAACTGGGCAGTCAGTTACACTGGATACAGCCAGTCAGTTACCCTGGAAACAGGGCAGTCAGTTATCCTGGAAACAGGGCATTCAGTTATCCTGGAAACAGGGCGGTCATTTACCCCGGCAATAGGGCGGTCAGTTCTCCTGGAAACAGGGCGGTCAGTTACCCCGGAAACAGGTAGATCAGTTACCCCGGAAACAGGGCAGTCAGTTACCCTGGAAACAGGGCAGTCAGTCATCATGGAAACAGGGTGGTCAGTTACCCTGGAAACAGGGTGGTCAGTTACCCCGGAAACAGGGTGAAATGTTATCCTGGAAACAGGGCGGTCAGTTACACCGGAAACAGGGCAGTCAGTTACCCCGGAAACAGCGTGATCAGTTATCCTGGAAACAGGGCAGTCAGTTAGCCTGGAAACAGGGCAGTCAGTTACCCCGGAAACAGGGCAGTCAGTTATCCCGCAAACAGGGTGATCAGTTACTCTGGAAACAGGGCAGTAAGTTACCCTGGAAACAGGGCAGTCAGTTATCCCGGAAACAGGGCAGTCAGTTATCCCGGAAACAGGGTGATCAGTTACTCTGGAAACAGCGCAGTCAGTTACGACGGAAACAGGGCAGTCAGTTACCCTGGAAACAGGGCAGTCAGTTATCCCGGAAACAGGGCAGTCAGTTATCCCGGAAACAGGGTGATCAGTTACCCTGGAAACTGGGCTGTCAGTTACCCTGGAAACAGGGCAGTCAGTTACCCCGGAAACTGGGCAGTCATTTATCCTGGAAACTGGGCAGTCAGTTATCCCGGAAACAGGGTGATCAGTGACCCTGGAAACAGGGTGGTCAGTTATCCCGGAAACAGGGCAGTCAGTTATCCCGGAGAAAGGGTGATCAGTTACCCTGGAAACTGGGCAGTCAGTTAACCTGGAAACAGGGCAGTCAGTTGCCCCGGAAACAGGGCAGTCAGTTACCCTGGAAACAGGTTAGTCAGTTACCCCGGAAACAGGGTGATCAGTTACCCCGGAAACAGGGCAGTCAGTTCCGCTGGAATCAGGGCAGTCAGTTACCCTGGAAACAGGGCAGTCAGTTACCCCGGAAACAGGGCACTCAGTTACCCTGGAAACAGGGCAGTCAGTCATCCTGGAAACAGGGTGGTCAGTTAGCCTGGAAACAGGGTGATCAGTTACCCCCGAAACAGGGTGATCAGTTATCCTGGAAACAGGGCGGTCAGTTACCCCGGAAACAGAGTAGTCAGTTACCCCGGAAACAGGGCGGTCAGTTACCCTGGAAACAGATTATTCAGTTACCCCGGAAACAGGGTGGTCAGTTACCCTGGAAACAGGGCAGTCAGTTACCCTGGAAACAGGTTGGTCAGTTACCCTAGAAACAGGGCAGTCAGTTACCCGAGAAACAGGGCAGTCAGTTACCCCGGAAACAGGGTGATCAGTTTCCCTGGAAACTGGGCAGTCAGTTATCCCGGAAACAGGGCAGTCAGTTATCCTGGAAACAGGGCGGTCCGGTACCCCGGAAATAGGGCGGTCAGTTACCCTGGAAACAGGGCAGTCAGTTATCCTGGAAACAGGGTGGTCCGTTGCCCTGGAAACAGGGTGATCAGTTACCCCGGAAACTGAGTGATCAGTTATCCTGGAAAAAGGACGGTCAGTTACCCCGGAAACAGGGCAGTCAGTTACCCCGGAAACAGGGCAGTCAGTAACCCTGGAAACAGATTAGTCAGTTACCCCGGAAACAGGGCGGTCAGTTATCCCGGAAACAGGTAGATCAGTTACCCCGGAAACAGGGCAGTCAGTTATCCTGGCAACAGGGTGTTCAGTTACACTGGAAACAGGGTGGTCATTTACTCCGGAAACTGGGTGATCAGTTAACCTGGAAACAGGGCGGTCAGTTACCCCGGAAACAGGGTAGTCAGTTACCCCGGAAACAGGGCGGTCAGTAACCCTGGAAACAGATTAGTCATTTACCCCGGAAACAGGGTGATCAGTTTGCCTGGAAACAGGGCAGTCAGTTATCCCGGAAACAGGGCAGTCAGTTACCCTGGAAACAGGGCAGTCAGTTATCCCGGAAACAGGGCATTCAGTTATCCCGGAAACAGGGTGATCAGTTACCCTGGAAACTGGGCAGTCAGTTACCCTGGAAACAGGGCATTCAGTTACCCCGGAAACAGGGCAGTCAGTTATCCCGGAAACAGGGTGATCAGATACCCTGGAAACAGGGCAGTCAGTTACCCCGGAAAGAGGGCAGTCAGTTACCCTGGAATCAGGGCAGTCAGTTACCCCGGAAAGAGGGCAGTCAGTTACCCTGGAAACAGGACAGTCAGTTACCCCGGAAACAGGGCAGTCAGTTACCCTGGAAACTGGGCAGTCAGTTACCCTGGAAACAGGGCAGTCAGTTATCCCGGAAACAGGGTGATCAGTTACCCTGGAAACAGGGCAGACAGTTATCCCGGAAACAGGGCAGTCAGTTATCCCGGAAAAAGGTTGATCAGTTACCCTGGAAACTGGGCAGACAGTTACCCTGGAAACAGGGCAGTCAGTTACCCCGGAAACTGGGCAGTCAGTTCACCTGTAAACAGGGCAGTCAGTGACCCTGGAAACAGTGCAGTCAGTTATCCCGGAAACAGGGCAGTCAGTTATTCTGGAAACAGGGCGGTCAGTTACCTGGAAACAAATCGGTTAGTTACCCTGGAAACAGGGCAGTCAGTTATCCTGGAAACAGGGTGATCAGTTACCCTGGAAACTGGGCAGTCAGTTAGCCTGGAAACAGGGAGATCAGTTACCCCGGAAACAGGGCAGTCAGTTACCCTGGAAACAGGGCAGTCAGTTATTCTGGAAACAAATCGGTTAGTTACCCTGGAAACCGGGCAGTCAGTTACCCTGGAAACATGGCAGTCAGTTACGCCGGAAACAGGGCAGTCAGTTACCCTGGAAACAGGGCGGTCAGTTGCCCTGGAAACAGGGCAGTCAGTTACCCCGGAAACAGGGTGATCTGTTACACAGGAAACAGGGCGGTCAGTTACCTGGAAACAAATCGGTCAGTTACCCTGGAAACAGGGTGGTCAGTTACCCCGGCAACAGGGCAGTCAGTTAACCCGGAAACAGGGCAGTCAGTTACCCTGGAAACAGGGCGGTCAGTTGCCCTGGAAACAGGGCAGTCAGTTACCCCGGAAACAGGGTGATCTGTTACACAGGAAACAGGGCGGTTCAGTTACCTGGAAACAAATCGGTCAGTTACCCTGGAAACAGGGTGGTCAGTTACCCCGGCAACAGGGCAGTCAGTTACCCCGGAAACAGGGCGGTCAGTAACTCTGGAAACAGATTAATCAGTTATCCCGGAAACAGGGTGATCAGTTATCCTGGAAACAGGGCAGTCAGTTAGCCTGGAAACAGGGCAGTCAGTTAGCCCGGAAGCAGGGCAGTCAGTTACCCTTGAAAGAGGGCAGTCAGTTATCCCGGAAACAGGGCAGTCAGTTATACCGGAAACAGGGTGATCAGTTACCCTGGAAACAGGGCAGTCAGTTACCCCGGAAAAAGGGCATTCAGTTACCCCGGAAACAGGGAGATCAATTACCCTGGAAACAGGGCAGTCAGTTACCCGGAAACAGGGTGATCAGTTACCCCGGAAACAGGGAGATCAGTTACCATGGAAACATGGCAGTCAGTTATCCTGGAAACAGGGCGGTCAGTTACCACGGAAACAGGGCGGACAGTTACCCTGGAAACAGGTCAGTCAGTTATCCCGGAAACAGGGCGGACAGTTACCCCGGAAACAGAGCGGTCGGTTATCCCGGAAACAGGGTGATCAGTTACCCTGGAAACAGGGCAGTCAGTTATCCTGGAAACAGGGCAGTCTGTTATCCCGGAAGCAGGGCAGTCAGTTCTCCCGGAAACAGGGTGATCAGTTACCCTGGAAACTGGGCAGTCAGTTACCCTGGAAACAGGGCAGTCAGTTACCCCGGAAACAGGGCAGTCAGTTACCCCGGAAACAGGGCAGTCAGTTACCCTGGAAACAGGGCAGTCAGTTATCCTGGAAACCAATCTGTTAGTTACCCTGGAAACAGTGCAGTCAGTTACCCTGGAAACATGGCAGTCAGTTACCCCGGAAACAGGGCAGTCAGTTACCCTGGAAACAGGGCAGCCAGTTATTCCAGAAACTGGGCAGTCAGTTACCCCGGAAACAGGGCAGTCAGTCACCCTGGAAACAGGTTCGTCAGTTACCCTGGAAACAGGGCAGTCATTTCCCTTGGAAACAGGGCAGTCAGTTACCCTGGAAACAGGGCAGTGATCTATCCCGGAAACAGGGCAGTCAGTTATCCTGGAAACAGGGTGAACAGTTACCCTGGAAACTGGGCAGTCAGTTACCCTGGAAACAGGGCGGTCAGTTACCCTGGAATCAGGGCAGTCAGTTATCCTGGAAACAGGGCGGTCAGATACCCCGGAAATAGGGCGGTCAGTTATCCTGGAAAGAGGGCAGTTAGTTACCCCGGAAAAAGGGAGATCAGTTACCCCGGAAACAGGGCGGTCAGTTACACTAGAAAGAGGGCAGTCAGTTACCCTGGAAACAGGGCAGTCAGTTAACCTGAATACAGGGCAGTCAGTTATCCTGGAAACAGGGCAGTCTTTTATCCTGGAAACAGGGCAGTCAGTTACCCCGGAAATAGGGCGATCAGTTATCCTGGAAACAGGGCGGTCAGTTACCGCGGAAACAGGGAGATCAGTTACCCCGGAAACAGGGCAGTCAGTTATCCTGGAAACAGGGTGGTTAGTTACCCCGGAAACAGGGTGATCAGTTATCCTGGAAACTGGGCGGTCAGTTACCCCGGAAACAGGGCAGTCAGTTATCCCAGAAACAGGGTGATCAGTTACCCTGGAAACAGGGCCGTAAGTTAGCCTGGATACAGGACGGTCAGTCACCCTGGATATAGATTAGTCAGTTACCCCAGAAACAGGGTGATCAGTTATCCTGGAAACAGGGCAGTAAGTTAGCCTGGAAACAGGGCAGTCAGTTACCCCGGAAACAGGGCTGTCAGTTATACCGGAAACAGGGTGATCAGTTACCCTGAAACAGGGCAGTCTGTTACCCCGGAAACAGGGCAGTCAGTTACCCTGGAAACAGGGCCGTCTGTTATTCTGGAAACAGTGCAGTCAGTTACCCCGGAAACAGGGCGGTCAGTTGCCCTGGAAACAGGGTGATCAGTTACACAGGAAACAGGGAGATCAGTTACCCTGGAAACAGGGCAGTCAGTTACCCCAGAAAAAGGGTGATCAGTTACCCTGGAAACAGGGTGATCAGTTACCCTGGAAACAGGGCAGTCAGTTATCCTGGAAATAGGGCGGTCAGTTACCCCGGAAACAGGGCATTCAGTTTCCCGGGAAAAAGGGCAGTCAGTTATCCCGGAAACAGGGCGGACAGTTACCCCGGAAACAGAGCGGTCGGTTATCCCGGAAACAGGGTGATCAGTTTCCCTGGAAACAGGGCAGTCAATTATCCCGGAAACAGGGCAGTCAGTTATCCCGGAAACAGGGTGATCAGTTACCCTGGAAACTGGGCAGTCAGTTACCCTGGAAACAGGGCAGTCAGTTATCCCGGAAAAAGGGCAGTCAGTTACCCTGGAAACTGGGCAGTCAGTTACCCTGGAAACAGGGCAGTCAGTTATCCCGGAAAAAGGGTGATCAGTTACCCTGGAAACAGGGCAGAATGTTATCCCGGAAACAGGGCAGTCAGTTATCCCGGAAAAAGGGTCATCAGTTACCCTGGAAACTGGACAGTCAGTTACCCTGGAAACAGGGCTGTCAGTTACCCCGGAAACATGGCAGTCAGTTACCCTGGAAACAGGGCAGTCAGTTACCCCGGAAACTGGGCAGTCAGTTCCCGTGGAAACAGGGCAGTCAGTCACCCAGGAAACAGGTTAGTCAGTTACGCCGGAAACAGGGTGATCAGTTACCCCGGAAACAGGGCAGTCAGTTCACCTGGAAACAGGGCAGTCAGTTACCCTGGAAACAGGGCAGTCAGTTACCCTGGAAACAGGGCAGTCATTTATCCTGGAAACAGGGCGGTCAGTTACCCCGGAAACAGGGAGATCAGTTACCCCGGAAACAGGGCAGTCAGTTACCCTGGAAACAGGGCAGTCAGTTATCCTGGAAACAGGGCAGTCAGTTACCCTGGAAACAGGGCAGTCAGTTATCCTGGAAACAGGGTGGTCAGTTACCCCGGAAACAGGGCAGTCAGTTTCCCCGGAAACAGGGCGGTCAGTAACCCTGGAAACAGATTAGTCAGTTACCCCAGAAACAGGGTGATCAATTATCCTGGAAACAGGGCCGTCAGTTACTCTGGAAACAGGGCGGTCAGTTACCCCGGATACAGGGCAGTCAGTTACCCTGGAAACAGGGCAGTCAGTTATCCCGGAAACAGGGCAGTCAGTTATCCCGGAAACAGGGTGATCAGATACCCTGGAAACAGGGCAGTCAGTTACCCCGGAAAGAGGGCAGTCAGTTACCCTGGAAACAGGGCAGTCAGTTATCCCGGAAACAGGGCAGTCAGTTATCCCGGAAACAGGGTGATCAGTTACCCTGGAAACTGGGCAGTCAGTTAGCCCGGAAACAGGGTGATCTGTTACACAGGAAACAGGGCGGTTCAGTTACCTGGAAACAAATCGGTCAGTTACCCTGGAAACAGGGTGGTCAGTTACCCCGGCAACAGGGCAGTCAGTTACCCCGGAAACAGGGCGGTCAGTAACCCTGGAAACAGATTAGTCAGTTATCCCGGAAACAGGGTGATCAGTTATCCTGGAAACAGGGCAGTCAGTTAGCCTGGAAACAGGGCAGTCAGTTAGCCCGGAAGCAGGGCAGTCAGTTACCCTTGAAAGAGGGCAGTCAGTTATCCCGGAAACAGGGCAGTCAGTTATACCGGAAACAGGGTGATCAGTTACCCTGGAAACAGGGCAGTCAGTTACCCCGGAAACAGGGCATTCAGTTACCCTGGAAACAGGGCAGCCAGTTATTCCGGAAACAGGGCAGTCAGTTACCCCGGAAACAGAGCGGTCAGTTGCCCTGGAAAAAGGGCAGTCAGTTACCCCGGAAACAGGATGATCTGTTACACAGGAAACAGGGAGAACAGTGACCCTGGAAACAGGGAAGTCAGTTAACCCGGAAAAAGGGGGTTCAGTTACCCCGGAAACAGGGAGCTCAATTGCCCTGGAAACAGGGCAGTCAGTTACCCGGAAACAGGGTGATCAGTTACCCCGGAAACAGGGAGATCAGTTACCATGGAAACAGGGCAGTCAGTTATCCTGGAAACAGGGCGGTCAGTTACCACGGAGACAGGGCGGTCAGTTACCCCGGAAACAGGTCAGTCAGTTATCCCGGAAACAGGGCGGACAGTTACCCCGGAAACAGAGCGGTCGGTTATCCCGGAAACAGGGTGATCAGTTACCCTGGAAACAGGGCAGTCAGTTATCCTGGAAACAGGGCAGTCAGTTATCCCGGAAGCAGGGCAGTCAGTTCTCCCGGAAACAGGGTGATCAGTTACCCTGGAAACTGGGCAGTCAGTTACCCTGGAGACAGGGCAGTCAGTTACCCCGGAAACAGGGCAGTCAGTTACTCCGGAAACAGGGCGGTCAGTAACCCTGGAAACAGATTAGTCAGTTACCCCGAAAACAGGGTGATCAGTTATCCTGGAAACAGGGCAGTCAGTTAGCCTGGAAACAGGGCAGTCAGTTACCCCGGAAACAGGGCAGTCAGTTACCCTGGAAACAGGGCAGTCAGTTATCCCGGAAACAGGGCAGTCAGTTAACCTGGAAACAGGGCGGTCAGTTGCCCCGGATACAGGGCAGTCACTTACTCCGGAAACAAGGCAGTCAGTTACCCTGGAAACAGGGCAGTTAGTTATCCCGGAAACAGGGCAGTCAGTTATCCCGGAAACAGGGTGATCAGATACCCTAGAAACAGGGCAGTCAGTTACCCCGGAAACAGGGCAGTCAGTTACCCTGGAAACAGGGCAGTCAGTTATCCCGGAAACAGGGCAGTCAGTTATCCCGGAAAAAGGGTGATCAGTTACCCTGGAAACAGGGCAGTCAGTTACCCTGGAAACAGGGCAGTCAGTTATCCCAGAAACAGGGCAGTCAGTTACCCTGGAAACTGGGCAGTCAGTTACCCTGGAAACAGGGCAGTCAGTTATCCCGGAAACAGGGTGATCAGTTACCCTGGAAACAGGGCAGACAGTTATCCCGGAAACAGGGCAGTCAGTTATCCCTGAAAAAGGGTGATCAGTTACACTGGAAACTGGGCAGTCAGTTACCCTGGAAACAGGGCAGTCAGTTACACCGGAAACTGGGCACTCAGTTCCCCTGGAAACAGGGCGGTCAGTTACCCCGGAAACAGGGCGGTCAGTTGCCCTGGAAACAGGGTGATCAGTTACACAGGAAACAGGGAGATCAGTTACCCTGGAAACAGGGCAGTCAGTTACCCCAGAAAAAGGGTGATCAGTTACCCTGGAAACAGGGTGATCAGTTACCCTGGAAACAGGGCAGTCAGTTATCCTGGAAATAGGGCGGTCAGTTACCCCGGAAACAGGGCATTCAGTTAACCGGGAAAAAGGGCAGTCAGTTATCCCGGAAACAGGGCGGACAGTTACCCCAGAAACAGAGCGCTCGGTTATCCTGGAAACAGGGTGATCAGTTACCCTGGAAACAGGGCAGTCAGTTATCCCGGAAACAGGGCAGTCAGTTATCACGGAAACAGGGTGATCAGATACCCTGGAAACAGGGCAGTCAGTTACCCCGGAAAGAGGGCAGTCAGTTACCCTGGAAACAGGGCAGTCAGTTATCCCGGAAACAGGGCATTCAGTTATCCCGGAAACAGGGTGATCAGTTACCCTGGAAACTGGGCAGTCAGTTACCCTGGAAACAGGGCATTCAGTTACCCCGGAAACAGGGCAGTCAGTTATCCCGGAAACAGGGTGATCAGATACCCTGGAAACAGGGCAGTCAGTTACCCCGGAAAGAGGGCAGTCAGTTACCCTGGAATCAGGGCAGTCAGTTACCCCGGAAAGAGGGCAGTCAGTTACCCTGGAAACAGGACAGTCAGTTACCCCGGAAACAGGGCAGTCAGTTATCCCGGAAACAGGGTGATCAGTTACCCTGGAAACAGGGCAGACAGTTATCCCGGAAACAGGGCAGTCAGTTATCCCGGAAAAAGGTTGATCAGTTACCCTGGAAACTGGGCAGACAGTTACCCTGGAAACAGGGCAGTCAGTTACCCCGGAAACAGGGCAGTCAGTTCACCTGTAAACAGGGCAGTCAGTGACCCTGGAAACAGTGCAGTCAGTTATCCCGGAAACAGGGCAGTCAGTTATTCTGGAAACAGGGCGGTCAGTTACCTGGAAACAAATCGGTTAGTTACCCTGGAAACAGGGCAGTCAGTTATCCTGGAAACAGGGTGATCAGTTACCCTGGAAACTGGGCAGTCAGTTAGCCTGGAAACAGGGAGATCAGTTACCCCGGAAACAGGGCAGTCAGTTACCCTGGAAACAGGGCAGTCAGTTATTCTGGAAACAAATCGGTTAGTTACCCTGGAAACCGGGCAGTCAGTTACCCTGGAAACATGGCAGTCAGTTACGCCGGAAACAGGGCAGTCAGTTACCCTGGAAACAGGGCGGTCAGTTGCCCTGGAAACAGGGCAGTCAGTTACCCCGGAAACAGGGTGATCTGTTACACAGGAAACAGGGCGGTCAGTTACCTGGAAACAAATCGGTCAGTTACCCTGGAAACAGGGTGGTCAGTTACCCCGGCAACAGGGCAGTCAGTTAACCCGGAAACAGGGCAGTCAGTTACCCTGGAAACAGGGCGGTCAGTTGCCCTGGAAACAGGGCAGTCAGTTACCCCGGAAACAGGGTGATCTGTTACACAGGAAACAGGGCGGTTCAGTTACCTGGAAACAAATCGGTCAGTTACCCTGGAAACAGGGTGGTCAGTTACCCCGGCAACAGGGCAGTCAGTTACCCCGGAAACAGGGCGGTCAGTAACTCTGGAAACAGATTAGTCAGTTATCCCGGAAACAGGGTGATCAGTTATCCTGGAAACAGGGCAGTCAGTTAGCCTGGAAACAGGGCAGTCAGTTAGCCCGGAAGCAGGGCAGTCAGTTACCCTTGAAAGAGGGCAGTCAGTTATCCCGGAAACAGGGCAGTCAGTTATACCGGAAACAGGGTGATCAGTTACCCTGGAAACAGGGCAGTCAGTTACCCCGGAAAAAGGGCATTCAGTTACCCCGGAAACAGGGAGATCAATTACCCTGGAAACAGGGCAGTCAGTTACCCGGAAACAGGGTGATCAGTTACCCCGGAAACAGGGAGATCAGTTACCATGGAAACAGGGCAGTCAGTTATCATGGAAACAGGGCGGTCAGTTACCACGGAAACAGGGCGGTCAGTTAGCCTGGAAACAGGTCAGTCAGTTATCCCGGTAACAGGGCGGACAGTTACCCCGGAAACAGAGCGGTCGGTTATCCCGGAAACAGGGTGATCAGTTACCCTGGAAACAGGGCAGTCAGTTATCCTGGAAACAGGGCAGTCTGTTATCCCGGAAGCAGGGCAGTCAGTTCTCCCGGAAACAGGGTGATCAGTTACCCTGGAAACTGGGCAGTCAGTTACCCTGGACACAGGGCAGTCAGTTACCCCGGAAACAGGGCAGTCAGTTACCCTGGAAACAGGGCAGTCAGTTATCCTGGAAACCAATCTGTTAGTTACCCTGGAAACATTGCAGTCAGTTACCCTGGAAACATGGCAGTCAGTTACCCCGGAAACAGGGCAGTCAGTTACCCTGGAAACAGGGCAGCCAGTTATTCCAGAAACTGGGCAGTCAGTTACCCCGGAAACAGGGCAGTCAGTCACCCTGGAAACAGGTTCGTCAGTTACCCTGGAAACAGGGCAGTCATTTCCCTTGGAAACAGGGCAGTCAGTTACCCTGGAAACAGGGCAGTGATCTATCCCGGAAACAGGGCAGTCAGTTATCCTGGAAACAGGGTGAACAGTTACCCTGGAAACTGGGCAGTCAGTTACCCTGGAAACAGGGCGGTCAGTTACCCTGGAAACAGGGCAGTCAGTTATCCTGGAAACAGGGCGGTCAGATACCCCGGAAATAGGGCGGTCAGTTATCCTGGAAAGAGGGCGGTTAGTTACCCCGGAAAAAGGGAGATCAGTTACCCCGGAAACAGGGCGGTCAGTTACACTAGATAGAGGGCAGTCAGTTACCCTGGAAACAGGGCAGTCAGTTAACCTGAATACAGGGCAGTCAGTTATCCTGGAAACAGGGCAGTCTTTTATCCTGGAAACAGGGCAGTCAGTTACCCCGGAAATAGGGCGATCAGTTATCCTGGAAACAGGGCGGTCAGTTACCGCGGAAACAGGGAGATCAGTTACCCCGGAAACAGGGCAGTCAGTTATCCTGGAAACAGGGTGGTTAGTTACCCCGGAAACAGGGTGATCAGTTATCCTGGAAACTGGGCGGTCAGTTACCCCGGAAACAGGGCAGTCAGTTATCCCAGAAACAGGGTGATCAGTTACCCTGGAAACAGGGCCGTAAGTTAGCCTGGATACAGGGCGGTCAGTCACCCTGGATATAGATTAGTCAGTTACCCCAGAAACAGGGTGATCAGTTATCCTGGAAACAGGGCAGTAAGTTAGCCTGGAAACAGGGCAGTCAGTTACCCCGGAAACAGGGCTGTCAGTTATACCGGAAACAGGGTGATCAGTTACCCTGAAACAGGGCAGTCTGTTACCCCGGAAACAGGGCAGTCAGTTACCCTGGAAACAGGGCCGTCTGTTATTCTGGAAACAGTGCAGTCAGTTACCCCGGAAACAGGGCGGTCAGTTGCCCTGGAAACAGGATGATCAGTTACACAGGAAACAGGGAGATCAGTTACCCTGGAAACAGGGCAGTCAGTTACCCCAGAAAAAGGGTGATCAGTTACCCTGGAAACAGGGTGATCAGTTACCCTGGAAACAGGGCAGTCAGTTATCCTGGAAATAGGGCGGTCAGTTACCCCGGAAACAGGGCATTCAGTTTCCCGGGAAAAAGGGCAGTCAGTTATCCCGGAAACAGGGCGGACAGTTACCCCGGAAACAGAGCGGTCGGTTATCCCGGAAACAGGGTGATCAGTTTCCCTGGAAACAGGGCAGTCAATTATCCCGGAAACAGGGCAGTCAGTTATCCCGGAAACAGGGTGATCAGTTACCCTGGAAACTGGGCAGTCAGTTACCCTGGAAACAGGGCAGTCAGTTATCCCGGAAAAAGGGCAGTCAGTTACCCTGGAAACTGGGCAGTCAGTTATCCTGGAAACAGGGCAGTCTGTTATCCCGGAAGCAGGGCAGTCAGTTCTCCCGGAAACAGGGTGATCAGTTACCCTGGAAACTGGGCTGTCAGTTACCCTGGACACAGGGCAGTCAGTTACCCCGGAAACAGGGCAGTCAGTTACCCCGGAAACAGGGCAGTCAGTTACCCTGGAAACAGGGCAGTCAGTTATCCTGGAAACCAATCTGTTAGTTACCCTGGAAACAGTGCAGTCAGTTACCCTGGAAACATGGCAGTCAGTTACCCCGGAAACAGGGCAGTCAGTTACCCTGGAAACAGGGCAGCCAGTTATTCCAGAAACTGGGCAGTCAGTTACCCCGGAAACAGGACAGTCAGTCACCCTGGAAACAGGTTCGTCAGTTACCCTGGAAACAGGGCAGTCATTTCCCTTGGAAACAGGGCAGTCAGTTACCCTGGAAACAGGGCAGTGATCTATCCCGGAAACAGGGCAGTCAGTTATCCTGGAAACAGGGTGAACAGTTACCCTGGAAACTGGGCAGTCAGTTACCCTGGAAACAGGGCGGTCAGTTACCCTGGAAACAGGGCAGTCAGTTATCCTGGAAACAGGGCGGTCAGATACCCCGGAAATAGGGCGGTCAGTTATCCTGGAAAGAGGGCGGTTAGTTACCCCGGAAAAAGGGAGATCAGTTACCCCGGAAACAGGGCGGTCAGTTACACTAGAAAGAGGGCAGTCAGTTACCCTGGAAACAGGGCAGTCATTTAACCTGAATACAGGGCAGTCAGTTATCCTGGAAACAGGGCAGTCTTTTATCCTGGAAACAGGGCAGTCAGTTACCCCGGAAATAGGGCGATCAGTTATCCTGGAAACAGGGCGGTCAGTTACCGCGGAAACAGGGAGATCAGTTACCCCGGAAACAGGGCAGTCAGTTATCCTGGAAACAGGGTGGTTAGTTACCCCGGAAACAGGGTGATCAGTTATCCTGGAAACTGGGCGGTCAGTTACCCCGGAAACAGGGCAGTCAGTTATCCCAGAAACAGGGTGATCAGTTACCCTGGAAACAGGGCCGTAAGTTAGCCTGGATACAGGGCGGTCAGTCACCCTGGATATAGATTAGTCAGTTACCCCAGAAACAGGGTGATCAGTTATCCTGGAAACAGGGCAGTAAGTTAGCCTGGAAACAAGGCAGTCAGTTACCCCGGAAACAGGGCTGTCAGTTATACCGGAAACAGGGTGATCAGTTACCCTGAAGCAGGGCAGTCTGTTACCCCGGAAACAGGGCATTCAGTTACCCTGGAAACAGGGCCGTCTGTTATTCTGGAAACAGTGCAGTCAGTTACCCCGGAAACAGGGCGGTCAGTTGCCCTGGAAACAGGGTGATCAGTTACACAGGAAACAGGGAGATCAGTTACCCTGGAAACAGGGCAGTCAGTTACCCCAGAAAAAGGGTGATCAGTTACCCTGGAAACAGGGTGATCAGTTACCCTGGAAACAGGGCAGTCAGTTATCCTGGAAATAGGGCGGTCAGTTACCCCGGAAACAGGGCATTCAGTTTCCCGGGAAAAAGGGCAGTCAGTTATCCCGGAAACAGGGCAGACAGTTACCCCGGAAACAGAGCGGTCGGTTATCCCGGAAACAGGGTGATCAGTTTCCCTGGAAACAGGGCAGTCAATTATCCCGGAAACAGGGCAGTCAGTTATCCCGGAAACAGGGTGATCAGTTACCCTGGAAACTGGGCAGTCAGTTACCCTGGAAACAGGGCAGTCAGTTATCCCGGAAAAAGGGCAGTCAGTTACCCTGGAAACTGGGCAGTCAGTTACCCTGGAAACAGGGCAGTCAGTTATCCCGGAAAAAGGGTGATCAGTTACCCTGGAAACAGGGCAGAATGTTATCCCGGAAACAGGGCAGTCAGTTATCCCGGAAAAAGGGTCATCAGTTACCCTGGAAACTGGACAGTCAGTTACCCTGGAAACAGGGCTGTCAGTTACCCCGGAAACATGGCAGTCAGTTACCCTGGAAACAGGGCAGTCAGTTACCCCGGAAACTGGGCAGTCAGTTCCCGTGGAAACAGGGCAGTCAGTCACCCAGGAAACAGGTTAGTCAGTTACGCCGGAAACAGGGTGATCAGTTACCCCGGAAACAGGGCAGTCAGTTCACCTGGAAACAGGGCAGTCAGTTACCCTGGAAACAGGGCAGTCAGTTACCCTGGAAACAGGGCAGTCATTTATCCTGGAAACAGGGCGGTCAGTTACCCCGGAAACAGGGAGATCAGTTACCCCGGAAACAGGGCAGTCAGTTACCCTGGAAACAGGGCAGTCAGTTATCCTGGAAACAGGGCAGTCAGTTACCCTGGAAACAGGGCAGTCAGTTATCCTGGAAAAAGGTTGGTCAGTTACCCCGGAAACAGGGCAGTCAGTTTCCCCGGAAACAGGGCGGTCAGTAACCCTGGAAACAGATTAGTCAGTTACCCCAGAAACAGGGTGATCAATTATCCTGGAAACAGGGCCGTCAGTTACTCTGGAAACAGGGCGGTCAGTTACCCCGGATACAGGGCAGTCAGTTACCCTGGAAACAGGGCAGTCAGTTATCCCGGAAACAGGGCAGTCAGTTATCCCGGAAACAGGGTGATCAGATACCCTGGAAACAGGGCAGTCAGTTACCCCGGAAAGAGGGCAGTCAGTTACCCTGGAAACAGGGCAGTCAGTTATCCCGGAAACAGGGCAGTCAGTTATCCCGGAAACAGGGTGATCAGTTACCCTGGAAACTGGGCAGTCAGTTAGCCCGGAAACAGGGTGATCTGTTACACAGGAAACAGGGCGGTTCAGTTACCTGGAAACAAATCGGTCAGTTACCCTGGAAACAGGGTGGTCAGTTACCCCGGCAACAGGGCAGTCAGTTACCCCGGAAACAGGGCGGTCAGTAACCCTGGAAACAGATTAGTCAGTTATCCCGGAAACAGGGTGATCAGTTATCCTGGAAACAGGGCAGTCAGTTAGCCTGGAAACAGGGCAGTCAGTTAGCCCGGAAGCAGGGCAGTCAGTTACCCTTGAAAGAGGGCAGTCAGTTATCCCGGAAACAGGGCAGTCAGTTATACCGGAAACAGGGTGATCAGTTACCCTGGAAACAGGGCAGTCAGTTACCCCGGAAACAGGGCATTCAGTTACCCTGGAAACAGGGCAGCCAGTTATTCCGGAAACAGGGCAGTCAGTTACCCCGGAAACAGAGCGGTCAGTTGCCCTGGAAAAAGGGCAGTCAGTTACCCCGGAAACAGGGAGCTCAATTGCCCTGGAAACAGGGCAGTCAGTTACCCGGAAACAGGGTGATCAGTTACCCCGGAAACAGGGAGATCAGTTACCATGGAAACAGGGCAGTCAGTTATCCTGGAAACAGGGCGGTCAGTTACCACGGAGACAGGGCGGTCAGTTACCCTGGAAACAGGTCAGTCAGTTATCCCGGAAACAGGGCGGACAGTTACCCCGGAAACAGAGCGGTCGGTTATCCCGGAAACAGGGTGATCAGTTACCCTGGAAACAGGGCAGTCAGTTATCCTGGAAACAGGGCAGTCAGTTATCCCGGAAGCAGGGCAGTCAGTTCTCCCGGAAACAGGGTGATCAGTTACCCTGGAAACTGGGCAGTCAGTTACCCTGGAGACAGGGCAGTCAGTTACCCCGGAAACAGGGCAGTCAGTTACTCCGGAAACAGGGCGGTCAGTAACCCTGGAAACAGATTAGTCAGTTACCCCGAAAACAGGGTGATCAGTTATCCTGGAAACAGGGCAGTCAGTTAGCCTGGAAACAGGGCAGTCAGTTACCCCGGAAACAGGGCAGTCAGTTACCCTGGAAACAGGGCAGTCAGTTATCCCGGAAACAGGGCAGTCAGTTAACCTGGAAACAGGGCGGTCAGTTGCCCCGGATACAGGGCAGTCACTTACTCCGGAAACAAGGCAGTCAGTTACCCTGGAAACAGGGCAGTTAGTTATCCCGGAAACAGGGCAGTCAGTTATCCCGGAAACAGGGTGATCAGATACCCTAGAAACAGGGCAGTCAGTTACCCCGGAAACAGGGCAGTCAGTTACCCTGGAAACAGGGCAGTCAGTTATCCCGGAAACAGGGCAGTCAGTTATCCCGGAAAAAGGGTGATCAGTTACCCTGGAAACAGGGCAGTCAGTTACCCTGGAAACAGGGCAGTCAGTTATCCCAGAAACAGGGCAGTCAGTTTCCCATGGAAACTGGGCAGTCAGTTACCCTGGAAACAGGGCAGTCAGTTATCCCGGAAACAGGGTGATCAGTTACCCTGGAAACAGGGCAGACAGTTATCCCGGAAACAGGGCAGTCAGTTATCCCTGAAAAAGGGTGATCAGTTACACTGGAAACTGGGCAGTCAGTTACCCTGGAAACAGGGCAGTCAGTTACACCGGAAACTGGGCACTCAGTTCCCCTGGAAACAGGGCGGTCAGTTACCCCGGAAACAGGGCGGTCAGTTGCCCTGGAAACAGGGTGATCAGTTACACAGGAAACAGGGAGATCAGTTACCCTGGAAACAGGGCAGTCAGTTACCCCAGAAAAAGGGTGATCAGTTACCCTGGAAACAGGGTGATCAGTTACCCTGGAAACAGGGCAGTCAGTTATCCTGGAAATAGGGCGGTCAGTTACCCCGGAAACAGGGCATTCAGTTAACCGGGAAAAAGGGCAGTCAGTTATCCCGGAAACAGGGCGGACAGTTACCCCAGAAACAGAGCGCTCGGTTATCCCGGAAACAGGGTGATCAGTTACCCTGGAAACAGGGCAGTCAGTTATCCCGGAAACAGGGCAGTCAGTTATCACGGAAACAGGGTGATCAGATACCCTGGAAACAGGGCAGTCAGTTACCCCGGAAAGAGGGCAGTCAGTTACCCTGGAAACAGGGCAGTCAGTTATCCCGGAAACAGGGCATTCAGTTATCCCGGAAACAGGGTGATCAGTTACCCTGGAAACTGGGCAGTCAGTTACCCTGGAAACAGGGCATTCAGTTACCCCGGAAACAGGGCAGTCAGTTATCCCGGAAACAGGGTGATCAGATACCCTGGAAACAGGGCAGTCAGTTACCCCGGAAAGAGGGCAGTCAGTTACCCTGGAATCAGGGCAGTCAGTTACCCCGGAAAGAGGGCAGTCAGTTACCCTGGAAACAGGACAGTCAGTTACCCCGGAAACAGGGCAGTCAGTTACCCTGGAAACTGGGCAGTCAGTTACCCTGGAAACAGGGCAGTCAGTTATCCCGGAAACAGGGTGATCAGTTACCCTGGAAACAGGGCAGACAGTTATCCCGGAAACAGGGCAGTCAGTTATCCCGGAAACAGGGCAGTCAGTTATTCTGGAAACAGGGCGGTCAGTTACCTGGAAACAAATCGGTTAGTTACCCTGGAAACAGGGCAGTCAGTTATCCTGGAAACAGGGCAGTCAGTTACCCCGGAAACAGGGCAGTCAGTTCACCTGTAAACAGGGCAGTCAGTGACCCTGGAAACAGTGCAGTCAGTTATCCCGGAAACAGGGCAGTCAGTTATTCTGGAAACAGGGCGGTCAGTTACCTGGAAACAAATCGGTTAGTTACCCTGGAAACAGGGCAGTCAGTTATCCTGGAAACAGGGTGATCAGTTACCCTGGAAACTGGGCAGTCAGTTAGCCTGGAAACAGGGAGATCAGTTACCCCGGAAACAGGGCAGTCAGTTACCCTGGAAACAGGGCAGTCAGTTATTCTGGAAACAAATCGGTTAGTTACCCTGGAAACCGGGCAGTCAGTTACCCTGGAAACATGGCAGTCAGTTACGCCGGAAACAGGGCAGTCAGTTACCCTGGAAACAGGGCGGTCAGTTGCCCTGGAAACAGGGCAGTCAGTTACCCCGGAAACAGGGTGATCTGTTACACAGGAAACAGGGCGGTCAGTTACCTGGAAACAAATCGGTCAGTTACCCTGGAAACAGGGTGGTCAGTTACCCCGGCAACAGGGCAGTCAGTTAACCCGGAAACAGGGCAGTCAGTTACCCTGGAAACAGGGCGGTCAGTTGCCCTGGAAACAGGGCAGTCAGTTACCCCGGAAACAGGGTGATCTGTTACACAGGAAACAGGGCGGTTCAGTTACCTGGAAACAAATCGGTCAGTTACCCTGGAAACAGGGTGGTCAGTTACCCCGGCAACAGGGCAGTCAGTTACCCCGGAAACAGGGCGGTCAGTAACTCTGGAAACAGATTAGTCAGTTATCCCGGAAACAGGGTGATCAGTTATCCTGGAAACAGGGCAGTCAGTTAGCCTGGAAACAGGGCAGTCAGTTAGCCCGGAAGCAGGGCAGTCAGTTACCCTTGAAAGAGGGCAGTCAGTTTTCCCGGAAACAGGGCAGTCAGTTATACCGGAAACAGGGTGATCAGTTACCCTGGAAACAGGGCAGTCAGTTACCCCGGAAAAAGGGCATTCAGTTACCCCGGAAACAGGGAGATCAATTACCCTGGAAACAGGGCAGTCAGTTACCCGGAAACAGGGTGATCAGTTACCCCGGAAACAGGGAGATCAGTTACCATGGAAACAGGGCAGTCAGTTATCCTGGAAACAGGGCGGTCAGTTAACACGGAAACAGGGCGGTCAGTTACCCTGGAAACAGGTCAGTCAGTTATCCCGGAAACAGGGCGGACAGTTACCCCGGAAACAGAGCGGTCGGTTATCCCGGAAACAGGGTGATCAGTTACCCTGGAAACAGGGCAGTCAGTTATCCTGGAAACAGGGCAGTCTGTTATCCCGGAAGCAGGGCAGTCAGTTCTCCCGGAAACAGGGTGATCAGTTACCCTGGAAACTGGGCAGTCAGTTACCCTGGACACAGGGCAGTCAGTTACCCCGGAAACAGGGCAGTCAGTTACCCCGGAAACAGGGCAGTCAGTTACCCTGGAAACAGGGCAGTCAGTTATCCTGGAAACCAATCTGTTAGTTACCCTGGAAACAGTGCAGTCAGTTACCCTGGAAACATGGCAGTCAGTTACCCCGGAAACAGGGCAGTCAGTTACCCTGGAAACAGGGCAGCCAGTTATTCCAGAAACTGGGCAGTCAGTTACCCCGGAAACAGGGCAGTCAGTCACCCTGGAAACAGGTTCGTCAGTTACCCTGGAAACAGGGCAGTCATTTCCCTTGGAAACAGGGCAGTCAGTTACCCTGGAAACAGGGCAGTGATCTATCCCGGAAACAGGGCAGTCAGTTATCCTGGAAACAGGGTGAACAGTTACCCTGGAAACTGGGCAGTCAGTTACCCTGGAAACAGGGCGGTCAGTTACCCTGGAAACAGGGCAGTCAGTTATCCTGGAAACAGGGCGGTCAGATACCCCGGAAATAGGGCGGTCAGTTATCCTGGAAAGAGGGCGGTTAGTTACCCCGGAAAAAGGGAGATCAGTTACCCCGGAAACAGGGCGGTCAGTTACACTAGAAAGAGGGCAGTCAGTTACCCTGGAAACAGGGCAGTCAGTTAACCTGAATACAGGGCAGTCAGTTATCCTGGAAACAGGGCAGTCTTTTATCCTGGAAACAGGGCAGTCAGTTACCCCGGAAATAGGGCGATCAGTTATCCTGGAAACAGGGCGGTCAGTTACCGCGGAAACAGGGAGATCAGTTACCCCGGAAACAGGGCAGTCAGTTATCCTGGAAACAGGGTGGTTAGTTACCCCGGAAACAGGGTGATCAGTTTTCCTGGAAACTGGGCGGTCAGTTACCCCGGAAACAGGGCAGTCAGTTATCCCAGAAACAGGGTGATCAGTTACCCTGGAAACAGGGCCGTAAGTTAGCCTGGATACAGGGCGGTCAGTCACCCTGGATATAGATTAGTCAGTTACCCCAGAAACAGGGTGATCAGTTATCCTGGAAACAGGGCAGTAAGTTAGCCTGGAAACAGGGCAGTCAGTTACCCCGGAAACAGGGCTGTCAGTTATACCGGAAACAGGGTGATCAGTTACCCTGAAACAGGGCAGTCTGTTACCCCGGAAACAGGGCAGTCAGTTACCCTGGAAACAGGGCCGTCTGTTATTCTGGAAACAGTGCAGTCAGTTACCCCGGAAACAGGGCGGTCAGTTGCCCTGGAAACAGGGTGATCAGTTACACAGGAAACAGGGAGATCAGTTACCCTGGAAACAGGGCAGTCAGTTACCCCAGAAAAAGGGTGATCAGTTACCCTGGAAACAGGGTGATCAGTTACCCTGGAAACAGGGCAGTCAGTTATCCTGGAAATAGGGCGGTCAGTTACCCCGGAAACAGGGCATTCAGTTTCCCGGGAAAAAGGGCAGTCAGTTATCCCGGAAACAGGGCGGACAGTTACCCCGGAAACAGAGCGGTCGGTTATCCCGGAAACAGGGTGATCAGTTTCCCTGGAAACAGGGCAGTCAATTATCCCGGAAACAGGGCAGTCAGTTATCCCGGAAACAGGGTGATCAGTTACCCTGGAAACTGGGCAGTCAGTTACCCTGGAAACAGGGCAGTCAGTTATCCCGGAAAAAGGGCAGTCAGTTACCCTGGAAACTGGGCAGTCAGTTATCCTGGAAACAGGGCAGTCTGTTATCCCGGAAGCAGGGCAGTCAGTTCTCCCGGAAACAGGGTGATCAGTTACCCTGGAAACTGGGCAGTCAGTTACCCTGGACACAGGGCAGTCAGTTACCCCGGAAACAGGGCAGTCAGTTACCCCGGAAACAGGGCAGTCAGTTACCCTGGAAACAGGGCAGTCAGTTATCCTGGAAACCAATCTGTTAGTTACCCTGGAAACAGTGCAGTCAGTTACCCTGGAAACATGGCAGTCAGTTACCCCGGAAACAGGGCAGTCAGTTACCCTGGAAACAGGGCAGCCAGTTATTCCAGAAACTGGGCAGTCAGTTACCCCGGAAACAGGGCAGTCAGTCACCCTGGAAACAGGTTCGTCAGTTACCCTGGAAACAGGGCAGTCATTTCCCTTGGAAACAGGGCAGTCAGTTACCCTGGAATCAGGGCAGTGATCTATCCCGGAAACAGGGCAGTCAGTTATCCTGGAAACAGGGTGAACAGTTACCCTGGAAACTGGGCAGTCAGTTACCCTGGAAACAGGGCGGTCAGTTACCCTGGAAACAGGGCAGTCAGTTATCCTGGAAACAGGGCGGTCAGATACCCCGGAAATAGGGCGGTCAGTTATCCTGGAAAGAGGGTGATCAGTTTCCCTGGAAACAGGGCTGTCAATTATCCCGGAAACAGGGCAGTCAGTTATCCCGGAAACAGGGTGATCAGTTACCCTGGAAACTGGGCAGTCAGTTACCCTGGAAACAGGGCAGTCAGTTATCCCGGAAAAAGGGCAGTCAGTTACCCTGGAAACTGGGCAGTCAGTTATCCTGGAAACAGGGCAGTCTGCTATCCCGGAAGCAGGGCAGTCAGTTCTCCCGGAAACAGGGTGATCAGTTACCCTGGAAACTGGGCAGTCAGTTACCCTGGACACAGGGCAGTCAGTTACCCCGGAAACAGGGCAGTCAGTTACCCTGGAAACAGGGCAGTCAGTTATCCTGGAAACCAATCTGTTAGTTACCCTGGAAACAGTGCAGTCAGTTACCTGGAAACATGGCAGTCAGTTACCCCGGAAACAGGGCAGTCAGTTACCCTGGAAACAGGGCAGCCAGTTATTCCAGAAACTGGGCAGTCAGTTACCCCGGAAACAGGGCAGTCAGTCACCCTGGAAACAGGTTCGTCAGTTACCCTGGAAACAGGGCAGTCATTTCCCTTGGAAACAGGGCAGTCAGTTACCCTGGAAACAGGGCAGTGATCTATCCCGGAAACAGGGCAGTCAGTTATCCTGGAAACAGGGTGAACAGTTACCCTGGAAACTGGGCAGTCAGTTACCCTGGAAACAGGGCGGTCAGTTACCCTGGAAACAGGGCAGTCAGTTATCCTGGAAACAGGGCGGTCAGATACCCCGGAAATAGGGCGGTCAGTTATCCTGGAAAGAGGGCGGTTAGTTACCCCGGAAAAAGGGAGATCAGTTACCCCGGAAACAGGGCGGTCAGTTACACTAGAAAGAGGGCAGTCAGTTACCCTGGAAACAGGGCAGTCAGTTAACCTGAATACAGGGCAGTCAGTTATCCTGGAAACAGGGCAGTCTTTTATCCTGGAAACAGGGCAGTCAGTTACCCCGGAAATACGGCGATCAGTTATCCTGGAAACAGGGCGGTCAGTTACCGCGGAAACAGGGAGATCAGTTACCCCGGAAACAGGGCAGTCAGTTATCCTGGAAACAGGGTGGTTAGTTACCCCGGATACAGGGTGATCAGTTATCCTGGAAACTGGGCGGTCAGTTACCCCGGAAACAGGGCAGTCAGTTATCCCAGAAACAGGGTGATCAGTTACCCTGGAAACAGGGCCGTAAGTTAGCCTGGATACAGGGCGGTCAGTCACCCTGGATATAGATTAGTCAGTTACCCCAGAAACAGGGTGATCAGTTATCCTGGAAACAGGGCAGTAAGTTAGCCTGGAAACAGGGCAGTCAGTTACCCCGGAAACAGGGCTGTCAGTTATACCGGAAACAGGGTGATCAGTTACCCTGAAGCAGGGCAGTCTGTTACCCCGGAAACAGGGCAGTCAGTTACCCTGGAAACAGGGCCGTCTGTTATTCTGGAAACAGTGCAGTCAGTTACCCCGGAAACAGGGCGGTCAGTTGCCCTGGAAACAGGGTGATCAGTTACACAGGAAACAGGGAGATCAGTTACCCTGGAAACAGGGCAGTCAGTTACCCCAGAAAAAGGGTGATCAGTTACCCTGGAAACAGGGTGATCAGTTACCCTGGAAACAGGGCAGTCAGTTATCCTGGAAATAGGGCGGTCAGTTACCCCGGAAACAGGGCATTCAGTTTCCCGGGAAAAAGGGCAGTCAGTTATCCCGGAAACAGGGCGGACAGTTACCCCGGAAACAGAGCGGTCGGTTATCCCGGAAACAGGGTGATCAGTTTCCCTGGAAACAGGGCAGTCAATTATCCCGGAAACAGGGCAGTCAGTTATCCCGGAAACAGGGTGATCAGTTACCCTGGAAACTGGGCAGTCAGTTACCCTGGAAACAGGGCAGTCAGTTATCCCGGAAAAAGGGCAGTCAGTTACCCTGGAAACTGGGCAGTCAGTTACCCTGGAAACAGGGCAGTCAGTTATCCCGGAAAAAGGGTGATCAGTTACCCTGGAAACAGGGCAGAATGTTATCCCGGAAACAGGGCAGTCAGTTATCCCGGAAAAAGGGTCATCAGTTACCCTGGAAACTGGACAGTCAGTTACCCTGGAAACAGGGCTGTCAGTTACCCCGGAAACATGGCAGTCAGTTACCCTGGAAACAGGGCAGTCAGTTACCCCGGAAACTGGGCAGTCAGTTCCCGTGGAAACAGGGCAGTCAGTCACCCAGGAAACAGGTTAGTCAGTTACGCCGGAAACAGGGTGATCAGTTACCCCGGAAACAGGGCAGTCAGTTCACCTGGAAACAGGGCAGTCAGTTACCCTGGAAACAGGGCAGTCAGTTACCCTGGAAACAGGGCAGTCATTTATCCTGGAAACAGGGCGGTCAGTTACCCCGGAAACAGGGAGATCAGTTACCCCGGAAACAGGGCAGTCAGTTACCCTGGAAACAGGGCAGTCAGTTATCCTGGAAACAGGGCAGTCAGTTACCCTGGAAACAGGGCAGTCAGTTATCCTGGAAACAGGTTGGTCAGTTACCCCGGAAACAGGGCAGTCAGTTTCCCCGGAAACAGGGCGGTCAGTAACCCTGGAAACAGATTAGTCAGTTACCCCAGAAACAGGGTGATCAATTATCCTGGAAACAGGGCCGTCAGTTACTCTGGAAACAGGGCGGTCAGTTACCCCGGATACAGGGCAGTCAGTTACCCTGGAAACAGGGCAGTCAGTTATCCCGGAAACAGGGCAGTCAGTTATCCCGGAAACAGGGTGATCAGATACCCTGGAAACAGGGCAGTCAGTTACCCCGGAAAGAGGGCAGTCAGTTATCCCGGAAACAGGGTGATCAGTTACCCTGGAAACTGGGCAGTCAGTTAGCCCGGAAACAGGGTGATCTGTTACACAGGAAACAGGGCGGTTCAGTTACCTGGAAACAAATCGGTCAGTTACCCTGGAAACAGGGTGGTCAGTTACCCCGGCAACAGGGCAGTCAGTTACCCCGGAAACAGGGCGGTCAGTAACCCTGGAAACAGATTAGTCAGTTATCCCGGAAACAGGGTGATCAGTTATCCTGGAAACAGGGCAGTCAGTTAGCCTGGAAACAGGGCAGTCAGTTAGCCCGGAAGCAGGGCAGTCAGTTACCCTTGAAAGAGGGCAGTCAGTTATCCCGGAAACAGGGCAGTCAGTTATACCGGAAACAGGGTGATCAGTTACCCTGGAAACAGGGCAGTCAGTTACCCCGGAAACAGGGCATTCAGTTACCCTGGAAACAGGGCAGCCAGTTATTCCGGAAACAGGGCAGTCAGTTACCCCGGAAACAGAGCGGTCAGTTGCCCTGGAAAAAGGGCAGTCAGTTACCCCGGAAACAGGGAGCTCAATTGCCCTGGAAACAGGGCAGTCAGTTACCCGGAAACAAGGTGATCAGTTACCCCGGAAACAGGGAGATCAGTTACCATGGAAACAGGGCAGTCAGTTATCCTGGAAACAGGGCGGTCAGTTACCACGGAGACAGGGCGGTCAGTTACCCTGGAAACAGGTCAGTCAGTTATCCCGGAAACAGGGCGGACAGTTACCCCGGAAACAGAGCGGTCGGTTATCCCGGAAACAGGGTGATCAGTTACCCTGGAAACAGGGCAGTCAGTTATCCTGGAAACAGGGCAGTCAGTTATCCCGGAAGCAGGGCAGTCAGTTCTCCCGGAAACAGGGTGATCAGTTACCCTGGAAACTGGGCAGTCAGTTACCCTGGAGACAGGGCAGTCAGTTACCCCGGAAACAGGGCAGTCAGTTACTCCGGAAACAGGGCGGTCAGTAACCCTGGAAACAGATTAGTCAGTTTCCCCGAAAACAGGGTGATCAGTTATCCTGGAAACAGGGCAGTCAGTTAGCCTGGAAACAGGGCAGTCAGTTACCCCGGAAACAGGGCAGTCAGTTACCCTGGAAACAGGGCAGTCAGTTATCCCGGAAACAGGGCAGTCAGTTAACCTGGAAACAGGGCGGTCAGTTGCCCCGGATACAGGGCAGTCACTTACTCCGGAAACAAGGCAGTCAGTTACCCTGGAAACAGGGCAGTTAGTTATCCCGGAAACAGGGCAGTCAGTTATCCCGGAAACCGGGTGATCAGATACCCTAGAAACAGGGCAGTCAGTTACCCCGGAAACAGGGCAGTCAGTTACCCTGGAAACAGGGCAGTCAGTTATCCCGGAAACAGGGCAGTCAGTTATCCCGGAAAAAGGGTGATCAGTTACCCTGGAAACAGGGCAGTCAGTTACCCTGGAAACAGGGCAGTCAGTTATCCCAGAAACAGGGCAGTCAGTTACCCTGGAAACAGGGCAGTCAGTTATCCCGGAAACAGGGTGATCAGTTACCCTGGAAACAGGGCAGACAGTTATCCCGGAAACAGGGCAGTCAGTTATCCCTGAAAAAGGGTGATCAGTTACACTGGAAACTGGGCAGTCAGTTACCCTGGAAACAGGGCAGTCAGTTACACCGGAAACTGGGCACTCAGTTCCCCTGGAAACAGGGCGGTCAGTTACCCTGGAAACATGGTGGTCAGTTACCCCGGAAACAGTGTGATCAGTTATCCTGGAAACAGGGCGGTCAGTTACCCCGGTAACAGGGCAGTCAGTTACCCCGGAAACAGGGCGGTCAGTAACCCTGGAAACAGATTAGTCAGTTACCCCAGAAATAGGGTGATCAGTTATCCTGGAAACAGGGCAGTAAGTTAGCCTGGAAACATTGCAGTCAGTTACCCCGGAAACAGGGCAGTCAGTTACCCTGGAAACAGGGCAGTCAGTTATCCCGGAAACAGGGCTGTCAGTTATACCGGAAACAGGGTGATCAGTTACCCTGAAACAGGGCAGTCTGTTATTCCGGAAACAGGGCAGTCAGTTACCCCGGAAACAGTGCGGTCAGTTACCCTGGAAACAGTTTGATCAGTTACACAGGAAACAGGGAGATCAGTTACCATGGAAACAGGGCAGTCAGTTACCCCGGACAAAGGGTGATCAGTTACCCTGGAAACAGGGTGATCAGTTACCCTGGAAACAGGGCAGTCAGTTGCCCGGAAACAGGGTGATCAGTTACACCGGAAACAGGGAGATCAGTTACCCTGGAAACAGGGCAGTCATTTATCCTGGAAATAGGGCGGTCAGTTACCCCGGAAACAGGGCAGTCAGTTATCCCGGAAAAAGGGTGATCAGTTACCCTGGAAACAGGGCAGTCAGTTACCCTGGAAACAGGGCAGTCAGTTATCCCAGAAACAGGGCAGTCAGTTACCCTGGAAACTGGGCAGTCAGTTACCCTGGAAACAGGGCAGTCAGTTATCCCGGAAACAGGGTGATCAGTTACCCTGGAAACAGGGCAGACAGTTATCCCGGAAACAGGGCAGTCAGTTATCCCTGAAAAAGGGTGATCAGTTACACTGGAAACTGGGCAGTCAGTTACCCTGGAAACAGGGCAGTCAGTTACACCGGAAACTGGGCACTCAGTTCCCCTGGAAACAGGGCGGTCAGTTACCCTGGAAACATGGTGGTCAGTTACCCCGGAAACAGTGTGATCAGTTATCCTGGAAACAGGGCGGTCAGTTACCCCGGTAACAGGGCAGTCAGTTACCCCGGAAATAGGGTGATCAGTTATCCTGGAAACAGGGCAGTAAGTTAGCCTGGAAACATTGCAGTCAGTTACCCCGGAAACAGGGCAGTCAGTTACCCTGGAAACAGGGCAGTCAGTTATCCCGGAAACAGGGCTGTCAGTTATACCGGAAACAGGGTGATCAGTTACCCTGACACAGGGCAGTCTGTTATTCCGGAAACAGGGCAGTCAGTTACCCCGGAAACAGTGCGGTCAGTTACCCAGGAAACAGTTTGATCAGTTACACAGGAAACAGGGAGATCAGTTACCATGGAAACAGGGCAGTCAGTTACCCCGGACAAAGGGTGATCAGTTACCCTGGAAACAGGGTGATCAGTTACCCTGGAAACAGGGCAGTCAGTTGCCCGGAAACAGGGTGATCAGTTACACCGGAAACAGGGAGATCAGTTACCCTGGAAACAGGGCAGTCATTTATCCTGGAAATAGGGCGGTCAGTTACCCCGGAAACAGGCCATTCAGTTAACCTGGAAAAAGGGCAGTCAGTTATCCCGGAAACAGGGCGGACAGTTACCCCGGAAACAGAGCGGTCGGTTATCCCGGAAACAGGGTGATCAGTTGCCCTGGAAACAGGGCAGTCAATTACCCCGGAAACAGGGTGATCTGTTACACAGGAAACAGGGCGGTCAGTTACCTGGAAACAAATCGGTCAGTTACCCTGGAAACAGGGTGGTCAGTTACCTCTCAACAGGGCAGTCAGTTACCCCGGAAACAGGGCGGTCAGTAACCCTGGAAACAGATTAGTCAGTTATCCCGGAAACAGGGAGATCAGTTATCCTGGAAACAGGGCAGTCAGTTAGCCTGGAAACTGGGCAGTCAGTTAGCCCGGAAGCAGGGCAGTCAGTTACCCTGGAAAGAGGGCAGTCAGTTATCCCGGAAACAGGGCAGTCAGTTATACCGGAAACAGGGTGATCAGTTACCCTGGAAACAGGGCAGTCAGTTACCCCGGAAACAGGGCAGTCAGTTACCCTGGAAAAAGGGCAGCCAGTTATTCCGGAAACAGGGCAGTCAGTTACCCCGGAAACAGAGCGGTCAGTTGCCCTGGAAACAGGGCAGTCAGTTACCCCGGAAACAGGGTGATCTGTTACACAGGAAACAGAGAGAACAGTTACCCTGGAAACAGGGCAGTCAGTTACCCCGGAAAAAGGGCGATCAGTTACCCCGGAAACAGGGAGATCAATTACCCTGGAAACAGGGCAGTCAGTTACCCGGAAACAGGGTGATCATTTACCCCGGAAACAGGGAGATCAGTTACCATGGAAACAGGGCAGTCAGTTATCCTGGAAACAGGGCGGTCAGTTACCCCGGAAACAGGGCGGTCAGTTACCCTGGAAACAGGTCAGTCAGTTATCTTGGAAACAGGGCGGACAGTTACCCCGGAAACAGAGCGGTCTGTTATCCCGGAAACAGGGTGATCAGTTACCCTGGAAACAGGGCAGTCAGTTATCCTGGAAACAGGGCAGTCAGTTATCCCGGAAGCAGGGCAGTCAGTTCTCCCGGAAAAAGGGTGATCAGTTACCCTGGAAAATGGGCAGTCAGTTACCCTGGAAACAGGGCAGTCAGTTACCCCGGAAACAGGGCAGTCAGTTACCCTGGAAACAGGGCGGCCAGTTATTCCGGAAACAGGGTGATCAGTTACCCTGGAAACTGGGCAGTCAGTTACCACGGAAACAGGGTGGTCAGTTACCCTGGAAACTGGGTGATCAGTTATCCTGGAAACAGTGCGGTCAGTTACCCCGGAAACAGGGCAGTCAGTTACCCTGGAAACAGGGCGGTTAATTACCCCAGAAATTGGGCAGTCAGTTACACTGGAAACAGGGCAGTCAGTTACCACGGAAACAGGGTGGTCAGTTACCCCGGAAACAGGACGTTCAGTTACCCCGGAAACAGGGCGGTTAATTACCCCAGAAATTGGGCAGTCAGTTACACTGGAAACAGGGCAGTCAGTTACCCGGAAACAGGGCGATCAGATACCCCGGAAACAGGGCGGTCCGTTATCCCGGAAACAGGGTAATCAGTTAACCTGGAAACAGGGCAGTCAGTTATCATGGAAACAGGGCGGTCGGTTAGCCCGGAAACAGGGCGGTCAAATACCCCGGAAACAGGGCGGTCCGTTATCCCGGAAACAGGGTAATCAGTTAACCTGGAAACAGGGCAGTCAGTTATCATGGAAACAGGGCGGTCGGTTAGCCCGGAAACAGGGCGGTCAGTTACCCTGGAAACAGGGCAGTCAGTTATCCCGGAAACAGGCTGATCAGTTACCCTGGAAACTGGGCAGTCAGTTACCACGGAAACAGGGTGGTCAGTTACCCTGGAAAGAGGGCAGTCAGTTACCCCGGAAACAGGGTGGTCAGTTACCCTGGAAACAGGGCAGTCAGTTCCCACGGAAACATGGTGGTCAGTTACCCTGGAAACTGGGTGATCAGTTATCCTGGAAACAGTGCGGTCAGTTACCCCGGAAAGAGGGCAGTCAGTTACCCCGGAAACAGGGCAGTCAGTTATCCCGGAAACAGGGCAGTCAGTTATCCCGGAAACAGGGTGATCAGTTACCCTGGAAACTGGGCAGTCAGTTATCCTGGAAACAGGGCATTCAGTTATCCTGGAAACAGGGCGGTCATTTACCTCGGAAACAGGACGTTCAGTTACTCCAGAAACAGGGAGATCAGTTACCCTGGAAACTGGGCAGTCAGTTACCCGGGAAACAGGGCGGTCCGTTATCCCGGTAACAGGGTGATCAGTTACCCTGGAAACAGGGCAGTCAGTTACCCCGGAAACAGGGTGATCAGTTACCCTGGAAACAGGGCAGTCAGTTATCCTGGAAAAAGGGCAGTCAGTTACCCTGGAAACAGGGCGGATAGTTAACCTGGAAACAGGGCAGTCAGTTATCCCGGAAGCAGGGTGATCAGTTACCCTGGAAACAGGGCAGTCAGTTATCCTGGAAAAAGGGCAGTCAGTTACCCTGGAAACAGGGCGGTTAGTTAACCTGGAAACAGGGCTGTCAGTTATCCCGGAAACAGTGCGATTAGTTTCCCCGGAAACAGGGTGATCAGTTACCCGGAAACAGGGCGATCCGTTTTCCCAGAAACAGGACGGTCAGTTACCCTGGAAACAGGGCAGTCAGTTACCCCGGATATAGGACGTTCAGGTACCCCGGAAACAGGGCGGTTAATTACCCCAGAAAATGGGCGATCAGTTACCCTGGAAACAGGGTGATCAGTTACCCTGGAAACTGGGCAGTCCGTTACCCTGGAAACAGGGCAGTCAGTTACCCTGGAAACAGGGCAGTCAGTTATTCCGGAAACAGGGTGATCAGTTACCCTGGAAACTGGGCAGTCAGTTACCATGGAAACAGGGTGGTCAGTTACCCTGGAAACTGGGTGATCAGTTATCCTGGAAACAGTGCGGTCAGTTACCCCGGAAACAGGGCGGTCAGTTACCCCGGAAACAGGGCGGTTAATTACCCCAGAAATTGGGCAGTCAGTTACACTGGAAACAGGGCAGTCAGTTACCCGGAAACAGGGCGATCAGATACCCCGGAAACAGGGCGGTCCGTTATCCCGGAAACAGGGTAATCAGTTAACCTGGAAACAGGGCAGTCAGTTATCATGGAAACAGGGCGGTCGGTTAGCCCGGAAACAGGGCGGTCAGTTACCCTGGAAACAGGGCAGTCAGTTATCCCGGAAACAGGCTGATCAGTTACCCTGGAAACTGGGAAGTCAGTTACCACGGAAACAGGGTGGTCAGTTACCCTGGAAAGAGGGCAGTCAGTTACCCCGGAAACAGGGTGGTCAGTTACCCTGGAAACAGGGCAGTCAGTTACCACGGAAACAGGGTGGTCAGTTACCCTGGAAACTGGGTGATCAGTTATCCTGGAAACAGTGCGGTCAGTTACCCCGGAAAGAGGGCAGTCAGTTACCCCGGAAACAGGGCAGTCAGTTATCCCGGAAACAGGGCAGTCAGTTATCCCGGAAACAGGGTGATCAGTTACCCTGGAAACTGGGCAGTCAGTTACCCTGGAAACAGGGCAGTTAGTTAACCGGGAAACAGGGCAGTCAGTTATCCTGGAAACAGGGCATTCAGTTATCCTGGAAACAGGGCGGTCATTTACCTCGAAAACAGGACGTTCAGTTACTCCGGAAACAGGGAGATCAGTTACCCTGGAAACTGGGCAGTCAGTTACCCGGGAAACAGGGCGGTCAGTTATCCCGGTAACAGGGTGATCAGTTACCCTGGAAACAGGGCAGTCAGTTACCCCGGAAACAGGGTGATCAGTTACCCTGGAAACAGGGCAGTCAGTTATCCTGGAAAAAGGGCAGTCAGTTACCCTGGAAACAGGGCGGATAGTTAACCTGGAAACAGGGCAGTCAGTTATCCCGGAAGCAGTGTGATCAGTTACCCTGGAAACAGGGCAGTCAGTTATCCTGGAAAAAGGGCAGTCAGTTACCCTGGAAACAGGGCGGTTAGTTAACCTGGAAACAGGGCTGTCAGTTATCCCGGAAACAGTGCGATTAGTTTCCCCGGAAACAGGGTGATCAGTTACCCGGAAACAGGGCGATCCGTTTTCCCAGAAACAGGGCAGTCAGTTACCCCGGATATAGGACGTTCAGGTACCCCGGAAACAGGGCGGTTAATTACCCCAGAAAATGGGCGATCAGTTACCCTGGAAACAGGGTGATCAGTTACTCTGGAAACTGGGCAGTCCGTTACCCTGGAAACAGGGCAGTCAGTTACCCTGGAAACAGGGCAGTCAGTTATTCCGGAAACAGGGTGATCAGTTACCCTGGAAACTGGGCAGTCAGTTACCCTGGAAACAGCGCAGTCAGTTATCCCGGAAACAGGCTGATCAGTTACCCTGGAAACTGCGCAGTCAGTTACCACGCAATCAGCGTGGTCAGTTACCCTGGAAACAGGGCAGTCAGTTACCCCGGAAACAGGGTATTCAGTTACCCTGGAAACAGGGCAGTCAGTTACTCTGGAAACAGGTTGGTCAGTTACCCTAGAAACAGGGCAGTCAGTTACCCTAGAAACAGGGCAGTCAGTTACCCCGGAAACAGGGTGATCAGTTTCCCTGGAAACTGGGCAGTCAGTTATCCCGGAAACAGGGCAGTCAGTTATCCTGGAAACAGGGCGGTCCGGTACCCCGGAAATAGGGCGGTCAGTTACCCTGGAAACAGGGCAGTCAGTTATCCTGGAAACAGGGTGGTCCGTTGCCCTGGAAACAGGCTGATCAGTTACCCTGGAAACTGCGCAGTCAGTTACCACGCAATCAGCGTGGTCAGTTACCCTGGAAACAGGGCAGTCAGTTACCCCGGAAACAGGGTGGTCAGTTACCCTGGAAACAGGGCAGTCAGTTACCCCGGAAACAGGGTGGTCAGTTACCCTGGAAACAGGGCAGTCAGTTACCCTGGAAACAGGTTGGTCAGTTACCCTAGAAACAGGGCAGTCAGTTACCCTAGAAACAGGGCAGTCAGTTACCCCGGAAACAGGGTGATCAGTTTCCCTGGAAACAGGGCAGTCAGTTACCCCGGAAACAGGGCAGTCAGTTACCCCGGAAACAGGGCGGTCAGTAACCCTGGAAACAGATTAGTCAGTTACCCCGGAAACAGGGCGGTCAGTTATCCCGGAAACAGGTAGATCAGTTACCCCGGAAACAGGGCAGTCAGTTATCCTGGCAACAGGGTGTTCAGTTACACTGGAAACAGGGTGGTCATTTACTCCGGAAACTGGGTGATCAGTTAACCTGGAAACAGGGCGGTCAGTTACCCCGGAAACAGGGTAGTCAGTTACCCCGGAAACAGGGCGGTCAGTAACCCTGGAAACAGATTAGTCATTTACCCCGGAAACAGGGTGATCAGTTTGCCTGGAAACAGGGCAGTCAGTTATCCCGGAAACAGGGCAGTCAGTTACCCTGGAAACAGGGCAGTCAGTTATCCCGGAAACAGGGCAGTCAGTTATCCCGGAAACAGGGTGATCAGTTACCCTGGAAACAGGGCAGTCAGTTACCCCAGAAACAGGGCAGTCAGTTACCCTGGAAACAGGGCAGTCAGTTATCCCGGAAACAGGGCAGTCAGTTATCCCGGAAACAGGGTGAACAGTTACCCTGGAAACAGGGCAGTCAGTTACCCTGGAAACAGGTTGGTCAGTTACCCTAGAAACAGGGCAGTCAGTTACCCCGGAAACAGGGTGATCAGTTTCCCTGGAAACTGGGCAGTCAGTTATCCCGGAAACAGGGCAGTCAGTTAACCTGGAAACAGGGCAGTCAGTTATCCTGGAAACAGGGCGGTCCGGTACCCCGGAAATAGGGCGGTCAGTTACCCTGGAAACAGGGCAGTCAGTTATCCTGGAAACAGGGTGGTCCGTTGCCCTGGAAACAGGGTGATCAGTTACCCCGGAAATTGAGTGATCAGTTATCCTGGAAAAAGGACGGTCAGTTACCCCGGAAACAGGGCAGTCAGTTACCCCGGAAACAGGGCGGTCAGTAACCCTGGAAACAGATTAGTCAGTTACCCCGGAAACAGGGCGGTCAGTTATCCCGGAAACAGGTAGATCAGTTACCCCGGAAACAGGGCAGTCAGTTATCCTGGCAACAGGGTGTTCAGTTACACTGGAAACAGGGTGGTCATTTACTCCGGAAACTGGGTGATCAGTTAACCTGGAAACAGGGCGGTCAGTTACCCCGGAAACAGGGTAGTCAGTTACCCCGGAAACAGGGCGGTCAGTAACCCTGGAAACAGATTAGTCATTTACCCCGGAAACAGGGTGATCAGTTTGCCTGGAAACAGGGCAGTCAGTTATCCCGGAAACAGGGCAGTCAGTTACCCTGGAAACAGGGCAGTCAGTTATCCCGGAAACAGGGCAGTCAGTTATCCCGGAAACAGGGTGATCAGTTACCCTGGAAACAGGGCAGTCAGTTACCCCAGAAACAGGGCAGTCAGTTACCCTGGAAACAGGGCAGTCAGTTATCCCGGAAACAGGGCAGTCAGTTATCCCGGAAACAGGGTGAACAGTTACCCTGGAAACAGGACGTTCAGTTACCCCGGAAACAGGGCGGTTAATTAACCCAGAAACAGGGCGATCAGTTACCCTGGAAACAGGGTTATCAGTTACCCTCGAAACTGGGCAGTCAGTTACACTGGAAACAGGGCAGTCAGTTACCCTGGAAACAGGGCAGTTAGTTAACCTGGAAACAGGGCAGTCAGTTATCCTGGAAACAGGGCATTCAGTTATCCTGGAAACAGGGTGGTCATTTACCCCGGAAATAGGGCGGTCAGTTCTCCTGGAAACAGGGCGGTCAGTTACCCAGGAAACAGGGAGATCAGTTACCCCGGAAACAGGGCAGTCAGTTAACCTGGAAACAGGGCAGTCAGTCATCATGGAAACAGGGTGGTCAGTTACCCTGGAAACAGGGTGGTCAGTTACCCCGGAAACACGGTGATCAGTTATCCTGGAAACAGGGCGGTCAGTTACCCCGGAAACAGGGCAGTCAGTTACCCCGGAAACAGCGTGATCAGTTATCCTGGAAACAGGGCAGTCAGTTAGCCTGGAAACAGGGCAGTCAGTTACCCCGGAAACAGGGCAGTCAGTTATCCCGCAAACAGGGTGATCAGTTACTCTGGAAACAGGGCAGTAAGTTACCCTGGAAACAGGGCAGTCAGTTATCCCGGAAACAGGGCAGTCAGTTATCCCGGAAACAGGGTGATCAGTTACTCTGGAAACAGGGCAGTCAGTTACCCCGGAAACAGGGCAGTCAGTTACCCTGGAAACAGGGCAGTCAGTTATCCCAGAAACAGGGCAGTCAGTTATCCCGGAAACAGGGTGATCAGTTACCCTGGAAACTGGGCAGTCAGTTACCCTGAAACAGGGCAGTCAGTTACCCCGGAAACAGGGCAGTCAGTTACCCTGGAAACTGGGCAGTCATTTATCCTGGAAACAGGGCAGTCAGTTATCCCGGAAACAGGGTGATCAGTGACCCTGGAAACTGGGCATTCAGTTATCCCGGAAACAGGGCAGTCAGTTATCCCGGAAAAAGGGTGATCAGTTACCCTGGAAACTGGGCAGTCAGTTAACCTGGAAACAGGGCAGTCAGTTACCCCGGAAACAGTGCAGTCAATTACCCTGGAAACAGGGCAGTCAGTTACCCCGGAAACTGGGCAGTCAGTTACCCTGGAAACAGGTTAGTCAGTTACCCCAGAAACAGGGTGATCAGTTACCCCGGAAACAGGGCAGTCAGTTCCCCTGGAAACCCGACAGTCAGTTACCCTGGAAACAGGGCAGTCAGTTATCCCCAAAACCGGGCAGTCAGTTATCCAGGAAACAGGGTGATCAAGTACCCTGGAAACTGGGCAGTCAGTTACCGTGGAAACAGGGCGGTCAGTTACCCTGGAAACAGGGCAGTCAGTTATCCTGGAAACAGGGTGATCAGTTACCCTGGAACCAGGGCAGTTAGTTACCCTGGAAACAGGGCAGTCAGTTATACTGGAAACAGGGCAGAGCGTTATCCCCAGAAACAGGGCGGTCAGTTACCCCGGAAATAAGGCGGTCAGTTATCCTGGAAACAGGGCAGTCAGTTACCCTGGAAACAGCCAGTCAGTTACCCTGGAAACAGGGCAGTCAGTTATCCCGGAAACAGGGTGATCAGTTACCCTGGAAACTGGGCAGTCAGTTACCGTGGAAACAGGGCGGTCAGTTACCCTGGAAACAGGGCAGTCAGTTATCCTGGAAACAGGGTGATCAGTTACCCTGGAACCAGGGCAGTTAGTTACCCTGGAAACAGGGCAGTCAGTTATACTGGAAACAGGGCAGAGCGTTATCCCCAGAAACAGGGCGGTCAGTTCCCCCGGAAATAAGGCGGTCAGTTATCCTGGAAACAGGGCAGTCAGTTACCCTGGAAACAGCCAGTCAGTTACCCTGGAAACAGGGCAGTCAGTTATCCCGGAAACAGGGTGATCAGTTACCCTGGAAACTGGGCAGTCAGTTACACTGGATACAGCCAGTCAGTTACCCTGGAAACAGGGCAGTCAGTTATCCTGGAAACAGGGCATTCAGTTATCCTGGAAACAGGGCGGTCATTTACCCCGGCAATAGGGCGGTCAGTTCTCCTGGAAACAGGGCGGTCAGTTACCCCGGAAACAGGTAGATCAGTTACCCCGGAAACAGGGCAGTCAGTTACCCTGGAAACAGGGCAGTCAGTCATCATGGAAACAGGGTGGTCAGTTACCCTGGAAACAGGGTGGTCAGTTACCCCGGAAACAGGGTGATCAGTTATCCTGGAAACAGGGCGGTCAGTTACACCGGAAACAGGGCAGTCAGTTACCCCGGAAACAGCGTGATCAGTTATCCTGGAAACAGGGCAGTCAGTTAGCCTGGAAACAGGGCAGTCAGTTACCCCGGAAACAGGGCAGTCAGTTATCCCGCAAACAGGGTGATCAGTTACTCTGGAAACAGGGCAGTAAGTTACCCTGGAAACAGGGCAGTCAGTTATCCCGGAAACAGGGCAGTCAGTTATCCCGGAAACAGGGTGATCAGTTACTCTGGAAACAGCGCAGTCAGTTACGACGGAAACAGGGCAGTCAGTTACCCTGGAAACAGGCCATTCAGTTATCCCGGAAACAGGGCAGTCAGTTATCCCGGAAACAGGGTGATCAGTTACCCTGGAAATTGGGCTGTCAGTTACCCTGGAAACAGGGCAGTCAGTTACCCCGGAAACTGGGCAGTCATTTATCCTGGAAACTGGGCAGTCAGTTATCCCGGAAACAGGGTGATCAGTGACCCTGGAAACAGGGTGGTCAGTTATCCCGGAAACAGGGCAGTCAGTTATCCCGGAGAAAGGGTGATCAGTTACCCTGGAAACTGGGCAGTCAGTTAACCTGGAAACAGGGCAGTCAGTTGCCCCGGAAACAGGGCAGTCAGTTACCCTGGAAACAGGGCAGTCAGTTACCCCGGAAACTGGGCAGTCATTTACCCTGGAAACAATGCAGTCAGTCACCCTGGAAACAGGTTAGTCAGTTACCCCGGAAACAGGGTGATCAGTTACCCCGGAAACAGGGCAGTCAGTTCCGCTGGAATCAGGGCAGTCAGTTACCCTGGAAACAGGGCAGTCAGTTACCCCGGAAACAGGGCACTCAGTTACCCTGGAAACAGGGCAGTCAGTCATCCTGGAAACAGGGTGGTCAGTTAGCCTGGAAACAGGGTGATCAGTTACCCCCGAAACAGGGTGATCAGTTATCCTGGAAACAGGGCACTCAGTTACCCTGGAAACAGGGCAGTCAGTCATCCTGGAAACAGGGTGGTCAGTTAGCCTGGAAACAGGGTGATCAGTTACCCCCGAAACAGGGTGATCAGTTATCCTGGAAACAGTGCGGTCAGTTACCCTGGAAACAGATTATTCAGTTACCCCGGAAACAGGGTGGTCAGTTACCCTGGAAACAGGGCAGTCAGTTACCCTGGAAACAGGTTGGTCAGTTACCCTGGAAACAGGGCAGTCAGTTACCCTAGAAACAGGGCAGTCAGTTACCCCGGAAACAGGGTGATCAGTTTCCCTGGAAACTGGGCAGTCAGTTATCCCGGAAACAGGGCAGTCAGTTATCCTGGAAACAGGGCGGTCCGGTACCCCGGAAATAGGGCGGTCAGTTACCCTGGAAACAGGGCAGTCAGTTATCCTGGAAACAGGGTGGTCCGTTGCCCTGGAAACAGGGTGATCAGTTACCCCGGAAACTGAGTGATCAGTTATCCTGGAAAAAGGACGGTCAGTTACCCCGGAAACAGGGCAGTCAGTTACCCCGGAAACAGGGCGGTCAGTAACCCTGGAAACAGATTAGTCAGTTACCCCGGAAACAGGGCGGTCAGTTATCCCGGAAACAGGTAGATCAGTTACCCCGGAAACAGGGCAGTCAGTTATCCTGGCAACAGGGTGTTCAGTTACACTGGAAACAGGGTGGTCATTTACTCCGGAAACTGGGTGATCAGTTAACCTGGAAACAGGGCGGTCAGTTACCCCGGAAACAGGGTAGTCAGTTACCCCGGAAACAGGGCGGTCAGTAACCCTGGAAACAGATTAGTCATTTACCCCGGAAACAGGGTGATCAGTTTGCCTGGAAACAGGGCAGTCAGTTATTCCGGAAACAGGGCAGTCAGTTACCCTGGAAACAGGGCAGTCAGTTATCCCGGAAACAGGGCAGTCAGTTATCCCGGAAACAGGGTGATCAGTTACCCTGGAAACAGGGCAGTCAGTTACCCCAGAAACAGGGCAGTCAGTTACCCTGGAAACAGGGCAGTCAGTTATCCCGGAAACAGGGCAGTCAGTTATCCCGGAAACAGGGTGAACAGTTACCCTGGAAACAGGGCAGTCAGTTACCCTGGAAACAGGTTGGTCAGTTACCCTAGAAACAAGGCAGTCAGTTACCCCGGAAACAGGGTGATCAGTTTCCCTGGAAACTGGGCAGTCAGTTATCCCGGAAACAGGGCAGTCAGTTAACCTGGAAACAGGGCAGTCAGTTATCCTGGAAACAGGGCGGTCCGGTACCCAGGAAATAGGGCGGTCAGTTACCCTGGAAACAGGGCAGTCAGTTATCCTGGAAACAGGGTGGTCCATTATCCCGGAAACAGGGCAGTCAGTTATCCCGGAAACAGGGTGAACAGTTACCCTGGAAACAGGACGTTCAGTTACCCCGGAAACAGGGCGGTTAATTAACCCAGAAACAGGGCGATCAGTTACCCTGGAAACAGGGTTATCAGTTACCCTCGAAACTGGGCAGTCAGTTACACTGGAAACAGGGCAGTCAGTTACCCTGGAAACAGGGCAGTTAGTTAACCTGGAAACAGGGCAGTCAGTTATCCTGGAAACAGGGCATTCAGTTATCCTGGAAACAGGGCGGTCATTTACCCCGGAAATAGGGCGGTCAGTTCTCCTGGAAACAGGGCGGTCAGTTACCCCGGAAACAGGGAGATCAGTTACCCCGGAAACAGGGCAGTCAGTTACCCTGGAAACAGGGCAGTCAGTCATCATGGAAACAGGGTGGTCAGTTACCCTGGAAACAGGGTGGTCAGTTACCCCGGAAACACGGTGATCAGTTATCCTGGAAACAGGGCGGTCAGTTACCCCGGAAACAGGGCAGTCAGTTACCCCGGAAACAGCGTGATCAGTTATCCTGGAAACAGGGCAGTCAGTTAGCCTGGAAACAGGGCAGTCAGTTACCCCGGAAACAGGGCAGTCAGTTATCCCGCAAACAGGGTGATCAGTTACTCTGGAAACAGGGCAGTAAGTTACCCTGGAAACAGGGCAGTCAGTTATCCCGGAAACAGGGCAGTCAGTTATCCCGGAAACAGGGTGATCAGTTACTCTGGAAACAGGGCAGTCAGTTACCCCGGAAACAGGGCAGTCAGTTACCCTGGAAACAGGGCAGTCAGTTATCCCGGAAACAGGGCAGTCAGTTATCCCGGAAACAGGGTGATCAGTTACCCTGGAAACTGGGCAGTCAGTTACCCTGAAACAGGGCAGTCAGTTACCCCAGAAACAGGGCAGTCAGTTACCCTGGAAACTGGGCAGTCATTTATCCTGGAAACAGGGCAGTCAGTTATCCCGGAAACAGGGTGATCAGTGACCCTGGAAACTGGGCAGTCAGTTATCCCGGAAACAGGACAGTCAGTTATCCCTGAAAAAGGGTGATCAGTTACCCTGGAAACTGGGCAGTCAGTTAACCTGGAAACAGGGCAGTCAGTTACCCCGGAAACAGTGCAGTCAATTACCCTGGAAACAGGGCAGTCAGTTACCCCGGAAACTGGGCAGTCAGTTACCCTGGAAACAGGTTAGTCAGTTACCCCAGAAACTGGGTGATCAGTTACCCCGGAAACAGGGCAGTCAGTTCCCCTGGAAACCCGACAGTCAGTTACCCTGGAAACAGGGCAGTCAGTTATCCCCAAAACCGGGCAGTCAGTTATCCAGGAAACAGGGTGATCAAGTACCCTGGAAACTGGGCAGTCAGTTACCGTGGAAACAGGGCGGTCAGTTACCCTGGAAACAGGGCAGTCAGTTATCCTGGAAACAGGGTGATCAGTTACCCTGGAACCAGGGCAGTTAGTTACCCTGGAAACAGGGCAGTCAGTTATACTGGAAACAGGGCAGAGCGTTATCCCCAGAAACAGGGCGGTCAGTTACCCCGGAAATAAGGCGGTCAGTTATCCTGGAAACAGGGCAGTCAGTTACCCTGGAAACAGCCAGTCAGTTACCCTGGAAACAGGGCAGTCAGTTATCCCGGAAACAGGGTGATCAGTTACCCTGGAAACTGGGCAGTCAGTTACACTGGATACAGCCAGTCAGTTACCCTGGAAACAGGGCAGTCAGTTATCCTGGAAACAGGGCATTCAGTTATCCTGGAAACAGGGCGGTCATTTACCCCGGCAATAGGGCGGTCAGTTCTCCTGGAAACAGGGCGGTCAGTTACCCCGGAAACAGGTAGATCAGTTACCCCGGAAACAGGGCAGTCAGTTACCCTGGAAACAGGGCAGTCAGTCATCATGGAAACAGGGTGGTCAGTTACCCTGGAAACAGGGTGGTCAGTTACCCCGGAAACAGGGTGAAATGTTATCCTGGAAACAGGGCGGTCAGTTACACCGGAAACAGGGCAGTCAGTTACCCCGGAAACAGCGTGATCAGTTATCCTGGAAACAGGGCAGTCAGTTAGCCTGGAAACAGGGCAGTCAGTTACCCCGGAAACAGGGCAGTCAGTTATCCCGCAAACAGGGTGATCAGTTACTCTGGAAACAGGGCAGTAAGTTACCCTGGAAACAGGGCAGTCAGTTATCCCGGAAACAGGGCAGTCAGTTATCCCGGAAACAGGGTGATCAGTTACTCTGGAAACAGCGCAGTCAGTTACGACGGAAACAGGGCAGTCAGTTACCCTGGAAACAGGGCAGTCAGTTATCCCGGAAACAGGGCAGTCAGTTATCCCGGAAACAGGGTGATCAGTTACCCTGGAAACTGGGCTGTCAGTTACCCTGGAAACAGGGCAGTCAGTTACCCCGGAAACAGGGCAGTCAGTTATCCCGGAAACAGGGCAGTCAGTTATCCCGGAAACAGGGTGATCAGTTACCCTGGAAACTGGGCAGTCAGTTACCCTGAAACAGGGCAGTCAGTTACCCCGGAAACAGGGCAGTCAGTTACCCTGGAAACTGGGCAGTCATTTATCCTGGAAACAGGGCAGTCAGTTATCCCGGAAACAGGGTGATCAGTGACCCTGGAAACTGGGCAGTCAGTTATCCCGGAAACAGGACAGTCAGTTATCCCTGAAAAAGGGTGATCAGTTACCCTGGAAACTGGGCAGTCAGTTAACCTGGAAACAGGGCAGTCAGTTACCCCGGAAACAGTGCAGTCAATTACCCTGGAAACAGGGCAGTCAGTTACCCCGGAAACTGGGCAGTCAGTTACCCTGGAAACAGGTTAGTCAGTTACCCCAGAAACAGGGTGATCAGTTACCCCGGAAACAGGGCAGTCAGTTCCCCTGGAAACCCGACAGTCAGTTACCCTGGAAACAGGGCAGTCAGTTATCCCCAAAACCGGGCAGTCAGTTATCCAGGAAACAGGGTGATCAAGTACCCTGGAAACTGGGCAGTCAGTTACCGTGGAAACAGGGCGGTCAGTTACCCTGGAAACAGGGCAGTCAGTTATCCTGGAAACAGGGTGATCAGTTACCCTGGAACCAGGGCAGTTAGTTACCCTGGAAACAGGGCAGTCAGTTATACTGGAAACAGGGCAGAGCGTTATCCCCAGAAACAGGGCGGTCAGTTACCCCGGAAATAAGGCGGTCAGTTATCCTGGAAACAGGGCAGTCAGTTACCCTGGAAACAGCCAGTCAGTTACCCTGGAAACAGGGCAGTCAGTTATCCCGGAAACAGGGTGATCAGTTACCCTGGAAACTGGGCAGTCAGTTACACTGGATACAGCCAGTCAGTTACCCTGGAAACAGGGCAGTCAGTTATCCTGGAAACAGGGCATTCAGTTATCCTGGAAACAGGGCGGTCATTTACCCCGGCAATAGGGCGGTCAGTTCTCCTGGAAACAGGGCGGTCAGTTACCCCGGAAACAGGTAGATCAGTTACCCCGGAAACAGGGCAGTCAGTTACCCTGGAAACAGGGCAGTCAGTCATCATGGAAACAGGGTGGTCAGTTACCCTGGAAACAGGGTGGTCAGTTACCCCGGAAACAGGGTGAAATGTTATCCTGGAGACAGGGCGGTCAGTTACACCGGAAACAGGGCAGTCAGTTACCCCGGAAACAGCGTGATCAGTTATCCTGGAAACAGGGCAGTCAGTTAGCCTGGAAACAGGGCAGTCAGTTACCCCGGAAACAGGGCAGTCAGTTATCCCGCAAACAGGGTGATCAGTTACTCTGGAAACAGGGCAGTAAGTTACCCTGGAAACAGGGCAGTCAGTTATCCCGGAAACAGGGCAGTCAGTTATCCCGGAAACAGGGTGATCAGTTACTCTGGAAACAGCGCAGTCAGTTACGACGGAAACAGGGCAGTCAGTTACCCTGGAAACAGGGCAGTCAGTTATCCCGGAAACAGGGCAGTCAGTTATCCCGGAAACAGGGTGATCAGTTACCCTGGAAACTGGGCTGTCAGTTACCCTGGAAACAGGGCAGTCAGTTACCCCGGAAACTGGGCAGTCATTTATCCTGGAAACTGGGCAGTCAGTTATCCCGGAAACAGGGTGATCAGTGACCCTGGAAACAGGGTGGTCAGTTATCCCGGAAACAGGGCAGTCAGTTATCCCGGAGAAAGGGTGATCAGTTACCCTGGAAACTGGGCAGTCAGTTAACCTGGAAACAGGGCAGTCAGTTGCCCCGGAAACAGGGCAGTCAGTTACCCTGGAAACAGGGCAGTCAGTTACCCCGGAAACTGGGCAGTCAGTTACCCTGGAAACAGGGCAGTCAGTCACCCTGGAAACAGGTTAGTCAGTTACCCCGGAAACAGGGTGATCAGTTACCCCGGAAACAGGGCAGTCAGTTCCGCTGGAATCAGGGCAGTCAGTTACCCTGGAAACAGGGCAGTCAGTTACCCCGGAAACAGGGCACTCAGTTACCCTGGAAACAGGGCAGTCAGTCATCCTGGAAACAGGGTGGTCAGTTAGCCTGGAAACAGGGTGATCAGTTACCCCCGAAACAGGGTGATCAGTTATCCTGGAAACAGGGCGGTCAGTTACCCCGGAAACAGAGTAGTCAGTTACCCCGGAAACAGGGCGGTCAGTTACCCTGGAAACAGATTATTCAGTTACCCCGGAAACAGGGTGGTCAGTTACCCTGGAAACAGGGCAGTCAGTTACCCTGGAAACAGGTTGGTCAGTTACCCTAGAAACAGGGCAGTCAGTTACCCTAGAAACAGGGCAGTCAGTTACCCCGGAAACAGGGTGATCAGTTTCCCTGGAAACTGGGCAGTCAGTTATCCCGGAAACAGGGCAGTCAGTTATCCTGGAAACAGGGCGGTCCGGTACCCCGGAAATAGGGCGGTCAGTTACCCTGGAAACAGGGCAGTCAGTTATCCTGGAAACAGGGTGGTCCGTTGCCCTGGAAACAGGGTGATCAGTTACCCCGGAAACTGAGTGATCAGTTATCCTGGAAAAAGGACGGTCAGTTACCCCGGAAACAGGGCAGTCAGTTACCCCGGAAACAGGGCGGTCAGTAACCCTGGAAACAGATTAGTCAGTTACCCCGGAAACAGGGCGGTCAGTTATCCCGGAAACAGGTAGATCAGTTACCCCGGAAACAGGGCAGTCAGTTATCCTGGCAACAGGGTGTTCAGTTACACTGGAAACAGGGTGGTCATTTACTCCGGAAACTGGGTGATCAGTTAACCTGGAAACAGGGCGGTCAGTTACCCCGGAAACAGGGTAGTCAGTTACCCCGGAAACAGGGCGGTCAGTAACCCTGGAAACAGATTAGTCATTTACCCCGGAAACAGGGTGATCAGTTTGCCTGGAAACAGGGCAGTCAGTTATCCCGGAAACAGGGCAGTCAGTTACCCTGGAAACAGGGCAGTCAGTTATCCCGGAAACAGGGCAGTCAGTTATCCCGGAAACAGGGTGATCAGTTACCATGGAAACAGGGCAGTCAGTTACCCCAGAAACAGGGCAGTCAGTTACCCTGGAAACAGGGCAGTCAGTTATCCCGGAAACAGGGCAGTCAGTTATCCCGGAAACAGGGTGAACAGTTACCCTGGAAACAGGGCAGTCAGTTACCCTGGAAACAGGTTGGTCAGTTACCCTAGAAACAGGGCAGTCAGTTACCCCGGAAACAGGGTGATCAGTTTCCCTGGAAACTGGGCAGTCAGTTATCCCGGAAACAGGGCAGTCAGTTAACCTGGAAACAGGGCAGTCAGTTATCCTGGAAACAGGGTGGTCCGGTACCCCGGAAATAGGGCGGTCAGTTACCCTGGAAACAGGGCAGTCAGTTATCCTGGAAACAGGGTGGTCCGTTGCCCTGGAAACAGGGTGATCAGTTACCCCGGAAAATGAGTGATCAGTTATCCTGGAAAAAGGACGGTCAGTTACCCCGGAAACAGGGCAGTCAGTTACCCCGGAAACTGGGCAGTCAGTTACCCTGGAAACAGGGCAGTCAGTCACCCTGGAAACAGGTTAGTCAGTTACCCCGGAAACAGGGTGATCAGTTACCCCGGAAACAGGGCAGTCAGTTCCGCTGGAATCAGGGCAGTCAGTTACCCTGGAAACAGGGCAGTCAGTTACCCCGGAAACAGGGCACTCAGTTACCCTGGAAACAGGGCAGTCAGTCATCCTGGAAACAGGGTGGTCAGTTAGCCTGGAAACAGGGTGATCAGTTACCCCCGAAACAGGGTGATCAGTTATCCTGGAAACAGGGCGGTCAGTTACCCCGGAAACAGAGTAGTCAGTTACCCCGGAAACAGGGCGGTCAGTTACCCTGGAAACAGATTATTCAGTTACCCCGGAAACAGGGTGGTCAGTTACCCTGGAAACAGGGCAGTCAGTTACCCTGGAAACAGGTTGGTCAGTTACCCTAGAAACAGGGCAGTCAGTTACCCTAGAAACAGGGCAGTCAGTTACCCCGGAAACAGGGTGATCAGTTTCCCTGGAAACTGGGCAGTCAGTTATCCCGGAAACAGGGCAGTCAGTTATCCTGGAAACAGGGCGGTCCGGTACCCCGGAAATAGGGCGGTCAGTTACCCTGGAAACAGGGCAGTCAGTTATCCTGGAAACAGGGTGGTCCGTTGCCCTGGAAACAGGGTGATCAGTTACCCCGGAAACTGAGTGATCAGTTATCCTGGAAAAAGGACGGTCAGTTACCCCGGAAACAGGGCAGTCAGTTACCCCGGAAACAGGGCGGTCAGTAACCCTGGAAACAGATTAGTCAGTTACCCCGGAAACAGGGCGGTCAGTTATCCCGGAAACAGGTAGATCAGTTACCCCGGAAACAGGGCAGTCAGTTATCCTGGCAACAGGGTGTTCAGTTACACTGGAAACAGGGTGGTCATTTACTCCGGAAACTGGGTGATCAGTTAACCTGGAAACAGGGCGGTCAGTTACCCCGGAAACAGGGTAGTCAGTTACCCCGGAAACAGGGCGGTCAGTAACCCTGGAAACAGATTAGTCATTTACCCCGGAAACAGGGTGATCAGTTTGCCTGGAAACAGGGCAGTCAGTTATCCCGGAAACAGGGCAGTCAGTTACCCTGGAAACAGGGCAGTCAGTTATCCCGGAAACAGGGCAGTCAGTTATCCCGGAAACAGGGTGATCAGTTACCCTGGAAACAGGGCAGTCAGTTACCCCAGAAACAGGGCAGTCAGTTACCCTGGAAACAGGGCAGTCAGTTATCCCGGAAACAGGGCAGTCAGTTATCCCGGAAACAGGGTGAACAGTTACCCTGGAAACAGGGCAGTCAGTTACCCTGGAAACAGGGCGGTCAGTTACCCTAGAAACAGGGCAGTCAGTTACCCCGGAAACAGGGTGATCAGTTTCCCAGGAAACTGGGCAGTCAGTTATCCCAGAAACAGGGCAGTCAGTTAACCTGGAAACAGGGCAGTCAGTTATCCTGGAAACAGGGCGGTCCGGTACCCCGGAAATAGGGCGGTCAGTTACCCTGGAAACAGGGCAGTCAGTTATCCTGGAAACAGGGTGGTCCGTTGCCCTGGAAACAGGGTGATCAGTTACCCCGGAAACTGAGTGATCAGTTATCCTGGAAAAAGGACGGTCAGTTACCCCGGAAACAGGGCAGTCAGTTACCCCGGAAACAGGGCGGTCAGTAACCCTGGAAACAGATTAGTCAGTTACCCCGGAAACAGGGCGGTCAGTTATCCCGGAAACAGGTAGATCAGTTACCCCGGAAACAGGGCAGTCAGTTATCCTGGCAACAGGGTGTTCAGTTACACTGGAAACAGGGTGGTCATTTACTCCGGAAACTGGGTGATCAGTTAACCTGGAAACAGGGCGGTCAGTTACCCAGGAAACAGGGTAGTCAGTTACCCCGGAAACAGGGCGGTCAGTAACCCTGGAAACAGATTAGTCATTTACCCCGGAAACAGGGTGATCAGTTTGCCTGGAAACAGGGCAGTCAGTTATCCCGGAAACAGGGCAGTCAGTTACCCTGGAAACAGGGCAGTCAGTTATCCCGGAAACAGGGCAGTCAGTTATCCCGGAAACAGGGTGATCAGTTACCCTGGAAACAGGGCAGTCAGTTACCCCAGAAACAGGGCAGTCAGTTACCCTGGAAACAGGGCAGTCAGTTATCCCGGAAACAGGGCAGTCAGTTATCCCGGAAACAGGGTGAACAGTTACCCTGGAAACAGGACGTTCAGTTACCCCGGAAACAGGGCGGTTAATTAACCCAGAAACAGGGCGATCAGTTACCCTGGAAACAGGGTTATCAGTTACCCTCGAAACTGGGCAGTCAGTTACACTGGAAACAGGGCAGTCAGTTACCCTGGAAACAGGGCAGTTAGTTAACCTGGAAACAGGGCAGTCAGTTATCCTGGAAACAGGGCATTCAGTTATCCTGGAAACAGGGCGGTCAGTTACCCCGGAAACAGGGAGATCAGTTACCCCGGAAACAGGGCAGTCAGTTACCCTGCAAACAGGGCAGTCAGTCATCATGGAAACAGGGTGGTCAGTTACCCTGGAAACAGGGTGGTCAGTTACCCCGGAAACAGGGCAGTCAGTTACCCCGGAAACAGCGTGATCAGTTATCCTGGAAACAGGGCAGTCAGTTAGCCTGGAAACAGGGCAGTCAGTTACCCCGGAAACAGGGCAGTCAGTTATCCCGCAAACAGGGTGATCAGTTACTCTGGAAACAGGGTGATCAGTTATCCTGGAAACAGGGCGGTCAGTTACCCCGGAAACAGAGTAGTCAGTTACCCCGGAAACAGGGCGGTCAGTTTCCCTGGAAACAGATTATTCAGTTACCCCGGAAACAGGGTGGTCAGTTACCCTGGAAACAGGGCAGTCAGTTACCCTGGAAACAGGTTGGTCAGTTACCCTAGAAACAGGGCAGTCAGTTACCCCGGAAACAGGGTGATCAGTTTCCCTGGAAACTGGGCAGTCAGTTATCCCGGATACAGGGCAGTCAGTTATCCTGGAAACAGGGCGGTCCGGTACCCCGGAAATAGGGCGGTCAGTTAACCTGGAAACAGGGCAGTCAGTTATCCTGGAAACAGGGTGGTCCGTTGCCCTGGAAACAGGGTGATCAGTTACCCCGGAAACTGAGTGATCAGTTATCCTGGAAAAAGGACGGTCAGTTACCCCGGAAACAGGGCAGTCAGTTACCCCGGAAACAGGGCGGTCAGTAACCCTGGAAACAGATTAGTCAGTTACCCCGGAAACAGGGCGGTCAGTTATCCCGGAAACAGGTAGATCAGTTACCCCGGAAACAGGGCAGTCAGTTATCCTGGCAACAGGGTGTTCAGTTACACTGGAAACAGGGTGGTCATTTACTCCGGAAACTGGGTGATCAGTTAACCTGGAAACAGGGCGGTCAGTTACCCCGGAAACAGGGTAGTCAGTTACCCCGGAAACAGGGCGGTCAGTAACCCTGGAAACAGATTAGTCATTTACCCCGGAAACAGGGTGATCAGTTTGCATGGAAACAGGGCAGTCAGTTATCCCGGAAACAGGGCAGTCAGTTACCCTGGAAACAGGGCAGTCAGTTATCCCGGAAACAGGGCAGTCAGTTATCCCGGAAACACGGTGATCAGTTACCCTGGAAACAGGGCAGTCAGTTACCCCAGAAACAGGGCAGTCAGTTACCCTGGAAACAGGGCAGTCAGTTATCCCGGAAACAGGGCAGTCAGTTATCCCGGAAACAGGGTGAACAGTTACCCTGGAAACAGGGCAGTCAGTTACCCTGGAAACAGGTTGGTCAGTTACCCTAGAAGCAGGGCAGTCAGTTACCCCGGAAACAGGGCGGTCAGTAATCCTGGAAACAGATTAGTCAGTTACCCCGGAAACAGGGCGGTCAGTTATCCCGGAAACAGGTAGATCAGTTACCCCGGAAACAGGGCAGTCAGTTATCCTGGCAACAGGGTGTTCAGTTACACTGGAAACAGGGTGGTCATTTACTCCGGAAACTGGGTGATCAGTTAACCTGGAAACAGGGCGGTCAGTTACCCCGGAAACAGGGTAGTCAGTTACCCCGGAAACAGGGCGGTCAGTAACCCTGGAAACAGATTAGTCATTTACCCCGGAAACAGGGTGATCAGTTTGCCTGGAAACAGGGCAGTCAGTTATCCCGGAAACAGGGCAGTCAGTTACCCTGGAAACAGGGCAGTCAGTTATCCCGGAAACAGGGCAGTCAGTTATCCCGGAAACAGGGTGATCAGTTACCCTGGAAACAGGGCAGTCAGTTACCCCAGAAACAGGGCAGTCAGTTACCCTGGAAACAGGGCAGTCAGTTATCCCGGAAACAGGGCAGTCAGTTATCCCGGAAACAGGGTGAACAGTTACCCTGGAAACAGGGCAGTCAGTTACCCTGGAAACAGGTTGGTCAGTTACCCTAGAAACAGGGCAGTCAGTTACCCCGGAAACAGGGTGATCAGTTTCCCTGGAAACTGGGCAGTCAGTTATCCCGGAAACAGGGCAGTCAGTTAACCTGGAAACAGGGCAGTCAGTTATCCTGGAAACAGGGCGGTCCGGTACCCCGGAAATAGGGCGGTCAGTTACCCTGGAAACAGGGCAGTCAGTTATCCTGGAAACAGGGTGGTCCGTTGCCCTGGAAACAGGGTGATCAGTTACCCCGGAAACTGAGTGATCAGTTATCCTGGAAAAAGGACGGTCAGTTACCCCGGAAACAGGGCAGTCAGTTACCCCGGAAACAGGGCGGTCAGTAACCCTGGAAACAGATTAGTCAGTTACCCCGGAAACAGGGCGGTCAGTTATCCCGGAAACAGGTAGATCAGTTACCCCGGAAACAGGGCAGTCAGTTATCCTGGCAACAGGGTGTTCAGTTACACTGGAAACAGGGTGGTCATTTACTCCGGAAACTGGGTGATCAGTTAACCTGGAAACAGGGCGGTCAGTTACCCAGGAAACAGGGTAGTCAGTTACCCCGGAAACAGGGCGGTCAGTAACCCTGGAAACAGATTAGTCATTTACCCCGGAAACAGGGTGATCAGTTTGCCTGGAAACAGGGCAGTCAGTTATCCCGGAAACAGGGCAGTCAGTTACCCTGGAAACAGGGCAGTCAGTTATCCCGGAAACAGGGCAGTCAGTTATCCCGGAAACAGGGTGATCAGTTACCCTGGAAACAGGGCAGTCAGTTACCCCAGAAACAGGGCAGTCAGTTACCCTGGAAACAGGGCAGTCAGTTATCCCGGAAACAGGGCAGTCAGTTATCCCGGAAACAGGGTGAACAGTTACCCTGGAAACAGGACGTTCAGTTACCCCGGAAACAGGGCGGTTAATTAACCCAGAAACAGGGCGATCAGTTACCCTGGAAACAGGGTTATCAGTTACCCTCGAAACTGGGCAGTCAGTTAGACTGGAAACAGGGCAGTCAGTTACCCTGGAAACAGGGCAGTTAGTTAACCTGGAAACAGGGCAGTCAGTTATCCTGGAAACAGGGCATTCAGTTATCCTGGAAACAGGGCGGTCATTTACCCCGGAAATAGGGCGGTGAGTTCTCCTGGAAACAGGGCGGTCAGTTACCCCGGAAACAGGGAGATCAGTTACCCCGGAAACAGGGCAGTCAGTTACCCTGGAAACAGGGCAGTCAGTCATCATGGAAACAGGGTGGTCAGTTACCCTGGAAACAGGGTGGTCAGTTACCCCGGAAACACGGTGATCAGTTATCCTGGAAACAGGGCGGTCAGTTACCCCGGAAACAGGGCAGTCAGTTATCCCGGAAACAGCGTGATCAGTTATCCTGGAAACAGGGCAGTCAGTTAGCCTGGAAACAGGGCAGTCAGTTACCCCGGAAACAGGGCAGTCAGTTATCCCGCAAACAGGGTGATCAGTTACTCTGGAAACAGGGCAGTAAGTTACCCTGGAAACAGGGCAGTCAGTTATCCCGGAAACAGGGCAGTCAGTTATCCCGGAAACAGGGTGATCAGTTACTCTGGAAACAGGGCAGTCAGTTACCCCGGAAACAGGGCAGTCAGTTACCCTGGAAACAGGGCAGTCAGTTATCCCGGAAACAGGGCAGTCAGTTATCCCGGAAACAGGGTGATCAGTTACCCTGGAAACTGGGCAGTCAGTTACCCTGAAACAGGGCAGTCAGTTACCCCGGAAACAGGGCAGTCAGTTACCCTGGAAACTGGGCAGTCATTTATCCTGGAAACAGGGCAGTCAGTTATCCCGGAAACAGGGTGATCAGTGACCCTGGAAACTGGGCAGTCAGTTATCCCGGAAACAGGGCAGTCAGTTATCCCGGAAAAAGGGTGATCAGTTACCCTGGAAACTGGGCAGTCAGTTAACCTGGAAACAGGGCAGTCAGTTACCCCGGAAACAGTGCAGTCAATTACCCTGGAAACAGGGCAGTCAGTTACCCTGGAAACAGGTTAGTCAGTTACCCCAGAAACAGGGTGATCAGTTACCCCGGAAACAGGGCAGTCAGTTCCCCTGGAAACCCGACAGTCAGTTACCCTGGAAACAGGGCAGTCAGTTATCCCCAAAACCGGGCAGTCAGTTATCCAGGAAACAGGGTGATCAAGTACCCTGGAAACTGGGCAGTCAGTTACCGTGGAAACAGGGCGGTCAGTTACCCTGGAAACAGGACAGTCAGTTATCCTGGAAACAGGGTGATCAGTTACCCTGGAACCAGGGCAGTTAGTTACCCTGGAAACAGGGCAGTCAGTAATACTGGAAACAGGGCAGAGCGTTATCCCCAGAAACAGGGCGGTCAGTTACCCCGGAAATAAGGCGGTCAGTTATCCTGGAAACAGGGCAGTCAGTTACCCTGGAAACAGCCAGTCAGTTACCCTGGAAACAGGGCAGTCAGTTATCCCGGAAACAGGGTGATCAGTTACCCTGGAAACTGGGCAGTCAGTTACCGTGGAAACAGGGCGGTCAGTTACCCTGGAAACAGGGCAGTCAGTTATCCTGGAAACAGGGTGATCAGTTACCCTGGAACCAGGGCAGTTAGTTACCCTGGAAACAGGGCAGTCAGTTATACTGGAAACAGGGCAGAGCGTTATCCCCAGAAACAGGGCGGTCAGTTCCCCCGGAAATAAGGCGGTCAGTTATCCTGGAAACAGGGCAGTCAGTTACCCTGGAAACAGCCAGTCAGTTACCCTGGAAACAGGGCAGTCAGTTATCCCGGAAACAGGGTGATCAGTTACCCTGGAAACTGGGCAGTCAGTTACACTGGATACAGCCAGTCAGTTACCCTGGAAACAGGGCAGTCAGTTATCCTGGAAACAGCGTGATCAGTTATCCTGGAAACAGGGCAGTCAGTTAGCCTGGAAACAGGGCAGTCAGTTACCCCGGAAACAGGGCAGTCAGTTATCCCGCAAACAGGGTGATCAGTTACTCTGGAAACAGGGCAGTAAGTTACCCTGGAAACAGGGCAGTCAGTTATCCCGGAAACAGGGCAGTCAGTTATCCCGGAAACAGGGTGATCAGTTACTCTGGAAACAGTGCAGTCAGTTACGACGGAAACAGGGCAGTCAGTTACCCTGGAAACAGGGCAGTCAGTTATCCCGGAAACAGGGCAGTCAGTTATCCCGGAAACAGGGTGATCAGTTACCCTGGAAACTGGGCTGTCAGTTACCCTGGAAACAGGGCAGTCAGTTACCCCGGAAACTGGGCAGTCATTTATCCTGGAAACTGGGCAGTCAGTTATCCCGGAAACAGGGTGATCAGTGACCCTGGAAACAGGGTGGTCAGTTATCCCGGAAACAGGGCAGTCAGTTATCCCGTAGAAAGGGTGATCAGTTACCCTGGAAACCGGGCAGTCAGTTAACCTGGAAACAGGGCAGTCAGTTGCCCCGGAAACAGGGCAGTCAGTTACCCTGGAAACAGGGCAGTCAGTTACCCCGGAAACTGGGCAGTCAGTTACCCTGGAAACAGGGCAGTCAGTCACCCTGGAAACAGGTTAGTCAGTTACCCCGGAAACAGGGTGATCAGTTACCCCGGAAACAGGGCAGTCAGTTCCGCTGGAATCAGGGCAGTCAGTTACCCTGGAAACAGGACAGTCAGTTACCCCGGAAACAGGGCACTCAGTTACCCTGGAAACAGGGCAGTCAGTCATCCTGGAAACAGGGTGGTCAGTTAGCCTGGAAACAGGGTGATCAGTTACCCCCGAAACAGGGTGATCAGTTATCCTGGAAACAGGGCGGTCAGTTACCCCGGAAACAGAGTAGTCAGTTACCCCGGAAACAGGGCGGTCAGTTACCCAGGAAACAGATTATTCAGTTACCCCGGAAACAGGGTGATCAGTTATCCTGGAAACAGGGCAGTCAGTTAGCCTGGAAACAGGGCAGTCAGTTACCCCGGAAACAGGGCGGTCAGTTACCCCGGAAATAGGGCGGTCAGTTATCCTGGAAACAGGGCAGTCTGTTACCCTGGAAACAGCCAGTCAGTTACCCTGGAAACAGGGCAGTCAGTTATCCCGGAAACAGGGTGATCAGTTACCCTGGAAACTGGGCAGTCAGTTACCCTGGAAACAGCCAGTCAGTTACCCTGGAAACAGGGCAGTCAGTTATCCCGGAAACAGGGTGATCAGTTACCCTGGAAACTGGGCAGTCAGTTACTACGGAAACAGGGTGGTCAGTTACCCTGGAAACAGGGCAGTTACCCCAGAAACAGGGTGGTCAGTTTCCCTGGAAACAGGGTGGTCAGTTACTCTGGAAACAGGGCAGTCAGTTACCCCGGAAACAGGGTGATCAGTTACCCTGTAAACTGGGCAGTCAGTTATCCCGGAAACAGGGTGATCAGTTACCCTGGAAACAGGGCAGTCAGTTACCCCGGAAACAGGGCAGTCAGTTACCCTGGAAACAGGGCAGTCAGTTATCCCGGAAACAGGGCAGTCAGTTATCCCGGAAACAGGGTGATCAGTTACCCTGGAAACTGGGCTGTCAGTTACCCTGGAAACAGGGCAGTCAGTTACCCCGGAAACAGGGCAGTCAGTTACCCTGGAAACTGGGCAGTCATTTATCCTGGAAACTGGGCAGTCAGTTATCCCGGAAACAGGGTGATCAGTGACCCTGGAAACAGGGTGGTCATTTATCCCGGAAACAGGGCAGTCAGTTATCCCGGAGAAAGGGTGATCAGTTACCCTGGAAACTGGGCAGTCAGTTAACCTGGAAACAGGGCAGTCAGTTGCCCCGGAAACAGGGCAGTCAGTTACCCTGGAAACAGGGCAGTCAGTTACCCCGGAAACTGGGCAGTCAGTTACCCTGGAAACAGGGCAGTCAGTCACCCTGGAAACAGGGCAGTCAGTTACCCTGGAAACAGGGCAGTCAGTTACCCCGGAAACTGGGCAGTCAGTTACCCTGGAAACAGGGCAGTCAGTCACCCTGGAAACAGGTTAGTCAGTTACCCCGGAAACAGGGTGATCAGTTACCCCGGAAACAGGGCAGTCAGTTCCGCTGGAATCAGGGCAGTCAGTTACCCTGGAAACAGGGCAGTCAGTTACCCCGGAAACAGGGTGGTCAGTTAGCCTGGAAACAGGGTGATCAGTTACCCCCGAAACAGGGTGATCAGTTATCCTGGAAACAGGGCGGTCAGTTACCCCGGAAACAGAGTAGTCAGTTACCCCGGAAACAGGGCGGTCAGTTACCCCGGAAACAGATTATTCAGTTACCCCGGAAACAGGGTGATCAGTTATCCCGGAAACAGGGCAGTCAGTTAGCCTGGAAACAGGGCAGTCAGTTACCCCGGAAACAGGGCGGTCAGTTACCCCGGAAATAGGGCGGTCAGTTATCCTGGAAACAGGGCAGTCAGTTACCCTGGAAACAGCCAGTCAGTTAGCCTGGAAACAGGGCAGTCAGTTACCCCGGAAACAGGGCGGTCAGTTACCCCGGAAATAGGGCGGTCAGTTATCCTGGAAACAGGGCAGTCAGTTACCCTGGAAACAGCCAGTCAGTTACCCTGGAAACAGGGCAGTCAGTTATCCCGGAAACAGGGTGATCAGTTACCCTGGAAACTGGGCAGTCAGTTACCCTGGAAACAGCCAGTCAGTTACCCCGGAAACTGGGCAGTCAGTTACCCTGGAAACAGGGCAGTCAGTCACCCTGGAAACAGGGCAGTCAGTTACCCTGGAAACAGGGCAGTCAGTTACCCCGGAAACTGGGCAGTCAGTTACCCTGGAAACAGGGCAGTCAGTCACCCTGGAAACAGGTTAGTCAGTTACCCCGGAAACAGGGTGATCAGTTACCCCGGAAACAGGGCAGTCAGTTCCGCTGGAATCAGGGCAGTCAGTTACCCTGGAAACAGGGCAGTCAGTCATCCTGGAAACAGGGTGGTCAGTTAGCCTGGAAACAGGGTGATCAGTTACCCCCGAAACAGGGTGATCAGTTATCCTGGAAACAGGGCGGTCAGTTACCCCGGAAACAGAGTAGTCAGTTACCCCGGAAACAGGGCGGTCAGTTACCCCGGAAACAGATTATTCAGTTACCCCGGAAACAGGGTGATCAGTTATCCCGGAAACAGGGCAGTCAGTTAGCCTGGAAACAGGGCAGTCAGTTACCCCGGAAACAGGGCGGTCAGTTACCCCGGAAATAGGGCGGTCAGTTATCCTGGAAACAGGGCAGTCAGTTACCCTGGAAACAGCCAGTCAGTTAGCCTGGAAACAGGGCAGTCAGTTACCCCGGAAACAGGGCGGTCAGTTACCCCGGAAATAGGGCGGTCAGTTATCCTGGAAACAGGGCAGTCAGTTACCCTGGAAACAGCCAGTCAGTTACCCTGGAAACAGGGCAGTCAGTTATCCCGGAAACAGGGTGATCAGTTACCCTGGAAACTGGGCAGTCAGTTACCCTGGAAACAGCCAGTCAGTTACCCTGGAAACAGGGCAGTCAGTTATCCCGGAAACAGGGTGATCAGTTACCCTGGAAACTGGGCAGTCAATTACCACGGAAACAGGGTGGTCAGTTACCCTGGAAACAGGGCAGTTACCCCAGAAACAGGGTGGTCAGTTTCCCTGGAAACAGGGTGGTCAGTTACCCTGGAAACAGGGCAGTCAGTTACCCCGGAAACAGGGTGATCAGTTACCCTGTAAACTGGGCAGTCAGTTATCCCGGAAACAGGGTGATCAGTTACCCTGGAAACAGGGCAGTCAGTTACCCCGGAAACAGGGCAGTCAGTTACCCTGGAAACAGGGCAGTCAGTTATCCCGTAAACAGGGCAGTCAGTTATCCCGGAAACAGGGTGATCAGTTACCCTTGAAACTGGGCAGTCAGTTACCCTGGAAACAGGGCAGTCAGTTACCCCAGAAACAGGGCAGTCAGTTAACCTGGAAACTGGGCTGTCAGTTACCCCGGAAACAGGGCAGTCAGTTATCCCGGAAACAGGGTGATCAGTTACCCTGGAAACAGGGCAGTCAGTTATCCCGGAAACAGGGCAGTCAGTTATCCCGGAAAAAGGGTGATCAGTTACCCTGGAAACTGGGCAGACAGTTACCCTGGAAACAGGGCAGTCAGTTACCCCGGAAACATTGCAGTCAATTACCCTGGAAACAGGGCAGTCAGTTACCCCGGAAACTGGGCAGTCAGTTACCCTGGAAACAGGTTAGTCAGTTACCCCAGAAACAGGGTGATCAGTTACCCCGGAAACAGGGCAGTCAGTTCCCCTGGAAACAGGACAGTCAGTTACCCTGGAAGCAGTGCAGTCAGTTATCCCCGAAACCGGGCAGTCAGTTATCCAAGAAACAGGGTGATCAAGTACCCTGGAAATGGGCAGTCAGTTACCGTGGAAACAGGGCGGTCAGTTACCCCGGAAATAGGGCGGTCAGTTATTCTGGAAACAGGGCAGTCAGTTATCCCGGAAACAGGGTGATCAGTTACCCTGGAAACTGGGCAGTCAGTTACCCTGGAAACAGCCAGTCAGTTACCCTGGAAACAGGGCAGTCAGTTATCCCGGAAACAGGGTGATCAGTTACCCTGGAAACTGGGCAGTCAGTTACCACGGAAACAGGGTGGTCAGTTACCCTGGAAACAGGGCAGTTACCCCAGAAACAGGGTGGTCAGTTTTCCTGGAAACAGGGTGGTCAGTTACCCTGGAAACAGGGCAGTCAGTTATCCCGGAAACAGGGTGATCAGTTACCCTGTAAACTGGGCAGTCAGTTATCCCGGAAACAGGGCGCTCAGTTACCGTGAAAACAGGGCAGTCATTTACCCTGGAAACAGGGCAGTCAGTTATCCTGGAAACAGGGCAGTCAGTTATCCTGGAAACAGGGATGTCAGTTACCCCGGAAATGGGGCTGTCAGTTATCCTGGAAACAGGGCGGTCAGTTACCCGGAAACAGGGAGATCAGTTACCCCGGAAACAGCGCGGTTAGTTACCCTGGAAACAGGGCAGTCAGTTACCCTGGAAACAGGGCAATCAGTTAACCTGGAAACAGGGCAGTCAGTTATCCTGGAAACAGGGGATTCAGTTATCCTGGAAACAGGGCAGTCAGTTACCCCGGAAATAGGGCGGTCAGTTACCCTGGAAACAGGGCAGTCAGTTATCCTGGAAAAAGGGTGGTCAGTTACCCTGGAAACAGGGTGGTCAGTTACCCCGGAAACTGGGTGATCAGTTATCCTGGAAACAGGACGGTCAGTTACCCCGGAAACAGGGCTGTCAGTTACCCTGGAAACAGGGCGGTCGGTAACCCTGGAAACAGATTAGTCAGTTACGCCGGAAACAGGGCACTCAGTTACCCTGGAAACAGTGCAGTCAGTTATCCTGGAAACAGGGTGGTCAGTTACCCCAGAAACTGGGTGAGCAGTTATCCTGGAAACAGGGCAGTCAGTTACCCCGGAAACAGGGCAGTCAGCCAACCCGGAAACAGGGCGTTCAGTAACCCTGGAAACAGATTAGTCATTTACCCCGGAAACAGGGTGATCAGTTATCCTGGAAACAGGGCAGTCAGTTAGCCCGGAAACAGGGCAGTCAGTTACCCCTTAAACAGGGCAGTAAGTAACCCTGGAAACAGGGCAGTCAGTTATCCCGGAAACAGGGCAGTCAGTCATCCCGGAAACAGGGTGATCAGTTACCCTGGAAACAGGGCAGTCAGTTACCCCGGAAACAGGGCAGTCAGTTACCCTGGAAACAGGGCAGTCAGTTATCCCGGAAACAGGGCAGTCAGTTATCCCGGAAACAGGGTGATCAGTTAACCTGGAAACTGGGCAGACAGTTACCCTCGAAACAGGGTGATCAGTTACCCTGGAAACAGGGTGATCAGTTACCCTCGAAACTGGGCAGTCAGTTACCCTGGAAACAGGGCAGTCAGTTACCCTGGAAAGAGGGCATTCAGTTATCCTGGAAACAGGGCAGTCAGTTCCCCGGAAACAGGGAGATCAGTTACCCCGGAAAAAGGGCCGTCAGTCTTCCTGGAAACAGGGTGGTCAGTTACACTGGAAACAGGGCGGTCAGTTACCCTGGAAACAGGGCAGTCAGTTACCCCGGAAACAGGGCGGTCAGTAACCCTGGAAACAGATTAGTCAGTTACCCCGGAAACAGGGTGATCAGTTATCCTGGAAACAGGGCAGTCAGTTAGCCTGGAAACAGGGCAGTCAGTTACCCCGGAAACAGGGTGATCAGTTATCCTGGAAACAGGGCAGTCAGTTCTCCTGGAAACAGGGTGGTCAGTTACCCCGGAAACAGGGAGATCAGTTACCCCGGAAACAGGGCAGTCAGTCTTCCTGGAAACAGGGTGGTCAGTTACCCTGGAAACAGGGCGGTCAGTTACCCCGGAAACAGGGCGGTCAGTAACCCTGGAAACAGATTAGTCAGTTACCCCGGAAACAGGGTGATCAGTTATCCTGGAAACAGGGCAGTCAGTTAGCCTGGAAACAGGGCAGTCAGTTACCCCGGAAACAGGGCAGTCAGTTATCCCGGAAAAAGGGCAGTCAGTTATCCCGGAAAAGGGTGATCAGTTACCCTGGAAACTAGGCAGTCAGTTACCCCGGAAACAGGGCAGTCAGTTATCCCGGAAAAGGGTGATCAGTTACCCTGGAAACTAGGCAGTCAGTTACCCCGGAAACAGGGCAATCAGTTACCCTGGAAACAGGGCAGTCGGTTATCCTGGAAACAGGGTGGTCAGTTACCCTGGAAACAGGGCAGTCAGTTTCCCCGGAAACAGGGCAGTCAGTAACCCTGGAAACAGATTAGTCAGTTACGCCGGAAACAGGGTGATCAATTATCCTGGAAACAGGGCAGTCAGTTACTCTGGAAACAGGGCGGTCAGTTACCCCGGATACAGGGCAGTCAGTTACCCCGGATACAGGGCAGTCAGTTACCCTGGAAACAGGGCAGTCAGTTATCCCGGAAACAGGGCAGTCAGTTATCCCGGAAACAGGGTGATCAGATCCCCTGGAAACAGGGCAGTCAGTTCACCTGGAAACAGGCAGTCATTTACCCTGGAAACAGGCAGTCAGTTACCCTTGAAACAGTGCAGTCAGATATCCCGGAAACAGGGCAGTCAGTTATCCTGGAAACTGGGCGGTCAGTTACCTGGAAACAAATCGGTTATTTACCCTGGAAACAGGGCAGTCAGTTATCCTGGAAACAGGGTGATCAGTTACCCTGGAAACTGGGCAGTCAGTTAGCCTGGAAACAGGGCAGTCAGTTACCCTGGAAACAGTGCAGTCAGTTATCCTGGAAACAGGGCGGTCAGTTACCCCGGAAACAGGGTGATCAGTTACCCCGGAAACAGGGCAGTCAGTTACCCTGGAAACAGGGCAGTCAGTTATCCTGGAAACAGGGTGGTCAGTTACCCCGGAAACAGGGTGATCAGTTATCCTGGAAACAGGGCGGTCAGTTACCCCGGAAACAGGGCAGTCAGTTACCCCGGAAACAGGGCGGTCAGTACCCCTGGAAACAGATTAGTCAGTTATCCCGGAAAAAGGGCAGTCAGTTAGCCTGGAAACAGGGCAGTCAGTTACACCAGAAACAGGGCAGTCAGTTACCCTGGAAACAGGGCAGTCAGTTATCCCGGAAACAGGGCAGTCAGTTATACCGGAAACAGTGCAGTCAGTTATCCTGGAAACAGGGCGGTCAGTTACCCCGGAAACAGGGAGATCAATTACCCTGGAAACAGGGCAGTCAGTTATCCCGGAAACAGGGCAGTCAGTTATACCGGAAACAGGGTGATCAGTTACCCTGGAAACAGGGCAGTCAGTTACCCCGGAAACAGGGCAGTCAGTTACCATGGAAACAGGGCAGTCAGTTATTCCGGAAACAGGGCAGTCAGTTACCCCGGAAACAGGGCAGTCAGTCACCCTGGAAACAGGGCAGAATATTATCCCGGAAACAGGGCAGTCAGTTATCCCGGAAAAAGGGTGATCAGTTACCCTGGAAACTGGGCAGTCAGTTACCCTGGAAACAGGGCAGTCAGTTACCCCAGAAACTGGGCAGTCAGTTACCCTGGAAACAGGGCAGTCAGTCACCCTGGAAACAGGTTCGTCAGTTACCCTGGAAACAGGGCAGTCATTTCCCTTGGAAACAGGACAGTCAGTTACCCTGGAAACAGGGCAGTGATCTATCCCGGAAACAGGGCAGTCAGTTATCCCGGAAACAGGGTGAACAGTTACCCTGGAAACTGGGCAGTCAGTTACCCTGGAAACAGAGCGGTCAGTTACCCTGGAAACAGGGCAGTCAGTTATCCTGGAAACAGGGTGGTCAGATACCCCGGAAATAGGGCGGTCAGTTATCCTGGAAAGAGGGCGGTCAGTTACCCCGGAAAAAGGGAGATCAGTTACCCGAGAAACAGGGCAGTCAGTTACCCTGGAAACAGGGCAGTCAGTTAACCTGGAAACAGGGCAGTCAGTTATCCTGGAAACAGGGCAGTCATTTATCCTGGAAACAGGGCAGTCAGTTACCCCGGAAATAGGGCGATCAGTTATCCTGGAAACAGGGCGGTCAGTTGCCCCGGAAACAGGGCAGTCAGTTATCCTGGAAACAGGGCAGTCAGTTATCCTGGAAACAGGGTGGTCAGTTACCCCGGAAACAGGGTGATCAGTTATCCTGGAAACAGGGCAGTCAGTTACCCCGGAAACAGGGCAGTCAGTTACCCCGGAAACAGGGCGGCCAGTAACCCTGGAAACAGGGTAATCAGTTACGCCGGAAACAGGGCAGTCAGTTATCCCGGAAACAGGGCAGTCAGTTATCCCGGAAACAGGGCAGTCAGTTATCCCGGAAATAGGCTGATCAGTTACCCTGGAAACTGGGCAGCCAGTTACCCTGGAAACAGGGCAGCCAGTTACCCCGGAAACAGGGCAGTCAGTTCACCTGGAAACAGCGCAGTCAGTTACCCTGGAAACAGTGCAGTCAGTTATCCCAGAAACAGGGCAGTCAGTTATCCTGGAAACAGGGCGGTCATTTACCTGGAAACAAATCGGTTAGTTACCCTGGAAACAGGGCAGTCAGTTATCCTGGAACAGGGTGATCAGTTACCCTGGAGACTGGGCAGTCAGTTAGCCTGGAAACAGGGCAGTCAGTTACCCTGGAAACAGGGCAGTCAGTTATCCTGGAAACAGGGCGGTCAGTTACCCCGGAAACAGGGAGATCAGTTACCCCGGAAACAGGGCAGTCAGTTACCCTGGAAACAGGGCAGTCAGTTATCCTGGAAACAGGGTGGTCAGTTACCCTGGAAAAAGGGTGGTCAGTTGCCCCGGAAAAAGGGTGATCAGTTATCCTGGAAACAGGGCGGTCAGTTACCCCGGAAACAAGGCAGTCAGTTACCCCGGAAACAGGGCGGTCAGTAACCCTGGACACAGATTAGTCAGTTATCCCGGAAACAGGGTGATCAGTTATCCTGGAAACAGGGCAGTCAGTTAGCCTGGAAACAGGGCAGTCAGTTACCACGGAAACAGGGCGGTCAGTAACCCTGGACACAGATTAGACAGTTATCCCGGAAACAGGATGGTCAGTAACCCTGGACACAGGGTAGTCAGTTACGCCGGAAACAGGGCAGTCAGTTATACCGGAAACAGGGTGATCAGTTACCCTGGAAACAGGGCAGTCAGTTACCCCGGAGACAGGGCAGTCAGTTATTCCGGAAACAGGGCAGTCAGTTACCCCGGAAACAGGGCAGTCAGTCACCCTGGAAACAGGGCAGAATGCTATCCCGGAAACAGGGCAGTCAGTTATCCCGGAAAAAGGGTGATCAGTTACCCTGGAAACTGGGCAGTCAGTTACCCTGGAAACAGGGCAGTCAGTTACCCCGGAAACAGGGCAGTCAGTTACTCTGGAAACAGGGCAGTCAGTTACCCCGGAAACTGGGCAGTCAGTTACCCTGGAAACAGGGCAGTCAGTCACCCTGGAAACAGGTTCGTCAGTTACCCTGGAAACAGGGCAGTCATTTCCCTTGGAAACAGGGCAGTCAGTTACCCTGGAAACAGGGCAGTGAGCTATCCCGGAAACAGGGCAGTCAGTTATCCCGGAAACAGGGTGAACAGTTACCCTGGAAACTGGGCAGTCAGTTACCCTGGAAACAGGGCAGTCAGTTACCCTGGAAACAGGGCAGTGAGCTATCCCGGAAACAGGGCAGTCAGTTATCCCGGAAACAGGGTGAACAGTTACCCTGGAAACTGGGCAGTCAGTTACCCTGGAAACAGGGCAGTCAGTTACTCTGGAAACAGGGCAGTCAGTTATCCTTGAAACAGGACGGTCAGATACACCGGAAATAGGGCGGTCAGTTATCCTGGAAAGAGGGCGGACAGTTACCCCGGAAAAAAGGAGATCAGTTACCCCGGAAACAGGGCGGTCAGTTACCCTAGAAACAGGGCAGTCAGTTACCCTGGATACAGGGCAGTCAGTTAACCTGGATACAGGGCAGTCAGTTATCCTGGAAACAGGGCAGTCTTTTATCCTGGAAACAGGGCAGTCAGTTACCCCGGAAACAGGGCAGTCAGTTACCGTGGAAACAGGGCAGTCAGTTATTCCGGAAAAAGGGCAGTCAGTTACCCCGGAAACAGGGCAGTCAGTCACCCTGGAAACAGGGCAGAATATTATCCCGGAAACAGGGCAGTCAGTTATCCCGGAAAAAGGGTGATCAGTTACCCTGGAAACTGGGCAGTCAGTTACCCTGGAAACAGGGCAGTCAGTTACCCCGGAAACAGGGCAGTCAGTTACCCTGGAAACAGGGCAGTCAGTTACCCCAGAAACTGGGCAGTCAGTTACCCTGGAAACAGGGCAGTCAGTCACCCTGGAAACAGGTTCGTCAGTTACCCTGGAAACAGGGCAGTCATTTCCCTTGGAAACAGGACAGTCAGTTACCCTGGAAACAGGGCAGTGATCTATCCCGGAAACAGGGCAGTCAGTTATCCCGGAAACAGGGTGAACAGTTACCCTGGAAACTGGGCAGTCAGTTACCCTGGAAACAGAGCGGTCAGTTACCCTGGAAACAGGGCAGTCAGTTATCCTGGAAACAGGGTGGTCAGATACCCCGGAAATAGGGCGGTCAGTTATCCTGGAAAGAGGGCGGTCAGTTACCCCGGAAAAAGGGAGATCAGTTACCCGAGAAACAGGGCAGTCAGTTACGCTGGAAACAGGGCAGTCAGTTAACCTGGAAACAGGGCAGTCAGTTATCCTGGAAACAGGGCAGTCATTTATCCTGGAAACAGGGCAGTCAGTTACCCCGGAAATAGGGCGATCAGTTATCCTGGAAACAGGGCGGTCAGTTGCCCCGGAAACAGGGCAGTCAGTTATCCTGGAAACAGGGCAGTCAGTTATCCTGGAAACAGGGTGGTCAGTTACCCCGGAAACAGGGTGATCAGTTATCCTGGAAACAGGGCGGTCAGTTACCCCGGAAACAGGGCAGTCAGTTACGCCGGAAACAGGGCGGTCAGTAACCCTGGAAACAGGGTAATCAGTTACGCCGGAAACAGGGTGATCAGTTATCCCGGAAACAGGGCAGTCAGTTACCCTGGAAACAGGGCAGTCAGTTATCCCGGAAACAGGGCAGTCAGTTATCCCGGAAATAGGCTGATCAGTTACCCTGGAAACTGGGCAGCCAGTTACCCTGGAAACAGGGCAGTCAGTTACCCCGGAAACAGGGCAGTCAGTTCACCTGGAAACAGCGCAGTCAGTTACCCTGGAAACAGTGCAGTCAGTTATCCCGGAAACAGGGCAGTCAGTTATCCTGGAAACAGGGCGGTCATTTACCTGGAAACAAATCGGTTAGTTACCCTGGAAACAGGGCAGTCAGTTATCCTGGAAACAGGGTGATCAGTTACCCTGGAAACTGGGCAGTCAGTTAGCCTGGAAACAGGGCAGTCAGTTACCCTGGAAACAGGGCAGTCAGTTATCCTGGAAACAGGGCGGTCAGTTACCCCGGAAACAGGGAGATCAGTTACCCCGGAAACAGGGCAGTCATTTACCCTGGAAACAGGGCAGTCAGTTATCCTGGAAACAGGGTGGTCAGTTACCCTGGAAAAAGGGTGGTCAGTTGCCCCGGAAAAAGGGTGATCAGTTATCCTGGAAACAGGGCGGTCAGTTACCCCGGAAACAAGGCAGTCAGTTACCCCGGAAACAGGGCGGTCAGTAACCCTGGACACAGATTAGTCAGTTATCCCGGAAACAGGGTGATCAGTTATCCTGGAAACAGGGCAGTCAGTTAGCCTGGAAACAGGGCAGTCAGTTACCCCGGAAACAGGGCGGTCAGTAACCCTGGACACAGATTAGACAGTTATCCCGGAAACAGGATGGTCAGTAACCCAGGACACAGGGTAGTCAGTTACGCCGGAAACAGGGCAGTCAGTTATACCGGAAACAGGGTGATCAGTTACCCTGGAAACAGGGCAGTCAGTTACCCCGGAGACAGGGCAGTCAGTTATTCCGGAAACAGGGCAGTCAGTTACCCCGGAAACAGGGCAGTCAGTCACCCTGGAAACAGGGCAGAATGTTATCCCGGAAACAGGGCAGTCAGTTATCCCGGAAAAAGGGTGATCAGTTACCCTGGAAACTGGGCAGTCAGTTACCCTGGAAACAGGGCAGTCAGTTACCCCGGAAACAGGGCAGTCAGTTACTCTGGAAACAGGGCAGTCAGTTACCCCGGAAACTGGGCAGTCAGTTACCCTGGAAACAGGGCAGTCAGTCACCCTGGAAACAGGTTCGTCAGTTACCCTGGAAACAGGGCAGTCAGTTATCCTGGAAACAGGGTGGTCAGATACCCCGGAAATAGGGCGGTCAGTTATCCTGGAAAGAGGGCGGTCAGTTACCCCGGAAAAAGGGAGATCAGTTACCCGAGAAACAGGGCAGTCAGTTACCCTGGAAACAGGGCAGTCAGTTAACCTGGAAACAGGGCAGTCAGTTATCCTGGAAACAGGGCAGTCATTTATCCTGGAAACAGGGCAGTCAGTTACCCCGGAAATAGGGCGATCAGTTATCCTGGAAACAGGGCGGTCAGTTGCCCCGGAAACAGGGCAGTCAGTTATCCTGGAAACAGGGCAGTCAGTTATCCTGGAAACAGGGTGGTCAGTTACCCCGGAAACAGGGTGATCAGTTATCCTGGAAACAGGGCGGTCAGTTACCCCGGAAACAGGGCAGTCAGTTACCCCGGAAACAGGGCGGTCAGTAACCCTGGAAACAGGGTAATCAGTTACGCCGGAAACAGGGTGATCAGTTATCCCGGAAACAGGGCAGTCAGTTACCCTGGAAACAGGGCAGTCAGTTATCCCGGAAACAGGGCAGTCAGTTATCCCGGAAATAGGCTGATCAGTTACCCTGGAAACTGGGCAGCCAGTTACCCTGGAAACAGGGCAGCCAGTTACCCCGGAAACAGGGCAGTCAGTTCACCTGGAAACAGCGCAGTCAGTTACCCTGGAAACAGTGCAGTCAGTTATCCCAGAAACAGGGCAGTCAGTTATCCTGGAAACAGGGCGGTCATTTACCTGGAAACAAATCGGTTAGTTACCCTGGAAACAGGGCAGTCAGTTATCCTGGAACAGGGTGATCAGTTACCCTGGAAACTGGGCAGTCAGTTAGCCTGGAAACAGGGCAGTCAGTTACCCTGGAAACAGGGCAGTCAGTTATCCTGGAAACAGGGCGGTCAGTTACCCCGGAAACAGGGAGATCAGTTACCCCGGAAACAGGGCAGTCAGTTACCCTGGAAACAGGGCAGTCAGTTATCCTGGAAACAGGGTGGTCAGTTACCCTGGAAAAAGGGTGGTCAGTTGCCCCGGAAAAAGGGTGATCAGTTATCCTGGAAACAGGGCGGTCAGTTACCCCGGAAACAAGGCAGTCAGTTACCCCGGAAACAGGGCGGTCAGTAACCCTGGACACAGATTAGACAGTTATCCCGGAAACAGGATGGTCAGTAACCCTGGACACAGGGTAGTCAGTTACGCCGGAAACAGGGCAGTCAGTTATACCGGAAACAGGGTGATCAGTTACCCTGGAAACAGGGCAGTCAGTTACCCCGGAGACAGGGCAGTCAGTTATTCCGGAAACAGGGCAGTCAGTTACCCCGGAAACAGGGCAGTCAGTCACCCTGGAAACAGGGCAGAATGCTATCCCGGAAACAGGGCAGTCAGTTATCCCGGAAAAAGGGTGATCAGTTACCCTGGAAACTGGGCAGTCAGTTACCCTGGAAACAGGGCAGTCAGTTACCCCGGAAACAGGGCAGTCAGTTACTCTGGAAACAGGGCAGTCAGTTACCCCGGAAACTGGGCAGTCAGTTACCCTGGAAACAGGGCAGTCAGTCACCCTGGAAACAGGTTCGTCAGTTACCCTGGAAACAGGGCAGTCATTTCCCTTGGAAACAGGGCAGTCAGTTACCCTGGAAACAGGGCAGTGAGCTATCCCGGAAACAGGGCAGTCAGTTATCCCGGAAACAGGGTGAACAGTTACCCTGGAAACTGGGCAGTCAGTTACCCTGGAAACAGGGCAGTCAGTTACCCCGGAAACAGGGCAGTCAGTTATCCTGGAAACAGGGTGGTCAGTTACCCCGGAAACAGGGTGATCAGTTATCCTGGAAACTGGGCAGCCAGTTACCCTGGAAACAGGGCAGTCAGTTATCCCGGAAACAGGGCAGTCAGTTATCCCGGAAATAGGCTGATCAGTTACCCTGGAAACTGGGCAGCCAGTTACCCTGGAAACAGGGCAGTCAGTTACCCCGGAAACAGGGCAGTCAGTTCACCTGGAAACAGCGCAGTCAGTTACCCTGGAAACAGTGCAGTCAGTTATCCCGGAAACAGGGCAGTCAGTTATCCTGGAAACAGGGCGGTCATTTACCTGGAAACAAATCGGTTAGTTACCCTGGAAACAGGGCAGTCAGTTATCCTGGAAACAGGGTGATCAGTTACCCTGGAAACTGGGCAGTCAGTTAGCCTGGAAACAGGGCAGTCAGTTACCCTGGAAACAGGGCAGTCAGTTATCCTGGAAACAGGGCGGTCAGTTACCCCGGAAACAGGGAGATCAGTTACCCCGGAAACAGGGCAGTCAGTTACCCTGGAAACAGGGCATTCAGTTATCCTGGAAACAGGGTGGTCAGTTACTCTGGAAAAAGGGTGGTCAGTTGCCCCGGAAAAAGGGTGATCAGTTATCCTGGAAACAGGGCGGTCAGTTACCCCGGAAACAAGGCAGTCAGTTACCCCGGAAACAGGGCGGTCAGTAACCCTGGACACAGATTAGTCAGTTATCCCGGAAACAGGGTGATCAGTTATCCTGGAAACAGGGCAGTCAGTTAGCCTGGAAACAGGGCAGTCAGTTACCCCGGAAACAGGGCGGTCAGTAACCCTGGACACAGATTAGACAGTTATCCCGGAAACAGGATGGTCAGTAACCCAGGACACAGGGTAGTCAGTTACGCCGGAAACAGGGCAGTCAGTTATACCGGAAACAGGGTGATCAGTTACCCTGGAAACAGGGCAGTCAGTTACCCCGGAGACAGGGCAGTCAGTTATTCCGGAAACAGGGCAGTCAGTTACCCCGGAAACAGGGCAGTCAGTCACCCTGGAAACAGGGCAGAATGTTATCCCGGAAACAGGGCAGTCAGTTATCCCGGAAAAAGGGTGATCAGTTACCCTGGAAACTGGGCAGTCAGTTACCCTGGAAACAGGGCAGTCAGTTACCCCGGAAACAGGGCAGTCAGTTACTCTGGAAACAGGGCAGTCAGTTACCCCGGAAACTGGGCAGTCAGTTACCCTGGAAACAGGGCAGTCAGTCACCCTGGAAACAGGTTCGTCAGTTACCCTGGAAACAGGGCAGTCAGTTATCCTGGAAACAGGGTGGTCAGATACCCCGGAAATAGGGCGGTCAGTTATCCTGGAAAGAGGGCGGTCAGTTACCCCGGAAAAAGGGAGATCAGTTACCCGAGAAACAGGGCAGTCAGTTACGCTGGAAACAGGGCAGTCAGTTAACCTGGAAACAGGGCAGTCAGTTATCCTGGAAACAGGGCAGTCATTTATCCTGGAAACAGGGCAGTCAGTTACCCCGGAAATAGGGCGATCAGTTATCCTGGAAACAGGGCGGTCAGTTGCCCCGGAAACAGGGCAGTCAGTTATCCTGGAAACAGGGCAGTCAGTTATCCTGGAAACAGGGTGGTCAGTTACCCCGGAAACAGGGTGATCAGTTATCCTGGAAACAGGGCGGTCAGTTACCCCGGAAACAGGGCAGTCAGTTACGCCGGAAACAGGGCGGTCAGTAATCCTGGAAACAGGGTAATCAGTTACGCCGGAAACAGGGTGATCAGTTATCCCGGAAACAGGGCAGTCAGTTACCCTGGAAACAGGGCAGTCAGTTATCCCGGAAACAGGGCAGTCAGTTATCCCGGAAATAGGCTGATCAGTTACCCTGGAAACTGGGCAGCCAGTTACCCTGGAAACAGGGCAGTCAGTTACCCCGGAAACAGGGCAGTCAGTTCACCTGGAAACAGCGCAGTCAGTTACCCTGGAAACAGTGCAGTCAGTTATCCCGGAAACAGGGCAGTCAGTTATCCTGGAAACAGGGCGGTCATTTACCTGGAAACAAATCGGTTAGTTACCCTGGAAACAGGGCAGTCAGTTATCCTGGAAACAGGGTGATCAGTTACCCTGGAAACTGGGCAGTCAGTTAGCCTGGAAACAGGGCAGTCAGTTACCCTGGAAACAGGGCAGTCAGTTATCCTGGAAACAGGGCGGTCAGTTACCCCGGAAACAGGGAGATCAGTTACCCCGGAAACAGGGCAGTCAGTTACCCTGGAAACAGGGCAGTCAGTTATCCTGGAAACAGGGTGGTCAGTTACCCTGGAAAAAGGGTGGTCAGTTGCCCCGGAAAAAGGGTGATTAGTTATCCTGGAAACAGGGCGGTCAGTTACCCCGGAAACAAGGCAGTCAGTTACCCCGGAAACAGGGCGGTCAGTAACCCTGGACACAGATTAGTCAGTTATCCCGGAAACAGGGTGATCAGTTATCCTGGAAACAGGGCAGTCAGTTAGCCTGGAAACAGGGCAGTCAGTTACCCCGGAAACAGGGCGGTCAGTAACCCTGGACACAGATTAGACAGTTATCCCGGAAACAGGATGGTCAGTAACCCAGGACACAGGGTAGTCAGTTACGCCGGAAACAGGGCAGTCAGTTATACCGGAAACAGGGTGATCAGTTACCCTGGAAACAGGGCAGTCAGTTACCCCGGAGACAGGGCAGTCAGTTATTCCGGAAACAGGGCAGTCAGTTACCCCGGAAACAGGGCAGTCAGTCACCCTGGAAACAGGGCAGAATGTTATCCCGGAAACAGGGCAGTCAGTTATCCCGGAAAAAGGGTGATCAGTTACCCTGGAAACTGGGCAGTCAGTTACCCTGGAAACAGGGCAGTCAGTTACCCCGGAAACAGGGCAGTCAGTTACTCTGGAAACAGGGCAGTCAGTTACCCCGGAAACTGGGCAGTCAGTTACCCTGGAAACAGGGCAGTCAGTCACCCTGGAAACAGGTTCGTCAGTTACCCTGGAAACAGGGCAGTCAGTTATCCTGGAAACAGGGTGGTCAGATACCCCGGAAATAGGGCGGTCAGTTATCCTGGAAAGAGGGCGGTCAGTTACCCCGGAAAAAGGGAGATCAGTTACCCGAGAAACAGGGCAGTCAGTTACCCTGGAAACAGGGCAGTCAGTTAACCTGGAAACAGGGCAGTCAGTTATCCTGGAAACAGGGCAGTCATTTATCCTGGAAACAGGGCAGTCAGTTACCCCGGAAATAGGGCGATCAGTTATCCTGGAAACAGGGCGGTCAGTTGCCCCGGAAACAGGGCAGTCAGTTATCCTGGAAACAGGGCAGTCAGTTATCCTGGAAACAGGGTGGTCAGTTACCCCGGAAACAGGGTGATCAGTTATCCTGGAAACAGGGCGGTCAGTTACCCCGGAAACAGGGCAGTCAGTTACCCCGGAAACAGGGCGGTCAGTAACCCTGGAAACAGGGTAATCAGTTACGCCGGAAACAGGGTGATCAGTTATCCCGGAAACAGGGCAGTCAGTTACCCTGGAAACAGGGCAGTCAGTTATCCCGGAAACAGGGCAGTCAGTTATCCCGGAAATAGGCTGATCAGTTACCCTGGAAACTGGGCAGCCAGTTACCCTGGAAACAGGGCAGCCAGTTACCCCGGAAACAGGGCAGTCAGTTCACCTGGAAACAGCGCAGTCAGTTACCCTGGAAACAGTGCAGTCAGTTATCCCAGAAACAGGGCAGTCAGTTATCCTGGAAACAGGGCGGTCATTTACCTGGAAACAAATCGGTTAGTTACCCTGGAAACAGGGCAGTCAGTTATCCTGGAACAGGGTGATCAGTTACCCTGGAAACTGGGCAGTCAGTTAGCCTGGAAACAGGGCAGTCAGTTACCCTGGAAACAGGGCAGTCAGTTATCCTGGAAACAGGGCGGTCAGTTACCCCGGAAACAGGGAGATCAGTTACCCCGGAAACAGGGCAGTCAGTTACCCTGGAAACAGGGCAGTCAGTTATCCTGGAAACAGGGTGGTCAGTTACCCTGGAAAAAGGGTGGTCAGTTGCCCCGGAAAAAGGGTGATCAGTTATCCTGGAAACAGGGCGGTCAGTTACCCCGGAAACAAGGCAGTCAGTTACCCCGGAAACAGGGCGGTCAGTAACCCTGGACACAGATTAGTCAGTTATCCCGGAAACAGGGTGATCAGTTATCCTGGAAACAGGGCAGTCAGTTAGCCTGGAAACATGGCAGTCAGTTACCACGGAAACAGGGCGGTCAGTAACCCTGGACACAGATTAGACAGTTATCCCGGAAACAGGATGGTCAGTAACCCTGGACACAGGGTAGTCAGTTACGCCGGAAACAGGGCAGTCAGTTATACCGGAAACAGGGTGATCAGTTACCCTGGAAACAGGGCAGTCAGTTACCCCGGAGACAGGGCAGTCAGTTATTCCGGAAACAGGGCAGTCAGTTACCCCGGAAACAGGGCAGTCAGTCACCCTGGAAACAGGGCAGAATGCTATCCCGGAAACAGGGCAGTCAGTTATCCCGGAAAAAGGGTGATCAGTTACCCTGGAAACTGGGCAGTCAGTTACCCTGGAAACAGGGCAGTCAGTTACCCCGGAAACAGGGCAGTCAGTTACTCTGGAAACAGGGCAGTCAGTTACCCCGGAAACTGGGCAGTCAGTTACCCTGGAAACAGGGCAGTCAGTCACCCTGGAAACAGGTTCGTCAGTTACCCTGGAAACAGGGCAGTCATTTCCCTTGGAAACAGGGCAGTCAGTTACCCTGGAAACAGGGCAGTGAGCTATCCCGGAAACAGGGCAGTCAGTTATCCCGGAAACAGGGTGAACAGTTACCCTGGAAACTGGGCAGTCAGTTACCCTGGAAACAGGGCAGTCAGTTACCCTGGAAACAGGGCAGTGAGCTATCCCGGAAACAGGGCAGTCAGTTATCCCGGAAACAGGGTGAACAGTTACCCTGGAAACTGGGCAGTCAGTTACCCTGGAAACAGGGCAGTCAGTTACTCTGGAAACAGGGCAGTCAGTTATCCTTGAAACAGGACGGTCAGATACACCGGAAATAGGGCGGTCAGTTATCCTGGAAAGAGGGCGGACAGTTACCCCGGAAAAAAGGAGATCAGTTACCCCGGAAACAGGGCGGTCAGTTACCCTAGAAACAGGGCAGTCAGTTACCCTGGATACAGGGCAGTCAGTTAACCTGGATACAGGGCAGTCAGTTATCCTGGAAACAGGGCAGTCTTTTATCCTGGAAACAGGGCAGTCAGTTACCCCGGAAACAGGGCAGTCAGTTACCGTGGAAACAGGGCAGTCAGTTATTCCGGAAAAAGGGCAGTCAGTTACCCCGGAAACAGGGCAGTCAGTCACCCTGGAAACAGGGCAGAATATTATCCCGGAAACAGGGCAGTCAGTTATCCCGGAAAAAGGGTGATCAGTTACCCTGGAAACTGGGCAGTCAGTTACCCTGGAAACAGGGCAGTCAGTTACCCCGGAAACAGGGCAGTCAGTTACCCTGGAAACAGGGCAGTCAGTTACCCCAGAAACTGGGCAGTCAGTTACCCTGGAAACAGGGCAGTCAGTCACCCTGGAAACAGGTTCGTCAGTTACCCTGGAAACAGGGCAGTCATTTCCCTTGGAAACAGGACAGTCAGTTACCCTGGAAACAGGGCAGTGATCTATCCCGGAAACAGGGCAGTCAGTTATCCCGGAAACAGGGTGAACAGTTACCCTGGAAACTGGGCAGTCAGTTACCCTGGAAACAGAGCGGTCAGTTACCCTGGAAACAGGGCAGTCAGTTATCCTGGAAACAGGGTGGTCAGATACCCCGGAAATAGGGCGGTCAGTTATCCTGGAAAGAGGGCGGTCAGTTACCCCGGAAAAAGGGAGATCAGTTACCCGAGAAACAGGGCAGTCAGTTACGCTGGAAACAGGGCAGTCAGTTAACCTGGAAACAGGGCAGTCAGTTATCCTGGAAACAGGGCAGTCATTTATCCTGGAAACAGGGCAGTCAGTTACCCCGGAAATAGGGCGATCAGTTATCCTGGAAACAGGGCGGTCAGTTGCCCCGGAAACAGGGCAGTCAGTTATCCTGGAAACAGGGCAGTCAGTTATCCTGGAAACAGGGTGGTCAGTTACCCCGGAAACAGGGTGATCAGTTATCCTGGAAACAGGGCGGTCAGTTACCCCGGAAACAGGGCAGTCAGTTACGCCGGAAACAGGGCGGTCAGTAACCCTGGAAACAGGGTAATCAGTTACGCCGGAAACAGGGTGATCAGTTATCCCGGAAACAGGGCAGTCAGTTACCCTGGAAACAGGGCAGTCAGTTATCCCGGAAACAGGGCAGTCAGTTATCCCGGAAATAGGCTGATCAGTTACCCTGGAAACTGGGCAGCCAGTTACCCTGGAAACAGGGCAGTCAGTTACCCCGGAAACAGGGCAGTCAGTTCACCTGGAAACAGCGCAGTCAGTTACCCTGGAAACAGTGCAGTCAGTTATCCCGGAAACAGGGCAGTCAGTTATCCTGGAAACAGGGCGGTCATTTACCTGGAAACAAATCGGTTAGTTACCCTGGAAACAGGGCAGTCAGTTATCCTGGAAACAGGGTGATCAGTTACCCTGGAAACTGGGCAGTCAGTTAGCCTGGAAACAGGGCAGTCAGTTACCCTGGAAACAGGGCAGTCAGTTATCCTGGAAACAGGGCGGTCAGTTACCCCGGAAACAGGGAGATCAGTTACCCCGGAAACAGGGCAGTCAGTTACCCTGGAAACAGGGCAGTCAGTTATCCTGGAAACAGGGTGGTCAGTTACCCTGGAAAAAGGGTGGTCAGTTGCCCCGGAAAAAGGGTGATCAGTTATCCTGGAAACAGGGCGGTCAGTTACCCCGGAAACAAGGCAGTCAGTTACCCCGGAAACAGGGCGGTCAGTAACCCTGGACACAGATTAGTCAGTTATCCCGGAAACAGGGTGATCAGTTATCCTGGAAACAGGGCAGTCAGTTAGCCTGGAAACAGGGCAGTCAGTTACCCCGGAAACAGGGCGGTCAGTAACCCTGGACACAGATTAGACAGTTATCCCGGAAACAGGATGGTCAGTAACCCTGGACACAGGGTAGTCAGTTACGCCGGAAACAGGGCAGTCAGTTATACCGGAAACAGGGTGATCAGTTACCCTGGAAACAGGGCAGTCAGTTACCCCGGAGACAGGGCAGTCAGTTATTCCGGAAACAGGGCAGTCAGTTACCCCGGAAACAGGGCAGTCAGTCACCCTGGAAACAGGGCAGAATGTTATCCCGGAAACAGGGCAGTCAGTTATCCCGGAAAAAGGGTGATCAGTTACCCTGGAAACTGGGCAGTCAGTTACCCTGGAAACAGGGCAGTCAGTTACCCCGGAAACAGGGCAGTCAGTTACTCTGGAAACAGGGCAGTCAGTTACCCCGGAAACTGGGCAGTCAGTTACCCTGGAAACAGGGCAGTCAGTCACCCTGGAAACAGGTTCGTCAGTTACCCTGGAAACAGGGTGATCAGTTATCCTGGAAACAGGGCAGTAAGTTAGCCTGGATACAGGGCGGTCAGTAACCCTGGAAACAGATTAGTCAGTTACCCCAGAAACAGGGTGATCAGTTATCCTGGAAACAGGGCAGTAAGTTAGCCTGGAAACAGGGCAGTCAGTTACCCCGGAAACTGGGCAGTCAGTTATCCCGGAAACAGGGTGATCAGTTACCCTGAAACAGGGCAGCCTGTTACCCCGGAAACAGGGCAGTCAGTTACCCTGGAAACAGGGCAGTCTGTTATTCCGGAAACAGGGCAATCAGTTGCCCCGGAAACAGGGCGGTCAGTTGCCCTGGAAACAGGGTGATCAGTTACACAGGAAACAGGGAGATCAGTTACCCTGGAAACAGGGCAGTCAGTTACCCCGGAAACAGGGTGATCAGTTACCCCGGAAACAGGGAGATCAGTTACCCTGGAAACAGGGCAGACAGTTATCCTGGAAATAGGGCGGTCAGTTACCCCGGAAACAGGGCATTCAGTTAACCGGGAAAAAGGGCAGTCAGTTATCCCGGAAACAGGGCGGACAGTTACCCCGGAAACAGAGCGCTCGGTTATCCCGGAAACAGGGTGATCAGTTACCCTGGAAACAAGGCAGTCAGTTATCCCGGAAACAGGGCAGTCAGTTATCCCGGAAACAGGGTGATCAGTTGCCCTGGAAACTGGGCAGTCAGTTACCCTGGAAACAGGGCAGTCAGTTATCCCAGAAACAGGGCAGTCAGTTACCCTGGAAACTGGGCTGTCAGTTACCCTGGAAACAGGGCAGTCAGTTATCCCGGAAACAGGGTGTTCAGTTACCCTGGAAACAGGGCAGAATGTTATCCCGGAAACAGGGCAATCAGTTATCCCGGAAAAAGGGTGATCAGTTACCCTGGAAACTGGGCAGTCAGCTACCCTGGAAACAGGGCTGTCAGTTACCCCGGAAACAGGGCAGTCAGTTACCCTGGTAACAGGGCAGTCAGTTACCCCGGAAACAGTGCAGTCAGTTCCCGTGGAAACAGGGCAGTCAGTCACCCAGGAAACAGGTTAGTCAGTTACGCCGGAAACAGCGTGATCAGTTACCCCGGAAACAGGGCAGTCAGTTCACCTGGAAACAGGGCAGTCATTTACCCTGGAAACAGGGCAGTCAGTTACCCTGGAAACAGGGCAGTCATTTATCCTGGAAACAGGGCGGTCAGTTACCCCGGAAACAGGGAGATCAGTTACCCCGGAAACAGGGCAGTCAGTTACCCTGGAAACAGGGCAGTCAGTTATCCTGGAAACAGGGCAGTCAGTTACCCTGGAAACAGGGCAGTCAGTTATCCTGGAAACAGGGTGGTCAGTTACCCCGGAAACAGGGCAGTCAGTTTCCCCGGAAACAGGGCAGTCAGCTACCCTGGGAACAGGGCAGTCAGTTATCCTGGAAACAGGGCAGTCAGTTACCCTGGAAACAGGGCAGTCAGTTATCCTGGAAACAGGGTGGTCAGTTACCCTGGAAACAGATTAGTCAGTTACCCCGGAAACAGGGTGATCAATTATCCTGGAAACAGGGCTGTCAGTTACTCTGGAAACAGGGCGGTCAGTTACCCCGGATACAGGGCAGTCAGTTACCCCGGAAACAGGGCAGTCAGTTACCCTGGAAACAGGACAGTCAGTTATCCCGGAAAAAGGGCAGTCAGTTACCCTGGAAACAGGGCAGTCAGTTTCCCCGGACACAGGGCAGTCAGCTACCCTGGAAACAGGGCAGTCAGTTATCCTGGAAACAGGGCAGTCAGTTACCCTGGAAACAGGGCAGTCAGTTATCCTGGAAACAGGGTGGTCAGTTACCCTGGAAACAGATTAGTCAGTTACCCCGGAAACAGGGTGATCAATTATCCTGGAAACAGGGCCGTCAGTTACTCTGGAAACAGGGCGGTCAGTTACCCCGGATACAGGGCAGTCAGTTACCCCGGAAACAGGGCAGTCAGTTACCCTGGAAACAGGGCAGTCAGTTATCCCGGAAAAAGGGCAGTCAGTTACCCTGGAAACAGGGCAGTCAGTTATCCCGGAAACAGGGTGTTCAGTTACCCTGGAAACAGGGCAGAATGTTATCCCGGAAACAGGGCAGTCAGTTATCCCGGAAAAAGGGTGATCAGTTACCCTGGAAACTGGGCAGTCAGCTACCCTGGAAACAGGGCTGTCAGTTACCCCGGAAACAGGGCAGTCAGTTACCCTGGAAACAGGGCAGTCAGTTACCCCGGAAACTGGGCAGTCAGTTCCCGTGGAAACAGGGCAGTCAGTCACCCAGGAAACAGGTTAGTCAGTTACGCCGGAAACAGCGTGATCAGTTACCCCGGAAACAGGGCAGTCAGTTCACCTGGAAACAGGGCAGTCAGTTACCCTGGAAACAGGGCAGTCAGTTACCCTGGAAACAGGGCAGTCATTTATCCTGGAAACAGGGCGGTCACTTACCCCGGAAACAGGGAGAGCAGTTACCCCGGAAACAGGGCAGTCAGTTACCCTGGAAACAGGGCAGTCAGTTATCCTGGAAACAGGGCAGTCAGTTACCCTGGAAACAGGGCAGTCAGTTATCCTGGAAACAGGGTGGTCAGTTACCCCGGAAACAGGGTGGTCAGTTACCCCGGAAACAGGGCAGTCAGTTTCCCCGGAAACAGGGCGGTCAGTAACCCTGGAAACAGATTAGTCAGTTACCCCGGAAACAGGGTGATCAATTATCCTGGAAACAGGGCAGTCAGTTACTCTGGAAACAGGGCGGTCAGTTACCCAGGATACAGGGCAGTCAGTTACCCCGGAAACAGGGCAGTCAGTTACCCTGGAAACAGGGCAGTCAGTTATCCCGGAAACAGGGCAGTCAGTTATCCCGGAAACAGGGTGATCAGATACCCTGGAAACAGGGCAGTCAGTTACCCCGGAAAGAGGGCAGTCAGTTACCTTGGAAACAGGGCAGTCAGTTATCCCGGAAACAGGGCAGTCAGTTATCCCGGAAACAGGGTGATCAGTTACCCTGGAAACTGGGCAGTCAGTTACCCTGGAAACAGGGCAGTCAGTTACCCCGGAAACAGGGCAGTCAGTTATCCCGGAAACAGGGTGATCAGATACCCTGGAAACAGGGCAGTCAGTTACCCCGGAAAGAGGGCAGTCAGTTACCCTGGAATCAGGGCAGTCAGTTATCCCGGAAACAGGGCAGTCAGTTATCCCGGAAACAGAGTGATCAGTTAACCTGGAAACTGGGCAGTCAGTTACCCTGGAAACAGGGCAGTCATTTATCCCGGAAACAGGGCAGTCAGTTACCCTGGAAACTGGGCAGTCCGTTACCCTGGAAACAGGGCAGTCAGTTATCCCGGAAACAGGGTGTTCAGTTACCCTGGAAACAGGGCAGAATGTTATCCCGGAAACAGGGCAGTCAGTTATCTCGGAAAAATGGTGATCAGTTACCCTGGAAACTGGGCAGTCAGCTACCCTGGAAACAGGGCTGTCAGTTACCCCGGAAACAGGGAGATCAGTTACCCCGGAAACAGGGCAGTCAGTTACCCTGGAAACAGGGCAGTCAGTTATCCTGGAAACCAATCTGTTAGTTACCCTGGAAACAGTGCAGTCAGTTACCCCGGAAACAGGGCAGTCAGTTACCCTGGAAACAGGGCAGCCAGTTACCCTGGAAACAGGGCAGTGAGCTATCCCGGAAACAGGGCAGTCAGTTATCCCGGAAACAGGGTGAACAGTTACCCTGGAAACTGGGCAGTCAGTTATCCTGGAAACAGGGCGGTCAGAAACCCCGGAAATAGGGCGGTCAGTTATCCTGGAAAGAGGGCGGTCAGTTACCCCGGAAAAAGGGAGATCAGTTACCCCGGAAACAGGGCGGTCAGTTACCCTAGAAACAGGGCAGTTAGTTACCCTGGAAACAGGGCAGTCAGTTAACCTGGATACAGGGCAGTCAGTTATCCTGGAAACAGGGCAGTCTTTTATCCTGGAAACAGGGCAGTCAGTTACCCCGGAAATAGGGCGATCAGTTATCCTGGAAACAGGGCGTTCAGTTACCGCGGAAACAGGGAGATCAGTTACCCCAGAAACAGGGCAGTCAGTTATCCTGGAAACAGGGTGGTTAGTTACCCCGGAAACAGGGTGATCAGTTATCCTGGAAACTGGGCGGTCAGTTACCCCGGAAACAGGGCAGTCAGTTATCCCAGAAACAGGGTGATCAGTTACCCTGGAAACAGGGCAGTAAGTTAGCCTGGATACAGGGCGGTCAGTTACCCCGGAAACAGGGTGATCAGTTATCCTGGAAACAGGGCAGTCAGTTATCCCGGAAACAGGGCTGTCAGTTATACCGGAAACAGGGTGATCAGTTACCCTGAAACAGGGCAGTCTGTTACCCCGGAAACAGGGCAGTCAGTTATCCTGGAAACAGGGTGGTCAGTTACCTTAGAAACAGGGTGATCAGTTACCCTGGAAACAGGGCAGTCAGTTACCCCGGAAACTGGGTGATCAGTTACCCCGGAAACAGGGAGATCAGTTACCCTGGAAACAGGGCAGTCAGTTATCCTGGAAATAGGGCGGTCAGTTACCCCGGAAACAGGACATTCAGTTAACCGGGAAAAAGGGCAGTCAGTTATCCCGGAAACAGGGCAGTCAGTTATCCCGGAAAAAGGGTGATCAGTTACCCTGGAAACTGGGCAGTCAGCTACCCTGGAAACAGGGCTGTCAGTTACCCCGGAAACAGGGCAGTCAGTTACCCTGGAAACAGGGCAGTCAGTTACCCCGGAAACTGGGCAGTCAGTTCCCGTGGAAACAGGGCAGTCAGTCACCCAGGAAACAGGTTAGTCAGTTACGCCGGAAACAGCGTGATCAGTTACCCCGGAAACAGGGCAGTCAGTTCACCTGGAAACAGGGCAGTCAGTTACCCTGGAAACAGGGCAGTCAGTTACCCTGGAAACAGGGCAGTCATTTATCCTGGAAACAGGGCGGTCACTTACCCCGGAAACAGGGAGAGCAGTTACCCCGGAAACAGGGCAGTCAGTTACCCTGGAAACAGGGCAGTCAGTTATCCTGGAAACAGGGCAGTCAGTTACCCTGGAAACAGGGCAGTCAGTTATCCTGGAAACAGGGTGGTCAGTTACCCCGGAAACAGGGTGGTCAGTTACCCCGGAAACAGGGCAGTCAGTTTCCCCGGAAACAGGGCGGTCAGTAACCCTGGAAACAGATTAGTCAGTTACCCCGGAAACAGGGTGATCAATTATCCTGGAAACAGGGCAGTCAGTTACTCTGGAAACAGGGCGGTCAGTTACCCCGGATACAGGGCAGTCAGTTACCCCGGAAACAGGGCAGTCAGTTACCCTGGAAACAGGGCAGTCAGTTATCCCGGAAACAGGGCAGTCAGTTATCCCGGAAACAGGGTGATCAGATACCCTGGAAACAGGGCAGTCAGTTACCCCGGAAAGAGGGCAGTCAGTTACCTTGGAAACAGGGCAGTCAGTTATCCCGGAAACAGGGCAGTCAGTTATCCCGGAAACAGGGTGATCAGTTACCCTGGAAACTGGGCAGTCAGTTACCCTGGAAACAGGGCAGTCAGTTACCCCGGAAACAGGGCAGTCAGTTATCCCGGAAACAGGGTGATCAGATACCCTGGAAACAGGGCAGTCAGTTACCCCGGAAAGAGGGCAGTCAGTTACCCTGGAATCAGGGCAGTCAGTTATCCCGGAAACAGGGCAGTCAGTTATCCCGGAAACAGAGTGATCAGTTAACCTGGAAACTGGGCAGTCAGTTACCCTGGAAACAGGGCAGTCATTTATCCCGGAAACAGGGCAGTCAGTTACCCTGGAAACTGGGCAGTCCGTTACCCTGGAAACAGGGCAGTCAGTTATCCCGGAAACAGGGTGTTCAGTTACCCTGGAAACAGGGCAGAATGTTATCCCGGAAACAGGGCAGTCAGTTATCTCGGAAAAATGGTGATCAGTTACCCTGGAAACTGGGCAGTCAGCTACCCTGGAAACAGGGCTGTCAGTTACCCCGGAAACAGGGAGATCAGTTACCCCGGAAACAGGGCAGTCAGTTACCCTGGAAACAGGGCAGTCAGTTATCCTGGAAACCAATCTGTTAGTTACCCTGGAAACAGTGCAGTCAGTTACCCCGGAAACAGGGCAGTCAGTTACCCCGGAAACAGGGCAGTCAGTCACCCTGGAAACAGGTTCGTCAGTTACCCTGGAAACAGGGCAGTCATTTCCCTTGGAAACAGGGCAGTCAGTTACCTTGGAAACAGGGCAGTGAGCTATCCCGGAAACAGGGCAGTCAGTTATCCCGGAAACAGGGTGAACAGTTACCCTGGAAACTGGGCAGTCAGTTATCCTGGAAACAGGGCGGTCAGAAACCCCGGAAATAGGGCGGTCAGTTATCCTGGAAAGAGGGCAGTCAGTTACCCCGGAAAAAGGGAGATCAGTTACCCCGGAAACAGGGCGGTCAGTTACCCTAGAAACAGGGCAGTTAGTTACCCTGGAAACAGGGCAGTCAGTTAACCTGGATACAGGGCAGTCAGTTATCCTGGAAACAGGGCAGTCTTTTATCCTGGAAACAGTGCAGTCAGTTACCCCGGAAATAGGGCGATCAGTTATCCTGGAAACAGGGCGCTCAGTTACCGCGGAAACAGGGAGATCAGTTACCCCAGAAACAGGGCAGTCAGTTATCCTGGAAACAGGGTGGTTAGTTACCCCGGAAACAGGGTGATCAGTTATCCTGGAAACTGGGCGGTCAGCTACCCCGGAAACAGGGCAGTCAGTTATCCCAGAAACAGGGTGATCAGTTACCCTGGAAACAGGGCAGTAAGTTAGCCTGGATACAGGGCGGTCAGTTATCCTGGAAACAGGGCAGTCAGTTATCCCGGAAACAGGGCTGTCAGTTATACCGGAAACAGGGTGATCAGTTACCCTGAAACAGGGCAGTCTGTTACCCCGGAAACAGGGCAGTCAGTTATCCTGGAAACAGGGTGGTCAGTTACCTTAGAAACAGGGTGATCAGTTACCCTGGAAACAGGGCAGTCAGTTACCCCGGAAACTGGGTGATCAGTTACCCCGGAAACAGGGAGATCAGTTACCCTGGAAACAGGGCAGTCAGTTATCCTGGAAATAGGGCGGTCAGTTACCCCGGAAACAGGACATTCAGTTAACCGGGAAAAAGGGCAGTCAGTTATCCCGGAAACAGGGCGGACATTTACCCCGGAAACAGAGCGCTCGGTTATCCCGGAAACAGGGAGATCAGTTACCCTGGAAACAGGGCAGTCAGTTATCCTGGAAATAGGGCGGTCAGTTACCCCGGAAACAGGGCATTCAGTTACCCTGGAAACAGGGCAGTCAGTTATCCCGGAAACAGGGCAGTCAGTTATCCCGGAAACAGGGTGATCAGTTACCCTGGAAACTAGGCAGTCAGTTACCCTGGAAACAGGGCAGTCAGTTATCCCGGAAAAAGGGCAGTCAGTTACCCTGGAAACTGGGCAGTCAGTTACCCTGGAAACAGGGCAGCCAGTTATTCCGGAAACTGGGCAGTCAGTTACCCCGGAAGCAGGGCAGTCAGTCACCCTGGAAACAAATCGGTCAGTTACCCTGGAAACAGGGCAGTCATTTCCCTTGGAAACAGGGCAGTCAGTTACCATGGAAACAGGGCAGTGAGCTATCCCGGAAACAGGGCAGTCAGTTATCCCGGAAACAGGGTGAACAGTTACTCTGGAAACTGGGCAGTCAGTTACCCTGGAAACAGGGCGGTCAGTTACCCTGGAAACAGGGCAGTCAGTTATCCTGGAAACAGGGCGGTCAGATACCCCGGAAATAGGGCGGTCAGTTATCCTGGAAAGAGCACGGTCAGTTACCCCGGAAAAAGGGAGATCAGTTACCCCGGAAACAGGGCGGTCAGTTACCCTAGAAACAGGGCAGTCAGTTACCCTGGAAACAGGGCAGTCAGTTAACCTGGGTACAGGGCAGTCAGTTATCCTGGAAACTGGGCAGTCTTTTAACCTGGATACAGGGCGGTCAGTAACCCTGGAAACAGATTAGTCAGTTACCCCAGAAACAGGGTGATCAGTTATCCTGGAAACAGGGCAGAAAGTTAGCCTGGAAACAGGGCAGTCAGTTACCCCGGAAAAAGGGCAGTCAGTTATCCCGGAAACAGGGTGATCAGTTACCCTGAAACAGGGCAGCCTGTTACCCCGGAAACAGGGCAGTCAGTTACCCTGGAAACAGGGCAGTCTGTTATTCCGGAAACAGGGCAATCAGTTACCCCGGAAATAGGGCGATCAGTTATCCTGGAAACAGGGCGGTCAGTTACCGCGGAAACAGGGAGATCAGTTACCCCGGAAACAGGGCAGTCAGTTATCCTGGAAACAGGGTGGTCAGTTACCCCGGAAGCAGGGCAGTCAGTTATCCCAGAAACAGGGTGATCAGTTACCCTGGAAACAGGGCAGTCTGTTACCCCGGAAACAGGGCAGTCAGTTATCCTGGAAACAGGGTGGTCAGTTACCTTAGAAACAGGGTGATCAGTTACCCTGGAAACAGGGCAGTCAGTTACCCCGGAAACTGGGTGATCAGTTACCCCGGAAACAGGGAGATCAGTTACCCTGGAAACAGGGCAGTCAGTTATCCTGGAAATAGGGCGGTCAGTTACCCCGGAAACAGGACATTCAGTTAACCGGGAAAAAGGGCAGTCAGTTATCCCGGAAACAGGGCGGACATTTACCCCGGAAACAGAGCGCTCGGTTATCCCGGAAACAGGGAGATCAGTTACCCTGGAAACAGGGCAGTCAGTTATCCTGGAAATAGGGCGGTCAGTTACCCCGGAAACAGGGCATTCAGTTAACCGGGAAAAAGTGCAGTCAGTTATCCCGGAAACAGGGCGGACATTTACCCCGGAAACAGAGCGCTCGGTTATCCCGGAAACAGGTTGATCAGTTACCCTGGAAACAGGGCAGTCAGTTATCCCGGAAACAGGGCAGTCAGTTATCCCGGAAACAGGGTTATCAGTTACCCTGGAAACTAGGCAGTCAGTTACCCTGGAAACAGGGCAGTCAGTTATCCCGGAAAAAGGGCAGTCAGTTACCCTGGAAACTGGGCAGTCAGTTACCCTGGAAACAGGGCAGCCAGTTATTCCGGAAACTGGGCAGTCAGTTACCCCAGAAGCAGGGCAGTCAGTCACCCTGGAAACAAATCGGTCAGTTACCCTGGAAACAGGGCAGTCATTTCCCTTGGAAACAGGGCAGTCAGTTACCATGGAAACAGGGCAGTGAGCTATCCCGGAAACAGGGCAGTCAGTTATCCCGGAAACAGGGTGAACAGTTACTCTGGAAACTGGGCAGTCAGTTACCCTGGAAACAGGGCGGTCAGTTACCCTGGAAACAGGGCAGTCAGTTATCCTGGAAACAGGGCGGTCAGATACCCCGGAAATAGGGCGGTCAGTTATCCTGGAAAGAGCACGGTCAGTTACCCCGGAAAAAGGGAGATCAGTTACCCCGGAAACAGGGCGGTCAGTTACCCTAGAAACAGGGCAGTCAGTTACCCTGGAAACAGGGCAGTCAGTTAACCTGGGTACAGGGCAGTCAGTTATCCTGGAAACTGGGCAGTCTTTTAACCTGGATACAGGGCGGTCAGTAACCCTGGAAACAGATTAGTCAGTTACCCCAGAAACAGGGTGATCAGTTATCCTGGAAACAGGGCAGAAAGTTAGCCTGGAAACAGGGCAGTCAGTTACCCCGGAAACAGGGCAGTCAGTTATCCCGGAAACAGGGTGATCAGTTACCCTGAAACAGGGCAGCCTGTTACCCCGGAAACAGGGCAGTCAGTTACCCTGGAAACAGGGCAGTCTGTTATTCCGGAAACAGGGCAATCAGTTACCCCGGAAATAGGGCGATCAGTTATCCTGGAAACAGGGCGGTCAGTTACCGCGGAAACAGGGAGATCAGTTACCCCGGAAACAGGGCAGTCAGTTATCCTGGAAACAGGGTGGTCAGTTACCCCGGAAGCAGGGCAGTCAGTTATCCCAGAAACAGGGTGATCAGTTACCCTGGAAACAGGGCAGTAAGTTAGCCTGGATACAGGGCGGTCAGTAACCCTGGAAACAGATTAGTCAGTTACCCCAGAAACAGGGTGATCAGTTATCCTGGAAACAGGGCAGTAAGTTAGCCTGGAAACAGGGCAGTCAGTTACCCCGGAAACAGGGCAGTCAGTTATCCCGGAAACAGGGTGATCAGTTACCCTGAAACAGGGCAGCCTGTTACCCCGGAAACAGGGCAGTCAGTTACCCTGGAAACAGGGCAGACTGTTATTCCGGAAACAGGGCAATCAGTTACCCCGGAAACAGGGCGGTCAGTTGCCCTGGAAACAGGGTGATCAGTTACACAGGAAACAGGGAGATCAGTTACCCTGGAAACAGGGCAGTCAGTTACCCCGGAAACAGGGTGATCAGTTACCCCGGAAACAGGGAGATCAGTTACCCTGGAAACAGGGCAGACAGTTATCCTGGAAATAGGGCGGTCAGTTACCCCGGAAACAGGGCATTCAGTTAACCGGGAAAAAGGGCAGTCAGTTATCCCGGAAACAGGGCGGACAGTTACCCCGGAAACAGAGCGCTCGGTTATCCCGGAAACAGGGTGATCAGTTACCCTGGAAACAAGGCAGTCAGTTATCCCGGAAACAGGGCAGTCAGTTATCCCGGAAACAGGGTGATCAGTTGCCCTGGAAACTGGGCAGTCAGTTACCCTGGAAACAGGGCAGTCAGTTATCCCAGAAACAGGGCAGTCAGTTACCCTGGAAACTGGGCAGTCAGTTACCCTGGAAACAGGGCAGTCAGTTATCCCGGAAACAGGGTGTTCAGTTACCCTGGAAACAGGGCATAATGTTATCCCGGAAACAGGGCAATCAGTTATCCCGGAAAAAGGGTGATCAGTTACCCTGGAAACTGGGCAGTCAGCTACCCTGGAAACAGGGCTGTCAGTTACCCCGGAAACAGGGCAGTCAGTTACCCTGGAAACAGGGCAGTCAGTTACCCCGGAAACAGTGCAGTCAGTTCCCGTGGAAACAGGGCAGTCAGTCACCCAGGAAACAGGTTAGTCAGTTACGCCGGAAACAGCGTGATCAGTTACCCCGGAAACAGGGCAGTCAGTTCACCTGGAAACAGGGCAGTCATTTACCCTGGAAACAGGGCAGTCAGTTACCCTGGAAACAGGGCAGTCATTTATCCTGGAAACAGGGCGGTCAGTTACCCCGGAAACAGGGAGATCAGTTACCCCGGAAACAGGGCAGTCAGTTACCCTGGAAACAGGGCAGTCAGTTATCCTGGAAACAGGGCAGTCAGTTACCCTGGAAACAGGGCAGTCAGTTATCCTGGAAACAGGGTGGTCAGTTACCCCGGAAACAGGGCAGTCAGTTTCCCCGGAAACAGGGCAGTCAGCTACCCTGGAAACAGGGCAGTCAGTTATCCTGGAAACAGGGCAGTCAGTTACCCTGGAAACAGGGCAGTCAGTTATCCTGGAAACAGGGTGGTCAGTTACCCTGGAAACAGATTAGTCAGTTACCCCGGAAACAGGGTGATCAATTATCCTGGAAACAGGGCCGTCAGTTACTCTGGAAACAGGGCGGTCAGTTAGGCCGGATACAGGGCAGTCAGTTACCCCGGAAACAGGGCAGTCAGTTACCCTGGAAACAGGACAGTCAGTTATCCCGGAAAAAGGGCAGTCAGTTACCCTGGAAACAGGGCAGTCAGTTTCCCCGGAAACAGGGCAGTCAGCTACCCTGGAAACAGGGCAGTCAGTTATCCTGGAAACAGGGCAGTCAGTTACCCTGGAAACAGGGCAGTCAGTTATCCTGGAAACAGGGTGGTCAGTTACCCTGGAAACAGATTAGTCAGTTACCCCGGAAAAAGGGTGATCAATTATCCTGGAAACAGGGCCGTCAGTTACTCTGGAAACAGGGCGGTCAGTTACCCCGGATACAGGGCAGTCAGTTACCCCGGAAACAGGGCAGTCAGTTACCCTGGAAACAGGGCAGTCAGTTATCCCGGAAAAAGGGCAGTCAGTTACCCTGGAAACAGGGCAGTCAGTTATCCCGGAAACAGGGTGTTCAGTTACCCTGGAAACAGGGCAGAATGTTATCCCGGAAACAGGGCAGTCAGTTATCCCGGAAAAAGGGTGATCAGTTACCCTGGAAACTGGGCAGTCAGCTACCCTGGAAACAGGGCTGTCAGTTACCCCGGAAACAGGGCAGTCAGTTACCCTGGAAACAGGGCAGTCTGGTACCCCGGAAACTGGGCAGTCAGTTCCCGTGGAAACAGGGCAGTCAGTCACCCAGGAAACAGGTTAGTCAGTTACGCCGGAAACAGCGTGATCAGTTACCCCGGAAACAGGGCAGTCAGTTCACCTGGAAACAGGGCAGTCAGTTACCCTGGAAACAGGGCAGTCAGTTACCCTGGAAACAGGGCAGTCATTTATCCTGGAAACAGGGCGGTCACTTACCCCGGAAACAGGGAGAGCAGTTACCCCGGAAACAGGGCAGTCAGTTACCCTGGAAACAGGGCAGTCAGTTATCCTGGAAACAGGGCAGTCAGTTACCCTGGAAACAGGGCAGTCAGTTATCCTGGAAACAGGGTGGTCAGTTACCCCGGAAACAGGGCAGTCAGTTACCCCGGAAACAGGGCAGTCTGTTTCCCCGGAAACAGGGCGGTCAGTAACCCTGGAAACAGATTAGTCAGTTACCCCGGAAACAGGGTGATCAATTATCCTGGAAACAGGGCAGTCAGTTACTCTGGAAACAGGGCGGTCAGTTACCCCGGATACAGGGCAGTCAGTTACCCCGGAAACAGGGCAGTCAGTTACCCTGGAAACAGGGCAGTCAGTTATCCCGGAAACAGGGCAGTCAGTTATCCCGGAAACAGGGTGATCAGATACCCTGGAAACAGGGCAGTCAGTTACCCCGGAAAGAGGGCAGTCAGTTACCATGGAAACAGGGCAGTCAGTTATCCCGGAAACAGGGCAGTCAGTTATCCCGGAAACAGGGTGATCAGTTACCCTGGAAACTGGGCAGTCAGTTACCCTGGAAACAGGGCAGTCAGTTACCCCGGAAACAGGGCAGTCAGTTATCCCGGAAACAGGGTGATCAGATACCCTGGAAACAGGGCAGTCAGTTACCCCGGAAAGAGGGCAGTCAGTTACCCTGGAATCAGGGCAGTCAGTTATCCCGGAAAAAGGGCAGTCAGTTATCCCTGAAACAGAGTGATCAGTTACCCTGGAAACTGGGCAGTCAGTTACCCTGGAAACAGGGTAGTCATTTATCCCGGAAACAGGGCAGTCAGTTACCCTGGAAACTGGGCAGTCCGTTACCCTGGAAACAGGGCAGTCAGTTATCCCGGAAACAGGGTGTTCAGTTACCCTGGAAACAGGGCAGAATGTTATACCGGAAACAGGGCAGTCAGTTATCTCGGAAAAAGGGTGATCAGTTAACCTGGAAACTGGGCAGTCAGCTACCCTGGAAACAGGGCTGTCAGTTACCCCGGAAACAGGGAGATCAGTTACCCCGGAAACAGGGCAGTCAGTTACCCTGGAAACAGGGCGGTCAGTTATCCTGGAAACCAATCTGTTAGTTACCCTGGAAACAGTGCAGTCAGTTACCCCGGAAACAGGGCAGTCAGTTACCCTGGAAACAGGGCAGCCAGTTATTCCGGAAACTGGGCAGTCAGTTACCCCGGAAACAGGGCAGTCAGTCACCCTGGAAACAGGTTCGTCAGTTACCCTGGAAACAGGGCAGTCATTTCCCTTGGAAACAGGGCAGTCAGTTACCATGGAAACAGGGCAGTGAGCTATCCCGGAAACAGGGCAGTCAGTTATCCCGGAAACAGGGTGAACAGTTACCCTGGAAACTGGGCAGTCAGTTATCCTGGAAACAGGGCGGTCAGAAACCCCGGAAATAGGGCGGTCAGTTATCCTGGAAAGAGGGCGGTCAGTTACCCCGGAAAAAGGGAGATCAGTTACCCCGGAAACAGGGCGGTCAGTTACCCTAGAAACAGGGCAGTCAGTTACCCTGGAAACAGGGCAGTCAGTTAACCTGGATACAGGGCAGTCAGTTATCCTGGAAACAGGGCAGTCTTTTATCCTGGAAACAGGGCAGTCAGTTACCCCGGAAATAGGGCGATCAGTTATCCTGGAAACAGGGCGCTCAGTTACCGCGGAAACAGGGAGATCAGTTACCCCGGAAACAGGGCAGTCAGTTATCCTGGAAACAGGGTGGTTAGTTACCCCGGAAACAGGGTGATCAGTTATCCTGGAAACTGGGCGGTCAGTTACCCCGGAAACAGGGCAGTCAGTTATCCCAGAAACAGGGTGATCAGTTACCCTGGAAATTGGGCAGTAAGTTAGCCTGGATACAGGGCGGTCAGTTACCCCGGAAACAGGGTGATCAGTTATCCTGGAAACAGGGCAGTCAGTTATCCCGGAAACAGGGCTGTCAGTTATACCGGAAACAGGGTGATCAGTTACCCTGAAACAGGGCAGTCTGTTACCCCGGAAACAGGGCAGTCAGTTATGCTGGAAACAGGGTGGTCAGTTACCCTAGAAACAGGGTGATCAGTTACCCTGGAAACAGGGCAGTCAGTTACCCCGGAAACTGGGTGATCAGTTACCACGGAAACAGGGAGATCAGTTACCCTGGAAACAGGGCAGTCAGTTATCCTGGAAATAGGGCGGTCAGTTACCCCGGAAACAGGGCATTCAGTTAACCGGGAAAAAGGGCAGTCAGTTATCCCGGAAACAGGGCGGACATTTACCCCGGAAACAGAGCGCTCGGTTATCCCGGAAACAGGGAGATCAGTTACCCTGGAAACAGGGCAGTCAGTTATCCTGGAAATAGGGCGGTCAGTTACCCCGGAAACAGGGCATTCAGTTAACCGGGAAAAAGGGCAGTCAGTTATCCCGGAAACAGGGCGGACATTTACCCCGGAAACAGAGCGCTCGGTTATCCCGGAAACAGGGTGATCAGTTACCCTGGAAACAGGGCAGTCAGTTATCCCGGAAACAGGGCAGTCAGTTATCCCGGAAACAGGGTGATCAGTTACCCTGGAAACTAGGCAGTCAGTTACCCTGGAAACAGGGCAGTCAGTTATCCCGGAAAAAGGGCAGTCAGTTACCCTGGAAACTGGGCAGTCAGTTACCCTGGAAACAGGGCAGTCAGTTATCCCGGAAACAGGGTGATCAGTTACCCTGGAAACAGGGCAGAATGTTATCCCGGAAACAGGGCAGTCAGTTATCCCGGAAAAAGGGTGATCAGTTACCCTGGAAACTGGACAGCCAGTTACCCTGGAAACAGGGCTGTCAGTTACCCCAGAAACAGGGCAGTCAGTTACCCTGGAAACAGGGCAGTCAGTTGCCCCGGAAACTGGGCAGTCAGTTCCCGTGGAAACAGGGCAGTCAGTCAGCCAGGAAACAGGTTAGTCAGTTACGCCGGAAACTGGGTGATCAGTTACCCCGGAAACAGGGCAGTCAGTTCACCTGGAAACAGGGCAGTCAGTTACCCTGGAAACAGGGCAGTCATTTATCCTGGAAACAGGGCGGTCAGTTACCCCGGAAACAGGGAGATCAGTTACCCCGGAAACAGGGCAGTCAGTTACCCTGGAAACAGGGCAGTCAGTTATCCTGGAAACAGGGCAGTCAGTTACCCTGGAAATAGGGCAGTCAGTTATCCTGGAAACAGGGTGGTCAGTTACCCCGGAAACAGGGCAGTCAGTTTCCCCGGAAACAGGGCAGTCAGCTACCCTGGAAACAGGGCAGTCAGTTATCCTGGAAACAGGGCAGTCAGTTACCCTGGAAACAGGGCAGTCAGTTATCCTGGAAACAGGGTGGTCAGTTACCCTGGAAACAGATTAGTCAGTTACCCCGGAAACAGGGTGATCAATTATCCTGGAAACAGGGCCGTCAGTTACTCTGGAAACAGGGCGGTCAGTTACCCCGGATACAGGGCAGTTAGTTACCCCGGAAACAGGGCAGTCAGTTACCCTGGAAACAGGGCAGTCAGTTATCCCGGAAACAGGGCAGTCAGTTATCCCGGAAACAGGGTGATCAGTTACCCTGGAAACTGGGCAGTCAGTTACCCTGGAAACAGGGCAGTCAGTTATCCCGGAAAAAGGGCAGTCAGTTACCCTGGAAACTGGGCAGTCAGTTACCCTGGAAACAGGGCAGTCAGTTATCCCGGAAACAGGGTGTTCAGTTACCCTGGAAACAGGGCAGAATGTTATCCCGGAAACAGGGCAGTCAGTTATCTCGGAAAAAGGGTGATCAGTTACCCTGGAAACTGGGCAGTCAGCTACCCTGGAAACAGGGCTGTCAGTTACCCCGGAAACAGGGCAGTCAGTTACCCTGGAAACAGGGCAGTCAGTTACCCCGGAAACTGGGCAGTCAGTTCCCGTGGAAACAGGGCAGTCAGTCACCCAGGAAACAGGTTAGTCAGTTACGCCGGAAACAGCGTGATCAGTTACCCCGGAAACAGGGAAGTCAGTTCACCTGGAAACAGGGCAGTCCGTTACCCTGGAAACAGGGCAGTCAGTTACCCTGGAAACAGGGCAGTCATTTATCCTGGAAACAGGGCGGTCACTTACCCCGGAAACAGGGAGATCAGTTACCCCGGAAACAGGGCAGTCAGTTACCCTGGAAACAGGGCAGTCAGTTATCCTGGAAACAGGGCAGTCAGTTACCCTGGAAACAGGGCAGTCAGTTATCCTGGAAACAGGGTGGTCAGTTACCCCGGAAACAGGGTGGTCAGTTACCCCGGTAACAGGGCAGTCAGTTTCCCCGGAAACAGGGCGGTCAGTAACCCTGGAAACAGATTAGTCAGTTACCCCGGAAACAGGGTGATCAATTATCCTGGAAACAGGGCAGTCAGTTACTCTGGAAACAGGGCGGTCAGTTACCCCGGATACAGGGCAGTCAGTTACCCCGGAAACAGGGCAGTCAGTTACCCTGGAAACAGGGCAGTCAGTTATCCCGGAAACAGGGCAGTCAGTTATCCCGGAAACAGGGTGATCAGATACCCTGGAAACAGGGCAGTCAGTTACCCCGGAAAGAGGGCAGTCAGTTATCCCGGAAACAGGGTGATCAGATACCCTGGAAACAGGGCAGTCAGTTACCCCGGAAAGAGGGCAGTCAGTTACCCTGGAATCAGGGCAGTCAGTTATCCCGGAAACAGGGCAGTTAGTTATCCCGGAAACAGAGTGATCAGTTACCCTGGAAACTGGGCAGTCAGTTACCCTGGAAACAGGGCAGTCAGTTATCCCGGAAACTGGGTGATCAGTTACCCTGGAAACAGGGCAGACAGTTATCCCGGAAACAGGGCAGTCAGTTATCCCGGAAAAAGGTTGATCAGTTACCCTGGAAACTGGGCAGTCAGTTACCCCGGAAACAGGGCAGTCAGTTCACCTGGAAACAGGGCAGTCAGTTACCCCGGAAACAGGGCAGTCAGTTATCCTGGAAACAGGGCGGTCAGTTACCTGGAAACAAATCGGTTAGTTTCCCTGGAAACAGGGCATTCAGTTATCCTGGAAACAGGGTGATCAGTTACCCTGGAAACTGGGCAGTCAGTTAGCCTGGAAACAGGGCAGTCAGTTACCCTGGAAACAGGGCTGTCAGTTATCCTGGAAACAGGGCGGTCAGTTACCCCGGTTACAGGGAGATCAGTTACCCCGGAAACAGGGCAGTCAGTTACCCTGGAAACAGGGCAGTCAGTTATCCTGGAAACCAATCTGTTAGTTACCCTGGAAACAGTGCAGTCAGTTACCCTGGAAACATGGCAGTCAGTTACCCCGGAAACAGGGCAGTCAGTTACCCTGGAAACAGGGCAGCCAGTTATTCCGGAAACTGGGCAGTCAGTTACCCCGGAAACAGGGCAGTCAGTCACCCTGGAAACAGGTTCGTCAGTTACCCTGGAAACAGTGCAGTCATTTCCCTTGGAAACAGGGCAGTCAGTTACCCTGGAAACAGGGCAGTGAGCTATCCCGGAAACAGGGCAGTCAGTTATCCCGGAAACAGGGTGAACAGTTACCCTGGAAACTGGGCAGTCAGTTAGCCTGGAAACAGGGCAGTCAGTTACCCTGGAAACAGGGCTGTCAGTTATCCTGGAAACAGGCCGGTCAGTTACCCCGGAAACAGGGAGATCAGATACCCCGGAAACAGGGCAGTCAGTTACCCTGGAAACAGGGCAGTCAGTTATCCTGGAAACCAATCTGTTAGTTACCCTGGAAACAGTGCAGTCAGTTACCCTGGAAACATGGCATTCAGTTACCCCGGAAACAGGGCGGTCAGTTACCCTGGAAACAGGGCAGCCAGTTATTCCGGAAACTGGGCAGTCAGTTACCCCGGAAACAGGGCAGTCAGTCACCCTGGAAACTGGTTCGTCAGTTACCCTGGAAACAGGGCAGTCATTTCCCTTGGAAACAGGGCAGTCAGTTACCCTGGAAACAGGGCAGTGAGCTATCCCGGAAACAGGGCAGTCAGTTATCCCGGAAACAGGGTGAACAGTTACCCTGGAAACTGGGCAGTCAGTTACCCTGGAAACAGGGCGGTCAGTTACCCTGGAAACAGGGCAGTCAGTTATCCTGGAAACAGGGCGGTCAGATACCCCGGAAATTGGGCGGTCAGTTATCCTGGAAAGAGGGCGGTCAGTTACCCCGGAAAAAGGGAGATCAGTTACCCCGGAAACAGGGCGGTCAGTTACCATAGAAACAGGGCAGTCAGTTACCCTGGAAACAGGGCAGTCAGTTAACCTTGATACAGGGCAGTCAGTTATCCTGGAAACAGGGCAGTCAGTTACCCCGGAAATAGGGCGATCAGTTATCCTGGAAACAGGGCGGTCAGTTACCGGGGAAACAGGGAGATCAGTTACCCCGGAAACAGGGCTGTCAGTTATCCTGGAAACAGGGTGGTAAGTTACCCCGGAAACAGGGTGATCAGTTATCCTGGAAATTGGGCGGTCAGTTACCCTGGAAACAGGGCAGTCAGTTATCCCAGAAACAGGGTGATCAGTTACCCTGGAAACAGGGCAGTAAGTTAGCCTGGATACAGGGTGGTCAGTAACCCTGGATACAGATTAGTCAGTTACCCCAGAAACAGGGTGATCAGTTATCCTGGAAACAGGGCAGTAAGTTAGCCTGGAAACAGGGCAGTCAGTTATCCCGGAAACAGGGCTGTCAGTTATACCGGAAACAGGGTTATCAGTTACCATGAAACAGGGCAGTCTGTTACCCCGGAAACAGGGCAGTCAGTTAGCCTGGATACAGGGCCGTCTGTTATTCCGGAAACAGTGCAGTCAGTTACCCCGGAAACAGGGCGGTCAGTTGCCCTGGAAACAGGGTGATCAGTTACACAGCAAACAGGGAGATCAGTTACCCTGGAAACAGGGCAGACAGTTACCCCGGAAAAAGGGTGATCAGTTACCCTGGAAACAGGGTGATCAGTTACCCTGGAAACAGGGCAGTCAGTTACCCGGAAACAGGGTGATCAGTTACCCCGGAAACAGGGAGATCAGTTACCCTGGAGCAGGGCAGTCAGTTATCCTGGAAATAGGGCGGTCAGTTACCCCGGAAACAGGGCATTCAGTTAACCGGGAAAAAGGGCAGTCAGTTATCCTGGAAACAGGGCGGACAGTTACCCCGGAAACAGAGCGCTCGGTTATCTCGGAAACAGGGTGATCAGTTACCCTGGAAACAGGGCAGTCAGTTATCCCGGAAACAGGGCAGTCAGTTATCCCGGAAACAGGGTGATCAGTTACCCTGGAAACTGGGCAGTCAGTTACCCTGGAAACAGGGCAGTCAGTTATCCCGGAAAAAGGGCAGTCAGTTACCCTGGAAACTGGGCAGTCAGTTACCCTGGAAACAGGGCAGTCAGTTATCCCGGAAACAGGGTGATCAGTTACCCTGGAAACAGGGCAGAATGTTATCCCGGAAACAGGGCTGTCAGTTATCCCGGAAAAAGGGTGATCAGTTACCCTGGAAACTGGACAGTCAGTTACTCTGGAAACAGGGCGGTCAGTTACCCCGGAAACAGGGAGATCAGTTACCCCGGAAACAGGGCAGTCAGTTGTCCGGGAACAGGGTGATCAGATACCCTGGAAACAGGGCAGTCAGTTACCCCGGAAAGAGGGCAGTCAGTTATCCTGGAAACAGGGTGGTCAGTTACCCCGGAAACAGGGCAGTCAGTTTCCCCGGAAACAGGGCGGTCAGTAACCCTGGAAACAGATTAGTCAGTTACCCCGGAAACAGGGTGATCAATTATCCTGGAAACAGGGCCGTCAGTTACTCTGGAAACAGGGCGGTCAGTTACCCCGGATACAGGGCAGTCAGTTACCCTGGAAACAGGGCAGTCAGTTATCCCGGAAACAGGGCAGTCAGTTATCCCGGAAACAGGGTGATCAGATACCCTGGAAACAGGGCAGTCAGTTACCCCGGAAAGAGGGCAGTCAGTTTCCCTGGAAACAGGGCAGTCAGTTATCCCGGAAACAGGGCAGTCAGTTATCCCGGAAACAGGGTGATCAGTTACCCTGGAAACTGAGCAGTCAGTTACCCTGGAAACAGGGCATTCAGTTACCCCGGAAACAGGGCAGTCAGTTGTCCCGGAAACAGGGTGATCAGATACCCTGGAAACAGGGCAGTCAGTTACCCCGGAACGAGGGCAGTCAGTTACCCTGGAAACAGGACAGTCAGTTACCCCGGAAACAGGGCAGTCAGTTACCCTGGAAACTGCGCAGTCAGTTACCCTGGAAACAGGGCAGTCAGTTATCCCGGAAACAGGGTGATCAGTTACCCTGGAAACTGGGCAGTCAGTTACCCTGGAAACAGGGCAGTCAGTTAACCCGGAAACAGGGCAGTCAGTTCACCTGGAAACAGGGCAGTCAGTTACCCTGGAAACAGTGCAGTCAGTTATCCCGGAAACAGGGCAGTCAGTTATCCTGGAAACAGGGCGGTCAGTTACCTGGAAACAAATCGGTTAGTTACCCTGGAAACAGGGCAGTCAGTTATCCTGGAAACAGGGTGATCAGTTACCCTGGAAACTGGGCAGTCAGTTAGCCTGGAAACAGGGCAGTCAGTTATTCTGGAAACAAATCGGTTAGTTACCCTGGAAACAGGGCAGTCAGTTACCCTGGAAACATGGCAGTCAGTTACCCCGGAAACAGGGCATTCAGTTAACCGGGAAAAAGGGCAGTCAGTTATCCCGGAAACAGGGCGGACATTTACCCCGGAAACAGAGCGCTCGGTTATCCCGGAAACAGGGAGATCAGTTACCCTGGAAACAGGGCAGTCAGTTATCCTGGAAATAGGGCGGTCAGTTACCCCGGAAACAGGGCATTCAGTTAACCGGGAAAAAGGGCAGTCAGTTATCCCGGAAACAGGGCGGACATTTACCCCGGAAACAGAGCGCTCGGTTATCCCGGAAACAGGGTGATCAGTTACCCTGGAAACAGGGCAGTCAGTTATCCCGGAAACAGGGCAGTCAGTTATCCCGGAAACAGGGTGATCAGTTACCCTGGAAACTAGGCAGTCAGTTACCCTGGAAACAGGGCAGTCAGTTATCCCGGAAAAAGGGCAGTCAGTTACCCTGGAAACTGGGCAGTCAGTTACCCTGGAAACAGGGCAGTCAGTTATCCCGGAAACAGGGTGATCAGTTACCCTGGAAACAGGGCAGAATGTTATCCCGGAAACAGGGCAGTCAGTTATCCCGGAAAAAGGGTGATCAGTTACCCTGGAAACTGGACAGCCAGTTACCCTGGAAACAGGGCTGTCAGTTACCCCAGAAACAGGGCAGTCAGTTACCCTGGAAACAGGGCAGTCAGTTGCCCCGGAAACTGGGCAGTCAGTTCCCGTGGAAACAGGGCAGTCAGTCAGCCAGGAAACAGGTTAGTCAGTTACGCCGGAAACTGGGTGATCAGTTACCCCGGAAACAGGGCAGTCAATTCACCTGGAAACAGGGCAGTCAGTTACCCTGGAAACAGGGCAGTCATTTATCCTGGAAACAGGGCGGTCAGTTACCCCGGAAACAGGGAGATCAGTTACCCCGGAAACAGGGCAGTCAGTTACCCTGGAAACAGGGCAGTCAGTTATCCTGGAAACAGGGCAGTCAGTTACCCTGGAAATAGGGCAGTCAGTTATCCTGGAAACAGGGTGGTCAGTTACCCCGGAAACAGGGCAGTCAGTTTCCCCGGAAACAGGGCAGTCAGCTACCCTGGAAACAGGGCAGTCAGTTATCCTGGAAACAGGGCAGTCAGTTACCCTGGAAACAGGGCAGTCAGTTATCCTGGAAACAGGGTGGTCAGTTACCCTGGAAACAGATTAGTCAGTTACCCCGGAAACAGGGTGATCAATTATCCTGGAAACAGGGCCGTCAGTTACTCTGGAAACAGGGCGGTCAGTTACCCCGGATACAGGGCAGTTAGTTACCCCGGAAACAGGGCAGTCAGTTACCCTGGAAACAGGGCAGTCAGTTATCCCGGAAACAGGGCAGTCAGTTATCCCGGAAACAGGGTGATCAGTTACCCTGGAAACTGGGCAGTCAGTTACCCTGGAAACAGGGCAGTCAGTTATCCCGGAAAAAGGGCAGTCAGTTACCCTGGAAACTGGGCAGTCAGTTACCCTGGAAACAGGGCAGTCAGTTATCCCGGAAACAGGGTGTTCAGTTACCCTGGAAACAGGGCAGAATGTTATCCCGGAAACAGGGCAGTCAGTTATCTCGGAAAAAGGGTGATCAGTTACCCTGGAAACTGGGCAGTCAGCTACCCTGGAAACAGGGCTGTCAGTTACCCCGGAAACAGGGCAGTCAGTTACCCTGGAAACAGGGCAGTCAGTTACCCCGGAAACTGGGCAGTCAGTTCCCGTGGAAACAGGGCAGTCAGTCACCCAGGAAACAGGTTAGTCAGTTACGCCGGAGCAGCGTGATCAGTTACCCCGGAAACAGGGAAGTCAGTTCACCTGGAAACAGGGCAGTCCGTTACCCTGGAAACAGGGCAGTCAGTTACCCTGGAAACAGGGCAGTCATTTATCCTGGAAACAGGGCGGTCACTTACCCCGGAAACAGGGAGATCAGTTACCCCGGAAACAGGGCAGTCAGTTACCCTGGAAACAGGGCAGTCAGTTATCCTGGAAACAGGGCAGTCAGTTACCCTGGAAACAGGGCAGTCAGTTATCCTGGAAACAGGGTGGTCAGTTACCCCGGAAACAGGGTGGTCAGTTACCCCGGTAACAGGGCAGTCAGTTTCCCCGGAAACAGGGCGGTCAGTAACCCTGGAAACAGATTAGTCAGTTACCCCGGAAACAGGGTGATCAATTATCCTGGAAACAGGGCAGTCAGTTACTCTGGAAACAGGGCGGTCAGTTACCCCGGATACAGGGCAGTCAGTTACCCCGGAAACAGGGCAGTCAGTTACCCTGGAAACAGGGCAGTCAGTTATCCCGGAAACAGGGCAGTCAGTTATCCCGGAAACAGGGTGATCAGATACCCTGGAAACAGGGCAGTCAGTTACCCCGGAAAGAGGGCAGTCAGTTATCCCGGAAACAGGGTGATCAGATACCCTGGAAACAGGGCAGTCAGTTACCCCGGAAAGAGGGCAGTCAGTTACCCTGGAATCAGGGCAGTCAGTTATCCCGGAAACAGGGCAGTTAGTTATCCCGGAAACAGAGTGATCAGTTACCCTGGAAACTGGGCAGTCAGTTACCCTGGAAACAGGGCAGTCAGTTATCCCGGAAACTGGGTGATCAGTTACCCTGGAAACAGGGCAGACAGTTATCCCGGAAACAGGGCAGTCAGTTATCCCGGAAAAAGGTTGATCAGTTACCCTGGAAACTGGGCAGTCAGTTACCCCGGAAACAGGGCAGTCAGTTCACCTGGAAACAGGGCAGTCAGTTACCCCGGAAACAGGGCAGTCAGTTATCCTGGAAACAGGGCGGTCAGTTACCTGGAAACAAATCGGTTAGTTTCCCTGGAAACAGGGCATTCAGTTATCCTGGAAACAGGGTGATCAGTTACCCTGGAAACTGGGCAGTCAGTTAGCCTGGAAACAGGGCAGTCAGTTACCCTGGAAACAGGGCTGTCAGTTATCCTGGAAACAGGGCGGTCAGTTACCCCGGTTACAGGGAGATCAGTTACCCCGGAAACAGGGCAGTCAGTTACCCTGGAAACAGGGCAGTCAGTTATCCTGGAAACCAATCTGTTAGTTACCCTGGAAACAGTGCAGTCAGTTACCCTGGAAACATGGCAGTCAGTTACCCCGGAAACAGGGCAGTCAGTTACCCTGGAAACAGGGCAGCCAGTTATTCCGGAAACTGGGCAGTCAGTTACCCCGGAAACAGGGCAGTCAGTCACCCTGGAAACAGGTTCGTCAGTTACCCTGGAAACAGTGCAGTCATTTCCCTTGGAAACAGGGCAGTCAGTTACCCTGGAAACAGGGCAGTGAGCTATCCCGGAAACAGGGCAGTCAGTTATCCCGGAAACAGGGTGAACAGTTACCCTGGAAACTGGGCAGTCAGTTAGCCTGGAAACAGGGCAGTCAGTTACCCTGGAAACAGGGCTGTCAGTTATCCTGGAAACAGGCCGGTCAGTTACCCCGGAAACAGGGAGATCAGATACCCCGGAAACAGGGCAGTCAGTTACCCTGGAAACAGGGCAGTCAGTTATCCTGGAAACCAATCTGTTAGTTACCCTGGAAACAGTGCAGTCAGTTACCCTGGAAACATGGCAGTCAGTTACCCCGGAAACAGGGCGGTCAGTTACCCTGGAAACAGGGCAGCCAGTTATTCCGGAAACTGGGCAGTCAGTTACCCCGGAAACAGGGCAGTCAGTCACCCTGGAAACTGGTTCGTCAGTTACCCTGGAAACAGGGCAGTCATTTCCCTTGGAAACAGGGCAGTCAGTTACCCTGGAAACAGGGCAGTGAGCTATCCCGGAAACAGGGCAGTCAGTTATCCCGGAAACAGGGTGAACAGTTACCCTGGAAACTGGGCAGTCAGTTACCCTGGAAACAGGGCGGTCAGTTACCCTGGAAACAGGGCAGTCAGTTATCCTGGAAACAGGGCGGTCAGATACCCCGGAAATTGGGCGGTCAGTTATCCTGGAAAGAGGGCGGTCAGTTACCCCGGAAAAAGGGAGATCAGTTACCCCGGAAACAGGGCGGTCAGTTACCATAGAAACAGGGCAGTCAGTTACCCTGGAAACAGGGCAGTCAGTTAACCTTGATACAGGGCAGTCAGTTATCCTGGAAACAGGGCAGTCAGTTACCCCGGAAATAGGGCGATCAGTTATCCTGGAAACAGGGCGGTCAGTTACCGGGGAAACAGGGAGATCAGTTACCCCGGAAACAGGGCTGTCAGTTATCCTGGAAACAGGGTGGTAAGTTACCCCGGAAACAGGGTGATCAGTTATCCTGGAAATTGGGCGGTCAGTTACCCTGGAAACAGGGCAGTCAGTTATCCCAGAAACAGGGTGATCAGTTACCCTGGAAACAGGGCAGTAAGTTAGCCTGGATACAGGGTGGTCAGTAACCCTGGATACAGATTAGTCAGTTACCCCAGAAACAGGGTGATCAGTTATCCTGGAAACAGGGCAGTAAGTTAGCCTGGAAACAGGGCAGTCAGTTATCCCGGAAACAGGGCTGTCAGTTATACCGGAAACAGGGTTATCAGTTACCATGAAACAGGGCAGTCTGTTACCCCGGAAACAGGGCAGTCAGTTAGCCTGGATACAGGGCCGTCTGTTATTCCGGAAACAGTGCAGTCAGTTACCCCGGAAACAGGGCGGTCAGTTGCCCTGGAAACAGGGTGATCAGTTACACAGCAAACAGGGAGATCAGTTACCCTGGAAACAGGGCAGACAGTTACCCCGGAAAAAGGGTGATCAGTTACCCTGGAAACAGGGTGATCAGTTACCCTGGAAACAGGGCAGTCAGTTACCCGGAAACAGGGTGATCAGTTACCCCGGAAACAGGGAGATCAGTTACCCTGGAGCAGGGCAGTCAGTTATCCTGGAAATAGGGCGGTCAGTTACCCCGGAAACAGGGCATTCAGTTAACCGGGAAAAAGGGCAGTCAGTTATCCTGGAAACAGGGCGGACAGTTACCCCGGAAACAGAGCGCTCGGTTATCTCGGAAACAGGGTGATCAGTTACCCTGGAAACAGGGCAGTCAGTTATCCCGGAAACAGGGCAGTCAGTTATCCCGGAAACAGGGTGATCAGTTACCCTGGAAACTGGGCAGTCAGTTACCCTGGAAACAGGGCAGTCAGTTATCCCGGAAAAAGGGCAGTCAGTTACCCTGGAAACTGGGCAGTCAGTTACCCTGGAAACAGGGCAGTCAGTTATCCCGGAAACAGGGTGATCAGTTACCCTGGAAACAGGGCAGAATGTTATCCCGGAAACAGGGCTGTCAGTTATCCCGGAAAAAGGGTGATCAGTTACCCTGGAAACTGGACAGTCAGTTACTCTGGAAACAGGGCGGTCAGTTACCCCGGAAACAGGGAGATCAGTTACCCCGGAAACAGGGCAGTCAGTTGTCCGGGAACAGGGTGATCAGATACCCTGGAAACAGGGCAGTCAGTTACCCCGGAAAGAGGGCAGTCAGTTATCCTGGAAACAGGGTGGTCAGTTACCCCGGAAACAGGGCAGTCAGTTTCCCCGGAAACAGGGCGGTCAGTAACCCTGGAAACAGATTAGTCAGTTACCCCGGAAACAGGGTGATCAATTATCCTGGAAACAGGGCCGTCAGTTACTCTGGAAACAGGGCGGTCAGTTACCCCGGATACAGGGCAGTCAGTTACCCTGGAAACAGGGCAGTCAGTTATCCCGGAAACAGGGCAGTCAGTTATCCCGGAAACAGGGTGATCAGATACCCTGGAAACAGGGCAGTCAGTTACCCCGGAAAGAGGGCAGTCAGTTTCCCTGGAAACAGGGCAGTCAGTTATCCCGGAAACAGGGCAGTCAGTTATCCCGGAAACAGGGTGATCAGTTACCCTGGAAACTGAGCAGTCAGTTACCCTGGAAACAGGGCATTCAGTTACCCCGGAAACAGGGCAGTCAGTTGTCCCGGAAACAGGGTGATCAGATACCCTGGAAACAGGGCAGTCAGTTACCCCGGAACGAGGGCAGTCAGTTACCCTGGAAACAGGACAGTCAGTTACCCCGGAAACAGGGCAGTCAGTTACCCTGGAAACTGCGCAGTCAGTTACCCTGGAAACAGGGCAGTCAGTTATCCCGGAAACAGGGTGATCAGTTACCCTGGAAACTGGGCAGTCAGTTACCCTGGAAACAGGGCAGTCAGTTAACCCGGAAACAGGGCAGTCAGTTCACCTGGAAACAGGGCAGTCAGTTACCCTGGAAACAGTGCAGTCAGTTATCCCGGAAACAGGGCAGTCAGTTATCCTGGAAACAGGGCGGTCAGTTACCTGGAAACAAATCGGTTAGTTACCCTGGAAACAGGGCAGTCAGTTATCCTGGAAACAGGGTGATCAGTTACCCTGGAAACTGGGCAGTCAGTTAGCCTGGAAACAGGGCAGTCAGTTATTCTGGAAACAAATCGGTTAGTTACCCTGGAAACAGGGCAGTCAGTTACCCTGGAAACATGGCAGTCAGTTACCCCGGAAACAGGGCAGTCAGTTACCCTGGAAACAGGGCGGTCAGTTGCCCTGGAAACAGGGCAGTCAGTTACCCCGGAAACAGGGTGATCTGTTACACAGGAAACAGGGCGGTCAGTTACCTGGAAACAAATCGGTCAGTTACCCTGGAAACAGGGTGGTCAGTTACCCCGGCAACAGGGCAGTCAGTTACCCCGGAAACAGGGCAGTCAGTTACCCTGGAAACAGGGCGGTCAGTTGCCCTGGAAACAGGGCAGTCAGTTACCCCGGAAACAGGGTGATCTGATTCACAGGAAACAGGGCGGTTCAGTTACCTGGAAAAAAATCGGTCAGTTACCCTGGAAACAGGGTGGTCAGTTACCCCGGCAACAGGGCAGTCAGTTACCCCGGAAACAGGGCGGTCAGTAACCCTGGAAACAGATTCGTCAGTTATCCCGGAAACAGGGTGATCAGTTATCCTGGAAACAGGGCAGTCAGTTAGCCTGGAAACAGGGCAGTCAGTTAGCCCGGAAGCAGGGCAGTCAGTTACCCTTGAAAGAGGGCAGTCAGTTATCCCGGAAACAGGGCAGTCAGTTATACCGGAAACAGGGTGATCAGTTACCCTGGAAACAGGGCAGTCAGTTACCCCGGAAACAGGGCAGTCAGTTACCCCGGAAACAGAGCGGTCAGTTGCCCTGGAAAAAGGGCAGTCAGTTACCCCGGAAACAGGATGATCTGTTACACAGGAAACAGGGAGAACAGTTACCCTGGAAACAGGGCAGTCAGTTAACCCGGAAAAAGGGCGTTCAGTTACCCCGGAAACAGGGAGATCAATTACCCTGGAAACAGGGCAGTCAGTTACCCGGAAACAGGGTGATCAGTTATCCCGGAAACAGGGAGATCAGTTACCATGGAAACAGGGCAGTCAGTTATCCTGGAAACAGGGCGGTCAGTTACCACGGAAACAGGGCGGTCAGTTACCCTGGAAACAGGTCAGTCAGTTATCCCGGAAACAGGGCGGACAGTTACCCCGGAAACAGAGCGGTCGGTTATCCCGGAAACAGGGTGATCAGTTACCCTGGAAACAGGGCAGTCAGTTATCCTGGAAACAGGGCAGTCTGTTATCCCGGAAGCAGGGCAGTCAGTTCTCCCGGAAACAGGGTGATCAGTTACCCTGGAAACTGGGCAGTCAGTTACCCTGGAAACAGGGCAGTCAGTTACCCCGGAAACAGGGCAGTCAGTTACCCCGGAAACAGGGCAGTCAGTTACCCTGGAAACAGGGCAGTCAGTTATCCTGGAAACCAATCTGTTAGTTACCCTGGAAACAGTGCAGTCAGTTACCCTGGAAACATGGCAGTCAGTTACCCCGGAAACAGGGCAGTCAGTTACCCTGGAAACAGGGCAGCCAGTTACCCTGGAAACAGGGCAGTCAGTTATCCCGGAAACAGGGCAGTCAGTTATCCCGGAAACAGGGTGATCAGTTACCCTGGAAACTGGGCAGTCAGTTACCCTGGAAACAGGGCAGTCAGTTATCCCGGAAAAAGGGCAGTCAGTTACCCTGGAAACTGGGCAGTCAGTTACCCTGGAAACAGGGCAGTCAGTTATCCCGGAAACAGGGTGATCAGTTACCCTGGAAACAGGGCAGAATGTTATCCCGGAAACAGGGCTGTCAGTTATCCCGGAAAAAGGGTGATCAGTTACCCTGGAAACTGGACAGTCAGTTACCCTGGAAACAGGGCGGTCAGTTACCCCGGAAACAGGGAGATCATTTACCCCGGAAACAGGGCAGTCAGTTGTCCGGGAACAGGGTGATCAGATACCCTGGAAACAGGGCAGTCAGCTACCCCGGAAAGAGGGCAGTCAGTTATCCTGGAAACAGGGTGGTCAGTTACCCCGCAAACAGGGCAGTCAGTTTCCCCGGAAACAGGGCGGTCAGTAACCCTGGAAACAGATTAGTCAGTTACCCCGGAAACAGGGTGATCAATTATCCTGGAAACAGGGCCGTCAGTTACTCTGGAAACAGGGCGGTCAGTTACCCCGGATACAGGGCAGTCAGTTACCCTGGAAACAGGGCAGTCAGTTATCCCGGAAACAGGGCAGTCAGTTATCCCGGAAACAGGGTGATCAGATACCCTGGAAACAGGGCAGTCAGTTACCCCGGAAAGAGGGCAGTCAGTTTCCCTGGAAACAGGGCAGTCAGTTATCCCGGAAACAGGGCAGTCAGTTATCCCGGAAACAGGGTGATCAGTTACCCTGGAAACTGAGCAGTCAGTTACCCTGGAAACAGGGCATTCAGTTACCCCGGAAACAGGGCAGTCAGTTGTCCCGGAAACAGGGTGATCAGATACCCTGGAAACAGGGCAGTCAGTTACCCCGGAACGAGGGCAGTCAGTTACCCTGGAAACAGGACAGTCAGTTACCCCGGAAACAGGGCAGTCAGTTACCCTGGAAACTGCGCAGTCAGTTACCCTGGAAACAGGGCAGTCAGTTATCCCGGAAACAGGGTGATCAGTTACCCTGGAAGCTGGGCAGTCAGTTACCCTGGAAACAGGGCAGTCAGTTAACCCGGAAACAGGGCAGTCAGTTCACCTGGAAACAGGGCAGTCAGTTACCCTGGAAACAGTGCAGTCAGTTATCCCGGAAACAGGGCAGTCAGTTATCCTGGAAACAGGGCGGTCAGTTACCTGGAAACAAATCGGTTAGTTACCCTGGAAACAGGGCAGTCAGTTATCCTGGAAACAGGGTGATCAGTTACCCTGGAAACTGGGCAGTCAGTTAGCCTGGAAACAGGGAGATCAGTTACCCCGGAAACAGGGCAGTCAGTTACCCTGGAAACAGGGCAGTCAGTTATTCTGGAAACAAATCGGTTAGTTACCCTGGAAACAGGGCAGTCAGTTACCCTGGAAACATGGCAGTCAGTTACCCCGGAAACAGGGCAGTCAGTTACCCTGGAAACAGGGCGGTCAGTTGCCCTGGAAACAGGGCAGTCAGTTACCCCGGAAACAGGGTGATCTGTTACACAGGAAACAGGGCGGTCAGTTACCTGGAAACAAATCGGTCAGTTACCCTGGAAACAGGGTGGTCAGTTACCCCGGCAACAGGGCAGTCAGTTACCCCGGAAACAGGGCAGTCAGTTACCCTGGAAACAGGGCGGTCAGTTGCCCTGGAAACAGGGCAGTCAGTTACCCCGGAAACAGGGTGATCTGATTCACAGGAAACAGGGCGGTTCAGTTACCTGGAAACAAATCGGTCAGTTACCCTGGAAACAGGGTGGTCAGTTACCCCAGCAACAGGGCAGTCAGTTACCCCGGAAACAGGGCGGTCAGTAACCCTGGAAACAGATTCGTCAGTTATCCCGGAAACAGGGTGATCAGTTATCCTGGAAACAGGGCAGTCAGTTAGCCTGGAAACAGGGCAGTCAGTTAGCCCGGAAGCAGGGCAGTCAGTTACCCTTGAAAGAGGGCAGTCAGTTATCCCGGAAACAGGGCAGTCAGTTATACCGGAAACAGGGTGATCAGTTACCCTGGAAACAGGGCAGTCAGTTACCCCGGAAACAGGGCAGTCAGTTACCCCGGAAACAGAGCGGTCAGTTGCCCTGGAAAAAGGGCAGTCAGTTACCCCGGAAACAGGATGATCTGTTACACAGGAAACAGGGAGAACAGTTACCCTGGAAACAGGGCAGTCAGTTAACCCGGAAAAAGGGCGTTCAGTTACCCCGGAAACAGGGAGATCAATTACCCTGGAAAGAGGGCAGTCAGTTACCCGGAAACAGGGTGATCAGTTATCCCGGAAACAGGGAGATCAGTTACCATGGAAACAGGGCAGTCAGTTATCCTGGAAACAGGGCGGTCAGTTACCACGGAAACAGGGCGGTCAGTTACCCTGGAAACAGGTCAGTCAGTTATCCCGGAAACAGGGCGGACAGTTACCCCGGAAACAGAGCGGTCGGTTATCCCGGAAACAGGGTGATCAGTTACCCTGGAAACAGGGCAGTCAGTTATCCTGGAAACAGGGCAGTCTGTTATCCCGGAAGCAGGGTGATCAGTTACCCTGGAAACTGGGCAGTCAGTTACCCTGGAAACAGGGCAGTCAGTTACACCGGAAACAGGGCAGTCAGTTACCCCGGAAACAGGGCAGTCAGTTACCCTGGAAACAGGGCAGTCAGTTATCCTGGAAACCAATCTGTTAGTTACCCTGGAAACAGTGCAGTCAGTTACCCTGGAAACATGGCAGTCAGTTACCCCGGAAACAGGGCAGTCAGTTACCCTGGAAACAGGGCAGCCAGTTATTCCGGAAACTGGGCAGTCAGTTACCCCGGAAACAGGGCAGTCAGTCACCCTGGAAACAGGTTCGTCAGTTACCCTGGAAACAGGGCAGTCATTTCCCTTGGAAACAGGGCAGTCAGTTACCCTGGAAACAGGGCAGTGATCTATCCCGGAAACAGGGCAGTCAGTTATCCCGGAAACAGGGTGAACAGTTACCCTGGAAACTGGGCTGTCAGTTACCCTGGAAACAGGGCGGTCAGTTACCCTGGAAACAGGGCAGTCAGTTATCCTGGAAACAGGGCGGTCAGATACCCCGGAAATAGGGCGGTCAGTTATCCTGGAAAGAGCGCGGTTAGTTACCCCGGAAAAAGGGAGATCAGTTTCCCCGGAAACAGGGCGGTCAGTTACACTAGAAAGAGGGCAGTCAGTTACCCTGGAAACAGGGCAGTCAGTTAACCTGAATACAGGGCAGTCAGTTATCCTGGAAACAGGGCAGTCTTTTATCCTGGAAACAGGGCAGTCAGTTACTCCGGAAATAGGGCGATCAGTTATCCTGGAAACAGGGCGGTCAGTTACCGCGGAAACAGGGAGATCAGATACCCCGGAAACAGGGCAGTCAGTTATCCTGGAAACAGGGTGGTTAGTTACCCCGGAAACAGGGTGATCAGTTATCCTGGAAACTGGGCGGTCAGTTACCCCGGAAACAGGGCAGTCAGTTATCATAGAACATAGAACATAGAACATACAGCACAGAACAGGCCCTTCGGCCCACAATGTTGTGCCGATCCTTTGTCCTCTGTCAAGGACAATTTAATCTATACCCCATCATTCTCCTTTATCCATATACCTATCCAAAAGCCTTTTGAAAGTCCCTAAAGTTTCTGACTCAACAACTTCCCCGGGCAAGGCATTCCATGCCTCGACCACTCTCTGGGTAAAGAACCTTCCCCTGACATCCCCCTTATATCTCCCACCCTTCACCTTAAATTTATGACCCCTTGTAACGCTTTGCTCCACCCGGGGAAAAAGTTTCTGACTGTCTACCCTATCTATTCCCCTGATCATCTTATAAACCTCTATCATGTCACCCCTCATCCTTCTCCTTTCTAATGAGAAGAGGCCTAGAATGTTCAGCCTTTCCTCGTAAGACTTATTCTCCATTCCAGGCAACATCCTGGTAAATCTCCTCTGCACCCTCTCCAAGGCTTCCACATCCTTCCTAAAATGAGGCGACCAGAACTGCACACAGTACTCCAAATGAGGCCTTACCAAGGTCCTGTACAGCTGCATCATCACCTCACGGCTCTTAAATTCAATCCCTCTGCTAATGAACGCTAACACCCCATATGCCTTCTTCACAGCCCTATCCACTTGAGTTGCAACTTTCAATGATCTATGCACATAGACCCCAAGGTCTCTCTGCTCCTCCACATGCCCAAGAACCCTACCGTTAACCCAGTATTTTGCATTCATGTTTGTCCTTCCAAAATGGACGACCTCACACTTTTCAGGGTTAAACTCCATCTGCCACTTTTCAGCCCAGCACTGCAACCTATCCAAGTCCCCCTGCAGACGACAATAGCCCTCCTCGGTATCCACAACTCCACCAACCTTTGTATCATCTGCAAATTTACTGACCCACCCTTCGACTTCCTCATCCAAGTCGTTAATAAAAATCACAAACAGGAGAGGACCCAGAACTGATCCCTGCGGCACGCCACTGGTAACTGGGCTCCAGGCTGAGTATTTACCATCTAAGACCACTCTCTGCCTTCTATCAGTTAGCCAATTCTTAATCCAACTGGCCACATTCCCCACTATCCCATGCCTCCTGACTTTCTCCATAAGTCTACCATGGGGGACCTTATCAAATGCCTTACTAAAATCCATGTACACCACATCCACTGGTTTACCCTCATCCACTTGCTTGGTCACCTGCTCAAAGAATTCAATCAGGCTTGTGAGGCAAGACCTACCCCTCACAAAACCGTGCTGACTGTCCCGAATCAAGCAGTGTCTTTCCAGATGCTCAGAAATCCTATCCCTCAGCACCTTTTCCATCAACTTGCCTACCACCGAAGTAAGACTAACTGGCCTGTAATTCCCAGGGTTGTTCCTATTCCCTTTCTTGAACAGGGGCACAACATTTGCCACCCTCCAATCACCTGGTACCACCCCCGTCAGCAGAGAAGATGAAAAGATCATTGCCAGCGGCTCTGCAATTTCATCCCTTGCTTCCCATAACATCCTTGGATATACCCCGTCAGGCCCGGGAGACTTGTCTATCTTCAAGTTATTCAAAAACCCCAACACATCTTCCCTCCTAACGAGCACTTCCTCGAGCTTACCAGTCTGTTTCACACCGTCCTCTTCAGTAATACACCCCTTCTCATTCGTAAATACCGAAGAGAAGTACTCATTCAAAACCTCACTTATCTCTTCCGGCTCAACACACAGTCTCCCGCTATTGTCCTTGACCGGACCTATGGTCCCCCTGGTCATCCTCATATTTCTGACATACGCGTAAAAGGCCTTGGGGTTTTCTTTTATCCTACCCGCCAAGCATTTTTCATGCCCTCTCTTAGCTCTCCTAATCCCTTTCTTCAGATCCTTCCTGGCCATCTTGTATCCCTCCAGAGCTATGCCTGTGCCCTTTTTCCTCAACTTTATATACGCATCCTTCTTCTTCCTAACAAGACTCTCAACCTCTCTTGTCAACCACGGTTCCCTCACATGACCATCCCTTCCCTGTCTGACAGGGACATGCTTATCAATGGCCCCTACTATCTGCTCCTTGAAAAAGTTCCACATTTCGACCGTGCCCTTCCCTGCCAGCATATGCTCCCAACTTATGCTCCTCAATTCCTGCCTGACAGCATCATATCTACCCTTCCCCCAATTGTAAACCTTGCCCTGTTGCACATACCTATCCCTCTCCATTACCACAGTGAATGCTACAGAATTGTGATCACTATCTCCAATGTGCTCGCCCACCAACAGCTCTATCACTTGCCCTGGTTCATTACCTAGTACCAAATCCAATATTGCCTCCCCTCTGGTCGGGCAGTCTACATACTGAGTCAGAAAAGCTTCCTGGACATACTGCACAAACACTACCCCATCCAAACTATTCGATCTAAAGAGTTGCCAATCAATATTTGGGAAGTTGAAATCCCCCATAATTACTACCCTGTGACTTCTGCTCCTTTCCAAAATCTGTTTCCCAATCTGCTCTTCCACCTCCCTGCTGCTATTGGGGGGCCTATAGAAAACTCCCATCAAGGTGACTGCTCCTTTCCTGTTCCTGACCTCAACCCACAGTGCCTCAGTCGGCAGATCCTCCTCGAAAATTCTTTCAGCAGTTGTTACACTATTTCTAACTAACAATGCCACCCCCCCACCTCTTTTACCACCATTCCTAATCTTATGAAAACATCTATAACCAGGTACCTCCAAAAACCATTCCTCCCCCTCACCTATCCACGTTTCAGTGATGGCCACAACATCGTAGTCCCAAGTGCCCATCCACGCCTTCAATTCACTCACCTTATTCCTGATGCTTCTTGCGTTGAAGTATACGCACTTTAACCCTTCTCCGTGCCCATCTGTCCTCTGTGACAGTGCTACCTTCCCCAATACCTCACTACACTCTTTGTCTTTCTGAGTGGACCCACTGGTCCCTGGATTACAAGTCCGGTTCCCATCCCCCAGAAACAGGGTGATCAGTTACCCTGGAAACAGGGCCGTAAGTTAGCCTGGATACAGGGCGGTCAGTCACCCTGGATATAGATTAGTCAGTTACCCCAGAAACAGGGTGATCAGTTATCCTGGAAACAGGGCAGTAAGTTAGCCTGGAAATAGGGCAGTCAGTTACCCCGGAAACAGGGCTGTCAGTTATACCGGAAACAGGGTGATCAGTTACCCTGAAACAGGGCAGTCTGTTACCCCGGAAACAGGGCAGTCAGTTACCCTGGAAACAGGGCCGTCTGTTATTCTGGAAACAGTGCAGTCAGTTACCCCGGAAACAGGGCGGTCAGTTGCCCTGGAAACAGGGTGATCAGTTACACAGGAAACAGGGAGATCAGTTACCCTGGAAACAGGGCAGTCAGTTACCCCAGAAAAAGGGTGATCAGTTACCCTGGAAACAGGGTGATCAGTTACCCTGGAAACAGGGCAGTCAGTTACCCGGAAACAGGGTGATCAGTTACCCCGGAAACAGGGAGATCAGTTACCCTGGAAACAGGGCAGTCAGTTATCCTGGAAATAGGGCGGTCAGTTACCCCGGAAACAGGGCATTCAGTTAACCGGGAAAAAGGGCAGTCAGTTATCCCAGAAACAGGGCGGACAGTTACCCCGGAAACAGAGCGCTCGGTTATCCCGGAAACAGGGTGATCAATTACCCTGGAAACAGGGCAGTCAATTATCCCGGAAACAGGGCAGTCAGTTATCCCGGAAACAGGGTGATCAGTTACCCTGGAAACTGGGCAGTCAGTTACCCTGGAAACAGGGCAGTCAGTTATCCCGGAAAAAGGGCAGTCAGTTACCCTGGAAACTGGGCAGTCAGTTACCCTGGAAACAGGGCAGTCAGTTATCCCGGAAAAAGGGTGATCAGTTACCCTGGAAACAGGGCAGAATGTTATCCCGGAAACAGGGCAGTCAGTTATCCCGGAAAAAGGGTCATCAGTTACCCTGGAAACTGGACAGTCAGTTACCCTGGAAACAGGGCTGTCAGTTACCCCGGAAACATGGCAGTCAGTTACCCCGGAAACTGGGCAGTCAGTTCCCGTGGAAACAGGGCAGTCAGTCACCCAGGAAACAGGTTAGTCAGTTACGCCGGAAACTGGGTGATCAGTTACCCCGGAAACAGGGCAGTCAGTTCACCTGGAAACAGGGCAGTCAGTTACCCTGGAAACAGGGCAGTCAGTTACCCTGGAAACAGGGCAGTCATTTATCCTGGAAACAGGGCGGTCAGTTACCCCGGAAACAGGGAGATCAGTTACCCCGGAAACAGGGCAGTCAGTTACCCTAGAAACAGGGCAGTCAGTTATCCTGGAAACAGGGCAGTCAGTTACCCTGGAAACAGGGCAGTCAGTTATCCTGGAAACAGGTTGGTCAGTTACCCCGGAAACAGGGCAGTCAGTTTCCCCGGAAACAGGGCGGTCAGTAACCCTGGAAACAGATTAGTCAGTTACCCCAGAAACAGGGTGATCAATTATCCTGGAAACAGGGCCGTCAGTTACTCTGGAAACAGGGTGATCAGTTACCCTGGAAACAGGGCAATCAGTTACCCTGGAAACAGGGCAGTCAGTTACCCCGGAAACAGGGTGATCAGTTACCCCGGAAACAGGGCAATCAGTTACCCTGGAAACAGGACAGCCAGTTATCCCGGAAACAGGGCAGTGAGTTACCCCGGAAACACGGCGGTCAGTTACCCTGGAAACAGGGCAGTCAGTTACCCCTGAAACAGGGTGATCTGTTACCCTGCAAACTGGGCAGTCAGTTACCCTGGAAACACGGTGAACTGTTACCCTGGAAACTGGGCAGTCAGTTACCCTAGAAACAGGGCAGTCAGTTACCCCGTAAACAGGGTGGTCAGTTACCCTGGAAACAGGGCAGAAAGATACCCTGGAAACAGGGCAGTCAGTTATCCCAGAAACAGGGCAGTCAGTTAACCTGGAAACAGGGCAGTCAGTTACCCTGGAAACAGGGCAATCAGTTATCCCGGAAACAGTGTGATCAGTTACCCTGGAAACTGGGCAGTCAGTTACCCTGGAAACAGGGCTGTCAGGTATCCCGGAAACAGGGTGGTCAGTTACCCTGGAAACAGGGCAGTCAGTTACCCTGGAAACAGGGCGGTCAGTTATCCCAGAAACAGGGCAGTCAGTTATCCCGGAAAAAGGGCTGTCAGTTACCCCGGAAACAGGGTGATCAGTTATCCCGGAAACAGGGGGGACAGTTATCCTGGAAACATGGTGATCAGTTATCCCGGAAAAAGGGCTGTCAGTTATCCCGGAAACAGGGTGATCAGTTACCCTGGAAACTGGGCAGTCAGTTACCCTGGAAACAGGGCAGTCAGTTACCCTGGAAACAGGGTAGTCAGTTATCCTGGAAACAGGGCAGTCAGTTACCCTGGAAACAGGGCAGTCAGTTATCCTGGAAACCAATCTGTTAGTTACCCTGGAAACAGTGCAGTCAGTTACCCTGGAAACATGGCAGTCAGTTACCCCGGAAACAGGGCAGTCAGTTACCCTGGAAACAGGGCAGCCAGTTATTCCGGAAACTGGGCAGTCAGTTACCCCGGAAACAGGGCAGTCAGTCACCCTGGAAACAGGTTCGTCAGTTACCCTGGAAACAGGGCAGTCATTTCCCTTGGAAACAGGGCAGTCAGTTACCCTGGAAACAGGGCAGTGATCTATCCCGGAAACAGGGCAGTCAGTTATCCCGGAAACAGGGTGAACAGTTACCCTGGAAACTGGGCTGTCAGTTACCCTGGAAACAGGGCGGTCAGTTACCCTGGAAACAGGGCAGTCAGTTATCCTGGAAACAGGGCGGTCAGATACCCCGGAAATAGGGCGGTCAGTTATCCTGGAAAGAGCGCGGTTAGTTACCCCGGAAAAAGGGAGATCAGTTTCCCCGGAAACAGGGCGGTCAGTTACACTAGAAAGAGGGCAGTCAGTTACCCTGGAAACAGGGCAGTCAGTTAACCTGAATACAGGGCAGTCAGTTATCCTGGAAACAGGGCAGTCAGTTACTCCGGAAATAGGGCGATCAGTTATCCTGGAAACAGGGCGGTCAGTTACCGCGGAAACAGGGAGATCAGATACCCCGGAAACAGGGCAGTCAGTTATCCTGGAAACAGGGTGGTTAGTTACCCCGGAAACAGGGTGATCAGTTATCCTGGAAACTGGGCGGTCAGTTACCCCGGAAACAGGGCAGTCAGTTATCCCAGAAACAGGGTGATCAGTTACCCTGGAAACAGGGCCGTAAGTTAGCCTGGATACAGGGCGGTCAGTCACCCTGGATATAGATTAGTCAGTTACCCCAGAAACAGGGTGATCAGTTATCCTGGAAACAGGGCAGTAAGTTAGCCTGGAAATAGGGCAGTCAGTTACCCCGGAAACAGGGCTGTCAGTTATACCGGAAACAGGGTGATCAGTTACCCTGAAACAGGGCAGTCTGTTACCCCGGAAACAGGGCAGTCAGTTACCCTGGAAACAGGGCCGTCTGTTATTCTGGAAACAGTGCAGTCAGTTACCCCGGAAACAGGGCGGTCAGTTGCCCTGGAAACAGGGTGATCAGTTACACAGGAAACAGGGAGATCAGTTACCCTGGAAACAGGGCAGTCAGTTACCCCAGAAAAAGGGTGATCAGTTACCCTGGAAACAGGGTGATCAGTTACCCTGGAAACAGGGCAGTCAGTTACCCGGAAACAGGGTGATCAGTTACCCCGGAAACAGGGAGATCAGTTACCCTGGAAACAGGGCAGTCAGTTATCCTGGAAATAGGGCGGTCAGTTACCCCGGAAACAGGGCATTCAGTTAACCGGGAAAAAGGGCAGTCAGTTATCCCAGAAACAGGGCGGACAGTTACCCCGGAAACAGAGCGCTCGGTTATCCCGGAAACAGGGTGATCAATTACCCTGGAAACAGGGCAGTCAATTATCCCGGAAACAGGGCAGTCAGTTATCCCGGAAACAGGGTGATCAGTTACCCTGGAAACTGGGCAGTCAGTTACCCTGGAAACAGGGCAGTCAGTTATCCCGGAAAAAGGGCAGTCAGTTACCCTGGAAACTGGGCAGTCAGTTACCCTGGAAACAGGGCAGTCAGTTATCCCGGAAAAAGGGTGATCAGTTACCCTGGAAACAGGGCAGAATGTTATCCCGGAAACAGGGCAGTCAGTTATCCCGGAAAAAGGGTCATCAGTTACCCTGGAAACTGGACAGTCAGTTACCCTGGAAACAGGGCTGTCAGTTACCCCGGAAACATGGCAGTCAGTTACCCCGGAAACTGGGCAGTCAGTTCCCGTGGAAACAGGGCAGTCAGTCACCCAGGAAACAGGTTAGTCAGTTACGCCGGAAACTGGGTGATCAGTTACCCCGGAAACAGGGCAGTCAGTTCACCTGGAAACAGGGCAGTCAGTTACCCTGGAAACAGGGCAGTCAGTTACCCTGGAAACAGGGCAGTCATTTATCCTGGAAACAGGGCGGTCAGTTACCCCGGAAACAGGGAGATCAGTTACCCCGGAAACAGGGCAGTCAGTTACCCTAGAAACAGGGCAGTCAGTTATCCTGGAAACAGGGCAGTCAGTTACCCTGGAAACAGGGCAGTCAGTTATCCTGGAAACAGGTTGGTCAGTTACCCCGGAAACAGGGCAGTCAGTTTCCCCGGAAACAGGGCGGTCAGTAACCCTGGAAACAGATTAGTCAGTTACCCCAGAAACAGGGTGATCAATTATCCTGGAAACAGGGCCGTCAGTTACTCTGGAAACAGGGTGATCAGTTACCCTGGAAACAGGGCAATCAGTTACCCTGGAAACAGGGCAGTCAGTTACCCCGGAAACAGGGTGATCAGTTACCCCGGAAACAGGGCAATCAGTTACCCTGGAAACAGGACAGCCAGTTATCCCGGAAACAGGGCAGTGAGTTACCCCGGAAACACGGCGGTCAGTTACCCTGGAAACAGGGCAGTCAGTTACCCCTGAAACAGGGTGATCTGTTACCCTGCAAACTGGGCAGTCAGTTACCCTGGAAACACGGTGAACTGTTACCCTGGAAACTGGGCAGTCAGTTACCCTAGAAACAGGGCAGTCAGTTACCCCGTAAACAGGGTGGTCAGTTACCCTGGAAACAGGGCAGAAAGATACCCTGGAAACAGGGCAGTCAGTTATCCCAGAAACAGGGCAGTCAGTTAACCTGGAAACAGGGCAGTCAGTTACCCTGGAAACAGGGCAATCAGTTATCCCGGAAACAGTGTGATCAGTTACCCTGGAAACTGGGCAGTCAGTTACCCTGGAAACAGGGCTGTCAGGTATCCCGGAAACAGGGTGGTCAGTTACCCTGGAAACAGGGCAGTCAGTTACCCTGGAAACAGGGCGGTCAGTTATCCCAGAAACAGGGCAGTCAGTTATCCCGGAAAAAGGGCTGTCAGTTACCCCGGAAACAGGGTGATCAGTTATCCCGGAAACAGGGGGGACAGTTATCCTGGAAACATGGTGATCAGTTATCCCGGAAACAGGGCTGTCAGTTATCCCGGAAACAGGGTGATCAGTTACCCTGGAAACTGGGCAGTCAGTTACCCTGGAAACAGGGCAGTCAGTTACCCTGGAAACAGGGTAGTCAGTTATCCTGGAAACAGGGCAGACAGTTATCCTGGAAACAGGGCGTTCAGTTGCCCCGGAAACAGGGAGATCAGTTACCCCGGAAACAATGCGGTCAGTTACCCTGGAAACAGGGCAGTCAGTTACCCTGGAGACAGGGCAGTCAGTTAACCTGGAAACAGGGCAGTCAGTTGTCCTGGAAACAGGGCGGTCAGTTATCCTGGAAACAGGGCGGTCAGTTACCCCTGAAATAGGGCGATCAGTTACCCTGGAAACAGGGTGATCAGTTACCCTGGAAACAGGGCAGTCAGTTACCCCAGAAAAAGGGCAGTCAGTTACCCCAGAAACAGGGCGGACACTAAACCTGGAAACAGATTACTCAGTTTCCCCTGAAGCAGGGTGATCAGTTATCCTGGAAACAGGGCGGTCAGTTACCCCGGAAATAGGGCAGTTTTTTACCCTGGAAGCAGGGCACACAGTTATCCCGGAAACAGGGTGGTCTGTTACCCTGGAAACAGGGCAGTCAGTTATCCTGGAAACAGTGCGGTCAGTTAGCCGGAAAAAGGGCGGTCAGTTACCCTGGAAACAGGGCAGTCAGTTACCTCGGAAACAGGGCGGTCAGTTAGCCTGGAAACAGGGCAGTCATTTACCCCGGAATCAGGGTGAACTGTTACCCTGGAAACAGGGCAGTCAGTTACCCCAGAAACAGGGCGGTCAGTTACCCTGGAAACAGGGCAGTCAGCTACCCCGGAAACAGGTTGATCAGTTACCCCGGAAACAGGGTGAACAGTTACCCTGGAAACAGGGCAGTCAGTTACACCGGAAACAGGGCGGTCAGTTGCCCTGGAAACCAGGCAGTCATTTACCCTGGAAACAGGGCAGTCAGTTATCCCGGAAACAGGGCAGTCAGTTACCCTGGAAACAGAGCGGTCTGTTATCCCGAAAAATGGCGGTCAGTTATCTCGGAAACAGGGCGATCAGTTATCCCGGAAACATGGCAGTCAGTTATCCCGGAAACAGGACGGTCAGTTACCCCGCAAACAGGGTGATCAGTTACCCTGGAAACAGGGTGATCAGTTATCCCGGATACTGGGCAGTCAGTTACCCTGGAAAATGGACGATCAGTCACCCCAGAAATAGGTCATCGGTTACCCCGGAAACAGGGCAGTTTACCCGGAAACAGGGCGGTCAATTATCCCGGAAACAGGGCAGTCAGTTACCCCGGAAGCAGGGCCGTCAGTTATCACAGAAACAGGGCAGTCAGTTATCCCGGAAACAGGGTGATCAGTTACCCTGGAATCAGGGCAGTCAGTTAATCTGGAAACAGGGCAGTCAGTTTCCCTGGAAACATGGCAGTCAGTTATCCCGGAAACAGGGCGGTCAGATACCCCAGAAACAGGGCGGGCTGTTACCCTGGAAACAGGGCAGTCAGTTATCCTGGAAACAGGGTGGTCAGTTACCCTGGAAACAGGGCGGTCAGTAACCCTGGAAACAGGGCAGGCAGTGACCCCGGAAACAGTGCGGTCTGTTAACCTGGAAACAGGGCGGTCAGTTACCCCAGTAACAGGGTGATCAGTTACCCTGGAAACTGGGCAGTCAGTTACCCTGGAAACAGGGCTGTCAGTTATCCCGGAAACAGGGCGGTCAGTTACCCTGGCAACAGGGCTGTCAGTTATCCCGGAAACAGGGCAGTCAGTTACTCTGGAAACAGGGCAGTCAGTTATCCCAGAAACGGGGCAGTCAGTTATCCCGGAAACAGGGCTGTCAGTTATCCCGGAAACAGGGTGATCAATTATCCCGGAAACAGGGTGGTCAGTTATCCTGGAAACATGGTGATCAGTTATCCCGGAAACAGGGCTGTCAGTTATCCCGGAAACAGGATGATCAGTTACCCTGGAAACTGGGCAGTCAGTTACCCTGGAAACAGGGCAGTCAGTTATCCTGGAAACAGGGCAGACAGTTGTCCTGGAAACAGGGTGGTCAGTTACCCCAGAAATAGGGCAGTCAGTTATCCCGGAAACAGGGCTGTCAGTTACCCTGGAAACAGGGCAGTCAGTTACCCTGGAAACTGGGCTGTCAGTTATCCCGGAAACAGGGTGATCAGTTACCCTGGAAACTGGGCAGTCAGTTACCCTGGAAACAGGGCAGTCAGTTACCATGGAAACAGGGCAGTCAGTTATCCTGGAAACAGGGCAGACTGTTATCCTGGAAACAGGGCGGTCAGTTACCCCGGAAATAGGGCGGTCAGTTATCCTGGAAACAGGGCGTTCAGTTGCCCCGGAAACAGGGAGATCAGTTACCCCGGAAACAGGGCACTCAGTTACCCTGGAAACAGGGCAGTCAGTTACACAGGAAACAGGGCGGTCAGTTGCCCTGGAAACCAGGCAGTAATTTACCCTGGAAACAGGGCAGTCAGTTATCCCGGAAACAGGGCGGTCAGTTACCCTGGAAACAGAGCGGTCTGTTATCCCGAAAAAGGGCGGTCAGTTATCTCGGAAACAGGGCGGTCAGTTACCCCGCAAACAGGGTGATCCGTTACCCTGGAAACAGGGTGATCAGTTATCCCGGAAACAGGGCAGTCAGTTACCCTGGAAAATGGGCGATCAGTTACCACGGAAATTGGTCATCGGTTACCCCGGAAACAGAGCAGTTTACCCGGAAACAGGGCGGTCAATTATCCCGGAAACAGGGCAGTCAGTTACCCCGGAAGCAGGGCGGTCAGTTACCCTGGAAACAGGGCAGTCAGTTACCCTGGAAACAGGGCAGTCAGTTATCACGGAAACAGGCAGTCAGTTATCCCGGAAACAGGGTGATCAGTTACCCTGGAATCAGGGCAGTCAGTTAATCTGGAAACAGGGCAGTCAGTTTCCCTGGAAACATGGCAGTCAGTTATCCCGGAAACAGGGTGGTCAGATATACCAGAAACAGGGCGGGCAGTTACTCTGGAAACAGGGCAGTCAGTTAACCTGGAAACAGGGTGGTCAGTTACCCTGGAAACAGGGCGGTCAGTAACCCTGGAAACAGGGCAGACAGTCACCCCTGAAACAGTGCGGTCATTTAACCTGTAAACAGGGCGGTCAGTTACCCCAGAAACAGGGTGATCAGTTACCCTGGAAACTGGGCAGTCAGTTACCCTGGAAACAGGGCTGTCAGTTATCCCGGAAACAGGGCGGTCAGTTACCCTGGAAACAGGGCAGTCAGTTACCCTGGAAACAGGGCAGTCAGTTATCCCAGAAACAGGGCAGTCAGTTATCCCGGAAACAGGGCTGTCAGTTATCCCGGAAACAGGGTGATCAGTTATCCCGGAAACAGTGGGGTCAGTTATCCTGGAAACATGGTGATCATTTATCCCGGAAACAGGGCTGTCAGTTGTACCGGAAACAGGGCGCTCAGTTACCCTGGAAACAGGGCAGTCAGTTACCCTGGAGACAGGGCAGTCAGTTAACCTGGAAACAGGGCAGTCAGTTGTCCTGGAAACAGGGCGGTCAGTTATCCTGGAAACAGGGCGGTCAGTTACCCCTGAAATACGGCAGTCAGTTACCCTGGAAACAGGGTGATCAGTTGTCCTGGTAAAAGGGCAGTCAGTTACCCCGGAAACAGGGCAGTCAGTTACGCTGGAAACAGGGCAGTCAGTTATCCCGGAAACAGGGCAGTCAGTTATCCCGGAAACAGGGTGATCAGTTACCCTGGAAACAGGGCAGTCAGTTACCCCGGAAACAGGGCGGTCAGTTACCCTGGAAACAGCGCAGCCAGTTATCCCGGAAACAGGGTGATCATTTACCCTGGAAACAGGGCAGTCAGTTACCCTGGAAACAGGGCAGTCAGTTACCCCAGAAATAGGGCAGTCAATTACCCTGGAAACTGGGCAGTCAGTTACCCTGGAAACAGGGGAATCAGTTATCCCGGAAACAGGGTGATCAGTTACCCTGGAAACTGGGCAGTCAATTACCCTGGAAACAGGGCAGTCAGTTACCCCAGAAACAGGGCAGTCAGTTACCCTGGAAACAGGGCGGTCAGTTATCCTGGAAACAGGGCAGTAAGTTATCTCCAGTGAGAGACAGTGCCTGTGGAAGTTTATCCCATTCAGAGTCAGTGCCTGTGGAAGTGTACCCCACTGAGAGTCAGTGCCTGTGGATGTTTACCCCATTCAGAGTCAGTGCCTGTGGAAGTGTACCCCAGTGCCAGTCATTGCCTGTGGAAGTTTACCCCATTCAGAGTCAGTGCCTGTGGAAGTGCACCCAAGTGAGGGTCAGTGCCTGTGGACGTTTACCCCATTCAGATTCAGTGCCTGTGGAAGTGTACCCCATTCAGAGTCAGTGCCTGTGGAAGTGCACCCCAGTGAGAGTCAGTCCCTGTGGAACTGGACCCGAGTGTGTGGCAGTGCCTGTGGAAGATTACCCCATTCAGAGTCAATGCCGGTGGAAGAGGACTCCAGTGAGAGTAAGTGCATGTGGAAGTATACCCCATTCAGAGACAGTGACTGTGGAAGTGTACCCCAGTGAGAGACAGTGCCTTTGGAAGTGTACCCCAGTCAGAGTCAGTGCCTGTCGAAGTGTACACCACTGAGAGTCATTGCCTGTAGAACTGTAACCAACTCAGAGTCAGTGACTTTGGAAGTTTACCCCATTCAGAGTCAATGCATGTGGATGTTTACCCCATTCAGAGTCAGTGCCTGTGGAAGTGTACCCCAGTGAGAGTCCTTGCCTGTGGAAGTTGACCCCATTCAGTGTCATTGCCTGTGGAAGTGCACCCCAGTGAGGGTCAGTGCCTGTGGAAGTTTACCCCATTCAGAGTAAGTGCCTGTGGAAGTGTACCCCAGTGAGAGTTAGTTCCTGTGGAAGTTTACCCCATTCAGTCAGTGCCTGTGGAAGTGTCCCCCAGTGAGAGTCAGTGCCTGTGGAAGAGTACCCAAGTGAGAATCATTATCTCCGGAAGTTTACGCCATTCAGAGTCAGTGCCTGTGGTATTTACCCCATTCAGATTCAGTGCCTGTGGAAGTGTACCCCAGTGAGAGTCAGTGCCTGTGGACGTTTACCCCAGTGAGAGTCATTGCCTCTAGAAATTTACGCCATTCAGAGTCAGTGCCTGTGGAAATGTCCCCAGTGAGAGTAAGTGCCTGTCGAAATGTACCCAAGTGAGAGTCATTGCCTGTGGAAGTTTACCCCATTCAGAGTCAGTGCCTGTGGAAGTGTACCCCAGTGACAGTCAGTGCCTGTGGAAGTTTATCCCATTCAGAGTCAGTGCCTGTGGAAGTTTACCCCAGTGAGAGTCAGTGCCTGTGGAAGTTTATCCCATTCAGATTCAGTGCCTGTAGACGTGTACCCCAGTGAGATTCAGTGGCTGGGGAGCGGCTCTCCATTAGGAATCACTGCCTATAGAAGTGTATCCCATTCAGAGTCAGTGCATGTGGAAAGGTACACCACTGAGAGTCAGTGCCTGCAGAAGTGCACCCAAGTGAGAGTCAGTGCCTGTAGAAGTGTACCCAAGTGAGAGTCAGTGCCAATGGAAATGTACCCCATTGAGAGTCAGTGCCTGTTGAAACGTACCCCAGTGAGAGTCAGTGCCTGTGGAAGTTTACCCCATTCAGAGTCAGTGTCTGTGGAAGTGTACCCCAGTGACAGTCAGTGCCTGTGGAAGTTTACCCCATTCAGAGTCAGTGCCTGTGGAAGTGCACCCAAGTGAGGGTCAGTGCCTGTGGAAGTGTACCCCAGTGAGAGTCAGTGCCTGTGGAAGTGTACCCCAGTGAGAGTCATTGCCTCTGGAAGTTTACCCCATTCAAAGTCAGTACCTGTGGATGTTTACACCATTCAGATTCAGTGCCTGTAGAAGTGTACCCCAGTTCGAGTCAGTGCCTAGGGAATGGTATCCAAGTGACAGCCAGAGCCTGTGGGACTGCACCCAGGTGAGAGACAGTGCCTGTGGAAGTGTACCCGAGTCAGAGTCAGTGCCTTTCGAAGTGTACCCCACTGAGAGTTAATACCTGTGGAACTGTAACCAATTCAGAGTCAGTGCCTGTGGAAGTTTACACACTCTGAGTCAGTGCCTGGGGAAGTTTACCCCATTCGGATTCAGTGCCAGTGGAAGTGTACCCCAGTGAGAGTCAATGCCTGTGGAAGTTGACCCCATTCAGAGTCAGTGCCTGTGTAAGTGTACCCCAGTGAGATTCAGTTCCTGTGGAAGTTTACCCCATTCAGATTCAGAGCCTGTAGAAGTTTACCCCATTCAGAGTCAGAGCCGGTGGAAGTTTACCCCATTCATAGTCAGTGCCTGAGGAAGTGTACCCCAGTGAGAGTCAGTGCCTTTGGAAGTTTTCCCCATTCCGAATCAGTGCCTGTGTAAGTGTACCCCAGTGAGATTCAGTGCATTTGGAAGTGTACCCCAGTCAGAGTCAGTGCCTGTGGAAGTTTAATCCATTCAGAGTCAATGCCTGTGGAAATGTACCCCAGTGAAAGTCAGTGCCTGTGGAGGTTTACCCCATTCAGATTCAGTACCTGTAGAAGTTAACCCCATTCAGATTCAGTGCATGTCGAAGTGTACCCCAGTTAGAGTCAGTGCCTGTGGAAGTTTACCCCATTCAGAGTCAGTGCATGTGTAAATGTACCCCAGTGAGAGTCAGTGCCTGTGGAAGTGCACTGCAGTGAGAGTCAGTGCCTGTGGAAGTTTACCCCATTCAGAGTCAGTGCCTGTGCAAGTTTACCCCATTCAGATTCAGTACCTCTAGAAGTTTACACCATTCAGATTCAGTGCCGATAGAAGTGTATCCCACTCAGAGTCAGTGCATGTGGAAATGTACACCAGTGAGAGTCAGTGCCTGTGGAAATGTACCCCAGTGAGAGTCAGTGCCTGCAGAAGAGTACCCAAGTGAGAGTCAGTGCCTGTAGAAGTTTACCCAGGTGAGAGTCAGTGCCTGTGGAAATGTACCCCTGTGAGAGTCAGTGCCTGTGGAAATGTACCCCAGTGAGAGTCAGTGCCTGAAGATGTGTACCCAAGTGAGAGTCAGTGCCTGTGGAAGTTTACCCCATTCAGATTCAGTGCCTGTGGAAGTGGACCCCAGTGAGAGTCAGTGCCTGTGGAAGTTTACCCCATTCAGAGTCAGTGCCTGTGGAAGTGTGCCCCAGTGAGAGTCAGTGCCAGTGGAAATGTACCCCTGTGAGAGTCAGTGCCGGTAGAAGTGTACCCCAGTGAGATTCAGTGGCTGGGGAGCGGCTCTCCATTAGGAGTGACTGCCTACAGAAGTGTACCCCATTCAGAGTCAGTGCACATGGAAAGGTGCACCAGTGAGAGTCAGTGCCTGCAGAAGAGTTCCCAAGTGAGAGTCAGTGCCTGTAGAAGTGTACCCAAGTGAGAGTCAGTGCCTGAAGAAGTGATCCCAAGTGAGAGTCGGTGCCTGTGGAAGTTTACCCCATTCAGATTCAGTGCCTGTGGAAGTGTACCCCAGTGAGAGTCAGTGCCTGTGGAAGTGTCCCCCAGTGAGAGTCCGTGCCTGTGGAAGTGTACCGCAGTGAGAGTCATTGCCTCTGGAAGTTTACCCCATTCAGAGTCAGTACCTGTGGATGTTTACGCCATTCAGATTCAGTGCCTGCAGAAGTGTACCCCATTCTGAGTCAGTGCCTGTGCAAGTGCACCCTATTGAGAGTCATTCCCTGTGGAACTGGACCCGAGTGAGTGTCAGTGCCTGTGGAAGATTACCCCATTCAGAGTCAATGCCTGTGGAAGTGTGCCCCAGTGAGAGACAGTGCCTTTGGAAGTGTACCCCAGTCACAGTCTGTGCCTGTCGAAGTGTCCCCCACTGAGAGCCATTGCCTGTGGAACTGTAACCAACTCAGAGTCAGTGATTGTGGAAGTTTACCCCATTCAGAGTCAATGCATGTGGAAGTTTACCCCATTCAGAGTCAGTGCCTGTGGAAGTGTTTCCCAGTGAGAGTCTTTGCCTGTGGAAGTTGACCCCATTCAGTGTCATTGCCTGTGGAATTGCACCCCAGTGAGGGTCAGTGCCTGTGGAAGTTTACCCCATTCAGAGTCAGTGCCTGTGGAAGTGGCCCCCAGTGAGAGTCAGTGCCTTTGGAAGAGTACCCAAGTGAGAATCATTACCTCTGGAAGTTTACGCCATTCAGAGTCTGTGCCTGTGGTATTTACCCCAGTGAGAGTCAGTGCCTGTGGACGTTTACCCCAGTGAGAGTCATTGCCTCTAGAAGTTTACGCCATTCAGAGTAAGTGCCTGTGGAAGTTTACCCCATTCAGAATCAGTGCCTGTGGAGGTGCACCCCAGTGAGAGTCAGTCCCTGTGGAACTGGACACGAGTGAGTGTCAGTGCCTGTGGAAGATTACCCCATTCAGAGTCAATGCCTGTGGAAGAGTACTCCAGTGAGAGTCAGTGCCTGTGGAAGATTACCCCATTCAGAGTCAATGCCTGTGGAAGAGTACTCCAGTGAGAGTCAGTGCCTGTGGAAGATTACCCCATTCAGAGTCAATGCCTGTGGAAGAGTACTCCAGTGAGAGTCAGTGCCTGTGGAAGTCTACCCCATTCAGAGACAGTGCCTGTGGAAGTGTACCCCAGTGAGTGACAGTGCCCGTGGAAGTGTACCCAATTCAGAGTCAGTGCCTGTCGAAGTGTGCCCCACTGAGAGTCATTGACTGTGGAGCTGTAACCAATTCAGAGTCAGTGCCTGTGGAAGTTTAACCCATTCAGATTCAGTGCCTGTGGAAGTGTACCCCATTCAGAGTCAGTGCCTGTGGAAGTTTACCCCATTCAGAGTCAGTGCCTGTAGAAGTTTACCCAAGTGAGAGTCAGTGCCTGCAGAAGTGTACCCAAGTGAGAGTCAGTGCCTGTGGAAATGTACCCCAGTGAGAGTCAGTGCCTGTAGAAGTTTACCCAAGTGAGAGTCAGTGCCTGTGGAAATGTACCCCAGCGACAGTCAGTGCCTGTGGAAATGTACCCCAGTGAGAGTCAGTGCCTGTGGAAATGCACCCAAGTGAGAGTCAGTGCCTGTGGAAGTTGACCCCATTCAGAGTCAGTGCCTGTGGAAGTTTACCCCAGTGAGAGTCAGTGCCTGTGGATGTTAACCCCATTCAGATTCAGTGCCTGTAGAAGTGCACCCCAGTGAGATTCAGTGGCTGGGGAGTGGCTCTCCATTAGGAGTCACTGCCTAAAGAAGTGTTTCCCATTCAGAGTCAGTGCATGTGGAAAGGTACACCAGTGAGAGTCAGTGCCTGCAGAAGTGTACCCAAGTGAGAGTCAGTGCCTGCAGAAGTGTACCCAAGTGAGAGTCAGTGCCAATGGAAATGTACCCCAGTGAGAGTCAGTGTGTGTTGAAATGTACCCCAGTGAGTGTTAGTGCCTGTGGAAATGTACCCCAGTGAGAGTCAGTGCCAGTGGAAATGTACCCCAGTGAGAGTCAGTGCCTGAAGAAGTGTACCCAAGTGAGAGTCAGTGCCTGTGGAAGTTTACCCCATTCAGATTCAGTGCCTGTGGAAGTGTCCCCCAGTGAAAATCAGTGCCTGTGGATGTTTACCCCATTCAGAGTCAGTGCCCGTGGAAGTGCACCCAAGTCTGGGTCAGTGCCTGTGGAAGTTTATCCCATTCAGAGTCAGTGCCTGTGGAAGTGTACCACAGTGAGAGTCAGTGCCTGTGGAAGTGTACCCCAGTGAGAGTTATTGCCTCTGGAAGTTTACCCCATTCAAAGTCAGTACCTGTGGATGTTTACGCCATTCAGATTCAGTGCCTGTTGAAGTGTACCCCATTCAGAGTCTGTGCCTGTGGAAGTTTACCCCATTCAGAGTCAGTGCCTGTTGAAGTGCACCCCAGTGAGAGTCAGTGCCTGTGGAAGTTTACCCCATTCAGAGTCAGTGCCTGTTGAAGTGCACCCCAGTGAGAGTCAGTGCCTGTGGAAGTTTACCCAAGTGAGAGTCACTGCCTGCAGAAGTGTACCCCAGTTCGAGTCAGTGCCTAGGGAACGGTATCCAAGTGACAGCTAGAGCCTGTGGGACTGCACCCCAGTGAGAGACAGTGCCTGTGGAAGTGTACCCCAGTCAGAGTCAATGCCTGTCGAAGAGTACCCCACTGAGAGTTATTGCCTGTGGACCTGTAACCAATTCAGAGTCAGTGCCTGTGGAAGTTTACACATTCAGAGTCAGTTCCTGGGGAAGTTTACCCCATTCAGATTCAGTGCCTGTGGAAGTGTACCCCAGTGAGAGTAAGTGCCTGTGGAAGTATACCCCATTCGGATTCAGTGCCAGTGGAAGTGTACGCCATTCAGAGTCAATCCCTGTGGATGTTTACCCCATTCAGAGTCAGTGCATGTGGAAGTGTGCACCAAAGAGAGTCTTTGCCTGTGGAAGTTGACCCCATTTAGTGTCATTGCCTGTGGAAGTGCATGCAAGTGAGTGTCAGTGCCTGTGGAAGTTTACCCCATTCAGAGTCAGTGCCTGTGGAAGTGTCCCCCAGTGAGATTCAGTGCCTGTGGAAGAGAACCCCAGTGAGAGTCATTGCCTCTGGAAGTTTACGCCATTCAGATTCTGTGCCTGTGGAAGTGTACCCCAGTGAGAGTCAGTGCCTGTGGACGTTTACCCCAGTGAGAGTCATTGCCTCTAGAAGTTTACGCCATTCAGAATCAGTGCCTGTGGAAGTTTACCTCATTCAGATTCAGTGCCTGTGGAAGATTACCCCATTCAGAGTCAGTGCCTGTGGAAGCTTACCCCATTCAGATTCAGTGCCTGTGGAAATGTCCCCCAGTGAGAGTCAGTGCCTGTGGAAGTTTACCCCATTCAGATTCAGTACCTGTAGAAGTTTACCCCATTCAGATGCAGTGCCTGTCGAAGTTTACCCCATTCAAAGTCAGTGCCTGTGGAACTTTACCCCAATCAGAGTCAGTACCTGTGGAAGTGTACCCCAGTGAGAGTCAGTGCCTTTGGAAGTTCACCACATACAGATTCAGTGCCTGTGTAAGTGTACCCCAGTGAGAGTCAGTGCCTGTGGAAGTGCACCCCAGTGAGAGTCAGTGCCTGTGGAAGTTTACCCCATTCAGATTCAGTAACTGTAGAAGTTTACCCCATTCATATTCAGTGCCTCTAGACGTTTACCCCATTCAGAGTCAGTGCCTGTGGAAGTGTACCCCATTCAGAGTCAGTGCCTGAGGAGGTTTACCCCATTCAGAGTCAGTGACTGTGGAAATGTACCCCAGTGAGAGTCAGTGCCTGTAGAAGTGTACCCAAGTGAGATTCATTGCCTGTAGAAGTGTACCCAAGTGAGAGTCAGTGCCTGTGGATATTTACCCAAGTGAGAGTCAGTGCCTGTGGAACTGCACTTCAGAGAGAGTCAGTGCCGGTAGAAATTTGCCCCATTCAGATTCAGTGCCTGTGGAAGTGTACCCCATTCAGAGTCAGTGCCTGTGGAAGTTTACCCCATTCAGAGTCAGTGCCTGTAGAAGCGTACCCAAGTGAGAGTCAGTGCCTGCAGAAGTGTACCCAAGTGAGAGTCAGTGCCTGTGGAAATGTACCCCAGTGAGAGTCAGTGCCTGTAGAAGTTTACCCAAGTGAGATTCAGTGCCTGTTGAAATGTACCCCAGCGACAGTCAGTGCCTGTGGAAATGTACCCCATTGAGAGTCAGTGCCTGTGGAAATGCACCCAAGTGAGAGTCAGTGCCTGCAGAAGTGTACCCAAGTGAGAGTCAGTGCCAATGGAAATGTACCCCAGTGAGAGTCAGTGCGTGTTGAAATGTACCCCAGTGAGAGTCAGTGCCTGAAGAAGTGTACCCAAGTGAGAGTCAGTGCCTGTGGAAGTTTACCCCATTCAGATTCAGTGCCTGTGGAAGTGTCCCCCAGTGAAAATCAGTGCCTGTGGATGTTTACCCCATTCAGAGTCAGTGCCCGTGGAAGTGCACCCAAGTGTGGGTCAGTGCCTGTGGAAGTTTATCCCATTCAGAGTCAGTGCCTGTGGAAGTGTACCACAGTGAGAGTCAGTGCCTGTGGAAGTGTACCCCAGTGAGAGTCATTGCCTCTGGAAGTTTTCCCCATTCAAAGTCAGTACCTGTGGATGTTTACGCCATTCAGATTCAGTGCCTGTTGAAGTGTACCCCATTCAGAGTCTGTGCCTGTGGAAGTTTACCCCATTCAGAGTCAGTGCCTGTTGAAGTGCACCCCAGTGAGAGTCAGTGCCTGTGGAAGTTTACCCCATTCAGAGTCAGTGCCTGTTGAAGTGCACCCCAGTGAGAGTCAGTGCCTGTGGAAGTTTACCCAAGTGAGAGTCACTGCCTGCAGAAGTGTACCCCAGTTCGAGTCAGTGCCTAGGGAACGGTATCCAAGTGACTGCTAGAGCCTGTGGGACTGCACCCCAGTGAGAGACAGTGCCTGTGGAAGTGTACCCCAGTCAGAGTCAATGCCTGTCGAAGAGTACCCCACTGAGAGTTATTGCCTGTGGACCTGTAACCAATTCAGAGTCAGTGCCTGTGGAAGTTTACACATTCAGAGTCAGTGCCTGGGGAAGTTTACCCCATTCAGATTCAGTGCCTGTGGAAGTGTACCCCAGTGAGAGTAAGTGCCTGTGGAAGTATACCCCATTCGGATTCAGTGCCAGTGGAAGTGTACGCCATTCAGAGTCAATCCCTGTGGATGTTTACCCCATTCAGAGTCAGTGCATGTGGAAGTGTGCACCAAAGAGAGTCTTTGCCTGTGGAAGTTGACCCCATTTAGTGTCATTGCCTGTGGAAGTGCATGCAAGTGAGTGTCAGTGCCCGTGGAAGTTTACCCCATTCAGAGTCAGTGCCTGTGGAAGTGTCCCCCAGTGAGATTCAGTGCCTGTGGAAGAGAACCCCAGTGAGAGTCATTGCCTCTGGAAGATTACGCCATTCAGATTCTGTGCCTGTGGAAGTGTACCCCAGTGAGAGTCAGTGCCTGTGGACGTTTACCCCAGTGAGAGTCATTGCCTCTAGAAGATTACGCCATTCAGAATCAGTGCCTGTGGAAGTTTACCCCATTCAGATTCAGTGCCTGTGGAAGATTACCCCATTCAGAGTCCGTGCCTGTGGAAGCTTACCCCATTCAGATTCAGTGCCTGTGGAAATGTCCCCCAGTGAGAGTCAGTGCCTGTGGAAGTTTACCCCATTCAGATTCAGTACCTGTAGAAGTTTACCCCATTCAGATGCAGTGCCTGTCGAAGTTTACCCCATTCAAAGTCAGTGCCTGTGGAACTTTACCCCATTCAGAGTCAGTACCTGTGGAAGTGTACCCCAGTGAGAGTCAGTGCCTTTGGAAGTTCACCACATACAGATTCAGTGCCTGTGTAAGTGCACCCCAGTGAGAGTCAGTGCCTGTGGAAGTGCACCCCAGTGAGAGTCAGTGCCTGTGGAAGTTTACCCCATTCAGATTCAGTAACTGTAGAAGTTTACCCCATTCATATTCAGTGCCTCTAGACGTTTACCCCATTCAGAGTCAGTGCCTGTGGAAATGTACCCCAGTGAGAGTCAGTGCCTGTAGAAGTGTACCCAAGTGAGATTCAGTGCCTGTAGAAGTGTACCCAAGTGAGAGTCAGTGCCTGTGGATATTTACCCAAGTGAGAGTCAGTGCCTGTGGAACTGCACCTCAGAGAGAGTCAGTGCCGGTAGAAATTTGCCCCATTCAGATTCAGTGCCTGTGGAAGTGTACCCCATTCAGAATCAGTGCCTGTGGAAGTTTACCCCATTCAGAGTCAGTGCCTGTAGAAGCGTACCCAAGTGACAGTCAGTGCCTGCAGAAGTGTACCCAAGTGAGAGTCAGTGCCTGTGGAAATGTACCCCAGTGAGAGTCAGTGCCTGTAGAAGTTTACCCAAGTGAGAGTCAGTGCCTGTGGATATTTACCCCATTCAGCTTCAGTACCTGTAGATGTTAACCCCATTCAGATTCAGTGCCTGTAGAAGTGCACCCCAGTGAGATTCAGTGGCTGGGGAGCGGCTCTCCATTAGGAGTCACTGCCTATAGAAATGTATCCCATTCAGAGTCAGTGCATGTGGAAAGGTACACCAGTGAGAGTCAGTGCCTGCAGAAGTGTACCCAAGTGAGAGTCAGTGCCTGTGGAAGTGTACCCAAGTGAGAGTCAGTGCCAATGGAAATGTACCCCAGTGAGAGTCAGTGCGTGTTGAAATGTACCCCAGTGAGTGTTAGTGCCTGTGGAAATGTACCCCAGTGAGAGTCAGTGCCTGTGGAAATGTACCCCAGTGAGATTCAGTGCCTGAAGAAGTGTACCCAAGTGAGAGTCAGTGCCTGTGGAAGTTTACCCCATTCAGATTCAGTGCCTGTGGAAGTGTCCCCCAGTGAAAATCAGTGCCTCTGGATGTTTACCCCATTCAGAGTCAGTGCCCGTGGAAGTGCACCCAAGTGAGGGTCAGTGCCTGTGGAAGTTTATCCCATTCAGAGTCAGTGCCTGTGGAAGTGTACCGCAGTGAGAGTCAGTGCCTGTGGAAGTGTACCCCAGTGAGAGTCATTGCCTCTGGAAGTTTACCCCATTCAAAGTCAGTACCTGTGGATGTTTATGCCATTCACATTCAGTGCCTGTTGAAGTGTACCCCATTCAGAGTCTGTGCCTGTGGAAGTTTACCCCATTCAGAGTCAGTGCCTGTTGAAGTGCACCCCAGTGAGTGTCAGTACCTGTGGAAGTTTACCCCATTCAGAGTCAGTGCCTGTTGAAGTGCACCCCAGTGAGAGTCAGTGCCTGTGGAAGTTTACCCAAGTGAGAGTCAGTGCCTGCAGAAGTGTACCCCAGTTCGAGTCAGTGCCTAGGGAACGGTATCCACGTGACAGCTAGAGCCTGTGGGACTGCACCCCAGTGAGAGACAGTGCCTGTGGAAGTGTACCCCAGTCAGAGTCAATGCCTGTCGAAGAGTACCCCACTGAGAGTTATTTCCTGTGGACCTGTAACCAATTCAGAGTCAGTGCCTGTGGAAGTTTACACATTCAGAGTCAGTGCCTGTGGAAGTGTACCCCAGTGAGAGTAAGTGCCTGTGGAAGTATACCCCATTCGGATTCAGTGCCAGTGGAAGTGTACCCCAGTGAGAGTCAATGCCTGTGGATGTTTACCCCATTCAGTGTCAGTGCATGTGGAAGTGTGCACCAAAGAGAGTCTTTGCCTGTGGAAGTTGACCCCATTCAGTGTCATTGCCTGTGGAAGTGCATCCAAGTGAGTGTCAGTGCCTGTGGAAGTTTACCCCATTCAGAGTCAGTGCCTGTGGAAGTGTACCCCAGTGAGAGTCAGTGCCTGTGGACGTTTACCCCAGTGAGAGTCATTGCCTCTAGAAGTTTAGGCCATTCAGAATCAGTGCCTGTGGAAGTTTACCCCATTCAGATTCAGTGCCTGTGGAAGATTACCCCATTCAGAGGCAGTGCCTGTGGAAGCTTACCCCATTCAGATTCAGTGCCTGTGGAAGTGTCCCCCAGTGAGAGTCAGTGCCTGTGGAAGTTTACCGCATTCAGATTCAGTACCTGTAGAAGTTTACCCCATTCAGATGCAGTGCCTGTCGAAGTTTGCCCCATTCAAAGTCAGTGCCTGTGGAAGTTTACCCCATTCAGAGTCAGTACCTGTGGAAGTGTTCCCCAGTGAGAGTCAGTGCCTTTGGAAGTTTACCCCATACAGAGTCAGTGCCTGTGTAAGTGTACCCCAGTGAGAGTCAGTGCCTGTGGAAGTGTACCCCAGTGAGAGTCAGTGCCTGTGGAAGTTTACCCCATTCAGATTCAGTAACTGTAGAAGTTCACCCCATTCATATTCAGTGCCTCCAGTCGTTTACCCCATTCAGAGTCAGTGCCTGTGGAGGTTTACCCCATTCAGAGTCAGTGCCTGTGGAAATGTACTCCAGTGAGAATCAGTGCCTGTAGAAGTGTACCCAAGTGAGATTCAGTGCCTGTAGAAGTGTACCCAAGTGAGAGTCAGTGCCTGTGGATATTTACCCAAGTGAGAGTCAGTGCCTGTGGAACTGTACCTCAGAGAGAGTCAGTGCCGGTAGAAATTTGCCCCATTCAGAGTCAGAGCCTGTGGAAGTGTACCCCAGTGAGAGTCAGTGCCTGTGGAAGTTTACGCCATTCAGATTCAGTGCCTGTGGAAGTGTACTCCAGTGAGAGTCAGTGCCTGTGGAAGTTTACCCCATTCAGAGTCAGTGCCTGTGGAAGTGTACCCCAGTCAGAGTCAGTGCCTGTCGAAGTTTACCCCACTGAGAGTCATTGCCTGTGGAACTGTAACCAATTCAGAGTCAGTGCCTGTGGAAGTCTACCCCAGTGCGAGTAAATGCCTGTGGAAGTTTTCCCCATTCAGATTCAGTGCCTGTGGAAGTGTACGCCTGTGAGAGTCAATGCCTGTGGAAGTTTACCACATTCAGAGTCAGTGCCTGTGGAACTGGACCCCTGTGAGAGTCAGTGCCTGTAGGAGTGTACCCCAGTGAGATTCAGTGGCTGGGAAGCGGCTCTCCATTAAGAGTCACTGCCTATGGAAGTGTTCCCCACTCAGAGTCAGTGCATGTGGAAATGTACCCCAGTGAGAGTCAGTGCCTGCGGAAATGTACGCCAGTGAGAGTCAGTGCCTGTGGAAATGCACCCCAGTGAGAGTCAGTGCCTGTGAAAATGTACCCCAGTGAGTGTCAGTGCCTGCAGAAGTGCACCCAGGTGAGGGTCAGTGCCTGTGGAAGTTTACCCCTTTCAGACTCAGTGCCTGTGGAAGTTTTCCCCATTCAGATTCAGTACCTGCAGAAGTTTATCCCATTCAGAGTCAGTGCCTGTGGAAGTGTACCACAGTGAGAGTCAGTGCCTGTGGAAGTGTACCCCAGTGAGAGTCATTGCCTCTGGAAGTTTACCCCATTCAAAGTCAGTACCTGTGGATGTTTACGCCATTCAGATTCAGTGCCTGTTGAAGTGTACCCCATTCAGAGTCTGTGCCTGTGGAAGTTTACCCCATTCAGAGTCAGTGCCTGTTGAAGTGCACCCCAGTGAGAGTCAGTGCCTGTGGAAGTTTACCCCATTCAGAGTCAGTGCCTGTTGAAGTGCACCCCAGTGAGAGTCAGTGCCTGTGGAAGTTTACCCAAGTGAGAGTCAGTGCCTGCAGAAGTGTACCCCAGTTCGAGTCAGTGCCTAGGGAACGGTATCCAAGTGACAGCTAGAGCCTGTGGGACTGCACCCCAGTGAGAGACAGTGCCTGTGGAAGTGTACCCCAGTCAGAGTCAATGCCTGTCGAAGAGTACCCCACTGAGAGTTATTGCCTGTGGACCTGTAACCAATTCAGAGTCAGTGCCTGTGGAAGTTTACACATTCAGAGTCAGTGCCTGGGGAAGTTTACCCCATTCAGATTCAGTGCCTGTGGAAGTGTACCCCAGTGAGAGTAAGTGCCTGTGGAAGTATACCCCATTCGGATTCAGTGCCAGTGGAAGTGTACCCCAGTGAGAGTCAATGCCTGTGGATGTTTACCCCATTCAGAGTCAGTGCATGTGGAAGTGTGCACCAAAGAGAGTCTTTGCCTGTGGAAGTTGACCCCATTCAGTGTCATTGCCTGTGGAAGTGCATCCAAGTGAGTGTCAGTGCCTGTGGAAGTTTACCCCATTCAGAGTCAGTGCCTGTGGAAGTGTACCCCAGTGAGAGTCAGTGCCTGTGGACGTTTACCCCAGTGAGAGTCATTGCCTCTAGAAGTTTACGCCATTCAGAATCAGTGCCTGTGGAAGTTTACCCCATTCAGATTCAGTGCCTGTGGAAGATTACCCCATTCAGAGGCAGTGCCTGTGGAAGCTTACCCCATTCAGATTCAGTGCCTGTGGAAGTGTCCCCCAGTGAGAGTCAGTGCCTGTGGAAGTTTACCCCATTCAGATTCAGTACCTGTAGAAGTTTACCCCATTCAGATGCAGTGCCTGTCGAAGTTTACCCCATTCAAAGTCAGTGCCTGTGGAAGTTTACCCCATTCAGAGTCAGTACCTGTGGAAGTGTTCCCCAGTGAGAGTCAGTGCCTTTGGAAGTTTACCCCATACAGAGTCAGTGCCTGTGTAAGTGTACCCCAGTGAGAGTCAGTGCCTGTGGAAGTGTACCCCAGTGAGAGTCAGTGCCTGTGGAAGTTTACCCCATTCAGATTCAGTAACTGTAGAAGTTTACCCCATTCATATTCAGTGCCTCTAGACGTTTACCCCATTCAGAGTCAGTGCCTGTGGAAGTGTACCCCATTCAGAGTCAGTGCCTGTGGAGGTTTACCCCATTCAGAGTCAGTGCCTGTGGAAATGTACCCCAGTGAGAATCAGTGCCTGTAGAAGTGTACCCAAGTGAGATTCAGTGCCTGTAGAAGTGTACCCAAGTGAGAGTCAGTGCCTGTGGATATTTACCCAAGTGAGAGTCAGTGCCTGTGGAACTGTACCTCAGAGAGAGTCAGTGCCGGTAGAAATTTGCCCCATTCAGAGTCAGAGCCTGTGGAAGTGTACCCCAGTGAGAGTCAGTGCCTGTGGAAGTTTACCCCATTCAGATTCAGTGCCTGTGGAAGTGTACTCCAGTGAGAGTCAGTGCCTGTGGAAGTTTACCCCATTCAGAGTCAGTGCCTGTGGAAGTGTACCCCAGTCAGAGTCAGTGCCTGTCGAAGTTTACCCCACTGAGAGTCATTGCCTGTGGAACTTTAACCCATTTCAGAGTCAGTGCCTGTGGAAGTCTACCCCAGTGCGAGTAAATGCCTGTGGAAGTTTTCCCCATTCAGATTCAGTGCCTGTGGAAGTGTACGCCTGTGAGAGTCAATGCCTGTGGAAGTTTACCACATTCAGAGTCAGTGCATGTGGAAGTGTACCCCAGTGAGAGTCAGTGCCTGTGGACGTTTACCCCAGTGAGAGTCATTGCCTCTAGAAGTTTATGCCATTCAGGATCAGTGCCTGTGGATGTTTACCCCATTCAGATTCAGTGCCTGTGGAAGATTACCCCATTCAGAGGCAGTGCCTGTGGAAGCTTACCCCATTCAGATTCAGTGCCTGTGGAAGTGTCCCCCAGTGAGAGTCAGTGCCTGTGGAAGTTTACCCCATTCAGATTCAGTACCTGTAGAAGTTTACCCCATTCAAAGTCAGTGCCTGTGGAAGTTTACCCCATTCAGAGTCAGTACCTGTGGAAGTGTACCCCAGTGAGAGTCAGTGCCTTTGGAAGTTTACCCCATACAGAGTCAGTGCCTGTGTAAGTGTACCCCAGTGAGAGTCAGTGCCTGTGGAAGTGTACCCCAGTGAGAGTCAGTGCCTGTGGAAGTTTACCCCATTCAGATTCAGTAACTGTAGAAGTTTACCCCATTCATATTCAATGCGTCTAGACGTTTACCCCATTCAGAGTCAGTGCCTGTGGAAGTGTACCCCATTCAGAGTCAGTGCCTGTGGAGGTTTACCCCATTCAGAGTCAGTGCCTGTGGAAATGTACCCCAGTGAGAATCATTGCCTGTAGAAGTGTACCCAAGTGAGATTCAGTGCCTGTAGAAGTGTACCCAAGTGAGAGTCAGTGCCTGTGGATATTTACCCAAGTGAGAGTCAGTGCCTGTGGAACTTTACCTCAGAGAGAGTCAGTGCCGGTAGAAATTTGCCCCATTCAGAGTCAGAGCCTGTGGAAGTGAACCCCAGTGAGAGTCAGTGCCTGTGGAAGTTTACCCCATTCAGATTCAGTGCCTGTGGAAGTGTACTCCAGTGAGAGTCAGTGCCTGTGGAAGTTTACCCCATTCAGAGTCAGTGCCTGTGGAAGTGTACCCCAGTCAGAGTCAGTGCCTGTCGAAGTTTACCCCACTGAGAGTCATTGCCTGTGGAACTGTAACCAATTCAGAGTCAGTGCCTGTGGAAGTCTACCCCAGTGCGAGTAAATGCCTGTGGAAGTTTTCCCCATTCAGATTCAGTGCCTGTGGAAGTGTACGCCTGTGAGAGTCAATGCCTGTGGAGGTTTACCACATTCAGAGTCAGTGCCTGTGGAACTGGACCCCTGTGAGAGTCAGTGCCTGTAGGAGTGTACCCCAGCGAGATTCAGTGGCTTGGAAGCGGCTCTCCATTAGGAGTCACTGCCTATGGAAGTGTACCCCACTCAGAGTCAGTGCATGTCGAAGTTTACCCCACTGAGAGTCATTGCCTGTGGAACTGTAACCAATTCAGAGTCAGTGCCTGTGGAAGTCTACCCCAGTGCGAGTAAATGCCTGTGGAAGTTTTCCCCATTCAGATTCAGTGCCTGTGGAAGTGTACGCCTGTGAGAGTCAATGCCTGTGGAAGTTTACCACATTCAGAGTCAGTGCCTGTGGAACTGGACCCCTGTGAGAGTCAGTGCCTGTAGGAGTGTACCCCAGTGAGATTCAGTGGCTTGGAAGCGGCTCTCCATTAGGAGTCACTGCCTATGGAAGTGTACCCCACTCAGAGTCAGTGCATGTGGAAATGTACCCCAGTGAGAGTCAGTGCCTGCGGAAATGTACGCCAGTGAGAGTCAGTGCCTGTAGAAGTGTACCCAAGTGAGAGTTAGTGCCTGTGGAAATGCACCCCAGTGAGAGTCAGTGCCTGTGAAAATGTACCCCAGTGAGTGTCAGTGCCTGCAGAAGTGCACCCAGGTGAGGGTCAGTGCCTGTGGAAGTTTACCCCTTTCAGACACAGTGCCTGTGGAAGTATACCCCATTCGGATTCAGTGCCAGTGGAAGTGTACCCCAGTGAGAGTCAATGCCTGTGGATGTTTACCCCATTCAGAGTCAGTGCATGTGGAAGTGTGCACCAAAGAGAGTCTTTGCCTGTGGAAGTTGACCCCATTCAGTGTCATTGCCTGTGGAAGTGCATCCAAGTGAGTGTCAGTGCCTGTGGAAGTTTACCCCATTCAGAGTCAGTGCCTGTGGAAGTGTACCCCAGTGAGAGTCAGTGCCTGTGGACGTTTACCCCAGTGAGAGTCATTTCCTCTAGAAGTTTATGCCATTCAGGATCAGTGCCTGTGGAAGTTTACCTCATTCAGATTCAGTGCCTGTGGAAGATTACCCCATTCAGATTCAGTGCCTGTGGAAGTGTCCCCCAGTGAGAGTCAGTGCCTGTGGAAGTTTACCCCATTCAGATTCAGTACCGGTAGAAGTTTACCCCATTCAGATGCAGTGCCTGTCGAAGTTTACCCCATTCAAAGTCAGTGCCTGTGGAAGTTTACCCCATTCAGAGTCAGTACCTGTGGAAGTGTACCCCAGTGAGAGTCAGTGCCTTTGGAAGTTTACCCCATACAGAGTCAGTGCCTGTGTAAGTGTACCCCAGTGAGAGTCAGTGCCTGTGGAAGTGTACCCCAGTGAGAGTCAGTGCCTGTGGAAGTTTACCCCATTCAGATTCAGTAACTGTAGAAGTTCACCCCATTCATATTCAATGCGTCTAGACGTTTACCCCATTCAGAGTCAGTGCCTGTGGAAGTGTACCCCATTCAGAGTCAGTGCCTGTGGAGGTTTACCCCATTCAGAGTCAGTGCCTGTGGAAATGTACCCCAGTGAGAGTCAGTGCCTGTAGAAGTGTACCCAAGTGAGATTCAGTGCCTGTAGAAGTGTACCCAAGTGAGAGTCAGTGCCTGTGGATATTTACCCAAGTGAGAGTCAGTGCCTGTGGAACTTTACCTCAGAGAGAGTCAGTGCCGGTAGAAATTTGCCCCATTCAGAGTCAGAGCCTGTGGAAGTGTACCCCAGTGAGAGTCAGTGCCTGTGGAAGTTTACCCCATTCAGATTCAGTGCCTGTGGAAGTGTACCCCAGTCAGAGTCAGTGCCTGTCGAAGTTTACCCCACTGAGAGTCATTGCCTGTGGAACTGTAACCAATTCAGAGTCAGTGCCTGTGGAAGTCTACCCCAGTGCGAGTAAATGCCTGTGGAAGTTTTCCCCATTCAGATTCTGTGCCTGTGGAAGTGTACGCCTGTGAGAGTCAATGCCTGTGGAAGTTTACCACATTCAGAGTCAGTGCCTGTGGAACTGGACCCCTGTGAGAGTCAGTGCCTGTAGGAGTGTACCCCAGTGAGATTCAGTGGCTTGGAAGCGGCTCTCCATTAGGAGTCACTGCCTATGGAAGTGTACCCCACTCAGGGTCAGTGCATGTGGAAATGTACCCCAGTGAGAGTCAGTGCCTGCGGAAATGTACGCCAGTGAGAGTCAGTGCCTGTAGAAGTGTACCCAAGTGAGAGTTAGTGCCTGTGGAAATGCACCCCAGTGAGAGTCAGTGCCTGTGAAAATGTACCCCAGTGAGTGTCAGTGCCTGCAGAAGTGCACCCAGGTGAGGGTCAGTGCCTGTGGAAGTTTACCCCTTTCAGACACAGTGCCTGTGGAACTATACCCCATTCGGATTCAGTGCCAGTGGAAGTGTACCCCAGTGAGAGTCAATGCCTGTGGATGTTTACCCCATTCAGAGTCAGTGCATGTGGAAGTGTGCACCAAAGAGAGTCTTTGCCTGTGGAAGTTGACCCCATTCAGTGTCATTGCCTGTGGAAGTGCATCCAAGTGAGTGTCAGTGCCTGTGGAAGTTTACCCCATTCAGAGTCAGTGCCTGTGGAAGTGTCCCCCAGTGAGATTCAGTGCCTGTGGAAGAGAACCCCAGTGAGAGTCATTGCCTCTGGAAGATTACGCCATTCAGATTCTGTGCCTGTGGAAGTGTACCCCAGTGAGAGTCAGTGCCTGTGGACGTTTACCCCAGTGAGAGTCATTTCCTCTAGAAGTTTATGCCATTCAGGATCAGTGCCTGTGGAAGTTTACCTCATTCAGATTCAGTGCCTGTGGAAGATTACCCCATTCAGATTCAGTGCCTGTGGAAGTGTCCCCCAGTGAGAGTCAGTGCCTGTGGAAGTTTACCCCATTCAGATTCAGTACCTGTAGAAGTTTACCCCATTCAGATGCAGTGCCTGTCGAAGTTTACCCCATTCAAAGTCAGTGCCTGTGGAAGTTTACCCCATTCAGAGTCAGTACCTGTGGAAGTGTACCCCAGTGAGAGTCAGTGCCTTTGGAAGTTTACCCCATACAGAGTCAGTGCCTGTGTAAGTGTACCCCAGTGAGAGTCAGTGCCTGTGGAAGTGTACCCCAGTGAGAGTCAGTGCCTGTGGAAGTTTACCCCATTCAGATTCAGTAACTGTAGAAGTTCACCCCATTCATATTCAATGCGTCTAGACGTTTACCCCATTCAGAGTCAGTGCCTGTGGAAGTGTACCCCATTCAGAGTCAGTGCCTGTGGAGGTTTACCCCATTCAGAGTCAGTGCCTGTGGAAATGTACCCCAGTGAGAGTCAGTGCCTGTAGAAGTGTACCCAAGTGAGATTCAGTGCCTGTAGAAGTGTACCCAAGTGAGAGTCAGTGCCTGTGGATATTTACCCAAGTGAGAGTCAGTGCCTGTGGAACTTTACCTCAGAGAGAGTCAGTGCCGGTAGAAATTTGCCCCATTCAGAGTCAGAGCCTGTGGAAGTGTACCCCAGTGAGAGTCAGTGCCTGTGGAAGTTTACCCCATTCAGATTCAGTGCCTGTGGAAGTGTACTCCAGTGAGAGTCAGTGCCTGTGGAAGTTTACCCCATTCAGAGTCAGTGCCTGTGGAAGTGTACCCCAGTCAGAGTCAGTGCCTGTCGAAGTTTACCCCACTGAGAGTCATTGCCTGTGGAACTGTAACCAATTCAGAGTCAGTGCCTGTGGAAGTCTACCCCAGTGCGAGTAAATGCCTGTGGAAGTTTTCCCCATTCAGATTCAGTGCCTGTGGAAGTGTACGCCTGTGAGAGTCAATGCCTGTGGAAGTTTACCACATTCAGAGTCAGTGCCTGTGGAACTGGACCCCTGTGAGAGTCAGTGCCTGTAGGAGTGTACCCCAGTGAGATTCAGTGGCTTGGAAGCGGCTCTCCATTAGGAGTCACTGCCTATGGAAGTGTACCCCACTCAGAGTCAGTGCATGTGGAAATGTACCCCAGTGAGAGTCAGTGCCTGCGGAAATGTACGCCAGTGAGAGTCAGTGCCTGTAGAAGTGTACCCAAGTGAGAGTTAGTGCCTGTGGAAATGCACCCCAGTGAGAGTCAGTGCCTGTGAAAATGTACCCCAGTGAGTGTCAGTGCCTGCAGAAGTGCACCCAGGTGAGGGTCAGTGCCTGTGGAAGTTTACCCCTTTCAGACACAGTGCCTGTGGAAGTTTTCCCCATTCAGATTCAGTCCCTGTGGAAGTTTACCCCATTCAGAGTCAGTGCCTGTGGAAGTGTACCCCAGTGAGAGTCAGTGCCTGTGGAAGTTTACCCCATTCGGAGTCAGTGCCAGTGGAAGTGTACCCCAGTGAGAGTCAGTGCCTGTGGAAGTTTACCCCATTCAGATTCAGTACCTGTAGAAGTTTACCACATTCAGATTCAGTGCCTGTCGAAGTTTATCCCATTCAGAGTCAGTGCCTGTGGAAGTTTACCCCATTCAGAGTCAGTGCCTGTGGAAGTGTACCCCAGTGAGAGTCAGTGCCTTTGGAAGTTTACCCCAGTGAGAGTCAGTGCCTGTCAAAGTGTACCCAAGTGAGAGTCAGTTCCTGTGGAAGTTTACCCCATTCAGTGTCAGTGCCTTTGGACGTTTACCCCAGGAAGTGTCAATGCCTATCGATGTGTACCCCACTGAGAGTCATTGCCTGTGGATGTTTACCCCATTTAGATTCAGTGCATGTGGAAGTGTACCCCAATCAGAGTCAGTGCGCATGGAGGTTTACCCCATTCCGAGTCAGTACCTGTGGAAGTGTACCTCAGTGAGAGTCAGTGCCTGTGGAGGTTTACCCCATTCAGTGTCAGTGCCTGTGGAAGTGTACCCAAGTGAGGGTCAGTGCCTGTGGAAGTTTACCCAAGTGAGGGTCAGTGCCTGTGTAAGTTTACCCCATTCAGTGTCAGTGCCTGCAGAAGTGTACCCAAGTGAGGGTCAGTGCCTGTGGAAGTTTACCCCTTTCAGACCCAGTGCCTGTGGAAGTTTACCCCATTCAGATTCAGTACCTGTGGAAGTTTACCCCATTCAGAGTCAGTGCCTGTGGAAGTGTACCCCAGTCAGAGTCAGTGCCTGTCGAAGTTTACCCCACTGAGAGTCATTGCCTGTGGAACTGTAACCAATTCAGAGTCAGTGCCTGTGGAAGTCTACCCCAGTGCGAGTAAATGCCTGTGGAAGTTTTCCCCATTCAGATTCAGTGCCTGTGGAAGTGTACGCCTGTGAGAGTCAATGCCTGTGGAAGTTTACCACATTCAGAGTCAGTGCCTGTGGAACTGGACCCCTGTGAGAGTCAGTGCCTGTAGGAGTGTACCCCAGTGAGATTCAGTGGCTTGGAAGCGGCTCTCCATTAGGAGTCACTGCCTATGGAAGTGTACCCCACTCAGGGTCAGTGCATGTGGAAATGTACCCCAGTGAGAGTCAGTGCCTGCGGAAATGTACGCCAGTGAGAGTCAGTGCCTGTAGAAGTGTACCCAAGTGAGAGTTAGTGCCTGTGGAAATGCACCCCAGTGAGAGTCAGTGCCTGTGAAAATGTACCCCAGTGAGTGTCAGTGCCTGCAGAAGTGCACCCAGGTGAGGGTCAGTGCCTGTGGAAGTTTACCCCTTTCAGACACAGTGCCTGTGGAACTATACCCCATTCGGATTCAGTGCCAGTGGAAGTGTACCCCAGTGAGAGTCAATGCCTGTGGATGTTTACCCCATTCAGAGTCAGTGCATGTGGAAGTGTGCACCAAAGAGAGTCTTTGCCTGTGGAAGTTGACCCCATTCAGTGTCATTGCCTGTGGAAGTGCATCCAAGTGAGTGTCAGTGCCTGTGGAAGTTTACCCCATTCAGAGTCAGTGCCTGTGGAAGTGTCCCCCAGTGAGATTCAGTGCCTGTGGAAGAGAACCCCAGTGAGAGTCATTGCCTCTGGAAGATTACGCCATTCAGATTCTGTGCCTGTGGAAGTGTACCCCAGTGAGAGTCAGTGCCTGTGGACGTTTACCCCAGTGAGAGTCATTTCCTCTAGAAGTTTATGCCATTCAGGATCAGTGCCTGTGGAAGTTTACCTTATTCAGATTCAGTGCCTGTGGAAGATTACCCCATTCAGATTCAGTGCCTGTGGAAGTGTCCCCCAGTGAGAGTCAGTGCCTGTGGAAGTTTACCCCATTCAGATTCAGTACCTGTAGAAGTTTACCCCATTCAGATGCAGTGCCTGTCGAAGTTTACCCCATTCAAAGTCAGTGCCTGTGGAAGTTTACCCCATTCAGAGTCAGTACCTGTGGAAGTGTACCCCAGTGAGAGTCAGTGCCTTTGGAAGTTTACCCCATACAGAGTCAGTGCCTGTGTAAGTGTACCCCAGTGAGAGTCAGTGCCTGTGGAAGTGTACCCCAGTGAGAGTCAGTGCCTGTGGAAGTTTACCCCATTCAGATTCAGTAACTGTAGAAGTTCACCCCATTCATATTCAATGCGTCTAGACGTTTACCCCATTCAGAGTCAGTGCCTGTGGAAGTGTACCCCATTCAGAGTCAGTGCCTGTGGAGGTTTACCCCATTCAGAGTCAGTGCCTGTGGAAATGTACCCCAGTGAGAGTCAGTGCCTGTAGAAGTGTACCCAAGTGAGATTCAGTGCCTGTAGAAGTGTACCCAAGTGAGAGTCAGTGCCTGTGGATATTTACCCAAGTGAGAGTCAGTGCCTGTGGAACTTTACCTCAGAGAGAGTCAGTGCCGGTAGAAATTTGCCCCATTCAGAGTCAGAGCCTGTGGAAGTGTACCCCAGTGAGAGTCAGTGCCTGTGGAAGTTTACCCCATTCAGATTCAGTGCCTGTGGAAGTGTACTCCAGTGAGAGTCAGTGCCTGTGGAAGTTTACCCCATTCAGAGTCAGTGCCTGTGGAAGTGTACCCCAGTCAGAGTCAGTGCCTGTCGAAGTTTACCCCACTGAGAGTCATTGCCTGTGGAACTGTAACCAATTCAGAGTCAGTGCCTGTGGAAGTCTACCCCAGTGCGAGTAAATGCCTGTGGAAGTTTTCCCCATTCAGATTCAGTGCCTGTGGAAGTGTACGCCTGTGAGAGTCAATGCCTGTGGAAGTTTACCACATTCAGAGTCAGTGCCTGTGGAACTGGACCCCTGTGAGAGTCAGTGCCTGTAGGAGTGTACCCCAGTGAGATTCAGTGGCTTGGAAGCGGCTCTCCATTAGGAGTCACTGCCTATGGAAGTGTACCCCACTCAGAGTCAGTGCATGTGGAAATGTACCCCAGTGAGAGTCAGTGCCTGCGGAAATGTACGCCAGTGAGAGTCAGTGCCTGTAGAAGTGTACCCAAGTGAGAGTTAGTGCCTGTGGAAATGCACCCCAGTGAGAGTCAGTGCCTGTGAAAATGTACCCCAGTGAGTGTCAGTGCCTGCAGAAGTGCACCCAGGTGAGGGTCAGTGCCTGTGGAAGTTTACCCCTTTCAGACACAGTGCCTGTGGAAGTTTTCCCCATTCAGATTCAGTCCCTGTGGAAGTTTACCCCATTCAGAGTCAGTGCCTGTGGAAGTGTACCCCAGTGAGAGTCAGTGCCTGTGGAAGTTTACCCCATTCGGAGTCAGTGCCAGTGGAAGTGTACCCCAGTGAGAGTCAGTGCCTGTGGAAGTTTACCCCATTCAGATTCAGTACCTGTAGAAGTTTACCACATTCAGATTCAGTGCCTGTCGAAGTTTATCCCATTCAGAGTCAGTGCCTGTGGAAGTTTACCCCATTCAGAGTCAGTGCCTGTGGAAGTGTACCCCAGTGAGAGTCAGTGCCTTTGGAAGTTTACCCCAGTGAGAGTCAGTGCCTGTCAAAGTGTACCCAAGTGAGAGTCAGTTCCTGTGGAAGTTTACCCCATTCAGTGTCAGTGCCTTTGGACGTTTACCCCAGGAAGTGTCAATGCCTATCGATGTGTACCCCACTGAGAGTCATTGCCTGTGGATTTTTACCCCATTTAGATTCAGTGCATGTGGAAGTGTACCCCAATCAGAGTCAGTGCGCATGGAGGTTTACCCCATTCCGAGTCAGTACCTGTGGAAGTGTACCTCAGTGAGAGTCAGTGCCTGTGGAGGTTTACCCCATTCAGTGTCAGTGCCTGTGGAAGTGTACCCAAGTGAGGGTCAGTGCCTGTGGAAGTTTACCCAAGTGAGGGTCAGTGCCTGTGTAAGTTTACCCCATTCAGTGTCAGTGCCTGCAGAAGTGTACCCAAGTGAGGGTCAGTGCCTGTGGAAGTTTACCCCTTTCAGACCCAGTGCCTGTGGAAGTTTACCCCATTCAGATTCAGTACCTGTGGAAGTTTACCCCATTCAGAGTCAGTGCCAGTGGAAGTGTACCCCAGTGAGAGTCAGTGCCTGTGGAAGTTTACCCCATTCAGATTCAGTACCTGTAGAAGTTTACCACATTCAGATTTAGTGCCTGTCGAAGTTTACCCCATTCAGAGTCAGTGCCTTTGGAAGTTTACCCCATTCGGAGTCAGTGCCAGTGGAAGTGTACCCCAGTGAGAGTCAGTGCCTGTGGAAGTTTACCTCATTCAGATTCAGTACCTGTAGAAGTTTACCACATTCATATTCAGTGCCTGTCTAAGTTTACCCCATTCAGTGTAAGTGACTGTGGAAGTTTACCCCATTCAGATTCAGTACCTGTAGAAGTTTACCACATTCATATTCAGTGCCTGTAGACGTTTACCCCATTCAGAGTCAGTGCCTGTGGAAGTGTACCCCATTCAGATTCAGTGCCTGTGGAAGTGTACCCCAGTGAGAGTCAGTGCCTGTGGTAGTTTACCCCATTCAGAGTCAGTGCCTGCGGATGTGTGCCCCAGTGAGAGTCAGTGCCTGTGGAAATGTACCCCTGTGAGAGTCAGTGCCTGTAGAAGTGTCCCCCAGTGAGATTCAGTGGCTGGGGAGCGGCTGTCCATTAGGAGTCACTGCCGATCGAAGTGTAACCCACTCAGAGTCAGTGCACGTGGAAAGGTACACCAGTGAGAGTCAGTGCCTGCAGAAGTGTACCCAAGTGAGAGTCAGTGCCTGTAGAAGTGTACCCAAGTGAGAGTCAGTGCCTGAAGAAGTGATCCCAAGTGAGAGTCGGTGCCTGTGGAAGTTTACCCCATTCAGATTCAGTCCCTGTGGAAGTGTACCCCAGTGAGAGTAAGTGCCTGTGGAAGTGTCCCCCAGTGAGAGTCCGTGCCTGTGGAAGTGTACCCCAGTGAGAGTCATTGCCTCTGGAATTTTACCCCATTCAGAGTAAGTACCTGTGGATGTTTACGCCATTCAGATTCAGTGCCTGTGGAAGTGTACCCCATTCAGAGTCTGTGCCTGTGGAAGTTTACCCCATTCAGAGTCAGTGCCTGTTGAAGTGCACCCCAGTGAGTGTCAGTACCTGTGGAAGTTTACCCCATTCAGAGTCAGTGCCTGTTGAAGTGCACCCCAGTGAGAGTCAGTGCCTGTGGAAGTTTACCCAAGTGAGAGTCAGTGCCTGCAGAAGTGTACCCCAGTTCGAGTCAGTGCCTAGGGAACGGTATCCAAGTGACAGCTAGAGCCTGTGGGACTGCACCGCAGTGAGAGACAGTGCCTGTGGAAGTGTACCCCAGTCAGAGTCAATGCCTGTCGAAGAGTACCCCACTGAGAGTTATTGCCTGTGGACCTGTAACCAATTCAGAGTCAGTGCCTGTGGAAGTTTACACATTCAGAGTCAGTGCCTGGGGAAGTTTACCCCATTCAGATTCAGTGCCTGTGGAAGTGTACCCCATGAGAGTAAGTGCCTGTGGAAGTATACCCCATTCGGATTCAGTGCCAGTGGAAGTGTACCCCAGTGAGAGTCAATGCCTGTGGATGTTTACCCCATTCAGAGTCAGTGCATGTGGAAGTGTGCACCAAAGAGAGTCTTTGCCTGTGGAAGTGTACCCCATTCAATGTCATTGCCTGCGGAAGAGCATCCAAGTGAGTGTCAGTGCCTGTGGAAGTTTACCCCATTCAGAGTCAGTGCCTGTGGAAGTGTACCCCAGTGAGAGTCAGTGCCTGTGGAAGTTTACCCCAGTGAGAGTCAGTGCCTGTCAAAGTGTACCCAAGTGAGAGTCTGTTCCTGTGGAAGTTTACCCCATTCAGTGTCAGTGCCTTTGGACGTTTACCCCAGGAAGTGTCAGTGCCTATCGAAGTGTACCCCACTGAGAGTCATTGCCTGTGGATGTTTACCCCATTTAGATTCAGTGCATGTGGAAGTGTACCCCAATCAGAGTCAGTGCGCATGGAGGTTTACCCCATTCCGAGTCAGTACCTGTGGAAGTGTACCTCAGTGAGAGTCAGTGCCTGTGGAAGTTTACCCCATTCAGTGTCAGTGCCTGTGGAAGTGTACCCAAGTGAGGGTCAGTGCCTGTGGAAGTTTACCCAAGTGAGGGTCAGTGCCTGTGTAAGTTTACCCCATTCAGTGTCAGTGCCTGCAGAAGTGTACCCAAGTGAGGGTCAGTGCCTGTGGAAGTTTACCCCTTTCAGACTCAGTGCCTGTGGAAGTTTACCCCATTCAGATTCAGTACCTGTGGAAGTTTACCCCAGTGAGAGTCAATGCCTGTGGATGTTTACCCCATTCAGATTCAGTGCCTGTGGAAGTGTACCCCAGTCAGAGTCAGTGCCTGTGGAAGTATACCCCATTCGGATTCAGTGCCAGTGGAAGTGTACCCCAGTGAGAGTCAATGCCTGTGGATGTTTACCCCATTCAGAGTCAGTGCATGTGGAAGTGTGCACCAAAGAGAGTCTTTGCCTGTGGAAGTTGACCCCATTCAGTGTCATTGCCTGTGGAAGTGCATCCAAGTGAATGTCAGTGCCTGTGGAAGTTTACCCCATTCAGAGTCAGTGCCTGTGGAAGTGTACCCCAGTGAGAGTCAGTGCCTGTGGACGTTTACCCCAGTGAGAGTCATTGCCTCTAGAAGTTTATGCCATTCAGGATCAGTGCCTGTGGAAGTTTACCTCATTCAGATTCAGTGCCTGTGGAAGATTACCCCATTCAGATTCAGTGCCTGTGGAAGATTACCCCATTCAGATTCAGTGCCTGTGGAAGTGTCCCCCAGTGAGAGTCAGTGCCTGTGGAAGTTTACCACATTCAGATTCAGTACCTGTAGAAGTTTACCCCATTCAGATGCAGTGCCTGTCGAAGTTTACCCCATTCAAAGTCAGTGCCTGTGGAAGTTTACCCCATTCAGAGTCAGTACCTGTGGAAGTGTACCCCAGTGAGAGTCAGTGCCTTTGGAAGTTTACCCCATACAGAGTCAGTGCCTGTGTAAGTGTACCCCAGTGAGAGTCAGTGCCTGTGGAAGTGTACCCCAGTGAGAGTCAGTGCCTGTGGAAGTTTACGCCATTCAGATTCAGTAACTGCAGAAGTTTACCCCATTCATATTCAGTGCGTCTAGACGTTTACCCCATTCAGAGTCAGTGCCTGTGGAAGTGTACCACATTCAGAGTCAGTGCCTGTGGAGGTTTACCCCATTCAGAGTCAGTGCCTGTGGAAATGCACCCCAGTGAGAATCAGTGCCTGTAGAAGTGTACCCAAGTGAGATTCAGTGCCTGTAGAAGTGTCCCCAAGTGAGAGTCAGTGCCTGTGGATATTTACCCAAGTGAGAGTCAGTGCCTGTGGAACTTTACCTCAGAGAGAGTCAGTGCCGGTAGAAATTTGCCCCATTCAGAGTCAGAGCCTGTGGAAGTGTACCCCAGTGAGAGTCAGTGCCTGTGGAAGTTTACCCCATTCAGATTCAGTGCCTGTGGAAGTGTACTCCAGTGAGAGTCAGTGCCTGTGGAAGTTTACCCCATTCAGAATCAGTGCCTGTGGAATTGTACCCCAGTCAGAGTCAGTGCCTGTCGAAGTTTACCCCACTGAGAGTCATTGCCTGTGGAACTGTAACCAATTCAGAGTCAGTGCCTGTGGAAGTCTACCCCAGTGCGAGTAAATGCCTGTGGAAGTTTTCCCCATTCAGATTCAGTGCCTGTGGAAGTGTACGCCTGTGAGAGTCAATGCCTGTGGAAGTTTACCACATTCAGAGTCAGTGCCTGTGGAACTGGACCCCTGTGAGAGTCAGTGCCTGTAGGAGTGTACCCCAGTGAGATTCAGTGGCTTGGAAGCGGCTCTCCATTAGGAGTCACTGCCTATGGAAGTGTACCCCACTCAGAGTCAGTGCATGTGGAAATGTACCCCAGTGAGAGTCAGTGCCTGCGGAAATGTACGCCAGTGAGAGTCAGTGCCTGTAGAAGTGTACCCAAGTGAGAGTTAGTGCCTGTGGAAATGCACCCCAGTGAGAGTCAGTGCCTGTGAAAATGTACCCCAGTGAGTGTCAGTGCCTGCAGAAGTGCACCCAGGTGAGGGTCAGTGCCTGTGGAAGTTTACCCCTTTCAGACACAGTGCCTGTGGAAGTTTTCCCCATTCAGATTCAGTCCCTGTGGAAGTTTACCCCATTCAGAGTCAGTGCCTGTGGAAGTGTACCCCAGTGAGAGTCAGTGCCTGTGGAAGTTTACCCCATTCGGAGTCAGTGCCAGTGGAAGTGTACCCCAGTGAGAGTCAGTGCCTGTGGAAGTTTACCCCATTCAGATTCAGTACCTGTAGAAGTTTACCACATTCAGATTCAGTGCCTGTCGAAGTTTATCCCATTCAGAGTCAGTGCCTGTGGAAGTTTACCCCATTCAGAGTCAGTGCCTGTGGAAGTGTACCCCAGTGAGAGTCAGTGCCTTTGGAAGTTTACCCCAGTGAGAGTCAGTGCCTGTCAAAGTGTACCCAAGTGAGAGTCAGTTCCTGTGGAAGTTTACCCCATTCAGTGTCAGTGCCTTTGGACGTTTACCCCAGGAAGTGTCAGTGCCTATCGATGTGTACCCCACTGAGAGTCATTGCCTGTGGATGTTTACCCCATTTAGATTCAGTGCATGTGGAAGTGTACCCCAATCAGAGTCAGTGCGCATGGAGGTTTACCCCATTCCGAGTCAGTACCTGTGGAAGTGTACCTCAGTGAGAGTCAGTGCCTGTGGAGGTTTACCCCATTCAGTGTCAGTGCCTGTGGAAGTGTACCCAAGTGAGGGTCAGTGCCTGTGGATGTTTACCCAAGTGAGGGTCAGTGCCTGTGTAAGTTTACCCCATTCAGTGTCAGTGCCTGCAGAAGTGTACCCAAGTGAGGGTCAGTGCCTGTGGAAGTTTACCACTTTCAGACTCAGTGCCTGTGGAAGTTTACCCCATTCAGATTCAGTACCTGTGGAAGTGTACCCCAGTGAGAGTCAGTGCCTGTGGAAGTTTACCCCATTCAGATTCAGTACCTGTAGAAGTTTACCACATTCAGATTTAGTGCCTGTCGAAGTTTACCCCATTCAGAGTCAGTGCCTTTGGAAGTTTACCCCATTCGGAGTCAGTGCCAGTGGAAGTGTACCCCAGTGAGATTCAGTGCCTGTGGAAGTTTACCTCATTCAGATTCAGTACCTGTAGAAGTTTACCACATTCATATTCAGTGCCTGTCTAAGTTTACCCCATTCAGTGTAAGTGACTGTTGACGTTTACCCCATTCAGAGTCAGTGCCTTTGGAAGTTTACCCCATTCGGAGTCAGTGCCAGTGGAAGTGTACCCCGGTGAGAGTCAGTGCCTGTGGAAGTTTACCTCATTCAGATTCAGTACCTGTAGAAGTTTACCCCATTCAGATTCAGTACCTGTAGAAGTTTACCACATTCATATTCAGTGCCTGTAGACGTTTACCCCATTCAGAGTCAGTGCCTGTGGAAGTGTACCCCATTCAGATTCAGTGCCTGTGGACGTTTACCCCAGTGAGAGTCATTGCCTCTAGAAGTTTACGCCATTCAGAATCAGTGCCTGTGGAAGTTTACCCCATTCAGATTCAGTACCTGTGGAAGATTACCCCATTCAGAGTCAGTGCCTGTGGAAGCTTACCCCATTCAGATTCAGTGCCTGTGGAAGTGTCCCCCAGTGAGAGTCAGTGCCTGTGGAAGTTTACCCCATTCAGATTCAGTGCCTGTGGAAGTGTACCCCAGTGAGAGTCAGTGCCTGTGGTAGTTTACCCCATTCAGAGTCAGTGCCTGTGGAAGTGTGCCCCAGTGAGAGTCAGTGCCAGTGGAAATGTACCCCTGTGAGAGTCAGTGCCTGTAGAAGTGTCCCCCAGTGAGATTCAGTGGCTGGGGAGCGGCTGTCCATTAGGAGTCACTGCCGATCGAAGTGTAACCCACTCAGAGTCAGTGCACGTGGAAAGGTACACCAGTGAGAGTCAGTGCCTGCAGAAGTGTACCCAAGTGAGAGTCAGTGCCTGTAGAAGTGTACCCAAGTGAGAGTCAGTGCCTGAAGAAGTGATCCCAAGTGAGAGTCGGTTCCTGTGGAAGTTTACCCCATTCAGATTCAGTCCCTGTGGAAGTGTACCCCAGTGAGAGTAAGTGCCTGTGGAAGTGTCCCCCAGTGAGAGTCCGTGCCTGTGGAAGTGTACCCCATTGAGAGTCATTGCCTCTGGAATTTTACCCCATTCAGAGTAAGTACCTGTGGATGTTTACGCCATTCAGATTCAGTGCCTGTGGAAGTGTACCCCATTCAGAGTCTGTGCCTGTGGAAGTTTACTCCATTCAGAGTCAGTGCCTGTTGAAGTGCACCCCAGTGAGTGTCAGTACCTGTGGAAGTTTACCCCATTCAGAGTCAGTGCCTGTTGAAGTGCACCCCAGTGAGAGTCAGTGCCTGTGGAAGTTTACCCAAGTGAGAGTCAGTGCCTGCAGAAGTGTACCCCAGTTCGAGTCAGTGCCTAGGGAACGGTATCCAAGTGACAGCAAGAGACTGTGGGACTGCACCGCAGTGAGAGACAGTGCCTGTGGAAGTGTACCCCAGTCAGAGTCAATGCCTGTCGAAGAGTACCCCACTGAGAGTTATTGCCTGTGGACCTGTAACCAATTCAGAGTCAGTGCCTGTGGAAGTTTACACATTCAGAGTCAGTGCCTGTGGAAGTATACCCCATTCGGATTCAGTGCCAGTGGAAGTGTACCCCAGTGAGAGTCAATGCCTGTGGATGTTTACCCCATTCAGAGTCAGTGCATGTGGAAGTGTGCACCAAAGAGAGTCTTTGCCTGTGGAAGTGTACCCCATTCAATGTCATTGCCTGTGGAAGTGCATCCAAGTGAGTGTCAGTGCCTGTGGAAGTTTACCCCATTCAGAGTCAGTGCCTGTGGAAGTGTACCCCAGTGAGAGTCATTGCCTCTAGAGGTTTACGCCATTCAGAATCAGTGCCTGTGGAAGTTTACCCCATTCAGATTCAGTACCTGTGGAAGATTACCCCATTCAGAGTCAGTGCCTGTGGAAGCTTACCCCATTCAGATTCAGTGCCTGTGGAAGTGTCCCCCAGTGAGAGTCAGTGCCTGTGGAAGTTTACCCCTTTCAGATTCAGTACCTGTAGAAGTTTACCCCATTCAAAGTCAGTGCCTGTGGAAGTTTACCCCATTCAGAGTCAGTACCTGTGGAAGTGTACCCCAGTGAGAGTCAGTGCCTTTGGAAGTTTGCACCATACAGAGTCAGTACCTGTGTAAGTGTACCCCAGTGAGAGTCAGTGCCTGTGGAAGTGTACCCCAGTGAGAGTCAGTGCCTGTGGAAGTTTGCCACATTCAGATTCAGTAACTGTAGAAGTTTACCCCATTCATATTCAGTGCCTCTAGACGTTTACCCCATTCAGAGTCAGTGCCTGTGGAAGTGTACCCCATTCAGAGTCAGTGCCTGTGGAGGTTTACCCCATTCAGAGTCAGTGCCTGTGGAAATGTACCCCAGTGAGTGTCAGTGCCTGTAGAAGTGTACCCAAGTGAGATTCAGTGCCTGTAGAAGTGTACCCAAGTGAGAGTAAGTGCCTGTGGATATTTACCCAAGTGAGAGTCAGTGCCTGTGGAACTGTACCTCAGAGAGTGTCAGTGCCGGTCGAAATTTGCCCCATTCAGACTCTGAGCCTGTGGAAGTGTACCCCAGTGAGAGTCAGTGCCTGTGGAAGTTTACGCCATTCAGATTCAGTGCCTGTGGAAGTGTACTCCAGTGAGAGTCAGTGCCGGTGGATGTTTACCCCATTCAGAGTCAGTGCCTGTGGAAGTGTACCCCAGTCAGAGTCAGTGCCTGTCGAAGTTTACCCCACTGAGAGTCATTGCCTGTGGAACTGTAACCAATTCAGAGTCAGTGCCTGTGGAACTTTATCCCATTCAGATTCAGTGCCTGTGGAAGTCTAACCCAGTGCGAGTAAATGCCTGTGGAATTTTTCCCCATTCAGATTCAGTGCCTGTGGAAGTGTACGCCTGTGAGAGTCAATGCCTGTGGAGGTTTACCACATTCAGAGTCAGTGCCTTTGGAAGTTTACCCCAGGAAGTGTCAGTGCCTATCGAAGTGTACCCCACTGAGAGTCATTGCCTGTGGATGTTTACCCCATTTAGATTCAGTGCATGTGGAAGTGTACCCCAATCAGAGTCAGTGCGCATGGAGGTTTACCCCATTCCGAGTCAGTACCTGTGGAAGTGTACCTCAGTGAGAGTCAGTGCCTGTGGAACTTTACCCCATTCAGTGTCAGTGCCTGTGGAAGTGTACCCAAGTGAGGGTCAGTGCCTGTGGAAGTTTACCCAAGTGAGGGTCAGTGCCTGTGTTGGTTTACCCCATTCAGTGTCAGTGCCGGCAGAAGTGTACCCAAGTGAGGGTCAGTGCCTGTGGAAGTTTACCCCTTTCAGACTCAGTGCCTGTGGAAGTTTACCCCATTCAGATTCAGTACCTGTGGAAGTGTACCCCAATCAGAGTCAGTGCGCATGGAGGTTTACCCCATTCTGAGTCAGTACCTGTGGAAGTGTACCTCAGTGAGAGTCAGTGCCTGTGGACGTTTACCCCATTCAGTGTCAGTGCCTGTGGAAGTGCACCCAAGTGAGGGTCAGTGCCTGCAGAAGTGTACCCAAGTGAGGGTCAGTGCCTGTGGAAGTTTACCCCATTCAGAGTCAGTGCCTGTGGAAGTGTACCCCAGTGAGAGTCAGTGCCTGTGGAAGTTTACCCCATTCAGATTCAGTACCTGTAGAAGTTTACCACATTCAGATTTAGTGCCTGTCGAAGTTTACCCCATTCAGAGTCAGTGCCTTTGGAAGTTTACCCCATTCGGAGTCAGTGCCAGTGGAAGTGTACCCCAGTGAGAGTCAGTGCCTGTGGAAGTTTACCTCATTCAGATTCAGTACCTGTAGAAGTTTACCTCATTCAGTTTCAGTACCTGTAGAAGTTTACCACATTCATATTCAGTGCCTGTGGAAGTGTACCCCATTCAGATTCAGTGCCTGTGGAATTTTACCCCATTCAGATTCAGTACCTGTAGAAGTTTACCTCATTCAGTTTCAGTACCTGTAGAAGTTTACCACATTCATATTCAGTGCCTGTGGAAGTGTACCCCATTCAGAGTCAGTGCCTGTGGAAGTTTACCCCATTCAGATTCAGTGCCTGTGGAATTTTACCCCATTCAGATTCAGTACCTGTAGAAGTTTACCTCATTCAGTTTCAGTACCTGTAGAAGTTAACCCCATTCAGAGTCAGTGCCTGTGGAATTTTACCCCATTCAGATTCAGTACCTGTGGAAGTTTACCCCATTCAGATTCAGTGCCTGTGGAACTTTACCCCATTCAGAGTCAGTGCATGTGGAAGTGTACCCCATTCAGAGTCAGTGCCTGTGGAAGTGTACCCCAGTGAGAGTCAGTGCCTTTGGAAATGTAACCCAGTGAGAGTCAGTGCCTGTGGTAGTTTACCCCATTCAGAGTCAGTGCCTGCGGAAGTGTGCCCCAGTGAGAGTCAGTGCCTGTGGAAATGTACCCCAGTGAGAGTCAGTGCCTGAAGAAGTGTACCCAAGTGAGAGTCAGTGCCTGTGGAAGTTTACCCCATTCAGATTCAGTGCCTGTGGAAGTGTACCCCAGTGAGAGTCAGTGCCTGTGGTAGTTTACCCCATTCAGAGTCAGTGCCTGCGGAAGTGTGCCCCAGTGAGAGTCAGTGCCAGTGGAAATGTACCCCTGTGAGAGTCAGTGCCTGTAGAAGTGTCCCCCAGTGAGATTCAGTGGCTGGGGAGCGGCTGTCCATTAGGAGTCACTGCCGATCGAAGTGTAACCCATTCAGAGTCAGTGCACGTGGAAAGGTACACCATTGAGAGTCAGTGCCTGCAGAAGTGTACCCAAGTGAGAGTCAGTGCCTGTAGAAGTGTACCCATTGAGAGTCAGTGCCTGAAGAAGTGATCCCAAGTGAGAGTCGGTGCCTGTGGAAGTTTACCCCATTCAGATTCAGTCCCTGTGGAAGTGTACCCCAGTGAGAGTTAGTGCCTGTGGAAGTGTCCCCCAGTGAGAGTCCGTGCCTGTGGAAGTGTACCCCAGTGAGAGTCATTGCCTCTGGAATTTTACCCCATTCAGAGTAAGTACCTGTGGATGTTTACGCCATTCAGATTCAGTGCCTGTGGAAGTGTACCCCATTCAGAGTCTGTGCCTGTGGAAGTTTACCCCATTCAGAGTCAGTGCCTGTTGAAGTGCACCCCAGTGAGAGTCAGTGCCTGTGGAAGTTTACCCAAGTGAGAGTCAGTGCCTGCAGAAGTGTACCCCAGTTCGAGTCAGTGCCTAGGGAACGGTATCCAAGTGACAGCTAGAGACTGTGGGACTGCACCGCAGTGAGAGACAGTGCCTGTGGAAGTGTACCCCAGTCAGAGTCAATGCCTGTCGAAGAGTACCCCACTGAGAGTTATTGCCTGTGGACCTGTAACCAATTCAGAGTCAGTGCCTGTGGAAGTTTACACATTCAGAGTCAGTGCCTGGGGAAGTTTACCCCATTCAGATTCAGTGCCTGTGGAAGTGTACCCCAGTGAGAGCAAGTGCCTGTGGAAGTATACCCCATTCGGATTCAGTGCCAGTGGAAGTGTACCCCAGTGAGAGTCAATGCCTGTGGATGTTTACCCCATTCAGAGTCAGTGCATGTGGAAGTGTGCACCAAAGAGAGTCTTTGCCTGTGGAAGTGTACCCCATTCAATGTCATTGCCTGTGGAAGTGCATCCAAGTGAGTGTCAGTGCCTGTGGAAGTTTACCCCATTCAGAGTCAGTGCCTGTGGAAGTGTACCCCAGTGAGAGTCAGTGCCTGTGGACGTTTACCCCAGTGAGAGTCATTGCCTCTAGAAGTTTACGCCATTCAGAATCAGTGCCTGTGGAAGTTTACCCCATTCAGATTCAGTACCTGTGGAAGATGACCCCATTCAGAGTCAGTGCCTGTGGAAGCTTACCCCATTCAGATTCAGTACCTGTGGAAGTGTACCCCAATCAGAGTCAGTGCGCATGGAGGTTTACCCCATTCCGAGTCAGTACCTGTGGAAGTGTACCTCAGTGAGAGTCAGTGCCTGTGGAAGTTTACCCCATTCAGTGTCAGTGCCTGTGGAAGTGTACCTAAGTGAGGGTCAGTGCCTGCAGAAGTGTACCCAAGTGAGGGTCAGTGCCTGTGGAAGTTTACCCCATTCAGAGTCAGTGCCTGTGGAAGTGTACCCCAGTGAGAGTCAGTGCCTGTGGAAGTTTACCCCATTCAGATTTAGTACCTGTAGAAGTTTACCACATTCAGATTTAGTGCCTGTCGAAGTTTACCCCATTCAGAGTCAGTGCCTTTGGAAGTTTACCCCATTCGGAGTCAGTGCCAGTGGAAGTGTACCCCAGTGAGAGTCAGTGCTTGTGGAAGTTTACCTCATTCAGATTCAGTACCTGTAGAAGTTTACCTCATTCAGTTTCAGTACCTGTAGAAGTTTACCACATTCATATTCAGTGCCTGTGGAAGTGTACCCCATTCAGAGTCAGTGCCTGTGGAAGTTTACCCCATTCAGATTCAGTGCCTGTGGAATTTTACCCCATTCAGATTCAGTACCTGTAGAAGCTTACCTCATTCAGTTTCAGTACCTGTAGAAGTTTACCACATTCATATTCAGTGCCTGTGGAAGTGTACCCCATTCAGAGTCAGTGCCTGTGGAATTTTACCCCATTCAGATTCAGTACCTGTAGAAGTTTACCTCATTCAGTTTCAGTACCTGTAGAAGTTAACCCCATTCAGATTCAGTGCCTGTGGAATTTTACCCCATTCAGATTCAGTACCTGTGGAAGTTTACCCCATTCAGATTCAGTGCCTGTGGAACTTTACCCCATTTAGAGTCAGTGCCTGTGGAAGTGTACCCCATTCAGATTCAGTGCCTGTGGAAGTTTACCCCATTCAGAGTCAGTGCCTGCGGAAGTGTGCCCCAGTGAGAGTCAGTGCCTGTGGAAATGTACCCCAGTGAGAGTCAGTGCCTGAAGAAGTGTACCCCAGTGAGAGTCAGTGCCTGTGGAAGTTTACCCCATTCAGATTCAGTGCCTGTGGAAGTGTGCCCCAGTGAGAGTCAGTGCCAGTGGAAATGTACCCCTGTGAGAGTCAGTGCCTGTAGAAGTGTCCCCCAGTGAGATTCACTGTCTGGGGAGCGGCTGTCCATTTGGAGTCACTGCCGATCGAAGTGTAACCCATTCAGAGTCAGTGCACGTGGAAAGGTACACCATTGAGAGTCAGTGCCTGCAGAAGTGTACCCAAGTGAGAGTCAGTGCCTGTAGAAGTGTCCCCAAGTGAGAGTCAGTGCCTGAAGAAGTGATCCCAAGTGAGAGTCGGTGCCTGTGGAAGTTTACCCCATTCAGATTCAGTCCCTGTGGAAGTGTACCCCAGTGAGTGTCAGTGCCTGTGGAAGTGTCCCCCAGTGAGAGTCCGTGCCTGTGGAAGTGTACCCCAGTGAGAGTCATTGCCTCTGGAAGTTTACCCCATTCAGAGTGAGTACCTGTGGATGTTTACGTCATTCAGAATCAGTGCCTGTGGAAGTGTACCCCATTCAGAGTCAGTGCCTGTGGAAGTGCACCCCAGTGAGAGTCAGTCCCTGTGGAACTGGACCCGAGTGAGTGTCAGTGCCTGTGGAAGATTACCACATTCAGAGTCAATGCCTGTGGAAGAGTACTCCAGTGAGAGTCAGTGCCTGTGGAAGTATAACCCATTCAGAGACAGTGCCTGTGGAAGTGTGCCCCAGTGAGAGACAGTGCCTTTGGAAGTGTACCCCAGTCAGAGTCAGTGCCTGTCGAAGTGTACCCCACTGAGAGTCATTGCCTGTGGAACTGTAACCAACTCAGAGTCAGTGACTGTGGAAGTTTACCCCATTCAGAGTCAGTGCCTGTGGAAGTGTACCCCAGTGAGAGTCAGTGCCTTTGGAAGTTTACGCCATTCAGATTCAGTGCCTGTGGAAGTGTACTCCAGTGAGAGACAGTGCCTGTGGAAGTTTACCCCATTCAGAGTCTGAGCCTGTGGAAGTGTACCCCAGTGAGAGTCAGTGCCTTTGGAATTTTACGTCATTCAGATTCAGTGCCTGTGGAAGTGTACTCCAGTGAGAGACAGTGCCTGTGGAAGTTTACCCCATTCAGAGTCAGTGCCTGTGGAAGTGTACCCCAGTCAGAGTCAGTGCCTGTCGAAGTTTACCCCACTGAGAGTCATTGCCTGTGGAACAGTAACCAATTCAGAGTCAGTGCCTGTGGAACTTTACCCCATTCAGATTCAGTGCCTGTGGAAGTGTACCCCAGTGAGAGGAAATGCCTGTGGAAGTTTACCCCATTCAGATTCAGTGCCTGTGGTAGTGTACTCCTGTGAGAGTCAATGCCTGTGGAAGTTTACCACATTCAGAGTCAGTGCCTGTGGAAATGTACCACTGTGAGCGTCAGTGCCTGTAGGAGTGTACCCCAGTGAGATTCAGTGGCTGGGAAGCGGCTCTCCATTAGGAGTCACTGCCTATGGAAGTGTACCCCACTCAGAGTCAGAGCATGTGGAAATGTACCCCAGTGAGAGTCAGTGCCTGTGGAAATGTACGCCAGTGAGAGTCAGTGCCTGTAGAAGTGTACCCAAGTGAGAGTCAGTGCCTGTGGAAATGCACCCGAGTGAGAGTCGGTGCCTGTGAAAATGTACCCCAGTGAGAGTCAGTGCCTGCAGAAGTGTACCCAAGTGAGGGTCTGTGCCTGTGGAAGTTTACCCCTTTCAGACTCAGTGCCTGTGGAAGTTTACCCCATTCAGATTCAGTACCTGTGGAAGTTTACCCCATTCAGAGTCAGTGCCTGTGGAAGTGTACCCCAGTGAGAGTCAGTGCCTGTGGAAGTTTACCCCATTCAGATTCAGTACCTGTGGAAGTTTACCACATTCAGATTCAGTGCCTGTCGAAGTTTACCCCATTCAGAGTCAGTGCCTGTGGAAGTTTACCCCATTCAGAGTCAGTGCCTATGGAAGTGTGCACGAGTGAGAGTCAGTGCCTTTGGAACTTTACCCCATTCGGAGTCAGTGCCAGTGGAAGTGTACCCCAGTGAGAGTCAGTGCCTTTGGAAGTTTACGCCATTCAGATTCAATGCCTGTGGAAGTGTACTCCAGTGAGAGACAGTGCCTGTGGAAGTTTACCCCATTCAGAGTCAGCCTGTGGAAGTGTACCCCAGAGAGAGTCAGTGCCTTTGGAAGTTTACGCCATTCAGATTCAGTGCCTGTGGAAGTGCACTCCAGTGAGAGACAGTGCCTGTGGAAGTTTACCCCATTCAGAGTCAGTGCCTGTGGAAGTGTACCCCAGTCAGAGTCAGTACCTGTCGAAGTTTACCCCACTGAGAGTCATTGCCTGTGGAACTGTAACCAATTCAGAGTCAGTGCCTGTGGAACTTTACCCCATTCAGATTCAGTGCCTGTGGAAGTGTACCCCAGCGAGAGTAAATGCCTGTGGAAGTTTACCCCATTCAGATTCAGTGCCTGTGGTAGTGTACTCCTGTGAGAGTCAATGCCTGTGGAAGTTTACCACATTCAGAGTCAGTGCCTGTGGAAATGTACCCCTGTGAGCGTCAGTGCCTGTAGGAGTGTACCCCAGTGAGATTCAGTGGCTGGGAAGCGGCTCTCCATTAGGAGTCACTGCCTATGGAAGTGTACCCCACTCAGAGTCAGAGCATGTGGAAATGTACCCCAGTGAGAGTCAGTGCCTGTGGAAATGTACACCAGTGAGAGTCAGTGCCTGTCGAAGTGTACCCAAGTGAGAGTCAGTGCCTGTGAAAATGTACCCCAGTGAGAGTCAGTGCCTGCAGAAGTGTACCCAAGTGAGGGTCAGTGCCTGTGGATATTTACCCCTTTCAGACTCAGTGCCTGTGGAAGTTTACCCCATTCAGATTCAGTACCTGTGGAAGTTTACACCATTCAGAGTCAGTGCCTGTGGAGGTGTACCCCAGTGAGAGTCAGTGCCTGTGGAAGTTTACCCCATTCAGAGTCAGTGCCTGTGGATGTTTACCCCATTCAGAGTCAATGCCTATGGAAGTGTACACCAGTGAGAGTCAGTGCCTTTGGAAGTTTACCCCATTCGGAGTCAGTGCCAGTGGAAGTGTACGCAAGGGAGAGTCAGTGCCTGTGGAAGTTTACTCCATTCAGATTCAGTGCCTGTCGAAGTTTACCTCATTCAGAGTCAGTGCCTGTGGAAGTTTACCCCATTCAGAGCCAGTGCCTGTGGAAGTGTACCCCAGTGAGAGTCAGTGCCTTTGGAAGTTTACCCCAGTGAGAGTCAGTGCCTGTCGAAGTGTACCCAAGTGAGAGTCAGTGCCTGTGGGAGTTTACCCCATTCAGAGTCAGTGCCTTTGGAAGTTTACCCCAGGAAGTGTCCATGCCTATCGAAGTGTACCCCACTGAGAGTCATTGCCTGTGGATGTTTACCCCATTCAGATTCAGTGCATGTGGAAGTGTACCCCAATCAGAGTCAGTGCGTGTGGAGGTTTACCCCATTCCGAGTCAGTACCTGTGGAAGTGTACCTCAGAGAGAGTCAGTGCCTGTGGAAGTTTACCTCATTCAGATTCAGTACCTGTAGAAGTTTACCACATTCAGATTCAGTGCCTGTAGAAGTGTACCCCAGTGAGAGTCAGTGCCAGCAGAAGTGTACCCAAGTGAGGGTCAGTGCCTGTGCAAGTTTACCCCTTTCAGACTCAGTACCTATGGATGTTTACCCTATTCAGAGTCAGTGCCTGTGGAAGTGTACCCCAGTGAGAGTCAGTGCCTGTGGAAGTTTACCCCATTCGGAGTCAGTGCCAGTGGAAGTTTACCCCATTCAGATTCAGTACCTGTGGAAGTTTACCCCATTCAGTGTCAGTGCCTGTGGAAGTGTACCCCAGTGAGAGTCAGTGCCTGTGGAAGTTTACCCCTTTCAGACTCAGTGCCTGTGGAAGTTTACCCCATTCAGATTCAGTACCTGTGGAAGTTTACCCAATTCAGAGTCAGTGCCTATGGAAGTGTACACCAGTGAGAGTCAGTGCCTTTGGAAGTTTACCCCATTCGGAGTCAGTGCCTATGGAAGTGTACACCAGTGAGAGTCAGTGCCTTTGGAAGTTTACCCCATTCGGAGTCAGTGCCAGTGGAAGTGTACCCCAGGGAGAGTCAGTGCCTGTGGAAGTTTACCCCATTCAGATTCAGTACCTGTAGAAGTTTACCACATTCAGATTCAGTGCCTGTCGAAGTTTACCCCATTCACAGTCAGTGCCTGTGGAAGTGTACCCCATTCAGAGTCAGTGCCTGTGGAAGTGTACCCCAGTGAGAGTCATTGCCTCTGGAAGTGTACCCCATTCAGAGTCAGTGCGAGTGGAAGTGCACCCCAGTGAGAGTCAGTCCCTGTGGAACTGGACCCGAGTGAGTGTCAGTGCCTGTAGGAGTGTACCCCAGTGAGATTCAGTGGCTGGGAAGCGGCTCTCCATTAGGAGTCACTGCCTTTGGAAGTGTACCCCACTCAGAGTCAGTGCATGTGGAAATGTACCCCAGTGAGAGTCAGTGCCTGTGGAAATGTACGCCAGTGAGAGTCAGTGCCTGTAGAAGTGGACCCAAGTGAGAGTCAGTGCCTGTGGAAATGCACCCCAGTGAGAGTCAGTGCCTGTGAAAATGTACCCCAGTGAGAGTCAGTGCCTGCAGAAGTGTACCCAAGTGAGGGTCAGTGCCTGTGGAAGTTTACCCCTTTCAGATTCAGTGCCTGTGGAAGTTTACCCCATTCAGATTCAGTACCTGTGGAAGTTTACCCCATTCAGAGTCAGTGCCTGTGGAAGTGTACCCCAGTGAGAGTCAGTGCCTGTGGAAGTTTACCCCTTTCAGACTCAGTGCCTGTGGAAGTGTACCCCATTCAGATTCAGTACCTGTGGAAGTTTACCCAATTCAGAGTCAGTGCCTATGGAAGTGTACACCAGTGAGAGTCAGTGCCTTTGGAAGTTTACCCCATTCGGAGTCAGTGCCAGTGGAAGTGTACCCCAGGGAGAGTCAGTGCCTGTGGAAGTTTACCCCATTCAGATTCAGTACCTGTAGAAGTTTACCACATTCAGATTCAGTGCCTGTCGAAGTTTACCCCATTCAGAGTCATTGCCTGTGGAAGTTTACCCCATTCAGAGTCAGTGCCTGTGGAAGTGTACCCCAGTGAGAGTCAGTGCCTTTGGAAGTTTACCCCAGTGAGAGTCAGTGCCTGTCGAAGTGTACCCAAGTGAGAGTCAGTGCCTGTGGAAGTTTACCCCATTCAGAGTCAGTGCCTTTGGAAGTTTCCCCCAGGAAGTGTCAGTGCCTATCGAAGTGTACCCCACTGAGAGTCATTGCCTGTGGATGATTACCCCATTTAGATTCAGTGCATGTGGAAGTGTACCCCAATCAGAGTCAGTGCGTGTGGAGGTTTACCCCATTCCGAGTCAGTACCTGTGGAAGTGTACCTCAGAGAGAGTCAGTGCCTGTGGAAGTTTACCCCATTCAGATTCAGTGCCTGTGGAAGTGTACCCCATTCAGAGACAGTGCGAGTGGAAGTGCACCCCAGTGAGAGTCAGTGCCTGTGGAAGTTTACCCCTTTCAGACTCAGTGCCTGTGGAAGTTTACCCCATTCAGATTCAGTACCTGTGGAAGTTTACCCAATTCAGAGTCAGTGCCTATGGAAGTGTACACCAGTGAGAGTCAGTGCCTTTGGAAGTTTACCCCATTCGGAGTCAGTGCCAGTGGAAGTGTACCCCAGGGAGAGTCAGTGCCTGTGGAAGTTTACCCCATTCAGATTCAGTGCCTGTCGAAGTTTACCCCATTCAGAGTCATTGCCTGTGGAAGTTTACCCCATTCAGAGTCAGTGCCTGTGGAAGTGTACCCCAGTGAGAGTCAGTGCCTTTGGAAGTTTACCCCATTCAGAGTCAGTGCCTTTGGAAGTTTCCCCCAGGAAGTGTCAGTGCCTATCGAAGTGTACCCCACTGAGAGTCATTGCCTGTGGATGATTACCCCATTTAGATTCAGTGCATGTGGAAGTGTACCCCAATCAGAGTCAGTGCGTGTGGAGGTTTACCCCATTCCGAGTCAGTACCTGTGGAAGTGTACCTCAGAGAGAGTCAGTGCCTGTGGAAGTTTACCTCATTCAGATTCAGTGCCTGTGGAAGTGTACCCCATTCAGAGACAGTGCGAGTGGAAGTGCACCCCAGTGAGAGTCAGACCCTGTGGAACTGGACCCGAGTGAGTGTCAGTGCCTGTAGGAGTGTACCCCAGTGAGATTCAGAGGCTGGGAAGCGGCTCTCCATTAGGAGTCACTGCCTATGGAAGTGTACCCCACTCAGAGTCAGTGCATGTGGAAATGTACCCCAGTGAGAGTCAGTGCCTGTGGAAATGTACGCCAGTGAGAGTCAGTGCCTTTAGAAGTGTACCCAAGTGAGAGTCAGTGCCAGTGGAAATGCACCCCAGTGAGAGTCAGTGCCTGTGAAAATGTACCCCAGTGAGAGTCAGTGCCTGCAGAAGTGTACCCAAGTGAGGGTCAGTGCCTGTGGAAGTTTGCCCCTTTCAGACTCAGTGCCTGTGGAAGTTTACCCCATTCAGATTCAGTACCTGTGGAAGTTTACCCCATTCAGAGTCAGTGCCTGTGGAAGTGTACACCAGTGAGAGTCAGTGCCTTTGGAAATTTACCCCATTCGGAGTCAGTGCCTATGGAAGTGTACCCCAGTGAGAGTCAGTGCCTGTGGAAGTTTACCCCATTCGGAGTCAGTGCCTATGGAAGTGTACACCAGTGAGAGTCAGTGCCTTTGGAAATTTACCCCATTCGGAGTCAGTGCCAGTGGAAGTGTACCCCAGGGAGAGTCAGTGCCTGTGGAAGTTTACCCCATTCAGATTCAGTGCCTGTAGAAGTTTACCCCATTCAGACTCAGTGCCTGTCGAAGTTTACCCCATTCAGAGTCAGTGCCTGTGGACGTTTGCCCCATTCAGAGTCTGTGCCTGTGGAAGTGTACCCCATTCAGAGACAGTGCGAGTGGAAGTGCACCCCATTGAGAGTCAGTCCCTTTGGAACTGGACCCGAGTGAGTGTCAGTGCCTGTAGGAGTGTACCCCAGTGAGATTCAGTGGCTGGGAAGCGGCTCTCCATTAGGAGTCACTGCCTATGGAAGTGTACCCCACTCAGATTCAGTGCATGTGGAAATGTACCCCAGTGAGAGTCAGTGCCTGTGGAAATGTACGCCAGTGAGAGTCAGTGCCTGTCGAAGTGTACCCAAGTGAGAGTCAGTGCCTGTGGAAATGCACCCCAGTGAGAGTCAGTGCCTGTGAAAATGTACCCCAGTGAGAGTCAGTGCCTGCAGAAGTGTACCCAAGTGAGGGTCAGTGCCTGTGGAAGTTTACCCCTTTCAGACTCATTGCCTGTGGAAGTTTACCCCATTCAGATTCAGTACCTGTGGAAGTTTACCCCATTCAGAGTCAGTGCCTGTGGAAGTGTACCCCAGTGAGAGTCAGTGCCTGTGGAAGTTTACCCCATTCGGAGTCAGTGCCAGTGAAAGTGTACCCCAGGGAGAGTCAGTGCCTGTGGAAGTTTACCCCATTCATATTCAGTACCTGTAGAAGTTTACCACATTCAGATTCAGTGCCTGTCGAAGTTTACCCCATTCAGTGTCATTGCCTGTGGAAGTTTACCCCATTCAGAGTCAGTGCCTGTGGAAGTGTACCCCAGTGAGAGTCAGTGCCTTTGGAAGTTTACCCCAGTGAGATTCAATGCCTGTCGAAGTGTACCCAAGTGAGAGTCAGTGCCTGTGGAAGTTTACCCCATTCAGAGTCAGTGCCTTTGGAAGTTTCCCCCAGGAAGTGTCAGTGCCTATCGAAGTGTACCCCACTGAGAGTCATTGCCTGTGGATGATTACCCCATTTAGATTCAGTGCATGTGGAAGTGTACCCCAATCAGAGTCAGTGCGTGTGGAGGTTTACCCCATTCCGAGTCAGTACCTGTGGAAGTGTACCTCAGAGAGAGTCATTGCCTCTGGAAGTTTACCCCATTCAGAGTCAGTACCTTTGGAAGTTTACGTCATTCAGAATCAGTGCCTGTGGAAGTGTACCCCATTCAGAGTCAGTGCCTGTGGAAGTGTACCCCAGTGAGAGTCAGTCCCTGTGGAACTGGACCCGAGTGACTGTCAGTGCCTGTGGAAGATTACCCCATTCAGAGTCAATGCCTGTGGAAGAGTACTCCAATGAGAGTCAGTGCCTGTGGAAGTATAACCCATTCAGAGATAGTGCCTGTGGAAGTGTGCCCCAGTGAGAGACAGTGCCTTTGGAAGTGTACCCCAGTCAGAGTCAGTGCCTGTCGAAGTGTACCCCACTGAGAGTCACTGCCTGTGGAACTGTAACCAACTCAGAGTCAGTGACTGTGGAAGTTTACCCCATTCAGAGTCAGTGCCTGTGGAAGTGTACCCCAGTGAGAGACAGTGCCTGTGGAAGTTTACCCCATTCAGAGTCAGAGCCTGTGGAAGTGTACCCCAGTGAGAGTCAGTGCCTTTGGAAGTTTACGCCATTCAGATTCAGTGCCTGTGGAAGTGTACTCCAGTGAGAGACAGTGCCTGTGGGAGTTTACCCCAGTCAGAGTCAGTGCCTGTCGAAGTTTACCCCACTGAGAGTCATTGCCTGTGGAACTGTAACCAATTCAGAGTCAGTGCCTGTGGAACTTTACCCCATTCAGATTCAGTGCCTGTGGAAGTGTACCCCAGTGAGAGTCAGTGCCTGTGGAAGTTTACCCCATTCAGATTCAGTGCCTGTGGAAGTGTACTCCTGTGAGAGTCAATGCCTGTGGAAGTTTACCACATTCAGACTCAGTGCCTGTGGAAATGTACCCCTGTGAGCGTCAGTGCCTGTAGGAGTGTACCCCAGTGAGATTCAGTGGCTGGGAAGCGGCTCTCCATTAGGAGTCACTGCCTATGGAAGTGTACCCCACTCAGAGTCAGAGCATGTGGAAATGTACCCCAGTGAGAGTCAGTGCCTGTGGAAATGTACGCCAGTGAGAGTCAGTGCCTGTAGAAGTGTACCCAAGTGAGAGTCAGTGCCTGTGGAAATGCACCCCCGTGAGAGTCAGTGCCTGTGAAAATGTACCCCAGTGAGAGTCAGTGCCTGCAGAAGTGTACCCCAGTGAGAGTCAGTGCCTGTGGAAGTTTACCCCATTCAGATTCAGTACCTGTGGAAGTTTACCACATTCAGATTCAGTGCCTGTCGAAGTTTACCCCATTCAGAGTCAGTGCCTGTGGAAGTTTACCCCATTCAGAGTCAGTGCCTATGGAAGTGTGCACCAGTGAGAGTCAGTGCCTGTAGAAGTGTACCCAAGTGAGATTCAGTGCCTGTGGAAATGTACCCCAGTGAGAGTCAGTGCCTGCACAAGTGTACCCAAGTGAGGGTCAGTGCCTGTGGACGTTTACCCCTTTCAGATTCAGTGCCTGTGGAAGTTTACCCCATTCAGATTCAGTACCTGTGGAAGTTTACCCCATTCAGAGTCAGTGCCTGTGGAAGTGTACCCCAGTGAGAGTCAGTGCCTGTGGAAGTTTACCCCATTCGGAGTCAGTGCCTATGGAAATGTACACCAGTGAGAGTCAGTGCCTTTGGAATTTTACCCCATTCGGAGTCAGTGCCAGTGGAAGTGTACCCCAGGGAGAGTCAGTGCCTGTGGAAGTTTACCCCATTCAGATTCAGTGCCTGTGGAAGTTTACCACATTCAGATTCAGTGCCTGTCGAAGTTTACCCCATTCAGAGTCAGTGCCTGTGGATGTTTACCCCATTCAGAGTCTGTGCCTATGGAAGTGTACACCAGTGAGAGTCAGTGCCTTTGGAAGTTTACCCCATTCGCAGTCAGTGCCAGTGGAAGTGTACGCCAGGGAGAGTCAGTGCCTGTGGAAGTTTACTCCATTCAGATTCAGTGCCTGTCGAAGTTTACCCCATTCAGAGTCAGTGCCTGTGGAAGTTTACCCCATTCAGAGCCAGTGCCTGTGGAAGTGTACCCCAGTGAGAGTCAGTGCCTTTGGAAGTTTACCCCAGTGAGTGTCAGTGCCCTTCGAAGTGTACCCAAGTGAGAGTCATTGCCTGTGGAAGTTTACACCATTCAGAGTCAGTGCCTTTGGAAGTTTACCCCAGTGAGAGTCAGTGCCTATCGAAGTGTACCCCACTGAGAGTCATGGCCTGTGGATGTTTACCCCATTCAGATTCAGTACCTGTGGAAGTTTACCCTATTCAGAGTCAGTGCCTGTGGAAGTGTACCCCAGTGAGAGTCAGTGCCTGTGGAAGTTTACCCCATTCAGATTCAGTCCCTGTCGTAGTTTACCACCTTCAGATTCAGTGCCTGTCGAAGTTTACCCCATTCAGAGTCAGTACCTTTGGAAGTTTACCCCATTCGGAGTCAGTGCCAGTGGAAGTGTACCCCAGTGAGAGTCAGTGCCTGTGGAAGTTTACCCCATTCAGATTCAGTACCTGTAGAAGTTTACCACACTCATATTCAGTGCCTGTCTAAGTTTACCCCATTCAGAGTCAGTGCCTGTGGAAGTTTACCCCATTCAGATTCAGTGCCTGTGGAAGTTTACCCCATTCAGATTCAGTACATGTAGAAGTTAACCACATTCATATTCAGTGCCTGTAGACGTTTACCCCATTCAGAGTCAGTGCCTGTGGAAGTTTACCCCATTCAGATTCAGTGCCTGTGGAAGTGTACCCCAGTGAGAGTCAGTGCCTGTGGTAGTTTACCCCATTCAGATTCAGTGCCTGTGGAAGTGTACCCCAGTGAGAGTCAGTGCCTGTGGTAGTTTACCCCATTCAGAGTCAGTGCCTGCGGAAGTGTGCCCCAGTGAGAGTCAGTGCCTGTGGAAATGTACCCCAGTGAGAGTCAGTGCCTGAAGATGTGTACCCAAGTGAGAGTCAGTGCCTGTGGAAGTTTACACCATTCAGATTCAGTGCCTGTGGAAGTGTACCCCAGTGAGAGTCAGTGCCTGTGGTAGTTTACCCCATTCAGAGTCAGAGCCTGCGGAAGAGTGCCCCAGTGAGAGTCAGTGCCAGTGGAAATGTACCCCTGTGAGAGTCAGTGCCTTTAGAAGTGTACCCCAGTGAGATTCAGTGGCTGGGGAGCGGCTCTCCATTAGGAGTCACTGCCTATAGAAGTGTAACCCATTCAGAGTCAGTGCACGTGGAAAGGTACACCAGTGAGAGTCAGTGCCTGCAGAAGTATACCCAAGTGAGAGTCAGTGCCTGTAGAAGTGTACCCAAGTGAGAGTCAGTGCCTGAAGAAGTGATCCCAAGTGAGAGACGGTGCCTGTGGAAGTTTACCCCATTCAGATTCAGTGCCTGTGGAAGTGTACCCCAGTGAGAGTCAGTGCCTGTGGAAGTGTCCCCCAGTGTGAGTCCATGCCTGTGGAAGTGTACCCCAGTGAGAGTCATTGCCTCTGGAAGTTTTCCCCATTCAGAGTCTGTACCTGTGGATGTTTACGCCATTCAGATTCAGTGCCTGTGGAAGTGTCCCCCATTCAGAGTCAGTGGCTGTGGAAGTGTACCCCATTCAGAGTCAGTGGCTGTGGAAGTGCACCCCATTGAGAGTCAGTCCCTGTGGAACTGGACCCGAGTGAGTGTCAGTGCCTGTAGGAGTGTACCCCAGTGAGATTCAGTGGCTGGGAAGCGGCTCTCCATTAGGAGTCACTGCCTATGGAAGTGTACCCCACTCAGAGTCAGTGCATGTGGAAATGTACCCCAGTGAGAGTCAGTGCATGTGGAAATGTACGCCAGTGAGAGTCAGTGCCTGTAGAAGTGCACCCAAGTGAGAGTCAGTGCCTGTGGAAATGCACCCCAGTGAGAGTCAGTGCCTGTGAAAATGTACCCCAGAGAGAGTCAGTGCCTGCAGAAGTGTACCCAAGTGAGGGTCAGTGCCTGTGGAAGTTTACCCCTTTCAGATTCAGTACCTGTGGAAATTTACCCCATTCAGAGTCAGTGCCTGTGGAAGTGTACCCCAGTGAGAGTCAGTGCCTGTGGAAGTGTACCCCAGTGAGAGTCATTGCCTCTGGAAGTTTACCGCATTCAGAGTCAGTACCTGTGGATGTTTACGCCATTCAGATTCAGTGCCTGTGGAAGTGTACCCCATTCAGAGACAGTGCGAGTGGAAGTGCACCCCAGTGAGAGTCAGTCCCTGTGGAACTGGACCCGAGTGAGTGTCAGTGCCTGTAGGAGTGTACCCCAGTGAGATTCAGAGGCTGGGAAGCGGCTCTCCATTAGGAGTCACTGCCTATGGAAGTGTACCCCACTCAGAGTCAGTGCATGTGGAAATGTACCCCACTCAGAGTCAGTGCCTGTGGAAATGTACGCCAGTGAGAGTCAGTGCCTGTAGAAGTGCACCCAAGTGAGAGTCAGTGCCTGCACAAGTGTACCCAAGTGAGGGTCAGTGCCTGTGGACGTTTACCCCTTTCAGACTCAGTGCCTGTGGAAGTTTACCCCATTCAGATTCAGTACCTGTGGAAGTTTACCCCATTCAGAGTCAGTGCCTGTGGAAGTGTACCCCAGTGAGAGTCAGTGCCTGTGGAAGTTTACCCCATTCGGAGTCAGTGCCTATGGAAGTGTACACCAGTGAGAGTCAGTGCCTTTGGAAGTTTACCCCATTCGGAGTCAGTGCCAGTGGAAGTGTACCCCAGGGAGAGTCAGTGCCTGTGGAAGTTTACCCCATTCAGATTCAGTGCCTGTGGAAGTGTACCCCAGTGAGAGTCAGTGCCTGTGGAAGTTTACCCCATTCAGATTCAGTACCTGTGGAAGTTTACCACATTCAGATTCAGTGCCTGTCGAAGTTTACCCCATTCAGAGTCAGTGCCTGTGGATGTTTACCCCATTCAGAGTCAGTGCCTGTGGAAGTGTACACCACTGAGAGTCAGTGCCTTTGGAAGTTTACCCCATTCGGAGTCAGTGCCAGTGGAAGTGTACGCCAGGGAGAGTCAGTGCCTGTGGAAGTTTACTCCATTCAGATTCAGTGCCTGTCGAAGTTTACACCATTCAGAGTCAGTGCCTGTGGAAGTTTACCCCATTCAGAGCCAGTGCCTGTGGAAGTGTACCCCAGTGAGAGTCAGTGCCTTTGGAAGTTTACCCCAGTGAGAGTCAGTGCCCTTCGAAGTGTACCCAAGTGAGAGTCATTGCCTGTGGAAGTTTACCCCATTCAGAGTCAGTGCCTTTGGAAGTTTACCCCAGTGAGAGTCAGTGCCTATCGAAGTGTACCCCACTGAGAGTCATGGCCTGTGGATGTTTACCCCATTCAGATTCAGTACCTGTGGAAGTTTACCCTATTCAGAGTCAGTGCCTGTGGAAGTGTACCCCAGTGAGAGTCAGTGCCTGTGGAAGTTTACCCCATTCAGATTCAGTCCCTGTAGATGTTTACCACATTCAGATTCAGTGCCTGTCGAAGTTTACCCCATTCAGAGTCAGTGCCTTTGGAAGTTTACCCCATTCGGAGTCAGTGCCAGTGGAAGTGTACCCCAGTGAGAGTCAGTGCCTGTGGAAGTTTACCCCATTCAGATTCAGTACCTGTAGAAGTTTACCACACTCATATTCAGTGCCTGTCTAAGTTTACCCCATTCAGAGTCAGTGCCTGTGGAAGTTTACCCCATTCAGATTCAGTGCCTGTGGAAGTTTACCCCATTCAGATTCAGTACATGTAGAAGTTTACCACATTCATATTCAGTGCCTGTAGACGTTTACCCCATTCAGAGTCAGTGCCTGTGGAAGTTTACCTCATTCAGAGTCAGTGCCTGTGGAAGTGCACCCCAGTGAGAGTCAGTGCCTGTGGATGTTTACCCCTTTCAGACTCAGTGCCTGTGGAAGTTTACCCCATTCAGATTCAGCACCTGTGGAAGTTTACCCCATTCAGAGTCAGTGCCTGTGGAAGTGTACACCAGTGAGAGTCAGTGCCTGTGGAAGTTTACCCCTTTCAGATTCAGTACCTGTAGAAGTTTAGCACATTCAGATTCAGTGCCTGTCGCAGTGTACCCCAGTTAGAGTCAGTGCCTGTGGACGTTTACCCCATTCAGAGTCAGTGCATGTGTAAATGTCCCCCAGTGAGAGTCAGTGTCTGTGGAGGTTTACCCCATTCAGAGTCAGTGCCTGTGCAAGTTTACCCCATTCAGATTCAGTACCTCAAGAAGTTTACACCACTCAGATTCAGTGCCTATAGAAGTGAACCCCACTCAGAGTCAGTGCATGTGGAAATGTACAACATTGCGAGTCAGTGCCTGTGGAAATATACCCCAGTGAGAGTCAGTGCCTGCGGATGTGTACCCAAGTGAGTGTCAGTGCCTGCAGAAGTGTACCCAAGTGAGAGTCAGTGCCTGTGGAAATGTACCCCAACGAGAGTCAGTGCCTGTGGAAATGTACCCCAGTGAGAGTCAGTGCCTGAAGAAGTGTACCCAAGTGAGAATCAGTGCCTGTGGAAGTTTACCCAATTCAGATTCAGTGCCTGTATAAGTGTACCCCAGTGAGAGTCAGTGCCTGTGGAGGTTTACCCCATTCAGAGTCAGTGCCTGTGGAAGAGCACTCCAGTGAGAGTCAGTGCCTGTGGAAGTTTACCCCATTCAGTGTCAGTGCCTGTGGAAGTGTACCCCAGTGAGAGTCAGTGCCTGTCGAAGAGTACCCCACTGAGAGTCATTGCCTGTGGAACTGTAACCAATTCAGAGTCAGTGCCTGTGGAAGTTTCCCCCTTTCAGAGTCTGTTCCTGGGGAAGTTTACCCCATTCAGATTCAGTGCCTGTGGAGTGTACCCCAGTGAGAGTCAGTGGCTGTGGAATTTACCCCATTCATATTGAGTGCATGTGGAAGTGTACCCCAGTGAGAGTCAATGCCTGTGGAAGTTTACCCCATTCAGAATCAGTGCATGTGGAAGTGTACCCCATTGAGAGTCTGTGCCTGTGGATGTTTACCTCATTCAGAGTCAGTGCCTGTGGAAGTGCACCACAGTGAGGGTCTGTGCCTGTGGAAGTTTACCCCTTTCAGACTCAGTGCCTGTGGAAGTTTACCCCTTTCAGATTCAGCACCTGTGGAAGTTTACCCCATTCAGAGTCAGTGCCTGTGGAAGTGTATCCCAGTGAGAGTTAAGTGCCTGTGGAAGTTTACCCCATTCAGATTCAGTGCCTGTCGAAGTTTATCCCATTCAGAGTCAGTGCCTGTGGAAGTTTACCCCATTCAGATTCAGTGCCTGTGGAAGTGTACCCCAGTGAGAGTCAGTGCATTTGGAAGTTTACCCCATTCAGAGTCAGTGCCTGTGTAAGTGTACTCCAGTGAGAGTCAGTGCCTGTGGAAGTGTATCCCAGTGTGAGCCAGTGCCTGTGGAAGTTTACCCCATTCAGATTCAGTGCCTGTGGAAGTGATCCCAGTGAGAGACAGTGCCTGTGGAATTTACCCCTTTCAGAGTCAGTGCCTGTGGAAGTGTAACCCAGTGAGAGTCTGTCCCTGTGGAAGTTTACACCATTCAGAGTCAGTGCCTGTGGAATTTTACCCCATTCAGAGTCAGTGCCTGTGGAAATGTCCCCCAGTGAGCGACAGTGCCTGTGGAAGTGTACCCCAGTGAGAGTCATTGCCTCTGGAAGTGTACCCCAGTGAGAGTCTGTGCCTTTGGAAGTTTACCCCATTCGGAGTCAGTGCCTGTGGAAGTGTACCCCAGTGAGAGTCAGTGCCTGTAAACGTTTAGCCCATTCAGATTCAGTACCCGTAGAAGTTTAACACATTCAGATTCAGTGCCTGTCGAAGTTTACCCCATTCAGAGTCAGTGCCTGTGGAAGATTTCCCCATTCAGAGTCAGTGCCTGTGGAAGTGTACCCCAGTGACAGTCAGTGCCTCTGGAAGTTTATCCCATTCAGAGTCAGTGCCTGTGGAAGTTTACCCCAGTGAGAGTCAGTGCCTGTGGATGTTTACCCCATTCAGCTTCAGTACCTGTAGATGTTAACCCCATTCAGATTCAGTGCCTGTAGAACTGTACCCCAGTGAGAGTCAGTGCCAGTGCAAATGTACCCCTGTGAGAGTCAGTGCCTGTAGAAGTGTACCCCAGTGAGATTCAGTAGCTGGGGAGCGGCTCTCCATTAGGAGTCACTGCCTATAGAAGTGTATCCCATTCATAGTCAGTGCATGTGGAAAGGTACACCAGCGAGAGTCAGTGCCTGCAGAAGTGTACCCAAGTGTGAGTCAGTGCCTGTAGAAGTGTACCCAAGTGAGAGTCAGTGCCAAAGGAAATGTACCCCAGTGAGAGTCAGTGCCTGTGGAAATGTACGCCAGTGAGAGTCAGTGCCTGAAGAAGTGTACCCAAGTGAGAGTCAGTGCCTGTGGAAGTTTACCCCATTCAGATTCAGTGCCTGTAGAAGTGTACCCAAGTGAGAGTCAGTGCCAGTGGATGTTTACCCCATTCAGATTCTGTGCCGATGGAAGTTTACCCCATTCAGATTCAGTGCCTGTAGAAGTGTACCCAAGTGACAGTCAGTGCCTGTGGAAGTTTGCCCCATTCAGAGTCAGTGCCTGTGGAAGTGTAACCCAGTGAGAGTCAGTGCCTGTGGAAGTGTACCCCAGTGAGACTCTGTGCCTGTGGAAGTGTACCCCAGTGAGAGTCAGTGCCTGTCGAAGTGCACCCCACTGAGAGTCATTGCCTGTGGAACTGTAACCAATTCAGAGTCAGTGCCTGTGGATGTTTACCCCATTCAGAGTCAGTTCCTCGGGAAGTTTACCCCATTCAGATTCAGTGCCTGTGGAAGTGTACCCCAGTGAGAGTCAGTGGCTGTGGAATTTACACCATTCATATTGAGTGCATGTGGAATTGTACCCCAGTGAGAGTCAATGCCTGTGGAAGTTTACCCCATTCAGATTCAGTGCATGTGGAAGTGTACCCCAGTGTGAGTCTGTGCCTGTGGAAGTGTACCCAAGTGAGAGTCAGTGTCTGTGGAAATGTACCCCAATGAGAGTCAGTGCCTGTGGAAGTGCACCACAGTGAGAGTCAATGCCTGTGGAAGTTTACACCATTCAGAGTCAGTACCTGTGGAAGTGCACCACAGTGAGGGTCAGTGCCTGTGGAAGTTTACCCCTTTCAGACTCAGTGCCTGTGGAAGTTTACCACATTCAGATTCAGCACCTGTGGAAGTTTACCCCATTCAGAGTCAGTGCCTGTGGAAGTGTACCCCAGTGAGAGTCAGTGCCTGTGGAAGTTTACCCCATTCAGATTCAGTGCATGTGGAAGTGTACCCCAGTGAGAGTCTGTGCCTGTGGAAGTTTACATCATTCAGAGTCAGTACCTGTGGAAGTGCACCACAGTGAGGGTCAGTGCCTGTGGAAGTTTACCCCTTTCAGACTCAGTGCCTGTGGAAGTTTACCACATTCAGATTCAGCACCTGTGGACGTTTACCCCATTCAGAGTCAGTGCCTGTGGAAGTGTACCCCAGTGAGAGTCAGTGCCTGTGGAAGTTTACCCCATTCAGATTCAGTACCTGTAGAAGTTTGCCACATTCAGATTCAGTGCCTGTCGAAGTTTACCCCATTCAGAGTCAGTGCCTGTGGAAGTTTACCCCATTCAGATTCAGTGCCTGTGGAAGTGTACCCCAGTGAGAGTCAGTGCATTTGGAAGTTTCCCCCATTCAGAGTCAGTGCCTGTGTAAGTGTACCCCAGTGAGAGTCAGTGCCTGTGGAAGTGTACCCCAGTGAGAGCCAGTGCCTGCCGAAGTTTGCCCCATTCAGATTTAGTGCCTGTGGAAGTGATCCCAGTGAGAGTCAGTGCCTGTGGAATTTACCCCATTCAGAGTCAGTTCCTGTGGAAGTGTAACCCAGTGAGAGTCTGTCCCTGTGGTAGTTTACACCATTCAGAGTCAGTGCCTGTGGAAGTTTACCCCATTCAGAGTCAGTGCCTGTGGAAGTGTCCCCCAGTGAGCGACAGTGCCTGTGGAAGTGTACCCCAGTGAGAGTCATTGCCTCTGGAAGTGTACCCCAGTGAGAGTCTGTGCCTTTGGAAGTTTACCCCATTCGGAGTCAGTGCCTGTGGAAGTGTACCCCAGTGAGAGTCAGTGCCTGTAAACGTTTAGCACATTCAGATTCAGTGCCTGTAGAAGTTTAACACATTCAGATTCAGTGCCTGTCGAAGTTTACCCCATTCAGAGTGAGTGCCTGTGGAAGTTTTCCCCATTCAGAGTCAGTGCCTGTGGAAGTGTACCCCAGTGAGAGTCAGTGCCTTTGGAAGTTTACCCCAGTGAGAGTCAGTGCCTGTCGAAGTGTACCCAAGTGAGAGTCAGTGCCTGTGGAAGTTTACCCCATTCAGAGTCAGTGCCTGTGGAATTGTACCCCAGTGACAGTCAGTGCCTCTGGAAGTTTATCCCATTCAGAGTCAGTGCCTGTGGAAGTTTACCCCAGTGAGAGTCAGTGCCTGTGGATGTTTACCCCATTCAGCTTCAGTACCTGTAGATGTTAACCCCATTCAGATTCAGTGCCTGTAGAAGTGTACCCCAGTGAGAGTCAGTTCCAGTGCAAATGTACCCCTGTGAGAGTCAGTGCCTGTAGAAGTGTACCCCAGTGAGATTCAGTAGCTGGGGAGCGGCTCTCCATTAGGAGTCACTGCCTATAGAAGTGTATCCCATTCATAGTCAGTGCATGTGGAAAGGTACACCAGCGAGAGTCAGTGCCTGCAGAAGTGTACCCAAGTGTGAGTCAGTGCCTGTAGAAGTGTACACAAGTGAGAGTCAGTGCCTGAAGAAGTGTACCCAAGTGAGAGTCAGTGCCTGTGGAAGTTTACCCCATTCAGATTCAGTGCCTGCAGAAGTGTACCCAAGTGACAGTCAGTGCCTGTGGAAGTTTACCCCATTCAGAGTCAGTGCCTGTGGAAGTGTAACCCAGTGAGAGTCAGTGCCTGTGGAAGTGTACCCCAGTGAGACACTGTGCCTGTGGAAGTTTACCCCAGTCAGTGTCAGTGCCTGTCGAATTGTACCCCACTGAGAGTCATTGGCTGTGGAAGTTTACCCCATTCAGAGTCAGTGCCTGTGGAAGTGTAGCCAGTGAGAGTCAGTGCCTGTGGAGGTTTCCCCCATTCAGAGTCAGTGCCTGTGGAAGAGCACTCCAGTGAGAGTCAGTGCCTGTGGAGGTTTACCCCATTTAGTGTCAGTGCCTGTGGAAGTGTATCCCAGTGAGAGTCAGTGCCTGTCGAAGTGTACCCCACTGAGAGTCATTGCCTGTGGAACTGTAACCAACTCAGAGTCAGTGCCTGTGGATGTTTACCCCATTCAGAGTCAGTTCCTCGGGAAGTTTACCCCATTCAGATTCAGTGCCTGTGGAAGTGTACCCCAGTGAGAGTCAGTGGCTGTGGAATTTACACCATTCATATTGAGTGCATGTGGAAGAGTACCCCAGTGAGAGTCAATGCCTCTGGAAGTTTACCCCATTCAGATTCAGTGCATGTGGAAGTGTACCCCAGTGTGAGTCTGTGCCTGTGGAAGTGTACCCAAGTGAGAGTCAGTGTCTGTGGAAATGTACCCCAATGAGAGTCAGTGCCTGTGGAAGTGCACCACAGTGAGAGTCAATGCCTGTGGAAGTTTACCCCATTCAGATTCAGTGCATGTGGAAGTGTACCCCAGTGAGAGTCTGTGCCTGTGGAAGTTTACCTCATTCAGAGTCAGTGCCTGTGGAAGTGCACCACAGTGTGGGTCAGTGCCTGTGGAAGTTTACCCCTTTCAGACTCAGTGCCTGTGGAAGTTTACCACATTCAGATTCAGCACCTGTGGAAGTTTACCCCATTCAGAGTCAGTGCCTGTGGAAGTGTACCCCAGTGAGAGTCAGTGCCTGTGGAAGTTTACCCCATTCAGATTCAGTACCTGTAGAAGTTTGCCACATTCAGATTCAGCGCCTGTCGAAGTTTACCCCATTCAGAGTCAGTGCCTGTGGAAGTGTACCCCAGTGAGAGTCAGTGCCTGTGGAAGTGTACCCCAGTGAGAGCCAGTGCCTGCCAAAGTTTACCCCATTCAGATTCAGTGCCTGTGGAAGTGATCCCAGTGAGAGTCAGTGCCTGTGGAATTTACCCCATTCAGAGTCAGTGCCTGTGGAAGTGTACCCCAGTGAGAGTCTGTGCCTGTCGAAGTTTACACCATTCAGAGCCAGTGCCTGTGGAAGTTTACCTCATTCAGAGTCAGTGCCTGTGGAAGTGTCCCCCAGTGAGCGACAGTGCCTGTGGAAGTGTACCCCAGTGAGAGTCATTGCCTCTGGAAGTGTACCCCAGTGAGAGTCTGTGCCTTTGGAAGTTTACCCCATTCGGAGTCAGTGCCTGTGGGAGTGCACCCCAGTGAGAGTCAGTGCCTGTAACCGTTGAGCCCATTCAGATTCAGTACCTGTAGAAGTTTAACACATTCAGATTCAGTGCCTGTCAATGTTTACCCCATTCAGAGTCAGTGCCTGTGGAAGTTTACCTCATTCAGAGTCAGTGCCTGTGGAAGTGTCCCCCAGTGAGCGACAGTGCCTGTGGAAGTGTACCCCAGTGAGAGTCATTGCCTCTGGAAGTGTACCCCAGTGAGAGTCTGTGCCTTTGGAAGTTTACCCCATTCGGAGTCAGTGCCTGTGGGAGTGCACCCCAGTGAGAGTCAGTGCCTGTAACCGTTGAGCCCATTCAGATTCAGTACCTGTAGAAGTTTAACACATTCAGATTCAGTGCCTGTCAATGTTTACCCCATTCAGAGTCAGTGCCTGTGGAAGTTTTCCCCATTCAGAATCAGTGCCTGTGGAAGTGTACCCCAGTGAGAGTCAGTGCCTTTGGAAGTTTACCCCAGTGAGAGTCAGTGCCTGTCGAAGTGTACCCAAGTGAGAGTCAGTGCCTGTGAAAGTTTATCCCATTCAGAGTCAGTGCCTCTGGAAGTGTACCCCAGTGAGAGTCAGTGCCTGTGGAAGTTTACCCCATTCAGAGTCAGTGCCTCTGGCAATGTACCCCAGTGAGAGTCAGTGCCTGTGGAAGTGCACCCAAGTGAGGGTCAATGCCTGTGGAAGTGTACCCCATTCAGAGTCAGTGGCTGTGGAAGTGTCCCCCTGTGAGAGTCAGTGCCTGTGGGAGTGTACCCCAGTTAGAGTCATTGCCTCTGGAAGATTTCCCCATTCAGAGTCAGTACCTGTGGATGTTTACCCCATTCATAGTCAGTGACTGTGGAAGTTTACCCCATTCAGATTCAGTGCCTGTGGAAGTGTACCCCAGTGAGAGTCAGTGCCTGTGGAACTTTACCCCATTCAGAGTCAGTGCCTGTGTAAGTGTACCCCAGTGAGACTCAATGCCTGTGGAAGTTTACCCCATTCAGATTCAGTCCCTGTAGAAGATTCCCCCATTCAGTTTCAGAGCCTGTAGAACTTAACCCCATTCAGAGTCAGTGCCTGTGGAAGTTTACCCCATTCAGAGTCAGTGCCTGTGGAAGTGTACCCCAGTGAGAGTCAGTGCCTTTGGATGTTTTACCAATTCCGAGTCAGTGCCTGTGTAAGTGTACCCCAGTGAGAGTCAGTGCCTGTGGAAGTGTCCCCCAGTGAGAGTCAGTGCCTGTGGAAGTTTAACCCATTCAGAGTCAGTGCCTGTGGAAATGTACACCAGTGAAAGTCAGTGCCTGTGGAAGTTTACCCCATTCAGATTCAGTACCTGTAGAAGTTTACCACATTCAGATTCAGTGCCTGTCGAAGTGTACCCCAGTTAGAGTCAGTGCCTGTGGAAGTTTACCCCATTCAGAGTCAGTGCATGTGTAAATGTACCCCAGTGAGAGTTAGTGCCTGTGGAAGTGTACCCCAGTGAGAGTCAGTGCCTGTGGAAGTTTACCCCATTCAGAGTCAGTACCTGTGCAAGTTTACCCCATTCAGATTCATGTACCTCAAGAAGTTTACACCACTCCGATTCAGTGCCTATAGAAGTGTATACCACTCAGATTCAATGCATGTGGAAATGTAGAACATTGAGAGTCAGTGCCTGTGGAAATGTACCCCAGTGAGAGTCAGTGCCTGCAGAAGTGTACCCAAGTGAGAGTCAGTACCTGTGTAAGTGTACACAAGTGAGAGTCAGTGCCTGTGGAAATGTACCCCAATGAGAGTCAGTGCCTGTGGAAATGAACCCCAGTGAGAGTCAGTGCCTGAAGAAGTGTACCCAAGTGAGAATCAGTGCCTGTGGAAGTTTACCCCATTCAGATTCAGTGCCTGTATAAGTGTACCCCAGTGAGAGTCAGTCCCTGTAGAAGTGTACCCCAGTGAGAGTCAGGGCCTGTGCAAGTTTAACCCATTCAGAGTCAGTGCCTGAGGAAGTGTAGCCCAGTGAGTGTCTTTGCCTGTGGAAGTGTACCCCAGTCAGAGTCAGTGCCTGTGCAAATTTACCCCATTCAGAGTCAGTGCCTGTGGCAGTTTACCCCATTCATAGTCAGTGCCTGTAGAAGTTTACACCATTCTGTGTCAGTGCCTGTGGAAGTGTACCCCAGTGAGAGTCAGGGCCTGTGGAAGAGTCCCCCAGTGAGCGTCAGTGCCTGTGGAAGTGTACTCCAGTGAGAGACAGTGCCTGTGGAAGATTACCCCATTCAGAGTCAGTGCCTGTGGAAGTGTAACCCAGTGAGAGTCAGTGCCTGTGGAAGTGTACCCCATTGAGAGTCAGTGCCTGTGGAAGTTTACCCCAGTCAGTGTCAGTGCCTGTCGAATTGTACCCCACTGAGAGTCATTGCCTGTGGAATTTTACCCCATTCAGAGTCAGTGCCTGTGGAAGTGTACCCCAGTGAGAGTCAGTGCCTGTGGAGGTTTACCCATTCAGAGTCAGTGCCTGTGGAAGAGCACTCCAGGGAGAGTCAGTGCCTGTGGAGGTTTACCCCATTCAGTGTCAGTGCCTGTGGAAGTGTACCCCAGTGAGAGTCAGTGCCTGTCGAAGTGTACCCCACTGAGAGTCATTGCCTCTGGAACTGTAACCAATTCAGAGTCAGTGCCTGTGGAAGTTTACCCCATTCAGGTTCAGTGCCTGTGGAAGTGTACCCCAGTGACAGTCAGTGGCTGTGGAATTTACCCCATTCATATTGAGTGCATGTGGAAGTGTACCCCAGTGAGAGTCTGTGCCTGTGGAAGTTTACCTCATTCAGAGTCAGTGCCTGTGGAAGTGCACCCCAGTGAGAGTCAGTGCCTGTGGAAGTTTACCCCTTTCAGACTCAGTGCGTGTGGAAGTTTAACCCATTCAGATTCAGCACCTGTGGAAGTTTACCCCATTCAGAGTCAGTGCCTGTGGAAGTGTACACCAGTGAGAATCAGTGCCTGTGGAGGTTTACCCCATTCAGATTCAGTACCTGTAGAAATTTAGCACATTCAGATTCAGTGCCTGTCGAAGTGTACCCCAGTTAGAGTCAGTGCCTGTGGAAGTTTACCCCATTCAGAGTCAGTGCAATTGTAAATGTACCCCAATGAGAGTCAGTGCCTGTGGAACTGTACCCCAGTGAGAGTCAGTGCCTGTGGAAGTTTACCCCTTTCAGACTCAGTGCCTGTGGAAGTTTACCACATTCAGATTCAGTACCTGTGGAAGTGTACCCCAGTGAGAGTCAGTGCATTTGGATGTTTACCCCATTCAGAGTCAGTGCCTGTGTAAGTGTACTCCAGTGAGAGTCAGTGCCTGTGGAAGTGTACCCCAGTGAGAGCCAGTGCCTGTGGAAGTTTACCCCATTCAGCTTCAGCACCTGTAGATGTTAACCCCATTCAGATTCAGTGCCTGTAGAAGTGTACCCCAGTGAGAGTCAGTGCCAGTGCAAATGTACCCCTGTGAGAGTCAGTGCCTGTAGAAGTGTACCCCAGTGAGATTCAGTGGCTGGGGAGCGGCTCTCCATTAGGAGTCACTGCCTATAGAAGTGTATCCCATTCATAGTCAGTGCATGTGGAAAGGTACACCAGCGAGAGTCAGTGCCTGCAGAAGTGTACCCAAGTGTGAGTCAGTGCCTGTCGAAATGTACCCCACTGAGAGTCATTGCCTGTGGAACTGTAAACAATTCAGAGTCAGTGCCTGTGGAAGTGCACCCCAGTGAGAGTCAGTGCCTGTGGAAGTTTACCCCTTTCAGACTCAGTGCGTGTGGAAGTTTAACCCATTCAGATTCAGCACCTGTGGAAGTTTACCCCATTCAGTGTCAGTGCCTTGGAAGTGTACCCCAGTGAGAGTCAGTGCCTGTCGAAATGTACCCCACTGAGAGTCATTGCCTGTGGAACTGTAAACAATTCAGAGTCAGTGCCTGTGGAAGTTTACCCCATTCAGAGTCAGTTCCTGGGGAAGTTTACCCCATTCAGATTCAGTGCCTGTGGAAGTGTACCCCAGTGAGAGTCAGTGGCTGTGGAATTTATCCCATTCATATTGAGTGCATGTGGAAGTGTACCGCAGTGAGAGTCAATGCCTGTGGAAGTTTACCCCATTCAGATTCAGTGCATGTGGAAGTGTACCCCAGTGAGAGTCTGTGCCTGTGGCAGTTTACCTCATTCAGAGTCTGTGCCTGTGGAAGTGCACCCCAGTAAGGGTCAGTGCCTGTGGAAGTTTACCCCTTTCAGACTCAGTGCCTGTGGAAGTTTACCCATTCAGATTCAGTACCTGTGGAAGTTTACCCCATTCAGAGTCAGTGCCTGTGGAAGTGTACCCCAGTGAGAGTCAGTGCCTGTGGAAGTTTACCCCATTCAGATTCAGTACCTGTAGAAGTTTGCCACATTCAGATTCAGTGCCTGTCGAAGTTTACCCCATTCAGAGTCAGTGCCTGTGGAAGTTTACCCCATTCAGAGTCATTGCCTGTGGAAGTGTACCCCAGTGAGTGTCAGTGCCTTTGGAAGTATACCCCATTCAGAGTCAGTGCCTGTGTAAGTGTACCCCAGTGAGAGTCAGTGCCTGTGGAAGTGTACCCCAGTGAGAGCCAGTGCCTGTGGAGGTTTACCCCATTCAGATTCAGTGCCTGTTCAAGTGATCCCAGTGAGAGTCAGTGCCTGTGGAATTTACCCCATTCAGAGTCACTGCCTGTGGAAGTTTACCCCAGTGAGAGTCTGTGCCTGTGGAAGTTTACACCATTCAGAGTCAGTGCCTGTGGAAGTTTATCCCATTCAGAGTCAGTGCCTGTGGAAGTGTCCCCCAGTGAGCGACAGTGCCTTTGGAATTGTACTGCAGTGAGAGCCATTGCCTCTGGAAGTGTACCCCAGTGAGAGTCAGTGCCTGTGGAAGTTTATCCCATTCAGAGTCAGTGCCTGTGGAAGTGTACCCCAGTGAGAGTCGCTGCCTTTGGAAGTTGACCCCATTCGGAGTCAGTGCCTGTGGAAGTGTACCCCAGTGAGAGTCAGTGCCTGTAGACGTTTACCCCATTCAGATTCAGTACCTGTAGAAGTTTACCACATTCAGATTCAGTGCCTATCGAAGTTTACCCCATTCAGAGTCAGTGCCTGTGGAAGTTTACCCCATTCAGAGTCAGTGCCTGTGGAAGTGTACCCAAGGGAGAGTCAGTGCCTGTGGAAGTTTACCCCAGTGAGAGTCAGTGCCTGTGGATGTTTACCCCATTCAGCTTCAGTACCTGTAGATGTTAACCCCATTCAGATTCAGTGCCTGTAGAAGTGTACCCCAGTGAGAGTCAGTGCCTGTAGACGTTTACCCCATTCAGATTCAGTACCTGTAGAAGTTTACCCCATTCAGATTCAGTACCTGTGGAAGTTTACCCCATTCAGAGTCAGTGCCTGTGGAAGTGTACCCCAGTGAGAGTCAGTGCCTGTGGAAGTTTACCCCATTCAGATTCAGTACCTGTAGAAGTTTGCCACATTCAGATTCTGTGCCTGTCGAAGTTTACCCCATTCAGAGTCAGTGCCTTTGGAAGTTTACCCCATTCAGAGTCAGTGCCTGGGGAAGTTTACCCCATTCAGATTCAGTGCCTGTGGAAGTGTACCCCAGTGAGAGTCAGTGGCTGTGGAATTTATCCCATTCATATTGAGTGCATGTGGAAGTGTACCGCAGTGAGAGTCAATGCCTGTGCAAGTTTACCCCATTCAGATTCAGTGCATGTGGAAGTGTACCCCAGTGAGAGTCTGTGCCTGTGGCAGTTTACCTCATTCAGAGTCTGTGCCTGTGGAAGTGCACCCCAGTAAGGGTCAGTGCCTGTGGAAGTTTACCCCTTTCAGACTCAGTGCCTGTGGAAGTTTACCCATTCAGATTCAGTACCTGTGGAAGTTTACCCCATTCAGAGTCAGTGCCTGTGGAAGTGTACCCCAGTGAGAGTCAGTGCCTGTGGAAGTTTACCCCATTCAGATTCAGTACCTGTAGAAGTTTGCCACATTCAGATTCAGTGCCTGTCGAAGTTTACCCCATTCAGAGTCAGTGCCTGTGGAAGTTTACCCCATTCAGAGTCATTGCCTGTGGAAGTGTACCCCAGTGAGTGTCAGTGCCTTTGGAAGTATACCCCATTCAGAGTCAGTGCCTGTGTAAGTGTACCCCAGTGAGAGTCAGTGCCTGTGGAAGTGTACCCCAGTGAGAGCCAGTGCCTGTGGAGGTTTACCCCATTCAGATTCAGTGCCTGTTCAAGTGATCCCAGTGAGAGTCAGTGCCTGTGGAATTTACCCCATTCAGAGTCAGTGCCTGTGGAAGTGTACCCCAGTGAGAGTCTGTGCCTGTGGAAGTTTACACCATTCAGAGTCAGTGCCTGTGGAAGTTTATCCCATTCAGAGTCAGTGCCTGTGGAAGTGTCCCCCAGTGAGCGACAGTGCCTTTGGAATTGTACTGCAGTGAGAGCCATTGCCTCTGGAAGTGTACCCCAGTGAGAGTCAGTGCCTGTGGAAGTTTATCCCATTCAGAGTCAGTGCCTGTGGAAGTGTACCCCAGTGAGAGTCGCTGCCTTTGGAAGTTGACCCCATTCGGAGTCAGTGCCTGTGGAAGTGTACCCCAGTGAGAGTCAGTGCCTGTAGACGTTTACCCCATTCAGATTCAGTACCTGTAGAAGTTTACCACATTCAGATTCAGTGCCTATCGAAGTTTACCCCATTCAGAGTCAGTGCCTGTGGAAGTTTACCCCATTCAGAGTCAGTGCCTGTGGAAGTGTACCCAAGGGAGAGTCAGTGCCTGTGGAAGTTTACTCCAGTGAGAGTCAGTGCCTGTGGATGTTTACCCCATTCAGCTTCAGTACCTGTAGATGTTAACCCCATTCAGAGTCAGTGCCTGTGGAAGTTTACCCCATTCAGATTCAGTGCCTGTGGAAGTGTACCCCAGTGAGAGTCAGTGCCTGTGGTAGTTTACCCCATTCAGATTCAGTGCCTGTGGAAGTGTACCCCAGTGAGAGTCAGTGCCTGTGGTAGTTTACCCCATTCAGAGTCAGTGCCTGCGGAAGTGTGCCCCAGTGAGAGTCAGTGCCTGTGGAAATGTACCCCAGTGAGAGTCAGTGCCTGAAGATGTGTACCCAAGTGAGAGTCAGTGCCTGTGGAAGTTTACACCATTCAGATTCAGTGCCTGTGGAAGTGTACCCCAGTGAGAGTCAGTGCCTGTGGTAGTTTACCCCATTCAGAGTCAGTGCCTGCGGAAGAGTGCCCCAGTGAGAGTCAGTGCCAGTGGAAATGTACCCCTGTGAGAGTCAGTGCCTTTAGAAGTGTACCCCAGTGAGATTCAGTGGCTGGGGAGCGGCTCTCCATTAGGAGTCACTGCCTATAGAAGTGTAACCCATTCAGAGTCAGTGCACGTGGAAAGGTACACCAGTGAGAGTCAGTGCCTGCAGAAGTATACCCAAGTGAGAGTCAGTGCCTGTAGAAGTGTACCCAAGTGAGAGTCAGTGCCTGAAGAAGTGATCCCAAGTGAGAGACGGTGCCTGTGGAAGTTTACCCCATTCAGATTCAGTGCCTGTGGAAGTGTACCCCAGTGAGAGTCAGTGCCTGTGGAAGTGTCCCCCAGTGTGAGTCCATGCCTGTGGAAGTGTACCCCAGTGAGAGTCATTGCCTCTGGAAGTTTTCCCCATTCAGAGTCTGTACCTGTGGATGTTTACGCCATTCAGATTCAGTGCCTGTGGAAGTGTCCCCCATTCAGAGTCAGTGGCTGTGGAAGTGTACCCCATTCAGAGTCAGTGGCTGTGGAAGTGCACCCCATTGAGAGTCAGTCCCTGTGGAACTGGACCCGAGTGAGTGTCAGTGCCTGTAGGAGTGTACCCCAGTGAGATTCAGTGGCTGGGAAGCGGCTCTCCATTAGGAGTCACTGCCTATGGAAGTGTACCCCACTCAGAGTCAGTGCATGTGGAAATGTACCCCAGTGAGAGTCAGTGCCTGTGGAAATGTACGCCAGTGAGAGTCAGTGCCTGTAGAAGTGCACCCAAGTGAGAGTCAGTGCCTGTGGAAATGCACCCCAGTGAGAGTCAGTGCCTGTGAAAATGTACCCCAGAGAGAGTCAGTGCCTGCAGAAGTGTACCCAAGTGAGGGTCAGTGCCTGTGGAAGTTTACCCCTTTCAGATTCAGTACCTGTGGAAATTTACCCCATTCAGAGTCAGTGCCTGTGGAAGTGTACCCCAGTGAGAGTCAGTGCCTGTGGAAGTGTACCCCAGTGAGAGTCATTGCCTCTGGAAGTTTACCGCATTCAGAGTCAGTACCTGTGGATGTTTACGCCATTCAGATTCAGTGCCTGTGGAAGTGTACCCCATTCAGAGACAGTGCGAGTGGAAGTGCACCCCAGTGAGAGTCAGTCCCTGTGGAACTGGACCCGAGTGAGTGTCAGTGCCTGTAGGAGTGTACCCCAGTGAGATTCAGAGGCTGGGAAGCGGCTCTCCATTAGGAGTCACTGCCTATGGAAGTGTACCCCACTCAGAGTCAGTGCATGTGGAAATGTACCCCACTCAGAGTCAGTGCCTGTGGAAATGTACGCCAGTGAGAGTCAGTGCCTGTAGAAGTGCACCCAAGTGAGAGTCAGTGCCTGCACAAGTGTACCCAAGTGAGGGTCAGTGCCTGTGGACGTTTACCCCTTTCAGACTCAGTGCCTGTGGAAGTTTACCCCATTCAGATTCAGTACCTGTGGAAGTTTACCCCATTCAGAGTCAGTGCCTGTGGAAGTGTACCCCAGTGAGAGTCAGTGCCTGTGGAAGTTTACCCCATTCGGAGTCAGTGCCTATGGAAGTGTACACCAGTGAGAGTCAGTGCCTTTGGAAGTTTACCCCATTCGGAGTCAGTGCCAGTGGAAGTGTACCCCAGGGAGAGTCAGTGCCTGTGGAAGTTTACCCCATTCAGATTCAGTGCCTGTGGAAGTGTACCCCAGTGAGAGTCAGTGCCTGTGGAAGTTTACCCCATTCAGATTCAGTACCTGTGGAAGTTTACCACATTCAGATTCAGTGCCTGTCGAAGTTTACCCCATTCAGAGTCAGTGCCTGTGGATGTTTACCCCATTCAGAGTCAGTGCCTGTGGAAGTGTACACCACTGAGAGTCAGTGCCTTTGGAAGTTTACCCCATTCGGAGTCAGTGCCAGTGGAAGTGTACGCCAGGGAGAGTCAGTGCCTGTGGAAGTTTACTCCATTCAGATTCAGTGCCTGTCGAAGTTTACACCATTCAGAGTCAGTGCCTGTGGAAGTTTACCCCATTCAGAGCCAGTGCCTGTGGAAGTGTACCCCAGTGAGAGTCAGTGCCTTTGGAAGTTTACCCCAGTGAGAGTCAGTGCCCTTCGAAGTGTACCCAAGTGAGAGTCATTGCCTGTGGAAGTTTACCCCATTCAGAGTCAGTGCCTTTGGAAGTTTACCCCAGTGAGAGTCAGTGCCTATCGAAGTGTACCCCACTGAGAGTCATGGCCTGTGGATGTTTACCCCATTCAGATTCAGTACCTGTGGAAGTTTACCCTATTCAGAGTCAGTGCCTGTGGAAGTGTACCCCAGTGAGAGTCAGTGCCTGTGGAAGTTTACCCCATTCAGATTCAGTCCCTGTAGATGTTTACCACATTCAGATTCAGTGCCTGTCGAAGTTTACCCCATTCAGAGTCAGTGCCTTTGGAAGTTTACCCCATTCGGAGTCAGTGCCAGTGGAAGTGTACCCCAGTGAGAGTCAGTGCCTGTGGAAGTTTACCCCATTCAGATTCAGTACCTGTAGAAGTTTACCACACTCATATTCAGTGCCTGTCTAAGTTTACCCCATTCAGAGTCAGTGCCTGTGGAAGTTTACCCCATTCAGATTCAGTGCCTGTGGAAGTTTACCCCATTCAGATTCAGTACATGTAGAAGTTTACCACATTCATATTCAGTGCCTGTAGACGTTTACCCCATTCAGAGTCAGTGCCTGTGGAAGTTTACCTCATTCAGAGTCAGTGCCTGTGGAAGTGCACCCCAGTGAGAGTCAGTGCCTGTGGATGTTTACCCCTTTCAGACTCAGTGCCTGTGGAAGTTTACCCCATTCAGATTCAGCACCTGTGGAAGTTTACCCCATTCAGAGTCAGTGCCTGTGGAAGTGTACACCAGTGAGAGTCAGTGCCTGTGGAAGTTTACCCCTTTCAGATTCAGTACCTGTAGAAGTTTAGCACATTCAGATTCAGTGCCTGTCGCAGTGTACCCCAGTTAGAGTCAGTGCCTGTGGACGTTTACCCCATTCGGAGTCAGTGCATGTGTAAATGTCCCCCAGTGAGAGTCAGTGTCTGTGGAAGTTTACCCCATTCAGAGTCAGTGCCTGTGCAAGTTTACCCCATTCAGATTCAGTACCTCAAGAAGTTTACACCACTCAGATTCAGTGCCTATAGAAGTGAACCCCACTCAGAGTCAGTGCATGTGGAAATGTACAACATTGCGAGTCAGTGCCTGTGGAAATATACCCCAGTGAGAGTCAGTGCCTGCGGATGTGTACCCAAGTGAGTGTCAGTGCCTGCAGAAGTGTACCCAAGTGAGAGTCAGTGCCTGTGGAAATGTACCCCAACGAGAGTCAGTGCCTGTGGAAATGTACCCCAGTGAGAGTCAGTGCCTGAAGAAGTGTACCCAAGTGAGAATCAGTGCCTGTGGAAGTTTACCCAATTCAGATTCAGTGCCTGTATAAGTGTACCCCAGTGAGAGTCAGTGCCTGTGGAGGTTTACCCCATTCAGAGTCAGTGCCTGTGGAAGAGCACTCCAGTGAGAGTCAGTGCCTGTGGAAGTTTACCCCATTCAGTGTCAGTGCCTGTGGAAGTGTACCCCAGTGAGAGTCAGTGCCTGTCGAAGAGTACCCCACTGAGAGTCATTGCCTGTGGAACTGTAACCAATTCAGAGTCAGTGCCTGTGGAAGTTTCCCCCTTTCAGAGTCTGTTCCTGGGGAAGTTTACCCCATTCAGATTCAGTGCCTGTGGAGTGTACCCCAGTGAGAGTCAGTGGCTGTGGAATTTACCCCATTCATATTGAGTGCATGTGGAAGTGTACCCCAGTGAGAGTCAATGCCTGTGGAAGTTTACCCCATTCAGAATCAGTGCATGTGGAAGTGTACCCCATTGAGAGTCTGTGCCTGTGGATGTTTACCTCATTCAGAGTCAGTGCCTGTGGAAGTGCACCACAGTGAGGGTCTGTGCCTGTGGAAGTTTACCCCTTTCAGACTCAGTGCCTGTGGAAGTTTACCCCTTTCAGATTCAGCACCTGTGGAAGTTTACCCCATTCAGAGTCAGTGCCTGTGGAAGTGTATCCCAGTGAGAGTTAAGTGCCTGTGGAAGTTTACCCCATTCAGATTCAGTGCCTGTCGAAGTTTATCCCATTCAGAGTCAGTGCCTGTGGAAGTTTACCCCATTCAGATTCAGTGCCTGTGGAAGTGTACCCCAGTGAGAGTCAGTGCATTTGGAAGTTTACCCCATTCAGAGTCAGTGCCTGTGTAAGTGTACTCCAGTGAGAGTCAGTGCCTGTGGAAGTGTATCCCAGTGTGAGCCAGTGCCTGTGGAAGTTTACCCCATTCAGATTCAGTGCCTGTGGAAGTGATCCCAGTGAGAGACAGTGCCTGTGGAATTTACCCCTTTCAGAGTCAGTGCCTGTGGAAGTGTAACCCAGTGAGAGTCTGTCCCTGTGGAAGTTTACACCATTCAGAGTCAGTGCCTGTGGAATTTTACCCCATTCAGAGTCAGTGCCTGTGGAAGTGTCCCCCAGTGAGCGACAGTGCCTGTGGAAGTGTACCCCAGTGAGAGTCATTGCCTCTGGAAGTGTACCCCAGTGAGAGTCTGTGCCTTTGGAAGTTTACCCCATTCGGAGTCAGTGCCTGTGGAAGTGTACCCCAGTGAGAGTCAGTGCCTGTAAACGTTTAGCCCATTCAGATTCAGTACCCGTAGAAGTTTAACACATTCAGATTCAGTGCCTGTCGAAGTTTACCCCATTCAGAGTCAGTGCCTGTGGAAGATTTCCCCATTCAGAGTCAGTGCCTGTGGAAGTGTACCCCAGTGACAGTCAGTGCCTCTGGAAGTTTATCCCATTCAGAGTCAGTGCCTGTGGAAGTTTACCCCAGTGAGAGTCAGTGCCTGTGGATGTTTACCCCATTCAGCTTCAGTACCTGTAGATGTTAACCCCATTCAGATTCAGTGCCTGTAGAAGTGTACCCCAGTGAGAGTCAGTGCCAGTGCAAATGTACCCCTGTGAGAGTCAGTGCCTGTAGAAGTGTACCCCAGTGAGATTCAGTAGCTGGGGAGCGGCTCTCCATTAGGAGTCACTGCCTATAGAAGTGTATCCCATTCATAGTCAGTGCATGTGGAAAGGTACACCAGCGAGAGTCAGTGCCTGCAGAAGTGTACCCAAGTGTGAGTCAGTGCCTGTAGAAGTGTACCCAAGTGAGAGTCAGTGCCAAAGGAAATGTACCCCAGTGAGAGTCAGTGCCTGTGGAAATGTACGCCAGTGAGAGTCAGTGCCTGAAGAAGTGTACCCAAGTGAGAGTCAGTGCCTGTGGAAGTTTACCCCATTCAGATTCAGTGCCTGTAGAAGTGTACCCAAGTGAGAGTCAGTGCCAGTGGATGTTTACCCCATTCAGATTCTGTGCCGATGGAAGTTTACCCTATTCAGATTCAGTGCCTGTAGAAGTGTACCCAAGTGACAGTCAGTGCCTGTGGAAGTTTGCCCCATTCAGAGTCAGTGCCTGTGGAAGTGTAACCCAGTGAGAGTCAGTGCCTGTGGAAGTGTACCCCAGTGAGACTCTGTGCCTGTGGAAGTGTACCCCAGTGAGAGTCAGTGCCTGTCGAAGTGCACCCCACTGAGAGTCATTGCCTGTGGAACTGTAACCAATTCAGAGTCAGTGCCTGTGGATGTTTACCCCATTCAGAGTCAGTTCCTCGGGAAGTTTACCCCATTCAGATTCAGTGCCTGTGGAAGTGTACCCCAGTGAGAGTCAGTGGCTGTGGAATTTACACCATTCATATTGAGTGCATGTGGAATTGTACCCCAGTGAGAGTCAATGCCTGTGGAAGTTTACCCCATTCAGATTCAGTGCATGTGGAAGTGTACCCCAGTGTGAGTCTGTGCCTGTGGAAGTGTACCCAAGTGAGAGTCAGTGTCTGTGGAAATGTACCCCAATGAGAGTCAGTGCCTGTGGAAGTGCACCACAGTGAGAGTCAATGCCTGTGGAAGTTTACACCATTCAGAGTCAGTAGCTGTGGAAGTGCACCACAGTGAGGGTCAGTGCCTGTGGAAGTTTACCCCTTTCAGACTCAGTGCCTGTGGAAGTTTACCACATTCAGATTCAGCACCTGTGGAAGTTTACCCCATTCAGAGTCAGTGCCTGTGGAAGTGTACCCCAGTGAGAGTCAGTGCCTGTGGAAGTTTACCCCATTCAGATTCAGTGCATGTGGAAGTGTACCCCAGTGAGAGTCTGTGCCTGTGGAAGTTTACATCATTCAGAGTCAGTACCTGTGGAAGTGCACCACAGTGAGGGTCAGTGCCTGTGGAAGTTTACCCCTTTCAGACTCAGTGCCTGTGGAAGTTTACCACATTCAGATTCAGCACCTGTGGACGTTTACCCCATTCAGAGTCAGTGCCTGTGGAAGTGTACCCCAGTGAGAGTCAGTGCCTGTGGAAGTTTACCCCATTCAGATTCAGTACCTGTAGAAGTTTGCCACATTCAGATTCAGTGCCTGTCGAAGTTTACCCCATTCAGAGTCAGTGCCTGTGGAAGTTTACCCCATTCAGATTCAGTGCCTGTGGAAGTGTACCCCAGTGAGAGTCAGTGCATTTGGAAGTTTCCCCCATTCAGAGTCAGTGCCTGTGTAAGTGTACCCCAGTGAGAGTCAGTGCCTGTGGAAGTGTACCCCAGTGAGAGCCAGTGCCTGCCGAAGTTTACCCCATTCAGATTTAGTGCCTGTGGAAGTGATCCCAGTGAGAGTCAGTGCCTGTGGAATTTACCCCTTTCAGAGTCAGTTCCTGTGGAAGTGTAACCCAGTGAGAGTCTGTCCCTGTGGTAGTTTACACCATTCAGAGTCAGTGCCTGTGGAAGTTTACCCCATTCAGAGTCAGTGCCTGTGGAAGTGTCCCCCAGTGAGCGACAGTGCCTGTGGAAGTGTACCCCAGTGAGAGTCATTGCCTCTGGAAGTGTACCCCAGTGAGAGTCTGTGCCTTTGGAAGTTTACCCCATTCGGAGTCAGTGCCTGTGGAAGTGTACCCCAGTGAGAGTCAGTGCCTGTAAACGTTTAGCCCATTCAGATTCAGTGCCTGTAGAAGTTTAACACATTCAGATTCAGTGCCTGTCGAAGTTTACCCCATTCAGAGTGAGTGCCTGTGGAAGTTTTCCCCATTCAGAGTCAGTGCCTGTGGAAGTGTACCCCAGTGAGAGTCAGTGCCTTTGGAAGTTTACCCCAGTGAGAGTCAGTGCCTGTCGAAGTGTACCCAAGTGAGAGTCAGTGCCTGTGGAAGTTTACCCCATTCAGAGTCAGTGCCTGTGGAATTGTACCCCAGTGACAGTCAGTGCCTCTGGAAGTTTATCCCATTCAGAGTCAGTGCCTGTGGAAGTTTACCCCAGTGAGAGTCAGTGCCTGTGGATGTTTACCCCATTCAGCTTCAGTACCTGTAGATGTTAACCCCATTCAGATTCAGTGCCTGTAGAAGTGTACCCCAGTGAGAGTCAGTTCCAGTGCAAATGTACCCCTGTGAGAGTCAGTGCCTGTAGAAGTGTACCCCAGTGAGATTCAGTAGCTGGGGAGCGGCTCTCCATTAGGAGTCACTGCCTATAGAAGTGTATCCCATTCATAGTCAGTGCATGTGGAAAGGTACACCAGCGAGAGTCAGTGCCTGCAGAAGTGTACCCAAGTGTGAGTCAGTGCCTGTAGAAGTGTACACAAGTGAGAGTCAGTGCCTGAAGAAGTGTACCCAAGTGAGAGTCAGTGCCTGTGGAAGTTTACCCCATTCAGATTCAGTGCCTGCAGAAGTGTACCCAAGTGACAGTCAGTGCCTGTGGAAGTTTACCCCATTCAGAGTCAGTGCCTGTGGAAGTGTAACCCAGTGAGAGTCAGTGCCTGTGGAAGTGTACCCCAGTGAGACACTGTGCCTGTGGAAGTTTACCCCAGTCAGTGTCAGTGCCTGTCGAATTGTACCCCACTGAGAGTCATTGGCTGTGGAAGTTTACCCCATTCAGAGTCAGTGCCTGTGGAAGTGTAGCCAGTGAGAGTCAGTGCCTGTGGAGGTTTCCCCCATTCAGAGTCAGTGCCTGTGGAAGAGCACTCCAGTGAGAGTCAGTGCCTGTGGAGGTTTACCCCATTTAGTGTCAGTGCCTGTGGAAGTGTATCCCAGTGAGAGTCAGTGCCTGTCGAAGTGTACCCCACTGAGAGTCATTGCCTGTGGAACTGTAACCAATTCAGAGTCAGTGCCTGTGGATGTTTACCCCATTCAGAGTCAGTTCCTCGGGAAGTTTACCCCATTCAGATTCAGTGCCTGTGGAAGTGTACCCCAGTGAGAGTCAGTGGCTGTGGAATTTACACCATTCATATTGAGTGCATGTGGAAGAGTACCCCAGTGAGAGTCAATGCCTCTGGAAGTTTACCCCATTCAGATTCAGTGCATGTGGAAGTGTACCCCAGTGTGAGTCTGTGCCTGTGGAAGTGTACCCAAGTGAGAGTCAGTGTCTGTGGAAATGTACCCCAATGAGAGTCAGTGCCTGTGGAAGTGCACCACAGTGAGAGTCAATGCCTGTGGAAGTTTACCCCATTCAGATTCAGTGCATGTGGAAGTGTACCCCAGTGAGAGTCTGTGCCTGTGGAAGTTTACCTCATTCAGAGTCAGTGCCTGTGGAAGTGCACCACAGTGTGGGTCAGTGCCTGTGGAAGTTTACCCCTTTCAGACTCAGTGCCTGTGGAAGTTTACCACATTCAGATTCAGCACCTGTGGAAGTTTACCCCATTCAGAGTCAGTGCCTGTGGAAGTGTACCCCAGTGAGAGTCAGTGCCTGTGGAAGTTTACCCCATTCAGATTCAGTACCTGTAGAAGTTTGCCACATTCAGATTCAGCGCCTGTCGAAGTTTACCCCATTCAGAGTCAGTGCCTGTGGATGTTTACCCCATTCAGATTCAGTGCCTGTGGAAGTGTACCCCAGTGAGAGTCAGTGCCTGTGGAAGTGTACCCCAGTGAGAGCCAGTGCCTGCCAAAGTTTACCCCATTCAGATTCAGTGCCTGTGGAAGTGATCCCAGTGAGAGTCAGTGCCTGTGGAATTTACCCCATTCAGAGTCAGTGCCTGTGGAAGTGTACCCCAGTGAGAGTCTGTGCCTGTCGAAGTTTACACCATTCAGAGCCAGTGCCTGTGGAAGTTTACCTCATTCAGAGTCAGTGCCTGTGGAAGTGTCCCCCAGTGAGCGACAGTGCCTGTGGAAGTGTACCCCAGTGAGAGTCATTGCCTCTGGAAGTGTACCCCAGTGAGAGTCTGTGCCTTTGGAAGTTTACCCCATTCGGAGTCAGTGCCTGTGGGAGTGCACCCCAGTGAGAGTCAGTGCCTGTAACCGTTGAGCCCATTCAGATTCAGTACCTGTAGAAGTTTAACACATTCAGATTCAGTGCCTGTCAATGTTTACCCCATTCAGAGTCAGTGCCTGTGGAAGTTTTCCCCATTCAGAATCAGTGCCTGTGGAAGTGTACCCCAGTGAGAGTCAGTGCCTTTGGAAGTTTACCCCAGTGAGAGTCAGTGCCTGTCGAAGTGTACCCAAGTGAGAGTCAGTGCCTGTGAAAGTTTATCCCATTCAGAGTCAGTGCCTCTGGAAGTGTACCCCAGTGAGAGTCAGTGCCTGTGGAAGTTTACCCCATTCAGAGTCAGTGCCTCTGGCAATGTACCCCAGTGAGAGTCAGTGCCTGTGGAAGTGCACCCAAGTGAGGGTCAATGCCTGTGGAAGTGTACCCCATTCAGAGTCAGTGGCTGTGGAAGTGTCCCCCTGTGAGAGTCAGTGCCTGTGGGAGTGTACCCCAGTTAGAGTCATTGCCTCTGGAAGATTTCCCCATTCAGAGTCAGTACCTGTGGATGTTTACCCCATTCATAGTCAGTGACTGTGGAAGTTTACCCCATTCAGATTCAGTGCCTGTGGAAGTGTACCCCAGTGAGAGTCAGTGCCTGTGGAACTTTACCCCATTCAGAGTCAGTGCCTGTGTAAGTGTACCCCAGTGAGACTCAATGCCTGTGGAAGTTTACCCCATTCAGATTCAGTCCCTGTAGAAGATTCCCCCATTCAGTTTCAGAGCCTGTAGAACTTAACCCCATTCAGAGTCAGTGCCTGTGGAAGTTTACCCCATTCAGAGTCAGTGCCTGTGGAAGTGTACCCCAGTGAGAGTCAGTGCCTTTGGATGTTTTACCAATTCCAAGTCAGTGCCTGTGTAAGTGTACCCCAGTGAGAGTCAGTGCCTGTGGAAGTGTCCCCCAGTGAGAGTCAGTGCCTGTGGAAGTTTAACCCATTCAGAGTCAGTGCCTGTGGAAATGTACACCAGTGAAAGTCAGTGCCTGTGGAAGTTTACCCCATTCAGATTCAGTACCTGTAGAAGTTTACCACATTCAGATTCAGTGCCTGTCGAAGTGTACCCCAGTTAGAGTCAGTGCCTGTGGAAGTTTACCCCATTCAGAGTCAGTGCATGTGTAAATGTACCCCAGTGAGAGTTAGTGCCTGTGGAAGTGTACCCCAGTGAGAGTCAGTGCCTGTGGAAGTTTACCCCATTCAGAGTCAGTACCTGTGCAAGTTTACCCCATTCAGATTCATGTACCTCAAGAAGTTTACACCACTCCGATTCAGTGCCTATAGAAGTGTATACCACTCAGATTCAATGCATGTGGAAATGTAGAACATTGAGAGTCAGTGCCTGTGGAAATGTACCCCAGTGAGAGTCAGTGCCTGCAGAAGTGTACCCAAGTGAGAGTCAGTACCTGTGTAAGTGTACACAAGTGAGAGTCAGTGCCTGTGGAAATGTACCCCAATGAGAGTCAGTGCCTGTGGAAATGAACCCCAGTGAGAGTCAGTGCCTGAAGAAGTGTACCCAAGTGAGAATCAGTGCCTGTGGAAGTTTACCCCATTCAGATTCAGTGCCTGTATAAGTGTACCCCAGTGAGAGTCAGTCCCTGTAGAAGTGTACCCCAGTGAGAGTCAGGGCCTGTGCAAGTTTAACCCATTCAGAGTCAGTGCCTGAGGAAGTGTAGCCCAGTGAGTGTCTTTGCCTGTGGAAGTGTACCCCAGTCAGAGTCAGTGCCTGTGCAAATTTACCCCATTCAGAGTCAGTGCCTGTGGCAGTTTACCCCATTCATAGTCAGTGCCTGTAGAAGTTTACACCATTCTGTGTCAGTGCCTGTGGAAGTGTACCCCAGTGAGAGTCAGGGCCTGTGGAAGAGTCCCCCAGTGAGCGTCAGTGCCTGTGGAAGTGTACTCCAGTGAGAGACAGTGCCTGTGGAAGATTACCCCATTCAGAGTCAGTGCCTGTGGAAGTGTAACCCAGTGAGAGTCAGTGCCTGTGGAAGTGTACCCCATTGAGAGTCAGTGCCTGTGGAAGTTTACGCCAGTCAGTGTCAGTGCCTGTCGAATTGTACCCCACTGAGAGTCATTGCCTGTGGAATTTTACCCCATTCAGAGTCAGTGCCTGTGGAAGTGTACCCCAGTGAGAGTCAGTGCCTGTGGAGGTTTACCCATTCAGAGTCAGTGCCTGTGGAAGAGCACTCCAGGGAGAGTCAGTGCCTGTGGAGGTTTACCCCATTCAGTGTCAGTGCCTGTGGAAGTGTACCCCAGTGAGAGTCAGTGCCTGTCGAAGTGTACCCCACTGAGAGTCATTGCCTCTGGAACTGTAACCAATTCAGAGTCAGTGCCTGTGGAAGTTTACCCCATTCAGGTTCAGTGCCTGTGGAAGTGTACCCCAGTGACAGTCAGTGGCTGTGGAATTTACCCCATTCATATTGAGTGCATGTGGAAGTGTACCCCAGTGAGAGTCTGTGCCTGTGGAAGTTTACCTCATTCAGAGTCAGTGCCTGTGGAAGTGCACCCCAGTGAGAGTCAGTGCCTGTGGAAGTTTACCCCTTTCAGACTCAGTGCGTGTGGAAGTTTAACCCATTCAGATTCAGCACCTGTGGAAGTTTACCCCATTCAGAGTCAGTGCCTGTGGAAGTGTACACCAGTGAGAATCAGTGCCTGTGGAGGTTTACCCCATTCAGATTCAGTACCTGTAGAAATTTAGCACATTCAGATTCAGTGCCTGTCGAAGTGTACCCCAGTTAGAGTCAGTGCCTGTGGAAGTTTACCCCATTCAGAGTCAGTGCAATTGTAAATGTACCCCAATGAGAGTCAGTGCCTGTGGAACTGTACCCCAGTGAGAGTCAGTGCCTGTGGAAGTTTACCCCTTTCAGACTCAGTGCCTGTGGAAGTTTACCACATTCAGATTCAGTACCTGTGGAAGTGTACCCCAGTGAGAGTCAGTGCATTTGGATGTTTACCCCATTCAGAGTCAGTGCCTGTGTAAGTGTACTCCAGTGAGAGTCAGTGCCTGTGGAAGTGTACCCCAGTGAGAGCCAGTGCCTGTGGAAGTTTACCCCATTCAGCTTCAGCACCTGTAGATGTTAACCCCATTCAGATTCAGTGCCTGTAGAAGTGTACCCCAGTGAGAGTCAGTGCCAGTGCAAATGTACCCCTGTGAGAGTCAGTGCCTGTAGAAGTGTACCCCAGTGAGATTCAGTGGCTGGGGAGCGGCTCTCCATTAGGAGTCACTGCCTATAGAAGTGTATCCCATTCATAGTCAGTGCATGTGGAAAGGTACACCAGCGAGAGTCAGTGCCTGCAGAAGTGTACCCAAGTGTGAGTCAGTGCCTGTCGAAATGTACCCCACTGAGAGTCATTGCCTGTGGAACTGTAAACAATTCAGAGTCAGTGCCTGTGGAAGTGCACCCCAGTGAGAGTCAGTGCCTGTGGAAGTTTACCCCTTTCAGACTCAGTGCGTGTGGAAGTTTAACCCATTCAGATTCAGCACCTGTGGAAGTTTACCCCATTCAGTGTCAGTGCCTTGGAAGTGTACCCCAGTGAGAGTCAGTGCCTGTCGAAATGTACCCCACTGAGAGTCATTGCCTGTGGAACTGTAAACAATTCAGAGTCAGTGCCTGTGGAAGTTTACCCCATTCAGAGTCAGTTCCTGGGGAAGTTTACCCCATTCAGATTCAGTGCCTGTGGAAGTGTACCCCAGTGAGAGTCAGTGGCTGTGGAATTTATCCCATTCATATTGAGTGCATGTGGAAGTGTACCGCAGTGAGAGTCAATGCCTGTGGAAGTTTACCCCATTCAGATTCAGTGCATGTGGAAGTGTACCCCAGTGAGAGTCTGTGCCTGTGGCAGTTTACCTCATTCAGAGTCTGTGCCTGTGGAAGTGCACCCCAGTAAGGGTCAGTGCCTGTGGAAGTTTACCCCTTTCAGACTCAGTGCCTGTGGAAGTTTACCCATTCAGATTCAGTACCTGTGGAAGTTTACCCCATTCAGAGTCAGTGCCTGTGGAAGTGTACCCCAGTGAGAGTCAGTGCCTGTGGAAGTTTACCCCATTCAGATTCAGTACCTGTAGAAGTTTGCCACATTCAGATTCAGTGCCTGTCGAAGTTTACCCCATTCAGAGTCAGTGCCTGTGGAAGTTTACCCCATTCAGAGTCATTGCCTGTGGAAGTGTACCCCAGTGAGTGTCAGTGCCTTTGGAAGTATACCCCATTCAGAGTCAGTGCCTGTGTAAGTGTACCCCAGTGAGAGTCAGTGCCTGTGGAAGTGTACCCCAGTGAGAGCCAGTGCCTGTGGAGGTTTACCCCATTCAGATTCAGTGCCTGTTCAAGTGATCCCAGTGAGAGTCAGTGCCTGTGGAATTTACCCCATTCAGAGTCACTGCCTGTGGAAGTTTACCCCAGTGAGAGTCTGTGCCTGTGGAAGTTTACACCATTCAGAGTCAGTGCCTGTGGAAGTTTATCCCATTCAGAGTCAGTGCCTGTGGAAGTGTCCCCCAGTGAGCGACAGTGCCTTTGGAATTGTACTGCAGTGAGAGCCATTGCCTCTGGAAGTGTACCCCAGTGAGAGTCAGTGCCTGTGGAAGTTTATCCCATTCAGAGTCAGTGCCTGTGGAAGTGTACCCCAGTGAGAGTCGCTGCCTTTGGAAGTTGACCCCATTCGGAGTCAGTGCCTGTGGAAGTGTACCCCAGTGAGAGTCAGTGCCTGTAGACGTTTACCCCATTCAGATTCAGTACCTGTAGAAGTTTACCACATTCAGATTCAGTGCCTATCGAAGTTTACCCCATTCAGAGTCAGTGCCTGTGGAAGTTTACCCCATTCAGAGTCAGTGCCTGTGGAAGTGTACCCAAGGGAGAGTCAGTGCCTGTGGAAGTTTACCCCAGTGAGAGTCAGTGCCTGTGGATGTTTACCCCATTCAGCTTCAGTACCTGTAGATGTTAGCCCCATTCAGAGTCAGTGCCTGTGGAAGTGTCCCCCAGTGTGCGACAGTGCCTTTGGAATTGTACTGCAGTGAGAGCCATTGCCTCTGGAAGTGTACCCCAGTGAGAGTCAGTGCCTGTGGAAGTTTATCCCATTCAGAGTCAGTGCCTGTGGAAGTGTACCCCAGTGAGAGTCGCTGCCTTTGGAAGTTGACCCCATTCGGAGTCAGTGCCTGTGGAAGTGTACCCCAGTGAGAGTCAGTGCCTGTAGACGTTTACCCCATTCAGATTCAGTACCTGTAGAAGTTTACCACATTCAGATTCAGTGCCTGTCGAAGTTTACCCCATTCAGAGTCAGTGCCTGTGGAAGTTTACCCCATTCAGAGTCAGTGCCTGTGGAAGTGTACCCAAGGGAGAGTCAGTGCCTGTGGAAGTTTACCCCAGTGAGAGTCAGTGCCTGTGGATGTTTACCCCATTCAGCTTCAGTACCTGTAGATGTTAACCCCATTCAGATTCAGTGCCTGTAGAAGTGTACCCCAGTGAGAGTCAGTGCCTGTAGACGTTTACCCCATTCAGATTCAGTACCTGTAGAAGTTTACCCCATTCAGATTCAGTACCTGTGGAAGTTTACCCCATTCAGAGTCAGTGCCTGTGGAAGTGTACCCCAGTGAGAGTCAGTGCCTGTGGAAGTTTACCCCATTCAGATTCAGTACCTGTAGAAGTTTGCCACATTCAGATTCTGTGCCTGTCGAAGTTTACCCCATTCAGAGTCAGTGCCTTTGGAAGTTTACCCCATTCAGAGTCAGTGCCTGGGGAAGTTTACCCCATTCAGATTCAGTGCCTGTGGAAGTGTACCCCAGTGAGAGTCAGTGGCTGTGGAATTTATCCCATTCATATTGAGTGCATGTGGAAGTGTACCGCAGTGAGAGTCAATGCCTGTGCAAGTTTACCCCATTCAGATTCAGTGCATGTGGAAGTGTACCCCAGTGAGAGTCTGTGCCTGTGGCAGTTTACCTCATTCAGAGTCTGTGCCTGTGGAAGTGCACCCCAGTAAGGGTCAGTGCCTGTGGAAGTTTACCCCTTTCAGACTCAGTGCCTGTGGAAGTTTACCCATTCAGATTCAGTACCTGTGGAAGTTTACCCCATTCAGAGTCAGTGCCTGTGGAAGTGTACCCCAGTGAGAGTCAGTGCCTGTGGAAGTTTACCCCATTCAGATTCAGTACCTGTAGAAGTTTGCCACATTCAGATTCAGTGCCTGTCGAAGTTTACCCCATTCAGAGTCAGTGCCTGTGGAAGTTTACCCCATTCAGAGTCATTGCCTGTGGAAGTGTACCCCAGTGAGTGTCAGTGCCTTTGGAAGTATACCCCATTCAGAGTCAGTGCCTGTGTAAGTGTACCCCAGTGAGAGTCAGTGCCTGTGGAAGTGTACCCCAGTGAGAGTCAGTGCCTGTGGAGGTTTACCCCATTCAGATTCAGTGCCTGTTCAAGTGATCCCAGTGAGAGTCAGTGCCTGTGGAATTTACCCCATTCAGAGTCAGTGCCTGTGGAAGTGTACCCCAGTGAGAGTCTGTGCCTGTGGAAGTTTACACCATTCAGAGTCAGTGCCTGTGGAAGTTTATCCCATTCAGAGTCAGTGCCTGTGGAAGTGTCCCCCAGTGAGCGACAGTGCCTTTGGAATTGTACTGCAGTGAGAGCCATTGCCTCTGGAAGTGTACCCCAGTGAGAGTCAGTGCCTGTGGAAGTTTATCCCATTCAGAGTCAGTGCCTGTGGAAGTGTACCCCAGTGAGAGTCGCTGCCTTTGGAAGTTGACCCCATTCGGAGTCAGTGCCTGTGGAAGTGTACCCCAGTGAGAGTCAGTGCCTGTAGACGTTTACCCCATTCAGATTCAGTACCTGTAGAAGTTTACCACATTCAGATTCAGTGCCTATCGAAGTTTACCCCATTCAGAGTCAGTGCCTGTGGAAGTTTACCCCATTCAGAGTCAGTGCCTGTGGAAGTGTACCCAAGGGAGAGTCAGTGCCTGTGGAAGTTTACTCCAGTGAGAGTCAGTGCCTGTGGATGTTTACCCCATTCAGCTTCAGTACCTGTAGATGTTAACCCCATTCAGAGTCAGTGCCTGTGGAAGTGTCCCCCAGTGAGCGACAGTGCCTTTGGAATTGTACTGCAGTGAGAGCCATTGCCTCTGGAAGTGTACCCCAGTGAGAGTCAGTGCCTGTGGAAGTTTATCCCATTCAGAGTCAGTGCCTGTGGAAGTGTACCCCAGTGAGAGTCGCTGCCTTTGGAAGTTGACCCCATTCGGAGTCAGTGCCTGTGGAAATGTCCCCCAGTGAGAGTCAGTGCCTGTGGAAGTTTACCCCATTCAGATTCAGTACCTGTAGAAGTTTACCACATTCAGATTCAGTGCCTGTCGAAGTTTACCCCATTCAGAGTCAGTGCCTGTGGAAGTTTACCCCATTCAGAGTCAGTGCCTGTGGAAGTGTACGCAAGGGAGAGTCAGTGCCTGTGGAAGTTTACCCCAGTGAGAGTCAGTGCCTGTGGATGTTTACCCCATTCAGCTTCAGTACCTGTAGATGTTAACCCCATTCAGATTCAGTGCCTGTAGAAGTGTACCCCAGTGAGAGTCAGTGCCTGTAGACGTTTACCCCATTCAGATTCAGTACCTGTAGAAGTTTACCCCATTCAGATTCAGTACCTGTGGAAGTTTACCCCATTCAGAGTCAGTGCCTGTGGAAGTGTACCCCAGTGAGAGTCAGTGCCTGTGGAAGTTTACCCCATTCAGATTCAGTACCTGTAGAAGTTTGCCACATTCAGATTCTGTGCCTGTCGAAGTTTACCCCATTCAGAGTCAGTGCCTTTGGAAGTTTACCCCATTCAGAGTCAGTGCCTGTGGAAGTGTACCCCAGTGAGTGTCAGTGCCTTTGGAAGTATACCCCATTCAGAGTCAGTGCCTGTGTAAGTGTACCCCAGCGAGAGCCAGTGCCTGTGGAGGTTTACCCCATTCAGATTCAGTGCCTGTTGAAGTGATCCCAGTGAGAGTCAGTGCCTATGGAATTTACCCCATTCAGAGTCAGTGCCTGTGGAAGTGTACCCCAGTGAGAGTCTGTGCCTGTGGAAGTTTACACCATTCAGAGTCAGTGCCTGTGTAGGTTTACCCCATTCAGAGTCAGTGACTGTGGAAGTGTCCCCCAGTGAGCGACAGTGCCTGTGGAAGTGTACCCCAGTGAGAGTCATTGCCTCTGGAAGTGTACCCCAGTGAGAGTCTGTGCCTTTGGAAGTTTACCCCATTCGGAGTCAGTGCCTGTGGAAGTGTACCCCAGTGAGAGTCAGTGCCTGTAAACGTTTAGCCCATTCAGATTCAGTACCTGTAGAAGTTTAACACATTCAGATTCAGTGCCTGTCGAAGTTTACCCCATTCAGAGTCAGTGCCTGTGGAAGTTTTCCCCATTCAGAGTCAGTGCCTGTGGAAGTGTACCCCAGTGAGAGTCAGTGCCTTTGGAAGTGTACCCCAGTGAGAGTCAGTGCCTTTGGAAGTTTACCCCATTCAGAGTCAGTGCCTGTGGAAGTTTACCCCATTCGGAGTCAGTGCCTGTGGAAGTGTACCCAAGTGAGAGTCAGTGCCTGTGGAAGTTTACCCCATTCAGAGTCAGTGCCTGTGGAATTGTACCCAAGTGACAGTCAGTGCCTCTGGAGGTTTATCCCATTCAGAGTCAGTGCCTGTGGAAGTTTACCCCAGTGAGAGTCAGTGCCTGTGGATGTTTACCCCATTCAGCTTCAGTACCTGTAGATGTTAACCCCATTCAGATTCAGTGGCTGTAGATGTGTACCCCAGTGAGAGTCAGTGCCAGTGCGAATGTACCCCTGTGAGAGTCAGTGCCTGTAGAAGTGTACCCCAGTGAGATTCAGTGGCTGGGGAGCGGCTCTCCATTAGGAGTCACTGCCTATAGAGGTGTATCCCATTCATAGTCAGTGCATGTGGAAAGGTACACCAGCGAGAGTCAGTGCCTGCAGAAGTATACCCAAGTGTGAGTCAGTGCCTGTAGAAGTGTACCCAAGTGAGAGTCAGTGCCAAACGAAATGTACCCCAGTGAGAGTCAGTGCCTGTGGAAATGTACGCCAGTGAGAGTCAGTGCCTGAAGAAGTGTACCCAAGTGAGAGTCAGTGCCTGTGGAAGTTTACCCCATTCAGATTCAGTGCCTGTAGAAGTGTACCCAAGTGACAGTCAGTGCCTGTAGAAGTTTACCCCATTCAGAGTCACTGCCTGTGGAAGTGCACCCAAGTGAGGGTCAGTGCCTGTGGATGTTTCCCCATTCTAAGTCAGTGCCTGTGGAAGTGTACCCCAGTGAGAGTCAGTGCCTGTGGAAGATTACCCCATTCAGAGTCAGTGCCTGTGGAAGTGAAACCCAGTGAGAGTCAGTCCCTGTGGAAGTGTACCCCAGTGAGTGTCAGTGCCTGTGGAAGTTTACCCCATTCAGAGTCAGTGCCTGTGGAAGTGCACCCAAGTGAGGGTCAGTGCCTGTGGGTGTTTCCCCCATTCGAAGTCAGTGCCTGTGGAAGTGTACTCCATGAGAGACAGTGCCTGTGGAAGTTTACCCCATTCAGAGTCAGTGCCTGTGGAAGTGTAACGCAGTGAGAGTCAGTCCCTGTGGAAATGTATCACATTGAGAGTCAGTGCCTGTGGAAGTTTTCACCAGTCAGTGTCAGTGCCTGTCGAAGTGTACCCCACTGAGAGTCATTGCCTGTGGAAGTTTACCCCATTCAGAGTCAGTGCCTGTGGAAGTGTACCCCAGTGAGATTCAGTGCCTGTTGAAGTTTACACCATTCAGAGTCAGTGCCTGTGGAAGAGCACTCCAGTGAGAGTCAGTGCCTGTGGAAGTTTACCCCATTCAGTGTCAGTGCCTTGGAAGTGTACCCCAGTGAGAGTCAGTGCCTGTCGAAGTGTACCCCACTGAGAGTCATTGCCTGTGGAACTGTAAACAATTCAGAGTCAGTGCCTGTGGAAGTTTACCCCATTCAGAGTCAGTTCCTGGGGAAGTTTACCCCATTCAGATTCAGTGCCTGTGGAAGTGCACCCCAGTGAGAGTCAGTGGCTGTGGAATTTATCCCATTCATTTTGAGTGCATGTGGAAGTGTACCGCAGTGAGAGTCAATGCCTGTGGAAGTTTACCCCATTCAGATTCAGTGCATGTGGAAGTGTACCCCAGTGAGAGTCTGTGCCTGTGGAAGTTTACCTCATTCAGAGTCTGTGCCTGTGGAAGTGCACCCCAGTAAGGGTCAGTGCCTGTGGAAGTTTACCCCTTTCAGACTCAGTGCCTGTGGAAGTTTACCCATTCAGATTCAGTACCTGTGGAAGTTTACCCCATTCAGAGTCAGTGCCTGTGGAAGTGTACCCCAGTGAGAGTCAGTGCCTGTGGAAGTTTACCCCATTCAGATTCAGTACCTGTAGAAGTTTGCCACATTCAGATTCAGTGCCTGTCGAAGTTTACCCCATTCAGAGTCAGTGCCTGTGGAAGTTTACCCCATTCAGAGTCAGTGCCTGTGGAAGTGTACCCCAGTGAGTGTCAGTGCCTTTGGAAGTATACCCCATTCAGAGTCAGTGCCTGTGTAAGTGTACCCCAGTGAGAGTCAGTGCCTGTGGAAGTGTACCCCAGTGAGAGCCAGTGCCTGTGGAGGTTTACCCCATTCAGATTCAGTGCCTGTTGAAGTGATCCCAGTGAGATTCACTGCCTGTGGAATTTACCTCATTCAGAGTCAGTGCCTGTGGAAGTGTACCCCAGTGAGAGTCTGTGCCTGTGGAAGTGTACCCCAGTGAGAGTCTGTGCCTGTGGAAGTTTACACCATTCAGAGTCAGTGCCTGTGGAAGTTTATTCCATTCAGAGTCAGTGCCTGTGGAAGTGTCCCCCAGTGAGCGACAGTGCCTTTGGAATTGTACTGCAGTGAGAGCCATTGCCTCTGGAAGTGTACCCCAGTGAGAGTCAGTGCCTGTGGAAGTTTATCCCATTCAGAGTCAGTGCCTGTGGAAGTGTACCCCAGTGAGAGTCGGTGCCTTTGGAAGTTGACCCCATTCGGAGTCAGTGCCTGTGGAAGTGTACCCCAGTGAGAGTCAGTGCCTGTAGACGTTTACCCCATTCAGATTCAGTACCTGTAGAAGTTTACCACATACAGATTCAGTGCCTGTCGAAGTTTACCCCATTCAGAGTCAGTGCCTGTGGAAGTTTACCCCATTCAGAGTCAGTGCCTGTGGAAGTGTACCCAAGGGAGAGTCAGTGCCTTTGGAAGTTTACCCCAGTGAGAGTCAGGGCCTGTCGAAGTTTACCCAAGTGAGAGTCAGTGCCTGTGGAGGTTTACCCCATTCAGAGACAGTGCCTGTGGAAGTTTAACCCAGTGAGAGTCAGTGCCTGTGGATGTTTACCCCATTCAGCTTCAGTACCTGTAGATGTTAATCCCATTCAGATTCAGTGCCTGTAGAAGTGTACCCCAGTGAGAGTCAGTGCCTGTAGACGTTTACCTCATTCAGATTCAGTACCTGTAGAAGTTTACCCCATTCAGATTCAGTACCTGTGGAAGTTTACCCCATTCAGAGTCAGTGCCTGTGGAAGTGCACCCCAGTGAGAGTCAGTGCCTGTGGAAGTTTACCCCATTCAGATTCAGTACCTGTGGAAGTTTGCCACATTCAGATTCAGTGCCTGTCGAAGTTTACCCCATTCAGAGTCAGTGCCTGTGGAAGTTTACCCCATTCAGAGTCAGTGCCTGTGGAAGTGTACCCCAGTGAGAGTCAGTGCCTGTGGAAGTGTACCCCAGTGAGAGCCAGTGCCTGTGGAATTTACCCCATTCAGAGCCAGTGCCTGTGGAAGTGTACCCCAGTGAGAGTCTGTGCCTATGGAAGTTTACACCATCCAGAGTCAGTGCCTGTGGAAGTTTACCCCATTCAGAGTCAGTGCCTGTGGAAGTGTCCCCCAGTGAGCGACAGTGCCTGTGGAAGTGTACCCCAGTGAGAGTCAGTGCCTGTAGACGTTTACCCCATTCAGATTCAGTACCTGTAGAAGTTTACCACATTCAGATTCAGTGCCTGTCGAAGTTTACCCCATTCAGAGTCAGTGCCTTTGGAAGTTTACCCCATTCAGAGTCAGTGCCTGTGGAAGTGTACCCAAGGGAGAGTCAGTGCCTTTGGAAGTTTACCCCAGTGAGAGTCAGTGCCTGTCGAAGTTTACCCAAGTGAGAGTCAGTGCCTGTGGAAGTTTACCCCATTCAGAGACAGTGCCTGTGGAATTGTACCCCAGTGACAGTCCGTGCCTGTGGAAGTTTATCCCATTCAGCGTCAGTGCCTGTGGAAGTTTACCCCAGTGAGAGTCAGTGCCTGTGGATGTTTACCCCATTCAGCTTCAGTACCTGTAGATGTTAACCCCATTCAGATTCAGTGCCTGTAGAAGTGTACCCCAGTGAGAGTCAGTGCCTGCAGACGTTTACCCCATTCAGATTCAGTACCTGTAGAAGTTTACCCCATTCAGATTCAGTACCTGTGGAAGTTTACCCCATTCAGAGTCAGTGCCTGTGGAAGTGTACCCCAGTGAGAATCAGTGCCTGTGGAAGTTTACCCCATTCAGATTCAGTACCTGTAGAAGTTTGCCACATTCAGATTCAGTGCCTGTCGAAGTTTACCCCATTCAGAGTTAGTGCCTGTGGATGTTTACCCCATTCAGAGTCAGTGCCTGTGGAAGTGTACCCCAGTGAGTGTCAGTGCCTTTGGAATTATACCCCATTCAGAGTCAGTGCCTGTGTAAGTGTACCCCAGTGAGAGTCAGTGCCTGTGGAAATGTACCCCAGTGAGAGCCAGTGCCTGTGGAGGTTTACCCCATTCAGATTCAGTGCCTGTTGAAGTGATCCCAGTGAGAGTCAGTGCCTATGGAATTTACCCCATTCAGAGTCAGTGCCTGTGTAAGTTTATCCCATTCAGAGTCAGTGCCTGTGGAAGTGTCCCCCAGTGAGCGACAGTGCCTGTGGAATTGTACTGCAGTGAGAGCCATTGCCTCTGGAAGTGTACCCCAGTGAGAGTCAGTGCCTGTGGAAGTTTATCCCATTCAGAGTCAGTGCCTGTGGAAGTGTACCCCAGTGAGAGTTGGTGCCTTTGGAAGTTGACCCCATTCGGAGTCAGTGCCTGTGGAAGTGTACCCCAGTGAGAGTCAGTGCCTGTAGACGTTTACCCCATTCAGATTCAGTACCTGTAGAAGTTTACCCCATTCAGAGTCAGTGCCTGTGGAAGTTTACCCCATTCAGAGTCAGTGCCTGTGGAAGTGTACCCAAGGGAGAGTCAGTGCCTTTGGGAGTTTACCCCAGTGAGAGTCAGGGCCTGTCGAAGTTTACCCAAGTGAGAGTGAGTGCCTGTGGAAGTTTACCCCATTCAGAGACAGTGCCTGTGGAATTGTACCCCAGTGACAGTCCGTGCCTGTGGAAGTTTATCCCATTCAGAGTCAGTGCCTGTGGAAGTTTACCCCAGTGAGAGTCAGTGCCTGTGGATGTTTACCCCATTCAGCTTCAGTACCTGTAGATGTTAACCCCATTCAGATTCAGTGCCTGTAGAAGTGTACCCCAGTGAGAGTCAGTGCCTGTAGACGTTTACCCCATTCAGATTCAGTACCTGTAGAAGTTTACCCCATTCAGATTCAGTGCCTGTGTAAGTGTACCCCAGTGAGAGTCAGTGCCTGTGGAAATGTACCCCAGTGAGAGCCAGTGCCTGTGGAAATGTACCCCAGTGAGAGCCAGTGCCTGTGGAGGTTTACCCCATTCAGAGTCAGTGCCTGTGGAAGTGTACCCCAGTGAGAGTCAGTGCCTGTGGAAGTTTACCCCATTCAGATTCAGTACCTGTGGAAGTTTGCCACATTCAGATTCAGTGCCTGTCGAAGTTTACCCCATTCAGAGTCAGTGCCTGTGGAAGTTTACCCCATTCAGAGTCAGTGCCTGTGGAAGTGTACCCCGTTGAGTGTCAGTGCCTTTGGAAGTATACCCCATTCAGAGTCAGTGCCTGTGTAAGTGTACCCCAGTGAGAGTCAGTGCCTGTGGAAGTGTACCCCAGTGAGAGCCAGTGCCTGTGGAGGTTTACCCCATTCAGATTCAGTGCCTGTTGAAGTGATCCCAGTGAGAGTCAGTGCCTATGGAATTTACCCCATTCAGAGTCAGTGCCTGTGGAAGTGTACCCCAGTGAGAGTCTGTGCCTGTGGAAGTTTACACCATTCAGAGTCAGTGCCTGTGGAAGTTTACCCCATTCAGAGTCAGTGCCTGTGGAAATGTCCCCCAGTGAGTGTCAGTGCCTGTGGAATTGTACTGCAGTGAGAGCCATTGCCTCTGGAAGTGTCCCCCAGTGAGAGTCAGTGCCTGTGGAAGTTTACCCCATTCAGAGTCAGTGCCTGTGGAAGTGTACCCCAGTGAGAGTCAGTGCCTGTAGACGTTTACCCCATTCAGATTCAGTACCTGTAGAAGTTTACCACATTCAGATTCAGTGCCTGTCGAAGTTTACCCCATTCAGAGTCAGTGCCTGTGGAAGTTTACCCCATTCAGAGTCAGTGCCTGTGGAAGTGTACCCAAGGGAGAGTCAGTGCCTTTGGAAGTTTACCCCAGTGAGAGTCAGTGCCTGTCGAAGTATACCCAAGTGAGAGTCAGTGCCTGTGGAAGTTTACCCCATTCAGAGACAGTGCCTGTGGAATTGTACCCCAGTGACAGTCCGTGCCTGTGGAAGTTTATCCCATTCAGAGTCAGTGCCTGTGGAAGTGTACCCCAGTGAGTGTCAGTGCCTTTGGAAGTATACCCCATTCAGAGTCAGTGCCTGTGTAAGTGTACCCCAGTGAGAGTCAGTGCCTGTGGAAATGTACCCCAGTGAGAGCCAGTGCCTGTGGAGGTTTACCCCATTCAGATTCAGTGCCTGTTGAAGTGATCCCAGTGCGAGTCAGTGCCTATGGAATTTACCCCATTCAGAGTCAGTGCCTGTGGAAGTGTACCCCAGTGAGAGTCTGTGCCTGTGGAAGTTTACACCATTCAGAGTCAGTGCCTGTGGAAGTTTATCCCATTCAGAGTCAGTGCCTGTGGAAGTGTCCCCCAGTGAGCGACAGTGCCTTTGGAATTGTACTGCAGTGAGAGCAATTGCCTCTGGAAGTGTACCCCAGTGAGAGTCAGTGCCTGTGGAAGTTTATCCCATTCAGAGTCAGTGCCTGTGGAAGTTTACCACATTCAGATTCAGTGCCTGTCGAAGTCTACCCCATTCAGAGTCAGTGCCTGTGGAAGTTTACCCCATTCAGAGTCAGTGCCTGTGGAAGTGTACCCAAGGGAGAGTCAGTGCCTTTGGAAGTTTACCCCAGTGAGAGTCAGGGCCTGTCGAAGTTTACCCAAGTGAGAGTCAGTGCCTGTGGAAGTTTACCCCATTCAGAGACAGTGCCTGTGGAATTGTACCCCAGTGACAGTCCGTGCCTGTGGAAGTTTATCCCATTCAGAGTCAGTGCCTGTGGAAGTTTACCCCAGTGAGAGTCAGTGCCTGTGGATGTTTACCCCATTCAGCTTCAGTACCTGTAGATGTTAACCCCATTCAGATTCAGTGCCTGTAGAAGTGTACCCCAGTGAGAGTCAGTGCCTGTAGACGTTTACCCCATTCAGATTCAGTACCTGTAGAAGTTTACCCCATTCAGATTCAGTACCTGTGGAAGTTTACCCCATTCAGAGTCAGTGCCTGTGGAAGTGTACCCCAGTGAGAGTCAGTGCCTGTGGAAGTTTACCCCATTCAGATTCAGTACCTGTGGAAGTTTGCCACATTCAGATTCAGTGCCTGTCGAAGTTTACCCCATTCAGAGTCAGTGCCTGTGGAAGTTTACCCCATTCAGAGTCATTGCCTGTGGAAGTGTACCCCAGTGAGTGTCAGTGCCTTTGGAAGTATACCCCATTCAGAGTCAGTGCCTGTGTAAGTGTACCCCAGTGAGAGTCAGTGCCTGTGGAAGTGTACCCCAGTGAGAGCCAGTGCCTGTGGAGGTTTACCCCATTCAGATTCAGTGCCTGTTGAAGTGATCCCAGTGAGAGTCAGTGCCTATGGACTTTACCCCATTCAGAGTCAGTGCCTGTGGAAGTGTACCCCAGTGAGAGTCTGTGCCTGTGGAAGTTTACACCATTCAGAGTCAGTGCCTGTGGAAGTTTACCCCATTCAGAGTCAGTGCCTGTGGAATTGTACTGCAGTGAGAGCCATTGCCTCTGGAAGTGTCCCCCAGTGAGAGTCAGTGCCTGTGGAAGTTTCCCCCAATCAGAGTCAGTGCCTGTGGAAGTGTACCCCAGTGAGAGTCAGTGCCTGTAGACGTTTACCCCATTCAGATTCAGGACCTGTAGAAGTTTACCACATTCAGATTCAGTGCCTGTCGAAGTTTACCCCATTCAGAGTCAGTGCCTGTGGAAGTTTACCCCATTCAGAGTCAGTGCCTGTGGAAGTGTACCCAAGGGAGAGTCAGTGACTTTGGAAGTTTACCCCAGTGAGAGTCAGTGCCTGTCGAAGTTTACCCAAGTGAGAGTCAGTGCCTGTGGAAGTTTACCCCATTCAGAGACAGTGCCTGTGGAATTGTACCCCAGTGACAGTCCGTGCCTGTGGAAGTTTATCCCATTCAGAGTCAGTGCCTGTGGAAGTTTACCCCAGTGAGAGTCAGTGCCTGTGGATGTTTACCCCATTCAGCTTCAGTACCTGTAGATGTTAACCCCATTCAGATTCAGTGCCTGTAGAAGTGTACCCCAGTGAGAGTCAGTGCCTGCAGACGTTTACCCCATTCAGATTCAGTACCTGTAGAAGTTTACCCCATTCAGAGTCAGTGCCTGTGGAAGTGTACCCCAGTGAGAGTCAGTGCCTGTGGAAGTTTACCCCATTCAGATTCAGTACCTGTAGAAGTTTGCCACATTCAGATTCAGTGCCTGTCGAAGTTTACCCCATTCAGAGTCAGTGCCTGTGGAAGTTTACCCCATTCAGAGTCAGTGCCTGTGGAAGTGTACCCCAGTGAGTGTCAGTGCCTTTGGAAGTATACCCCATTCAGAGTCAGTGCCTGTGTAAGTGTACCCCAGTGAGAGTCAGTGCCTGTGGAAGTGTACCCCAGTGAGAGCCAGTGCCTGTGGAGGTTTACCCCATTCAGATTCAGTGCCTGTTGAAGTGATCCCAGTGAGAGTCAGTGCCTATGGAATTTACCCCATTCAGAGTCAGTGCCTGTGGAAGTGTACCCCAGTGAGAGTCTGTGCCTGTGGAAGTTTACACCATTCAGAGTCAGTGCCTGTGGAAGTTTACCCCATTCAGAGTCAGTGCCTGTGGAAATGTGCCCCAGTGAGCGACAGTGCCTGTGGAATTGTACTGCAGTGAGAGCCATTGCCTCTGGAAGTGTCCCCCAGTGAGAGTCAGTGCCTGTGGAAGTTTACCCCATTCAGAGTCAGTGCCTGTGGAAGTGTACCCCAGTGAGAGTCAGTGCCTGTAGACGTTTACCCCATTCAGATTCAGTACCTGTAGAAGTTTACCACATTCAGATTCAGTGCCTGTCGAAGTTTACCCCATTCAGAGTCAGTGCCTGTGGAAGTTTACCCCATTCAGAGTCAGTGCCTGTGGAAGTGTACCCAAGGGAGAGTCAGTGACTTTGGAAGTTTACCCCAGTGAGAGTCAGTGCCTGTCGAAGTTTACCCAAGTGAGAGTCAGTACCTGTGGAAGTTTATCCCATTCAGAGTCAGTGCCTGTGGAAGTTTACCCCAGTGAGAGTCAGTGCCTGTGGATGTTTACCCCATTCAGCTTCAGTATCTGTAGATGTTAACCCCATTCAGATTCAGTGCCTGTAGAAGTGTACCCCAGTGAGAGTCAGTGCCTGCAGACGTTTACCCCATTCAGATTCAGTACCTGTAGAAGTTTACCCCATTCAGATTCAGTACCTGTGGAAGTTTACCCCATTCAGAGTCAGTGCCTGTGGAAGTGTACCCCAGTGAGAGTCAGTGCCTGTGGAAGTTTACCCCATTCAGATTCAGTACCTGTAGAAGTTTGCCACATTCAGATTCAGTGCCTGTCGAAGTTTACCCCATTCAGAGTCAGTGCCTGTGGAAGTTTACCCCATTCAGAGTCAGTGCCTGTGGAAGTGTACCCCATTGAGTGTCAGTGCCTTTGGAAGTATACCCCATTCAGAGTCAGTGCCTGTGTAAGTGTACCCCAGTGAGAGTCAGTGCCTGTGGAAATGTACCCCAGTGAGAGTCAGTGCCTGTGGAGGTTTACCCCATTCAGATTCAGTGCCTGTTGAAGTGATCCCAGTGAGAGTCAGTGCCTATGGAATTTACCCCATTCAGAGTCAGTGCCTGTGGAAGTGTACCCCAGTGAGAGTCTGTGCCTGTGGAAGTTTACACCATTCAGAGTCAGTGCCTGTGGAAGTTTCCCCCATTCAGAGTCAGTGCCTGTGGAAGTGTCCCCCAGTGAGCGACAGTGCCTGTGGAAGTGTACCCCAGTGAGAGTCATTGCCTCTGGAAGTGTACCCCAGTGAGAGTCTGTGCCTTTGGAAGTTTACCCCATTCGGAGTCAGTGCCTGTGGAAGTGTACCCCAGTGAGAGTCAGTGCCTGTAAACGTTTAGCCCATTCAGATTCAGTACCTGTAGAAGTTTAACACATTCAGATTCAGTGCCTGTCGAAGTTTACCCCATTCAGAGTCAGTGCCTGTGGAAGTTTTCCCCATTCAGAGTCAGTGCCTGTGGAAGTGTACCCCAGTGAGAGTCAGTGCCTTTGGAAGTTTACCCCAGTGAGAGTCATTGCCTGTCGAAGTGTACCCAAGTGAGAGTCAGTGCCTGTGGAAGTTTACCCCATTCAGAGTCAGTGCCTGTGGAATTGTACCCAAGTGACAGTCAGTGCCTCTGGAGATTTATCCCATTCAGAGTCAGTGCCTGTGGAAGTTTACCCCAGTGAGAGTCAGTGCCTGTGGATGTTTACCCCATTCAGCTTCAGTACCTGTAGATGTTAACCCCATTCAGATTCAGTGCCTGTAGAAGTGTACCCCAGTGAGAGTCAGTGCCAGTGCAAATGTACCCCTCTGAGAGTCAGTGCCTGTAGAAGTGTACCCCAGTGAGATTCAGTGGCTGGGGAGCGGCTCTCCATTAGGAGTCACTGCCTATAGAAGTGTATCCCATTCATAGTCAGTGCATGTGGTAAGGTACACCAGCGAGAGTCAGTGCCTGCAGAAGTGTACCCAAGTGTGAGTCAGTGCCAGTAGAAGTGTACCCAAGTGAGAGTCAGTGCCAAAGGAAATGTACCCCAGTGAGAGTCAGTGCCTGTGGAAATGTACGCCAGTGAGAGTCAGTGCCTGAAGAAGTGTACCCAAGTGAGAGTCAGTGCCTGTGGAAGTTTACCCCATTCAGATTCAGTGCCTGCAGAAGTGTACCCAAGTGACAGTCAGTGCCTGTGGAAGTTTACCCCATTCAGAGTCACTGCCTGTGGAAGTGCACCCAAGTGAGGGTCAGTGCCTGTGGATGTTTCCCCCATTCTAAGTCAGTGCCTGTGGAAGTGTACCCCAGTGAGAGTCATTGCCTGTGGAAGATTACCCCATTCAGAGTCAGTGCCTGTGGAAGTGTAACCCAGTGAGAGTCAGTCCCTGTGGAAGTGTACCCCAGTGGGTGTCAGTGCCTGTGGAAGTTTACCCCATTCAGAGTCAGTGCCTGTGGAAGTGCACCCAAGTGAGGGTCAGTGCCTGTGGATGGTTCCCCCATTCTAAGTCAGTGCCTGTGGAAGTGTACTCCATGAGAGACAGTGCCTGTGGAAGTTTACCCCATTCAGAGTCAGTGCCTGTGGAAGTGTAACCCAGTGAGAGTCAGTCCCTGTGGAAATGTATCACAGTGAGAGTCAGTGCCTGTGGAAGTTTTCACCAGTCAGTGTCAGTGCCTGTCGAAGTGTACCCCACTGAGAGTCATTGCCTGTGGAAGTTTACCCCATTCAGAGTCAGTGCCTGTGGAAGTGTACCCCAGTGAGAGTCAGTGCCTGTGGAAGTTTACACCATTCAGAGTCAGTGCCTGTGGAAGAGCACTCCAGTGAGAGTCAGTGCCTGTGGAAGTTTACCCCAATCCGTGTCAGTGCCTTGGAAGTGTACCCCAGTGAGAGTCAGTGCCTGTCGAAGTGTACCCCACTGAGAGTCATTGCCTGTGGAACTGTAAACAATTCAGAGTCAGTGCCTGTGGAAGTTTACCCCATTCAGAGTCAGTTCCTGGGGAAGTTTACCCCATTCAGATTCAGTGCCTGTGGAAGTGTACCCCAGTGAGAGTCAGTGGCTGTGGAATTTATCCCATTCATATTGAGTGCATGTGGAAGTGTACCGCAGTGAGTGTCAATGCCTGTGGAAGTTTACCCCATTCAGATTCAGTGCATGTGGAAGTGTACCCCAGTGAGAGTCTTTGCCTGTGGAAGTTTACCTCATTCAGAGTCAGTGCCTGTGGAAGTTTTCCCCATTCAGAGTCAGTGCCTGTGGAAGTGTACCCCAGTGAGAGTCAGTGCCTTTGGAAGTTTTCCCCAGTGAGAGTCAGTGCCTGTCGAAGTGTACCCAAGTGAGAGTCAGTGCCTGTGGAAGTTTACCCCATTCAGAGTCAGTGCCTGTGGAATTGTACCCAAGTGACAGTCAGTGCCTCTGGAGATTTGTCCCATTCAGAGTCAGTGCCTGTGGAAGTTTTACCCCAGTGAGAGTCAGTGCCTGTGGATGTTTACTCCATTCAGCTTCAGTACCTGTAGATGTTAACCCCATTCAGATTCAGTGCCTGTAGAAGTGTACCCCAGTGAGAGTCAGTGCCAGTGCAAATGTACCCCTCTGAGAGTCATTGCCTGTAGAAGTGTACCCCAGTGAGATTCAGTGGCTGGGGAGCGGCTCTCCATTAGGAGTCACTGCCTATAGAAGTGTATCCCATTCATAGTCAGTGCATGTGGAAAGGTACACCAGCGAGAGTCAGTGCCTGCAGAAGTGTACCCAAGTGTGAGTCAGTGCCTGTAGAAGTGTACCCAAGTGAGAGTCAGTGCCAAAGGAAATGTACCCCAGTGAGAGTCAGTGCCTGTGGAAATGTACGCCAGTGAGAGTCAGTGCCTGAAGAAGTGTACCCAAGTGAGAGTCAGTGCCTGTGGAAGTTTACCCCATTCAGATTCAGTGCCTGTAGAAGTGTACCCAAGTGACAGTCAGTGCCTGTGGAAGTTTACCCCATTCAGAGTCACTGCCTGTGGAAGTGCACCCAAGTGAGGGTCAGTGCCTGTGGATGTTTCCCCCATTCTAAGTCAGTGCCTGTGGAAGTGTACCCCAGTGAGAGTCAGTGCCTGTGGAAGATTACCCCATTCAGAGTCAGTGCCTGTGGAAGTGTAAGCCAGTGAGAGTCAGTCCCTGTGGAAGTGTACCCCAGTGAGTGTCAGTGCCTGTGGAAGATTACCCCATTCAGAGTCAGTGCCTGTGGAAGTGCACCCAAGTGAGGGTCAGTGCCTGTGGATGTTTCCCCCATTCTAAGTCAGTGCCTGTCGAAGTGTACCCCACTGAGAGTCATTGTCTGTGGAACTGTAAACAATTCAGAGTCAGTGCCTGTGGAAGTGTACCCCATTCAGAGTCAGTTCCTGGGGAAGTTTACCCCATTCAGATTCAGTGCCTGTGGAAGTGTACCCCAGTGAGAGTCAGTGGCTGTGGAATTTATCCCATTCATATTGAGTGCATGTGGAAGTGTACCGCAGTGAGAGTCAATGCCTGTGGAAGTTTACCCCATTCAGATTCAGTGCATGTGGAAGTGTACCCCAGTGAGAGTCTTTGCCTGTGGAAGTTTACCTCATTCAGAGTCTGTGCCTGTGGAAGTGCACCCCAGTAAGGGTCAGTGCCTGTGGAAGTTTACCCCTTTCAGACTCAGTGCCTGTGGAAGTTTACCCATTCAGATTCAGTACCTGTGGAAGTTTACCCCATTCAGAGTCAGTGCCTGTGGAAGTGTACCCCAGTGAGAGTCAGTGCCTGTGGAAGTTTAACCCATTCAGAGTCAGTGCCTGTGGAAATGTCCCCCAGTGAGCGACAGTGCCTGTGGAATTGTACTGCAGTAAGAGCCATTGCCTCTGGATGTGTCCCCCAGTGAGAGTCAGTGCCTGTGGAAGTTTACCCCATTCAGAGTCAGTGCCTGTGGAAGTATACCCCAGTGAGAGTCAGTGCCTGTAGACGTTTACCCCATTCAGATTCAGTACCTGTAGAAGTTTACCACATTCAGATTCAGTGCCTGTCGAACTTTACCCCATTCAGAGTCAGTGCTTGTGGAAGTTTACCCCATTCAGAGTCAGTGCCTGTGGAAGTGTACCCAAGGGAGAGTCAGTGCCTTTGGAAGTTTACCCCAGTGAGAGTCAGTGCCTGTCGAAGTTTACCCAAGTGAGATTCAGTGCCTGTGGAAGTTTATCCCATTCAGAGTCAGTGCCTGTGGAAGTTTACCACAGTGAGAGTCAGTGCCTGTGGATGTTTACCCCATTCAGCTTCAGTATCTGTAGATGTTAACCCCATTCAGATTCAGTACCTGTAGAAGTTTACCACATTCAGATTCAGTGCCTGTGGAAGTTTACCCCATTCAGAATCAGTGCCTGTGGAAGTGTACCCAAGGGAGAGTCAGTGCCTTTGGAAGTTTACCCCAGTGAGAGTCAGTGCCTGTCGAAGTTTACCCAAGGGAGAGTCAGTGCCTGTGGAAGTTTACCCCATTCAGAGTCAGTGCCTGTGCATTTGTACCCCAGTGACAGTCCGTGCCTGTGGAAGTTTATCCCATTCAGAGTCAGTGCCTGTGGAAGTGCACCCCATTCAGCTTCAGTACCTGTAGATGTTAACCCCATTCAGATTCAGTGCCTGTAGAAGTGTACCCCTGTGAGAGTCAGTGCCTGGAGAAGTGTACACCAGTGAGATTCAGTGGCTGGGGAGCGGCTCTCCATTAGGAGTCACTGCTTACAGAAGTATATCCCATTCAGAGTCAGTGCATGTGGAAAGGTACTCCACCGACAGTCAGTGGCTGCAGAAGTGTACCCAAGTGAGAGTCAGTGCCTGTAGAAGTGCACCAAAGTGAGAGTCAGTGCCTGTGGAAATGTACCCCAGTGAGACTCAGTGCCGGAAGAAGTGTACCCAAGTGAGAGTCAGTGCCTGTGGAAGTTTACCCCATTCATATTCAGTGCCTGTAGAAGTGTACCCAAGTGAGAGTCAGTGCCAATGGAAATCTACCCCAGTGAGAGTCATTGCCTGTGGAAATGTACCCCAGTGAGAGTCAGTGCCTGAAGAAGTGTACCCAAGTGAGAGTCAGTGCCTGTGGAAGTTTACCCCATTCAGATTCAGTGCCTGTGGAAGTTTACCTCATTCAGAGTCAGTGTCTGTGGAAGTGTACCCCAGTCACATTCAGTGCCTGTGGAAGTTTACCCCATTCAGAGTCAGTGCCTGTGTAAGTGCTCCCAAGTGAGGGTCAGTGCCTGTGGATGTTTCCCCCATTCTAAGTCAGTGCCTGTGGAAGTGAACCCCAGTGAGAGTCAGTGCCTGTGGAAGTGTCCCCCGGTGAGAGTCATTGCCTCTGGAAGTTTACCCCATTCAGTGTCAGTACCTGTGGATGTTTACGCCATTCAGATTCAGTGCCTGTTGAAGTATACCCCATTCAGAGTCAGTGCCTGTGGAAGTTTACCCCATTCAGAGTCAGTGCTTTTTGAGGTGCACCCCAGTGACAGTCAGTGCCTGTGGAAGTGTACCCCAGTTCGAGTCAGTGCCTTGGGAACGGTATCCAAATGACAGCTAGAGCCTGTGGGACTGCACCCCAGTTAGAGACAGTGCCTATGGAAGTGTACCCCAGTCAGAGTCAGTGCCTGTCGAAGTGCACCCCACTGAGAGTTATTGCCTGTGGAACTGTAACCAATTCAGAGTCAGTGCCTGTGGAAGTTTACACATTCAGAGTCAGTGCCTGGGGAAGTTTACCCCATTCAGATTCAGTGCCTGTGGAAGTGTACCCCAGTGAGAGTAAGTGCCTGTGGAAGTATACCCCATTCAGAGTAAGTGCATGTGGAAGCGTGCACCAAAGAGAGTCTTTGCCTGTGGAAGTTGACCACATTCAGTATCATTGCCTGTGGAAGTGCATCCCAGTGAGGGTCAGTGTCTGTGGAAGTTTACCCCATTCAGAGTCAGTGCCTCTGGAAGTGTACCCCAGTGAGATTCAGTGCCTGTGGAAGTGTACCCAAGTGAGAGTCATTGCCTCTGGAATTTTACGCCATTCAGAGTCAGTGCCTGTGGAAGTTTCCCCCATTCAGATTCAGTGCCTGTGGAAGTGTACCGCAGTGAGAGTCAGTGCCTGTGGACGTTTACCCCAGTGAGAGTCATTGCCTCTAGAAGTTTACGCCATTCAGAATCAGTGCCTGTGGAAGTTTACCCCATTCAGAGTCAGTGCCTGTGGAAGTTTACCCCATTCAGATTCAGTGCCTGTGGAAGTGTCCCCCAGTGAGAGTCAGTGCCTGTGGAAGTTTACCCCATTCAGATTCAGTACCTGTAGAAGTTTACCCCATTCAGATGCAGTGCCTGTAGAAGTTTACCGCATTCAGAGTCAGTGCCTTTGGAAGTTTTCCCCATTCAGAGTCAGTCCCTGTGGAAGGGAACCCCAGTGAGCGTCAGTGCCTTTGGAAGTTTAACCCGTACAGAGTCAGTGCCTGTGTAAGTGTACCCCAGTGAGAGTCAGTGCCTGTGGAAGTGTACCCCAGTGAGTGTCAGTGCCTGTGGAAGTTTATCCCATTCAGATTCAGTAACTGTAGAAGTTTACCCCATTCATATTCAGTGCCTGTAGATGATTACCCCATTCAGAGTCAGTGCCTGTGGAAGAGTACCCCATTCAGAGTCAGTGCCTGTGGAGGTTTACCCCATTCAGAGTCAGTGCCTGTGGAAATTTACCCCAGTGAGAGTCAGTGCCTGTAGAAGTGTACCCAAGTGAGAGTCAGTGCCTGTAGAAGTGTACCCAAGTGAGAGTCAGTGCCTGTGGAGATTTACCCAAGTGAGAGTGAGTGCCTGTGGAACTGTTCCTCAGAGAGAGTCAACGGCAGTAGAAATTTGCCCCATTCAGGGTCAGTGCCTGTGGAAGTGTATTCCAGTGAAAGTCAGTGCCTGTGGAAGTTTACCCCATTCAGAGTCAGTGCCTGTGGATGTGTACCCCAGTGAGAGTCAGTGCATGTGGAAGTTTACCCAGTCAGAGTCAGTGCCTGTCGAAGTGTACCCCACTGAGAGTCATTGCCTGTGGAACTGTAACAAATTCAGAGTCAGTGCCTGTGCAACATTACCCCATTCAGATTCAGTGCCTGTGGAAGTGTACCCCAGGGAGAGTAAATGCCTGTGTAAGTTTACCCCATTCAGAATCAGTGCCTGTGGAAGTGTACTTCTGTGAGAGTCAATGCCTGTGTATGTTTACCACATTCACAGTCAGTGCCTGTGGAAATGCACCCCTGTGAGAGTTAGTGCCTGTAGAAGTCTACCCCAGTGAGATTCAGTGGCTGGGAAGAGGCTCACCATCAGGAGTCACTGCCTATGGAAGTGTACCCCACTCAGAGTCAGTGCATGTGGAAATGTACCCCAGTGAGAGTCAGTGCCTGTGGAAATGTACGCCAGTGAGAGTCAGTGCCTGTCGAAGTGTACACAAATGAGAGTCAGTGCCTGTGGAAATGCACCACAGTGAGAGTCAGTGTCTGTGAAAATGTACCCCAACGAGAGTCAGTGCCTCTGGAAATGTACCCCAGTGACAGGCAGTGCCTGTGGAAGTTTACCCCATTCAGAATCAGTGCCTCTGGAAGTGTACCCCAGTGAGAGTCAGTGCCTGTGGAAGTGCACCCAAGTGAGGGTCAATGCCTGTGGAAGTGTACCCCATTCAGAGTCAGTGGCTGTGGAAGTGACCGCCTGTGAGAGTCAGTGCCTGTGGGAGTGTGCCCCAGTTAGAGTCATTGCCTCTGGAAGATTTCCCCATTCTGAGTCAGTACCTGTGGATGTTTACCCCATTCATAGTCAGTGTCTGTGGAAGTTTACCCCATTCAGATTCAGTGCCTGTGGAAATGCACAACAGTGAGAGTCAGCGCCTGTGAAAATGTACACCAGTGAGAGTCAGTGCCTCTGGAAATGTACCCCAGTGAGAGTCAGTGCCTGTGGAAGTGCACCCAAGTGAGGGTCAATGCCTGTGGAAGTGTACCCCATTCAGAGTCAGTGGCTGTGGAAGTGTACCCCAGTGAGAGTCAGTGCCTGTGGAAGTTTACCCCATTCAGAGTCAGTGCCTGTGTAAGTGTACCCCAGTGAGATTCAGTGCCAGTGGAAGTTTACCCCATTCAGATTCAGTACCTGTAGAAGTTTACCCCATTCAGATTCAGAGCCTGCAGAAGTTAACCCCATTCAGAGTCAGTGCCTGTGGAAGTTTACCCCATTCAGAGTCAGTCCCTGTGGAAGTGTACCCCAGTGAGAGTCAGTGCCTTTGGAAGTTTAACCCATTCAGAGTCAGTGCCTGTGTCAGTGTACCCCAGTGAGAGTCAGTGCCTGTGGAAGTGTACCCCAGTGAGAGTCAGTGCCTGTGGAAGTTTATCCCATTCAGATTCAGCAACTGCAGAAGTTTACCCCATTCATATTCAGTGCCTGTAGACGATTACCCCATTCAGAGTCAGTGCCTGTGGAAATGTACCCCAGTCAGAGTCAGTGCCTGTAGTAGTGCACCCAAGTGAGAGTCAGTGCCTGTAGAGGTGTACCCAAGTGAGAGTCAGTGCCTATGGAAATTTACCCAAGTGAGAGTCAGTGCCTGTGGAAGTGTACCCCAGTGAGTGTCAGTGCCTGTGGAAGTTTACCCCATTCAGATTCAGTAACTGTAGAAGTTTACCCCATTCATATTCAGTGCCTGCAGACGATTACCCCATTCAGGGTCAGTGCCTGTGGAAGAGTACCCCATTCAGAGTCAGTGCCTGTGGAAATGTACTCCAGTGAGAGTCAGTGCCTGTAGAAGTGTACCCAAGTGAGAGTCAGTGCCTGTAGAAGTGTACCCAAGTGAGAGTCAGTGCCTGTGGAAATTTACCCAAGTGAGAGTCAGTGCCTGTGGAACTGTTCCTCAGAGAGAGTCAATGCCAGTAGAAATTTGCCCCATTCAGAGTCAGTGCCTGTCGAAGTGTATTCCAGTGAGAGTCAGTGCCTGTGCAAGTTTACCCCATTCAGAGTCAGTGCCTGTGGAAGTGTACCCCAGTGAGAGTCAGTGCATGTGGAAGTTTACTCAGTCAGAGTCAGTGCCTGTCGAAGTGTACCCCACTGAGAGTCATTGCCTGTGGAACTGTAACCAATTCAGATTCAGTGCCTGTGGAAGTGTACCCAATGAGTGTAAATGCCTGTGGAAGTTCACCCCATTCAGAATCAGTGCCTGTGGAAGTGTACTGCTGTGAGAGTCAATGCCTGTGTAAGTTTACCACATTCAGAGTCAGTGCATGTGGAAATGTACCCCTGTGAGAGTCAGTGCCTGTAGAAGTGTACCCCAGTGAGATTCAGTGGCTGGGAAGAGGCTCACCATTAGGAGTCACTGCCTATGGAAGTGTACCCCACTCAGAGTCAGTGCATGTGGAAATGTACCCCAGTGAGAGTCAGTGCCTGTGGAAATGTACGCCAGTGAGAGTCAGTGCCTGTCGAAGTGTACCCAAGTGCGAGTCAGTGCCTGTGGAAATGCACCACAGTGAGAGTCAGTGCCAGTGAAAATGTACCCCAGTGAGAGTCAGTGCCTCTGGAAATGTACCCCAGTGAGAGTCAGTGCCTGTGGAAGTTTACCCCATTCAGAGTCAGTGCCTCTGGAAGTGTACCCCAGTGAGAGTCAGTGCCTGTGGAAGTGCACCCAAGTCAGGGTCAATGCCTGTGGAAGTGTACGACATTCAGAGTCAGTGGCTGTGGAAGTGTCCCCCTGTGAGAGTCAGTGCCTGTGGGAGTGTGCCCCAGTTAGAGTCATTGCCTCTGGAAGATTTCCCCATTCATAGTCAGTGTCTGTGGAAGTTTACCCCATTCAGATTCAGTGCCTGTGGAAATGCACCACAGTGAGAGTCAGCGCCTGAGAAAATGTACCCCAGTGAGAGTCAGTGCCTCTGGAAATGTACCCCAGTGAGAGTCAGTGCCTGTGGAAGTTTTCCCCATTCAGAGTCAGTCCCTGTGGAAGGGAACCCCAGTGAGCGTCAGTGCCTTTGGAACTTTAACCCGTACAGAGTCAGTGCCTGTGTAAGTGTACCCCAGTGAGAGTCAGTGCCTGTGGAAGTGTACCCCAGTGAGAGTCAGTGCCTGTGGAAGTTTATCCCATTCAGATTCAGTAACTGTAGAAGTTTACCCCATTCATATTCAGTGCCTGTAGACGATTACCCCATTCAGAGTCAGTGCCTGTGGAAGAGTACCCCATTCAGAGTCAGTGCCTGTGGAGGTTTACCCCATTCAGAGTCAGTGCCTGTGGAAATTTACCCCAGTGAGAGTCAGTGCCTGCAGAAGTGTACCCAAGTGAGAGTCAGTGCCTGTAGAAGTGTACCCAAGTGAGAGTCAGTGCCTGTGGAGATTTACCCAAGTGAGAGTGAGTGCCTGTGGAACTGTTCCTCAGAGAGAGTCAACGCCAGTAGAAATTTGCCCCATTCAGAGTCAGTGCCTGTGGAAGTGTATTCCAGTGAAAGTCAGTGCCTGTGGAAGTTTACCCCATTCAGAGTCAGTGCCTGTGGAAGTGTACCCCAGTGAGAGTCAGTGCATGTGGAAGTTTACCCAGTCAGAGTCAGTGCCTGTCGAAGTGTACCCCACTGAGAGTCATTGCCTGAGGAACTGTAACAAATTCAGAGTCAGTGCCTGTGGAACATTACCCCATTCAGATTCAGTGCCTGTGGAAGTGTACCCCAGGGAGAGTAAATGCCTGTGTAAGTTTACCCCATTCAGAATCAGTGCCTGTGGAAGTGTACTGCTGTGAGAGTCAATGCCTGTGTACGTTTACCACATTCACAGTCAGTGCCTGTGGAAATGCACCCCTGTGAGAGTTAGTGCCTGTAGAAGTCTACCCCAGTGAGATTCAGTGGCTGGGAAGAGGCTCACCATCAGGAGTCACTGCCTATGGAAGTGTACCCCACTCAGAGTCAGTGCATGTGGAAATGTACCCCAGTGAGAGTCAGTGCCTGTGGAAATGTACGCCAGTGAGAGTCAGTGCCTGTCGAAGTGCACCCAAGTGAGTGTCAGTGCCTGTGGAAATGCACCACAGTGAGAGTCAGTGCCTGTGAAAATGTACCCCAGTGAGAGTCAGTGCCTCTGGAAATGTACCCCAGTGAGAGGCAGTGCCTGTGGAAGTTTACCCCATTCAGAATCAGTGCCTCTGGAAGTGTACCCCAGTGAGAGTCAGTGCCTGTGGAAGTGCACCCAAGTGAGGGTCAATGCCTGTGGAAGTGTACCCCATTCACAGTCAGTGGCTGTGGAAGTGTCCCCCTGTGAGAGTCAGTGCCTGTGGGAGTGTGCCCCAGTTAGAGTCATTGCCTCTGGAAGATTTCCCCATTCAGAGTCAGTACCTGTGGATGTTTACCCCATTCATAGTCAGTGCCTGTGGAAGTTTACTCCATTCAGATTCAGTGCCTGTGGAAGTGTACCCCAGTGAGAGTCAGTGCCTGTGGAAGTTTACCCCATTCAGAGTCAGTGCCTGTGTAAGTGTACCCCAGTGAGATTCAGTGCCTGTGGAAGTTTACCCCATTCAGATTCAGTACCTGTAGAAGTTTACCCCATTCAGATTCAGAGCCTGCAGAAGTTAACTCCATTCAGAGTCAGTGCCTGTGGAAGTTTACCCCATTCAGAGTCAGTGCCTGTGGAAGTGTACCCCAGTGAGAGTCAGTGCCTTTGGAAGTTTAACCCATACAGAGTCAGTGCCTGTGTAAGTGTACCCCAGTGAGAGTCACTGCCTGTGGAAGTGTACCCCAGTGAGAGTCAGTCCCTGTGGAAGTTTACCCCATTCAGATTCAGCAACTGCAGAAGTTTACCCCATTCATATTCAGTGCCTGTAGACGATTACCCCATTCAGAGTCAGTGCCTGTGGAAATGTACCCCAGTGAGAGTCAGTGCCTGTAGTAGTGCACCCAAGTGAGAGTCAGTGCCTGTAGAGGTGTACCCAAGTGAGAGTCAGTGCCTATGGAAATTTACCCAAGTGAGAGTCAGTGCCTGTGGAACTGTTCCTCAGAGAGAGTCCCTGCCAGTAGAAATTTGCCCCATTCAGAGTCAGTGCCTGCGGAAGTGTACTCCAGTGAGAGTCAGAGCCTGTGGAAGTTTACCCCATTCAGATTCAGTGCCTGTGGAAGTGTCCCCCAGTGAGAGTCAGTGCCTGTGGAAGTTTACCCCATTCAGATTCTGTACCTGTAGAAGTTTATTCCATTCAGATGCATTGCCTGTAGAAGTTTACCCCATTCAGAGTCAGTGCCTTTGGAAGTTTTCCCCATTCAGAGTCATTACCTGTGGAAGGGAACCCCAGTGAGAGTCAGTGCCTTTGGAAGTTTAACCCGGACAAAGTCAGTGCCTGTGTAAGTGTACCCCAGTGAGAGTCAGTGCCTGTCGAAGTGTACCCCAGTGAGAGTCAGTGCCTGTGGAATTTTCCCCCTTCAGATTCAGTAACTGTAGAAGTTTACCCCATTCATATTCAGTGCCTGCAGACGATTACCCCATTCAGAGTCAGTGCCTGTGGAAGAGTACCCCATTCAGAGTCAGTGCCTGTGGAAGTTTACCCCATTCAGAGTCAGTGCCTGTGGAAATGTACCCCAGTGAGAGTCAGTGCCTGTAGAAGTGTACCCAAGTGAGAGTCAGTGCCTGTAGAAGTGTACCCAAGTGAGAGTCAGTGCCTGTGGAAATTTACCCAAGTGAGAGTCAGTGCCTGTGGAACTGTTCCTCAGAGAGAGTCAATGCCAGTAGAAATTTGCCCCATTCAGAGTCAGTGCCTGTCGAAGTGTATTCCAGTGAGAGTCAGTGCCTGTGGAAGTTTACCCCATTCAGAGTCAGTGCCTGTGGAAGTGTACCCCAGTGAGAGTCAGTGCATGTGGAAGTGTACCCCACTGAGAGTCATTGCCTGTGGAACTGTAACCAATTCAGACTCAGTGCCTGTGGAAGTGTACCCAATGAGAGTAAATGCCTGTGGAAGTTCACCCCATTCAGAATCAGTGCCTGTGGAAGTGTACTGCTGTGAGAGTCAATGCCTGTGTAAGTTTACCACATTCAGAGTCATTGCCTGTGCAAATGTACCCCTGTGAGAGTCAGTGCCTGTAGAAGTGTACCCCAGTGTGATTCAGTGGCTGGGAAGAGGCTCACCATTAGGAGTCACTGCCTATGGAAGTGTACCCAACTCAGAGTCAGTGCATGTGGAAATGTACCCAGTGAGAGTCAGTGCCTGTGGAAATGTACGCCAGTGAGAGTCAGTGCCTGTCGAAGTGTACACAAGTGAGAGTCAGTGCCTGTGGAAATGCACCACAGTGAGAGTCAGTGTCTGTGAAAATGTACCCCAACGAGAGTCAGTGCCTCTGGAAATGTACCCCAGTGAGAGTAAGTGCCTGTGGAAGTTTACCCCATTCAGAGTCAGTGCCTCTGGAAGTGTACCCCAGTGAGAGTCAGTGCCTGTGGAAGTGCACCCAAGTCAGAATCAATGCCTGTGGAAGTGTACGACATTCAGAGTCAGTGGCTGTGGAAGTGTCCCCCTGTGAGAGTCAGTGCCTGTGGGAGTGTGCCCCAGTTAGAGTCATTGCCTCTGGAAGATTTCCCCATTCCGAGTCAGTACCTGTGGATGTTTACCCCATTCATAGTCAGTGTCTGTGGAAGTTTACCCCATTCAGATTCAGTGCCTGTGGAAATGCACCACAGTGAGAGTCAGCGCCTGTGAAAATGTACCCCAGTGAGAGTCAGTGCCTCTGGAAATGTACCCCAGTGAGAGTCAGTGCCTGTGGAAGTTTACCCCATTCAGAGTCAGTGCGTCTGGATATGTACCCCAGTGAGAGTCAGTGCCTGTGGAAGTGCACCCAAGTGAGGGTCAATGCCTGTGGAAGTGTACCCCATTCAGAGTCAGTGGCTGTGTAAGTGTCCCCCTGTGAGAGTCAGTGCCTGTGGGAGTCTGCCCCAGTTAGAGTCATTGTCTCTGGAACATTTCCCCATTCAGAGTCAGTACCTGTGGATGTTTACCCCATTCAGATTCAGTGCCTGTGGAAGTGTACCCCAGTGAGAGTCAGTGCCTGTGGAAGTTTACCCCATTCAGAGTCAGTGCCTGTGTAAGTGTACCCCAGTGAGATTCAGTGCCAGTGGAAGTTTACCCCATTCAGATTCAGTACCTGTAGAAGTTTACCCCATTCAGATTCAGAGCCTGCAGAAGTTAACCCCATTCAGAGTCAGTGCCTGTGGAAGTTTACCCCATTCAGAGTCAGTCCCTGTGGAAGTGTACCCCAGTGAGCGTCAGTGCCTTTGGAAGTTTAACCCATTCAGAGTCAGTGCCTGTGTCAGTGTACCCCAGTGAGAGTCAGTGTCTGTGGAAGTGTACCCCAGTGAGAGTCAGTGCCTGTGGAAGTTTACCCCATTCAGATTCAGCAACTGCAGAAGTTTACCCCATTCATATTCAGTGCCTGTAGACGATTACCCCATTCAGAGTCAGTGCCTGTGGAAATGTACCCCAGTGAGAGTCAGTGCCTGTAGTAGTGCACCCAAGTGAGAGTCAGTGCCTGTAGAGGTGTACCCAAGTGAGAGTCAGTGCCTATGGAAATTTACCCAAGTGAGAGTCAGTGCCTGTGGATGTGTACCCCAGTGAGTGTCAGTGCCTGTGGAAGTTTACCCCATTCAGATTCAGTAACTGTAGAAGTTTACCCCATTCATATTCAGTGCCTGTAGACGATTACCCCATTCAGTGTCAGTGCCTGTGGAAGAGTACCCCATTCAGAGTCAGTGCCTGTGGAAGTTTACCCCATTCAGAGTCAGTGCCTGTGGAAATGTGACCAGTGAGAGTCAGTGCCTGTAGAAGTGTACCCAAGTGAGAGTCAGTGCCTGTAGAAGTGTACCCAAGTGAGAGTCAGTGCCTGTGGAAATTTACCCAAGTGAGAGTCAGTGCCTGTGGAACTGTTCTTCAGAGAGAGTCAATGCCAGTAGAAATTTGCCCCATTCAGAGTCAGTGCCTGTCGAAGTGTATTCTAGTGAGAGTCAGTGCCTGTGCAAGTTTACCCCATTCAGAGTCAGTGCCTGTGGAAGTGTACCCCAGTGAGAGTCAGTGCATGTGGAAGTTTACTCAGTCAGAGTCAGTGCCTGTCGAAGTGTACCCCACTGAGAGTCATTGCCTGTGGAACTGTAACCAATTCAGATTCAGTGCCTGTGGAAGTGTACCCAATGAGTGTAAATGCCTGTGGAAGTTCACCCCATTCAGAATCAGTGCCTGTGGAAGTGTACTGCTGTGAGAGTCAATGCCTGTGTAAGTTTACCACATTCAGAGTCAGTGCATGTGGAAATGTACCCCTGTGAGAGTCAGTGCCTGTAGAAGTGTACCCCAGTGAGATTCAGTGGCTGGGAAGAGGCTCACCATTAGGAGTCACTGCCTATGGAAGTGTACCCCACTCAGAGTCAGTGCATGTGGAAATGTACCCCAGTGAGAGTCAGTGCCTGTGGAAATGTACGCCAGTGAGAGTCAGTGCCTGTCGAAGTGTACCCAAGTGCGAGTCAGTGCCTGTGGAAATGCACCACAGTGAGAGTCAGTGCCAGTGAAAATGTACCCCAGTGAGAGTCAGTGCCTCTGCAAATGTACCCCAGTGAGAGTCAGTGCCTGTGGAAGTTTACCCCATTCAGAGTCAGTGCCTCTGGAAGTGTACCCCAGTGAGAGTCAGTGCCTGTGGAAGTGCACCCAAGTCAGGGTCAATGCCTGTGGAAGTGTACCCCATTCAGAGTCAGTGGCTGTGGAAGTGTCCCCCTGTGAGAGTCAGTGCCTGTGGGAGTGTGCCCCAGTTAGAGTCATTGCCTCTGGAGAATTTCCCCATTCAGAGTCAGTACCTTTGGATGTTTACCCCATTCAGTGTCAGTGCCTGTGGAAGTGTACCCCAGTGAGAGTCAGTGCATGTGGAAGTTTACCCAGTCAGAGTCAGTGCCTGTCGAAGTGTACCCCACTGAGAGTCATTGCCTGTGGAACTGTAACCAATTCAGAGTCAGTGCCTGTGGAACTTTACCCCATTCAGATTCAGTGCCTGTGGAAGTGTACCCCAGTGAGAGTAAATGCCTATGGAAGTTCACCCAATTCAGAATCAGTGCCTGTGGAAGTGTACTGCTGTGAGAGTCAATGCCTGTGTAAGTTTACCACATTCAGAGTCAGTGCATGTGGAAATGTACCCCTGTGAGAGTCAGTGCCTGTAGAAGTGTACCCCAGTGAGATTCAGTGGCTGGGAAGAGGCTCACCATTAGGAGTCACTGCCTATGGAAGTGTACCCCACTCAGAGTCAGTGCATGTGGAAATGTACCCCAGTGAGAGTCAGTGCCTGTGGAAATGTACGCCAGTGAGAGTCAGTGCCTGTAGAAGTGTACCCAAGTGAGAGTCAGTGCCTGTGGAAGTTTACCCCATTCAGATTCAGTGCCTGTGGAAGTTTACGCCATTCACATTCAGTGCCTGTGGAAATGTTCCCCTGTGAGAGTCAGTGCCTGTAGAAGTGGAACAAAGTGAGATTCAGTGGCTGGGAAGCGGCTCACCATTAGGAGTCGCTGCCTATGGAAGTGTACCCCACTCAGAGTCAGTGCATGTGGAAATGTACCCCAGTGAGAGTCAGTGCCTGTGGAAATGTACGCCAGTGAGAGTCAGTGCCTGTAGAAGTGTACCCAAGTGAGAGTCAGTGCCTGTGGAATTGCACCCCAGTGAGAGTCAGTGCCTGTGAAAAAGTACCCCAGTGAGCGTCAGTGCCTCTGGAAGTGTACCCCAGTGAGAGTCAGTGCCTGTGGAAGTGCACCCAAGTGAGGGTCAATGCCTGTGGAAGTGCACCCCATTCAGAGTCAGTGGCTGTGGAAGTGTCCCCCTGTGAGAGTCAGTGCCTGTGGGAGTGTACCCCAGTTAGAGTCATTGCCTCTGGAAGATTTCCCCATTCAGAGTCAGTGCCTCTGGAAGTTTACCCCATTCAGATTCAGTGCCTGTGGAAGTGTACCCCAGTGAGAGTCAGTGCCTGTGGAAGTTTACCCCATTCAGAGTCAGTGCCTGTAGAAGTTTACCCCATTCAGATTCAGAGCCTGTAGAAGTTAAACCCATTCAGTGTCAGTGCCTGTGGAAGTTTACCCCATTCAGTCTCAGTGCCTGTGGAAGTGTACCCCAGTGAGAGTCAGTGCCTGTGGAAATGCACTACAGTGAGAGTCAGTGCCAGTGGAAGTTTACCCCATTCAGAGTCAGTGCCTCTGGAAGTGTACCCTGGTGAGAGTCAGTGCCTGTGGAAGTGCACCCAAGTGAGGGTCAATGCCTGTGGAAGTGTACCCCATTCAGAGTCAGTGGCTGTGGAAGTGTCCCCCTGTGAGAGTCAGTGCCTGTGGGAGTGTGCCCCAGTTAGAGTCATTGCCTCTGGAGAATTTCCCCATTCAGAGTCAGTACCTTTGGATGTTTACCCCATTCAGTGTCAGTGCCTGTGGAAGTGTACCCCAGTGAGAGTCAGTGCATGTGGAAGTTTACCCAGTCAGAGTCAGTGCCTGTCGAAGTGTACCCCACTGAGAGTCATTGCCTGTGGAACTGTAACCAATTCAGAGTCAGTGCCTGTGGAACTTTACCCCATTCAGATTCAGTGCCTGTGGTAGTGTACCCCAGTGAGAGTAAATGCCTATGGAAGTTCACCCCATTCAGAATCAGTGCCTGTGGAAGTGTACTGCTGTGAGAGTCAGTGCCTGTGGAAGTTTACCCCATTCAGATTCAGTGCCTGTGGAAGTTTACGCCATTCAGATTCAGTGCCTGTGGAAATGTACGCCAGTGAGAGTCAGTGCCTGTAGAAGTGTACCCAAGTGAGAGTCAGTGCCTGTGGAATTGCACCCCAGGGAGAGTCAGTGCCTGTGAAAATGTACCATAGTGAGCGTCAGTGCCTCTGGAAGTGTACCCCAGTGAGAGTCAGTGCCTGTGGAAGTTTACCCCATTCAGAGTCAGTGCCTCTGGAAGTGTACCCCAGTGAGAGTCAGTGCCTGTGGAAGTGCACCCAAGTGAGGGTCAATGCCTGTGGAAGTGTACCCCATTCAGAGTCAGTGGCTGTGGAAGTGTCCCCCTGTGAGAGTCAGTGCCTGTGGGAGTGTACCCCAGTTAGAGTCATTGCCTCTGGAAGATTTCCCCATTCAGAGTCAGTACCTGTGGATGTTTACCCAATTCATAGACAGTGCCTGTGGAAGTTTACCCCATTCAGATTCAGTGCCTGTGGAAGTGTACCCCAGTGAGAGTCAGTGCCTGTGGAAGTTTACCACATTCAGAGTCAGTGCCTGTGTAAGTGTACCCCAGTGAGATTCAGTGCCTGTGGAAGTTTACCCCATTCAGATACAGTACCTGTAGAAGTTTACCCCATTCAGATTCAGAGCCTGTAGAAGTTAACTCCATTCAGAGTCAGTGCCTGTGGAAGTTTACCCCATTCAGAGTCAGTGCCTGTGGAAGTGTACCCCAGTGAGAGTCAGTGCCTGTGGAAGTATACCCCAGTGAGAGTCAGTGCCTGTGGAAATGTACCCCAGTGAAAGTCAGTGCCTGTGGAAGTTTACTCCATTCAGATTCAGTACCTGTAGAAGTTTACTCCATTCAGATTCAGAGCCTGTCGAAGTGTACCCCAGTTAGAGTCAGTGCCTGTTGAATTTTACCCCAGTGAGAGTCAGTGCCTGTGGAAGTGTACCCCACTGAGAGTCAGTGCCTGTGGAAGTTTAACCCATTCAGAGTCAGTGCCAGTGGAAATGTACCCCAGTGAGAGTCTGTGCCTTTGGAAGATTATCCCATTCAGAGTCAGTGCCTGTGCAAGTTTACCGCATTCAGATTCAGTACCTCTAGAAGTTTACACCATTCAGATTCAGTGCCTATAGAAGTGCCCCCACTCAGAGTCAGTGCATGTGTAAATGTACCCTCATGAGAGTCAGTGCATGTGTAAATGTACCCCAGTGAGAGTCAGTGCCTGCAGAGGTGTACCCAAGTGAGAGTCAGTGCCTGTGGAAATGTACCCCAATGAGAGTAAGTGCCTGTGGAAATGTACCCCAGTGAGAGTCAGTGCCTGAAGAAGTGTACCCAAGTGAGAATCAGTGCCTGTGGAAATGTACCCCAATGAGAGTCAGTGCCTGTGGAAATGTACCCCAGTGAGAGTCAGTGCCTGTGGAAGTGTGCCCCAGTGAGATTCAGTGCCTGTGGAAGTTTACCCCATTCAGAGTCAGTGCCTGTGGAAGTGCACCCAAGTGAGGGTCAGTGCCTGTGGAACAAAAACAAGAAATGCTGGAATCACTCAGCAGGTGTCAGCATCTGTGGAAAGAGAAGCAGAATTTATGTTTCGGGTCAGTGACCCTTCTTCGGAACTGACAAATATCAGTAAAGTCACAGATTATAAACAAGTGAGGTGGGGGTGGGGCAAGAGATAACAAAGTAGCAGGTGCAGATTGGACCAGGCCTCATAGCTGACCAAAAGTTCACGGAGAAAAGGCAAACAATATGTTAATGGTGTGTTGAAAGACAAAGCAATATTGTTTGCCTTTTCTCCGTGATCTTTTGGTCTGCTATGTGGCCTGGTCCAATCTGCACCTTCTCCTTTGTTATCTCTTGCCCCACCCCCACCTCACATGTTTATAATCTGTGACTTTTCTAATATTTGTCAGTTCCGAAGAAGGGTCACTGACCCGAAACGTTAACTCTGCTTCTCTTTCCACAGATGCTGCCAGACATGCTGAGTGATTCCTGCAATTCTTGTTCTTGTTTCAGATTTCCAGCATCCGCAGTATTTTTCTTTTATTTCAGTGCCTGTGGAAGTTTACCCCATTCAGAGTCAGTGCCTGTGCAAGTGTCTCCCAGTGGGAGTCATTGCCTCTGGAGGTTTACCCCATTCAGAGTCAGTACCTGTGGATGTTTACGCCATTCAGATTCAGTGCCTGTGGAAGTGCACCCCATTCAGAGTCAGTACCTGTGGAAGGGTACCCCAGTGAGAGTCAGTGCCTTTGGAAGTTTAAGCCATACAGAGTCAGTGCCTGTGTAAGTGTACCCCAGTGAGAGTCAGTGCCTGTGGAAGTGTACCCCAGTGAGAGTCAGTGCCTGTGGAAGTTTACCCCATTCAGATTCAGTAACTGTAGAAGTTTACCCCATTCATATTCAGTGCCTGCAGATGATTACCCCATTCAGAGTCAGTGCCTGTGGAAGAGTACCCCATTCAGAGTCAGTGCCTGTGGAAATTTACCCCATTCAGACTCAGTGCCTGTGGAAAAGTACCCCAGTGAGAGTCAGTGCCTGTAGAAGTTTACCCAAGTGAGAGTCAGTGCCTGTAGAAGTGTACCCAAGTGAGAGTCAGTGCCTGTGGAAATTTACCCAAGTGAGAGTCAGTGCCTGTGGAACTGTTTCTCAGAGAGAGTCAGTGCCAGTAGAAATTTGCCCCATTCAGAGTCAGTGCCTGTGGAAGTGTATTCCAGTGAGAGTCAGTGCCTGTGGAAGTTTACCCCATTCAGAGTCAGTGCCTGTGGAAGTGTACCCAAGTGAGAGTCAGTGCCTGTGCAAGGTTACCCAGTCAGAGTCAGTGCCTGTCGAAGTGTACCCCACTTAGAGTCATTGCCTGTGGAACTGTAACCAGTTCAGATTCAGTGCCTGTGGAAGTGTACCCCAGTGAGAGTAAATGCCTGTGGAAGTTTACCCCATTCAGAATCAGTGCCTGTGGAAGTGTACTGCTGTGAGAGTCAGTGCCTGTGGAAGTTTACCCCATTCAGATTCAGTGGCTGTGGAAGCGTACCCCAGTGAGAGTCAGTGCCTGTGGAAGTTTACGCCATTCAGATTCAGTGCCTGTGGAAGTGTACTCCTGTGAGAGTCAATGCCTGTGGAAGTTTACCACATTCAGAGTCAGTGCCTGTGGAAATGTACCCCTGTGAGAGTCAGTGCCTGTAGTAGTGTACCCCAGTGAGATTCAGTGGCTGGGATGCGGCTCACCATTAGGAGTCACTGCATATGGAAGTGTACCCCACTCAGAGTCAGTGCATGTGGAAATGTACCCCAGTGAGAGTCAGTGCCTGTGGAAATGTACGCCAGTGAGTGTCAGTGCCTGTAAAGTGTACCCAAGTGAGAGTCAGTGCCTGTGGAAATGCACCCCAGTGAGAGTCAGTGCCTGTGAAAATGTACCCCAGTGAGAGTCAGTGCCTCTGGAAGTGTACCCCAGTGAGAGTCAGTGCCTGTGGAAGTTTACCCCATTCAGAGTCACTGCCTATGGAAGTGTGCCCCAGTGAGAGTCAGTGCCTGTGGAAGTGCACCCAAGTGAGGGTCAATGCCTGTGGAAGTGTACCCCATTCAGAATCAGTGGCTGTCGAAGTGTCCCCCTGTGAGAGCCAGTGCCTGTGGGAGTGTACCCCTGTTAGAGTCATTGCCTCTGGAAGATTTCCCCATTCAGAGTCAGTACCTGTGGATGTTTACCCCATTCATAGTCAGTGCCTGTGGAAGTTTACCCAATTCAGATTCTGTGCCTGTAGAAGTGTACCCCAGTGAGAGCCAGTGCCTGTGGAAGTTTACCCCATTCAGAGTCAGTGCCTGTGTAAGTGTACCCCAGTGAGAGTCAGTGCCTGTGGAAGTTTACCCCATTCAGATTCTGTACCTGTAGAAGTTTACCCCATTCAGATTCAGAGCCTGTGGAAGTTTACCCCATTCAGAGTCAGTGCCTGTGGAAGTGTACCCCAGTGAGAGTCAGTGCCTTTGGAAGTTTTCCCCATTCCATGTCAGTGCCTGTGTAAGTGTACCCCAGTGAGAGTCAGTGCCTGTGGAAGTGTACCCCAGTGAGAGTCAGTGCCTGTGGAAGTTTAACCCATTCAGAGTCAGTGCCTGTGGAAATGCACCCCAGTGAAAGTCAGTGCCTGTGGAATTTTACCCCATTCAGAGTCAGTACCTGTAGAAGTTTACCACATTCAGATTCAGTGCCTGTCGAAGTGTACCCCAGTTAGAGTCAGTGCCTGTGGAAGTTTACCCCATTCAGAGTCACTGCCTGTGCAAGTTTAACCCATTCAGATTCAGTACCTCTAGAAGTTGATACCATTCAGATTCAGTGCCTATAGAAGTGTACACCACTCAGAGTCAGTGCATTTGTAAATGTACCCCAGTGAGAGTAAGTGCATGTGGAAATGTACCCCAGTGAGAGTCAGTGCCTGAAGAAGTGTACCCAAGTGAGAATCAGTGCCTGTGGAAATGTACCCCAATGAGAGTCGGTGCCTGTGGAAATGTACCCCAGTGAGATTCAGTGCCTGAATAAGTGTACCCAAGTGAGAATCAGTGGCTGTGGAAGTTTACCCCATTCAGATTCAGTGCCTGTGGAAGTGTACCCCAGTGAGAGTCAGTGCCTGTGGAAGTGTGCCCCAGTGAGAGTCAGTGCCTGTGGATGTTTACCCCATTCAGATTCAGTGCCTGTGGAAGTTTACCCTAGTGAGAGTCAGTGCCTGTGGAAGTTTACCCCATTCAGCTTCAGTCCCTGAAGAAGTTTACAGCATTCAGATTCAGTGCCTGTAGAAGTGTACCCAGTGAGAGTCAGTGCCAGTGGAAATGTACCCCTGTGAGAGTCATTGCCTGTAGAAGAGTACCCCAGTGAGATTCAGTGGCTGATAAGCGCCTCTCCATTAGGAGTCACTGCCTGCAGAAGTATATCCCATTCAGAGTCAGTGCATGTGAAAGGTACACCAGTGAGAGTCAGTGCCTGCAGAAGTGTACCCAAGTGAGAGTCAGTGCCTGTAGAAGTGTACCCAAGTGAGAGTCAGTGCCTGAAGAAGTGATCCCAAGTGAGAGTCGGTGCCTGTGGCAGTTTACCCCATTCAGATTCAGTGCCTGTGGAAGAGTACCCCAGTGAGAGTCAGTGCCTGTGGAAGTTTACCCCATTCAGAGTCAGTGCCTGTGGAAGTGCACCCAAGTGAGTGTCAGTGCCTGTGGAAATGCACCCCAGTGAGAGTCAGTGCCTGTGAAAATGTACCCCAGTGAGAGTCAGTGCCTGCAGAAGTGTACTCAAGTGAGAGTCAGTGCCTGTGGATGTTTACCCCATTCAGATTCAGTGCCTGTGGAAGTGTACCCCAGTGAGAGTCAGTGCCTGTGGATTTTTACCCCATTCAGAGTCAGTGCCTCTGGAAGTGTACCCCAGTGAGAGTCAGTGCCTGTGGAAGTTTACCCCATTCAGAGTCAGTGCCTGTGGAAGTGCACCCAAGTGAGGGTCAATGCCTGTGGAAGTGTACCCCATTCAGAGTCAGTGCCTGTGGAAGTTTACCCCATTCAGAGTCAATGCCTGTGGAAGTGTACCCCAGTGAGAGTCAGTGCCTGTGGAATTTTACCCCATTTAGAGTCAGTGCCTGTGGAAGTTTACCCCAGTGAGAGTCAGTGCCTGTGGAACTTTACACCATTCAGCTTCAGTCCCTGTAGAAGTTTACACCATTCAGATTCAGTTCCTATAGAAGTGTACCCAGTGAGAGTCAGTGCCAGTGGAAATGTACCCCTGAGAGAGTCAGTGCCTGTAGAAGTGTACCCCAGTGAGAATCAGTGGCTGGGGAGCGGCTCTCCATTAGGAGTCACTGCCTATGGAAGTGTATCCCATTCAGAGTCAGTGCATGTGGAAAGTTGGACCAGTGAGAGTCAGGGCCTGCAGAAGTGTACCCAACTGAGAGTCAGTGCCTGTAGAAGTGCACCCAAGTGAGAGTCAGTGCCTGAAGAAGTGATGCCAAGTGAGTGTCGGTGCCTGTGGAAGTTTACCCCATTCAGATTCAATGCCTGTGGAAGTGTACCCCAGTGAGAGTCAGTGCCTGTGGATGTTTACCCCATTCAGAGTCAGTGCCTGTGGAAGTGTACCCAAGTGACAGTCAGTGCCTGTGGAAGTTTACCCCATTCAGAGTCAGTGCCTGTGGAAGTGCACCCAAGTGAGTGTCATTGCCTGTGGAAATGTACCCCAGTGAGAGTCAGTGCCTGTGACAATGTACCCCAGTGAGAGTCAGTGCCTGCACAAGTGTACCCAAGTGAGAGTCAGTGCCTGTGGAAGTTTACCCCATTCAGATTCAGTGCCTGTGGAAGTGTACCCCAGTGAGAGTCCGTGCCTGTGGAAGTTTACCCCATTCAGAGTCAATGCCTCTGGAAGTGTACCCCAGTGAGAGTCCGTGCCTGTGGAAGTTTACCCCATTCAGAGTCAATGCCTCTGGAAGTGTACCCCAGTGAGAGTCCGTGCCTGTGGAAGTTTACCCCATTCAGAGTCAGTGCCTCTGGAGGTGTAACCCAGTGGGAGTCATTGCCTCTGGAAGTTTACCCCATTCAGATTCAGTGCCTGTGGAAGTTTACCCCATTCAGATTCAGTACCTGTAGAAGTTTACCCCATTCAGATTCAGAGCCTGTGGAAGTTTACCCCATTCAGATTCAGAGCCTGTGGAAGTTTACCCCATTCAGAGTCAGTACCTGTGGATGTTTACCCCATTCAGATTCAGTGCCTGTGGAAGTTTACCCCATTCAGATTCAGAGCCTGTGGAAGTGTACCCCAGTGAGAGCCAGTGCCTGTGTAAGTTTACCCCATTCAGAGTCAGTGCCTGTGGAAGTTTACCCCATTCAGATTCAGTACCTGTAGAAGTTTACCCCATTCAGATTCAGAGCCTGTGGAAGTTTATCCCATTCAGAGTCAGTGCCTGTGGAAGTTTTCCCCATTCCGGGTCAGTGCCTGTGTAAGTGTACCCCAGTGAGAGTCAGTGCCTGTGGAAGTTTAACCCATTCAGAGTCAGTGCCTGTGGAAATGTACCCCAGTGAAAGTCAGTGCCTGTGGAAGTTTACCCCATTCAGAGTCAGTACCTGTAGAAGTTTACCACATTCAGATTCAGTGCCTGTCGAAGTGTACCCCAGTTAGAGTCAGTGCCTGTGGACGTTTACCCCATTCAGAGTCAGTGCATGTATAAAATGACCCCAGTGAGAGTCAGTGCCTGTGGAAGTGTACCCCAGTGAGAGTCAGTGCCTGTGGAAGTTTACCCCATTCAGAGTCACTGCCTGTGCAAGTTTAACCAATTCAGATTCAGTACCTCTAGAAGTTGATACCATTCAGAGTCAGTGCATTTGTAAATGTACCCCAGTGAGAGTAAGTGCATGTGTAAATGTACCCCAGTGAGAGTAAGTGCATGTGTAAATGTACCCCAGTGAGAGTCAGTGCCTGAAGAAGTGTACCCAAGTGAGAATCAGTGCCTGTGGAAATGTACCCCAATGAGAGTCGGTGCCTGTGGAAATGTACCCCAGTGAGAGTCAGTGCCTGAATAAGTGTACCCAAGTGAGAATCAGTGGCTGTGGAAGTTTATCCCATTCAGATTCAGTGCCTGTGGAAGTGTACCCCAGTGAGAGTCAGTGCCTGTGGAAGTGTGCCCCAGTGAGAGTCAGTGCCTGTGGAAGTTTACCCCATTTAGAGTCAGTGCCTGTGGAAGTTTACCCTAGTGAGAGTCAGTGCCTGTGGAAGTTTACCCCATTCAGCTTCAGTCCCTGAAGAAGTTTACAGCATTCAGATTCAGTGCCTGTAGAAGTGTACCCAGTGAGAGTCAGTGCCAGTGGAAATGTACCCCTGTGAGAGTCAGTGCCTGTAGAAGAGTACCCCAGTGAGATTCAGTGGCTGTTAAGCGGCTCTCCATTAGGGGTCACTGCCTATAGAAGTATACCCCATTCAGAGTCAGTGCATGTGAAAGGTACACCAGTGAGAGTCAGTGCCTGCAGAAGTGTACCCAAGTGAGAGTCAGTGCCAGTAGAAGTGTACCCAAGTGAGAGTCAGTGCCTGAAGAAGTGATCCCAAGTGAGAGTCGGTGCCTGTGGTAGTTTACCCCATTCAGATTCAGTGCCTGTGGAAGAGTACCCCAGTGAGAGTCAGTGCCTGTGGAAGTTTACCCCATTCAGAGTCAGTGCCTGTGGTAGTGTACCCCAGTGACAGTCAGTGCCTGTGGAAGTTTACCCCATTCGGAGTCAGTGCCTGTGGAAGTGCACCCAAGTGAGTGTCAGTGCCTGTGGAAATGCACGCCAGTGAGAGTCAGTGCCTGTGAAAATGTACCCCAGTGAGAGTCAGTGCCTGCAGAAGTGTACTCAAGTGAGAGTCAGTGCCTGTGGATGTTTACCCCATTCAGATTCAGTGCCTGTGGAAGTGTACCCCAGTGAGAGTCAGTGCCTGTGGATTTTTACCCCATTCAGAGTCAGTGCCTCTGGAAGTGTACCCCAGTGAGAGTCAGTGCCTGTGGAAGTTTACCCCATTCAGAGTCAGTGCCTGTGTAAGTGCACCCAAGTGAGGGTCAATGCCTGTGGAAGTGTACCCCATTCAGAGTCAGTGCCTGTGGAAGTTTACCCCATTCAGAGTCAATGCCTGTGGAAGTGTACCCCAGTGAGAGTCAGTGCCTGTGGAAGTTTACCCCATTTAGAGTCAGTGCCTGTGGAACTTTACCCCAGTGAGAGTCAGTGCCTGTGGAACTTTACACCATTCAGCTTCAGTCCCTGTAGAAGTTTACACCATTCAGATTCAGTTCCTATAGAAGTGTACCCAGTGAGAGTCAGTGCCAGTGGAAATGTACCCCTGTGAGAGTCAGTGCCTGTAGAAGTGTACCCCAGTGAGAATCAGTGCCTGGAGAAGTGTACCCAAGTGAGAGTCAGTGCCTGTAGAAGTGTACCCAAGTGAGAGTCAGTGCCTGTAGAAGTGTACCCAAGTGAGAGTCAGTGCCTGAAGAAGTGATCCCAAGTGAGAGTCGGTGCCTGTGGTAGTTTACCCCATTCAGATTCAGTGCCTGTGGAAGAGTACCCCAGTGAGAGTCAGTGCCTGTGGAAGTTTACCCCATTCAGAGTCAGTGCCTGTGGTAGTGTACCCCAGTGACAGTCAGTGCCTGTGGAAGTTTACCCCATTCAGAGTCAGTGCATGGGAAAGGTACACCAGTGAGAGTCAGTGCCTGCAGAAGTGTACCCAAGTGAGAGTCAGTGCCTGTAGAAGTGTACCCAAGTGAGAGTCAGTGCCTGAAGAAGTGATCCCAAGTGAGAGTCGGTGCCTGTGGTAGTTTACCCCATTCAGATTCAGTGCCTGTGGAAGAGTACCCCAGTGAGTGTCAGTGCCTGTTGATGTTTACCCCATTCAGAGTCAGTGCCTGTGGTAGTGTACCCCAGTGACAGTCAGTGCCTGTGGAAGTTTACCCCATTCAGAGTCAGTGCCTGTGGAAGTGCACCCAAGTGAGTGTCAGTGCCTGTGGAAATGCACCCCAGTGAGAGTCAGTGCCTGTGAAAATGTACCCCAGTGAGAGTCAGTGCCTGCAGAAGTGTACTCTAGTGAGAGTCAGTGCCTGTGGATGTTTACCCCATTCAGATTCAGTGCCTGTGGAAGTGTACCCCAGTGAGAGTCAGTGCCTGTGGATTTTTACCCCATTCAGAGTCAGTGCCTCTGGAAGTGTACCCCAGTGAGAGTCAGTGCCTGTGGAAGTTTACCCCATTCAGAGTCAGTGCCTGTGGAAGTGCACCCAAGTGAGGGTCAATGCCTGTGGAAGTGTACCCCATTCAGAGTCAGTGCCTGTGGAAGTTTACCCCATTCAGAGTCAATGCCTGTGGAAGTGTACCCCAGTGAGAGTCAGTGCCTGTGGAAGTTTACCCCATTTAGAGTCAGTGCCTGTGGAACTTTACCCCAGTGAGAGTCAGTGCCTGTGGAACTTTACACCATTCAGCTTCAGTCCCTGTAGAAGTTTACACCATTCAGATTCAGTTCCTATGGAAGTGTACCCAGTGAGAGTCAGTGCCAGTGGAAATGTACCCCTGTGAGAGTCAGTGCCTGTAGAAGTGTACCCCAGTGAGAATCAGTGGCTGGGGAGCGGCTCTCCATTAGGAGTCACTGCCTATGGAAGTGTATCCCATTCAGAGTCAGTGCATGTGGAAAGTTGGACAATTGAGAGTCAGGGCCTGCCGAAGTGTACCCAACTGAGAGTCAGTGCCTGTAGAAGTGCACCCAAGTCAGAGTCAGTGCCTGAAGAAGTGATGCCAAGTGAGAGTCGGTGCCTGTGGAAGTTTACCCCATTCAGATTCAATGCCTGTGGCAGTGTACCCCAGTGAGAGTCAGTGCCTGTGGAAGTTTACCCCATTCAGAGTCAGTGCCTGTGGAAGTGTACCCAAGTGACAGTCAGTGCCTGTGGAAGTTTACCCCATTCAGAGTCAGTGCCTGTGCAAGTGCACCCAAGTGAGTGTCATTGCCTGTGGAAATGCACCCCAGTGAGAGTCAGTGCCTGTGAAAATGTACCCCAGTGAGAGTCAGTGCCTGCAGAAGTGTACCCAAGTGAGAGTCAGTGCCTGTGGAAGTTTACCCCATTCAGATTCAGTGCCTGTGGAAGTGTACCCCAGTGAGAGTCCGTGCCTGTGGAAGTTTACCCCATTCAGAGTCAATGCCTCTGGAAGTGTACCCCAGTGAGAGTCAGTGCCTGTGGAAGTTTACCCCATTCAGAGTCAGTGCCTCTGGAAGTGTAACCCAGTGAGAGTCAATGCCTGTGGAAGTGCACCCAAGTGAGGGTCAATGCCTGTGGAAGTACAAAGAACAAAGAACAAAGATAATTACAGCACAGGAACAGGCCCTTCGGCCCTCCAAGCCTGCGCCGATCCAGATCCTCTCTCTAAACATGTCGCCTATTTTCTTAGGTTCTGTATCTCTTTTCTTCCTGCCCATTCATGTATCTGTCTAGATACATCTTAAAAGACTCCATCATGCCCGCGTCTACCACCTCCGCTGGCAACGCGTTCCAGGTGCCCACCACCCTCTGCGTAAAGAACTTTCCACGCATATCCCCCCTAAACATTTCCCCTTTCACTTTGAACTCGTGTCCTCTAGTAATTGAAACCCCTACTCTGGGAAAAAGCTTCTTGCTGTCCACCCTTTCTATACCTCTCATGATTTTGTACACCTCTATCAGGTCCCCCCTCAACCTCCGTCTTTCTAATGAAAATAATCCTAATCTACTCAACCTCTCTTCATAGCTAGCGCCCTCCATACCAGGCAACATCCTGGTGAACCTCCTCTGCACCCTCTCCAAAGCATCCACATCCTTTTGATAATGTGGCGACCAGAACTGTACGCAGTATTCCAAATGTGGCCGAACCAAAGTCCTATACAACTGTAACATGACCTGCCAACTCTTGTACTCAATGCCCCGTCCGATGAAGGAAAGCATGCCGTATGCCTTCTTGACCACTCTATTTACCTGCGTTGCCACCTTCAGGGAACAGTGGACCTGAACACCCAAATCTCTCTGGACATCAATTTTCCCCAGGACTTTTCCATTTACTGTATAGTTCACTCTTGAATTGGATCTTCCAAAATGCATCACCTCGCATTTGCCCTGATTGAACTCCATCTGCCATTTCTCTGCCCAACTCTCTAATATATCTATATTCTGCTGTATTCTCTGACAGTCCCCTTCACTATCTGCTACTCCACCAATCTTAGTGTCGTCTGCAAACTTGCTAATCAGTCCACCTATACTTTCCTCCAAATCATTAATGTATATCACAAACAACAGTGGTCCCAGCACGGATCCCTGTGGAACACCACTGGTCACACGTCTCCATTTTGAGAAACTCCCCTCTACTGCTACTCTCTGTCTCCTGTTGCCCAGCCAGTTCTTTATCCATCTAGCTAGTACACCTTGGACCCCAAGCGCCTTCACTTTCTCCATCAGCCTGCCATGGGGAACCTTATCAAACGCCTTACTGAAGTCCATGTATATGACATCGACAGCCCTTCCCTCATCAATCAACTTTGTCACTTCCTCAAAGAATTCTATTAAGTTGGTAAGACATGACCTTCCCTGCACAAAACCATGTTGCCTATCACTGATGAGCCCATTTTCTTCCAAATGGGAATAGATCCTATCCCTCAGTATCTTCTCCAGCAGCTTCCCTACCACTGACGTCAGGCTCACCGGTCTATAATTACCTGGATTATCCCTGCTACCCTTCTTAAACAAGGGGACAACATTAGCAATTCTCCAGTCCTCCGGGACCTCACCCGTGTTTAAGGATTCTGCAAAGATATCTGTTAAGGCCCCAGCTATTTCCTCTCTCGCTTCCCTCAGTAACCTGGGATAGATCCCATCCGGACCTGGGGACTTGTCCACCTTAATGCCCTTTAGAATACCCAACACTTCCTCCCTCCTTATGCTGACTTGACCTAGAGTAATCAAACATCTGTTCCTAACCTCAACATCCGTCATGTCCCTCTCCTCGGTGAACACCAATGCAAAGTACTCGTTTAGAATCTCACCCGTTTTCTCTGAGTCCAAGCATAACATTCCTCCTTTGTCCTTTAGTGGGCCAATCCTTTCTCTAGTTACCCTCTTTCTCCTTATATATGAATAAAAGACTTTGGGATTTTCCTTAACCCTGTTTGCTAAAGATATTTCATGACCCCTTTTAGCCCTCTTAATTCCTCAAAGTGTACCCCATTCAGAGTCAGTGGCAGTGGAAGTGTCCCCCTGTGAGAGTCAGTGCCTGTGGGAGTGTACCCCAGTTAGTGTCATTGCCTCTGGAAGATTACCCCATTCAGAGTCAGTACCTGTGGAAGTTTACCCCATTCAGTGTCAGTGCCTGTGGAAGTTTACCCCATTCAGAGTCAGTGCCTGTGGAATTGTATCCCACTGATAGTCAGTGCCTGTGGAAGTTTGCCCCATTCAGAGTCAGTGCCTGGGTAAGTGTACCCCAGTGAGATTCAGTGCCTGTGGAAGTTTACCCCATTCAGATTCAGTACCTGTAGAAGTTTACCCCATTCAGATTCAGAGCCTGTAGAAGTTAACCCCATTCAGAGACAGTGCCTGTGGACGTTCACCCACTTCATAGTCAGTGCCTGTGGAAGTGTACCCCAGTGAGAGTCAGTGCCTTTGGATGTTTTCCCCATTCCGAATCAGTGCCTGTGTAAGTGTACCCCAGTGAGATTCAGTGCCTGTGGAAGTGTACCCCAGTGAGAGTCTGTCCCTGTGGAAGTTGAACCCATTCAGAGTCAGTGCCTGTGGAAATGTACCCCAGTGAAAGTCAGTGCCTGTGGAAGTTTACCCCATTCAGATTCAGTACCTGTAGAAGTTAACCCCATTCAGATTCAGTGCATGTCGAAGTGTACCCCAGTTAGAGTCTGTCCCTGTGGAAGTTTCACCCATTCAGAGTCAGTGCCTGTGGAAATGTACCCCAGTGAAAGTCAGTTCCTGTGGAAGTTTACCCCATTCAGAGTCAGTGCATGTGTAAATGTACCCCAGTGAGAGTCAGTGCCTGTGGAAGTGTACCCCAGTGAGAGTCAGTGCCTGTGGAAGTTTACCCCATTCAGACTCTGTGCCTCTAGAAGTTTACACCATTCAGATTCTGTGCCTATAGAAGTGTACCCCACTCAGAGTCAGTGCATGTGGAAATGTACACAAGTGAGAGTCAGTGCCTGTGGAAATGTACCCCAGTGAGAGTCATTGACTGCTGAAGTGTACCCAAGTGAGAGTCAGTGCCTGTAGAAGTGTACCCAAGTGAGAGTCAGTGCCTGTGGAAGTGTACCCCAGTGAGAGTCAGTGCCTGTGGAAGTTTACCCCATTCAGAGTCAGTGCCTGTAGAAGTGCACCCAAGTGAGGGTCAGTGCCTGTGGAGCAAAAACAAGAAATGCTGGAATCACTCAGCAGGTCTGGCAGCGTCTGTGAAAAGAGAAGCAGAGTTAACGTTTTGGGTCAGTGACCCTTCTTCGGAACTGACAAATATTAGAAAAGTCACAGATTATAAACAAGTGAGGTGGGGGTGGGGCAAGAGATAGCAAAAGAGCAGGTGCAGATTGGACCAGGCCACATAGCTGACCAAACGTTCACGGAGAGACGGCAAACACTATGTTAATGGTGTGTTGAAAGACAAAGCAATATTGTTTGCCTTTTCTCCTTGAACTTTTGGTCTGCTATGTGGCCTGGTCCAATCTGCACCTTCTCCTTTGTTATATCTTGCCCCGCCCCCACCTCACTTGTTTATAATCTGTGACTTTTCTAATATTTGTCAGTTCCGAAGAAGGGTCACTGACCCAAAACGTTAACACTGCTTCTCTTTCCACAGATGCTGCCAGACCAGCTGAGTGATTCCAGCATTTCTTGTTTTTGTTTCAGATTTCCAGCATCCACAGTATTTTGCTTTTATTTCAGTGCCTGTGGAAGTTTACCCCATTCAGAGTCAGTGCCTGTGGAAGTTTACCCCATTCCGAGTCAGTACCTGTGGAAGTGTCCTCCAGTGAGAGTCAGTGCCTGTGGAAGTTTGCCCCATTCAGAGTCAGTGCCTGTGGAAGTGCACCCCAGTGAGAGTCAGGGCCTGTGGAAGTATACCCCATTCAGTGTCAGTACCTGTGGAAGTGAACTCCAGTGAGAGTCAGTGCCTGTGGAAGTTTAACCCATTCAGAGTCAGTGCCTGTGGAAGTTTACCCCAGTGAGAGTCAGTGCCTGTGGAAGTTTAACCCATTCAGAGTCAGTGCCTGTGGATGTGTACCCCAGTGACATTCATTGCCTATGGAAGTGCTCTCCAGTGAGAGACAGTGCCTGTGGAAGTTTACCCCATTCAGAGTCAGTGCCTGTGGAAGTGTACTCCAGTGAGAGTCAGTGCCTGTGGAAATTTACTCCAGTAAGTGTCAGTGCCTGTTGAAGTGTACCCCACTGAGAGTCATTGCCTGTGGAAGTTTACCCCGTTCAGAGTCAGTACCTGTGGAAGTGTACCCCAGTGAGAGACAGTGCCCGAGGAATTGTACCCCAGTGAGAATCATTGCCTCTGGAAGTTTAACCCATTCAGAGTCAGTACCTGTGGATGTTTACCCCATTCAGATTCAGTGCATGTGGAAGTGCACCCCAATCAGAGTCAGTGCCTGTGGAAGAGTACCCCAGTGAGAGTCAGTGCTTGTGGAATTTTACCCCATTCAGATTCAGTAACTGTAGAAGTTTACCACATTCAGATTCAGTGCCTGTAGAAGTGTACCCCAGTGAGAGTCAGTGCCTGTGGAAGATTACCCCATTCAGCGTCAGTGCCTATGTAAGTGTACCCCAGTGAGAGTCAGTGCCAGTGGAAGTGTATGCCAGTGAGAGTCAGTGCCTGTGCACGTTTAACCCATTCAGAGTCAGTGCCTGTGGAAGTGTACCCCAGTGAGGGTCATTGCCTGTGGAAGTGTACCCCAGTCAGAGTCAGTGCCTGTGGAAGTTTACGCCATTCAGAGTCAGTGCCTGTGGATGTTTACCCCATTCAGATTCAGTACCTGTAGAAGTTTACACCATCAGATTCAGTGCCTGAATAAGTGTACCCCAGTAAGAGTCAGTGCCTGTGGAAAGGTACACCAGTGAGAGTCAGTGCCTGTGGAAATGAACCCCAGTGAGAGTCAGTGCCAGTAGAAGTGGACCCAAGTGAGAGTCAGTGCCTGCAGAAGTGTACCCAAGTGAGAGTAATTGCCTGTGGAAATGAACCCAAGTGAGAGTCAGTGCCTACAGAAGTGTACCCAAGTGAGAGTCAGTGTCTGTGGAAATGTACCCCAGTGAGTGTCAGTGCCTGTAGAAGTGTACCCAAGTGAGAGTCAGTGCCTGTGGAACTGTACCTCAGAGAGAGTCAGTGCCTGTAGAAGTGTACCCCAGTGAGAGTCAGTGCCTGTGGAAGTGTCCCCCAGTGAGAGTCAGTGTCTGTGTAAGTGTACTCCAGTGAGAGACATTGCCTGTGGACGTTTACCCCATTCAGAGTCAGTGCCTGTGGAAGTGTAACCCAGTGAGAGTCAGTGCCTGTGGAAGTGTACCCCAGTGAGAGTCAGTGCCTGTGGAAGTTTACCCCAGTAAGTGTCAGTGCCTGTCGAAGTGTACCCCACTGAGAGTCATTGCCTGTGGAGGTTTACCCCATTCAGAGCCAGTGCATGTGGAATTGTACCCCAGTGAGAGTCAGTGCCTGTGGAAGTTTTCCCATTCATAGTCAGTGCCTGTGGAAGAGCACTCCAATGAGAGTCAGTGCCTGTGGAAGTTTACCCCATTCAGTGTCAGTGCCTGTGGAAGTGTACCCCAGTGAGAGTCAATGCCTGTCGAAGTGTACCTCACTGAGAATCTTTGCCTGTGGAACTGTAACTAAATCAGAGTCAGTGCCTGTGGAAGTTTACTCCATTCAGAGTCACTTCCTGGGGAAGTTTACCCCATTCAGATTCAGTGCCTGTGGAAGTGTACCCCAGTGAGAGTCAGTGCCTGTCGAAGTTTACCCCATTCAGAGTCAGTGCCTGTGTAGGTGTACCCCAGTGAGATTCAGTGCCTGTGGAAGTTTACCCCATTCAGATTCAGTACCTGTAGAAGTTTACCCCATTCAGATTCAGAGCCTGTCGAAGTTAACCCCATTCAGAGTCAGTGCCTGTGGAAGTTTACCCCATTCAGAGTCAGCGCCTGTGGAAGTGTACCCCAGTGAGAGTCAGTGCCTTTAGAAGTTTTCCCCATTCCGGGTCAGTGCCTGTGTCAGTGTACCCCAGTGAGAGTCAGTGCCTGTGGAAGTGTACCCCAGTGAGAGTCAGTGCCTGTGGAATTTTAACCCATTCAGAATCAGTGCCTGTGGAAATGTACCCAAGTGAAAGTCATGGCCTGGGGAAGTTTACCCCATTCAGATTCAGTACCAGTAGAAGTTTACCACATTCAGATTCAGAGCCTGTCGAAGTGTACCCCAGTTAGTGTCAGTGCCTGTGGAAGTTTACCCCATTCAGAGTCAGTGCATGTGTAAATGTACCCCAGTGAGAGTCAGTGCCTGTGGAAGTGTACCCAATGAGAGTCAGTGCCTGTGGAAGTTTACCCCATTCAGAGTCAGTGCCTGTGCAAATTTACCACTTTCAGATTCAGTACCTCTAGAAGTTTACACCATTCAGATTCAGGGCCTGTAGAAGTGTACCCCACTCAGAGTCAGTGCATGTGGCAATCGACACCAGTGAGAGTCAGTGCCTGTGGAAATGTACCCCAGTGAGAGTCAGTGCCTGCAGAAGTGTACCCAAGTGAGAGTCAGTGCCTGTGGAAATGTACCCCAATGAGAGTCAGTGCATGTGGAAATGTACACCAGTGAGAGTCAGTGCCTGTGGAATTGTACCCAAGTGAGAATCAGTGCCTGTGGAAATGTACCCCAATGAGAGTCAGTGCCTGTGGAAATGTACCCCAGTGAGAGTCAGTGACTGAAGAATTGTACCCAAGTGAGAATCAGTGCCTGTGGAAGTTTACCCCATTCAGATTCAGTGCCTGTGGAAGTGTGCCCCAGTGAGAATCAGTGCCTGTGGAAGTTTACCCCATTCAGAGTCAGTGCCTGTGGAAGTGCACCCAAGTTAGGGTCAGTGCCTGTGGAACAAAAACAAGAAATGCTGGAATCACTCAGCAGGTCTGGCAGCATCTGTGGAAAGAGAATCAGAGTTTATGTTTCGGGTCAGTGACCCTTCCTCGGAACTGACAAATATTAGAAAAGTCACAGATTATAAACAAGTGAGGTGGGGGTGGGGCAAGTGATAATAAAAGAGCAGGTGCAGATTGGACCAGGCCTCATAGCTGACCAAAAGTTCACGGAGAAAAGGCAAACAATATGTTAATGGTGTGTTGAAAGACAAAGCAATATTGTTTGCCTTTTCTCCGTGACCTTTTGGTCTGCTATGTGGCCTGGTCCAATCTGCCCCTTCTCCTTTGTTATCTCTTGCCCCACCCCCACCTCACTTGTTTATAATCTGTGACTTTTCTAATATTTGTCAGTTCCGAAGAAGGGTCACTGACCCGAAACGTTAACTCTGCTTCTCTTTCCACAGACGCTGCCAGACCTGCTGAGTGATTCCAGCATTTCTTGTTCTTGTTTCAGATTTCCAGCATCCGCAGTATTTTGCTTTTATTTCAGTGTCTGTGCAGGTTTACCCCATTCAGAGTCAGAGCCTGTGGAAGTGTCCCCCAGTGGGAGTCAGTGCCTGTGGAAGTGTACCCCAGTTCGAGTCATTGCCTCTGGAAGTTTACCCCATTCAGAGTCAGTACCTGTGGATGTTTACGCCATTCAGATTCAGTGCCTGTGGAAGTGTACCCCAGTGAGAGTCAGTGCCTGTGGAAGTTTGCCCCATTCAGAGTCAGGGCCTGTGGAAGTGCACCCCAGTGAGAGTCAGGGCCTGTGGAAGTTTACCCCTTTCAGAGTCAGTGCCTGTGGAAGTGTCCCCCAGTGTGAGTCATTGCCTGTGGAAGTTTACCCCATGCAGATTCAGTACCTGTAGAAGTTTACCCCATTCAGATTCAGTGTCTGTAGAAGATTACCCCTTTCAGAGTCACTGCCTGTGGACGTTTACCCCATTCAGTGTCAGTACCTGTGGAAGTGTACCCCAGTGAGAGTCAGTGCCTGTGGAAGTTTACCCCATTCAGATTCAGTGCGAGTGGAAGTGTACCCCATTCAGAGTCAGTGCCTGTGGAGGTTTACCCCATTCAGAGTCAGTGCCTGTGGAAGTGTACCCCAGTGAGAGTCATTGCCTGTGGAAGTTTACCCCATTTTGATCAGTGCCTGTGGAAGATTACCCCAGTGAGAGTCAGTGCCTTTGGAAGTTTACCCCATTCAGGTTCAGTCCCTGCAGAAGTTTACACCATTCAGATTCAGTGCCTGTGGAAGTGTACCCAGTGAGAGTCAGTGCCAGTGGAAATGTACCCCGGTGAGAGTCAGTGCCAGTGGAAATGTACCCCTGTGAGAGTCAGTGCCTGTAGAAGTGTACCCCAGTGAGATTCAGTGGCTGGGGAGCGGCTCTCCATTAGGAGTCACTGCCTATAGAAGTGTATCCCATTCAGAGTCAGTGCATATGGAAAGGTACACCAGTGAGAGTCAGTGCCTGCAGAAGTGTACCCAAGGCAGAGTCAGTGCCTGTAGAAGTGTACCCAAGTGAGAGTTGGTGCCTGTGGAAGTTTACCCCATTCAGATTCAGTGCCTGTGGAAGTGTACCCCAGTGAGAGTCAGTGCCTGTGGAAGATTACCCCATTCAGAGTCAGTGCCTGTGGAAGTTTACCCCATTCAGAGTCATTGCCTGTGGAAGTGCACCCAAGTGAGTGTCAATGCCTGTGGAAATGCACCCCAGCGAGTGTCAGTGCCTGTGAAAATGTACCCCAGTGAGAGTCAGTGCCTGCAGAAGTGTACCCTAGTGAGAGTCCGTGCCTGTGGAAGTTTACCCCATTCAGATTCAGTGCCTGTGGAAGTGTACCCCAGTGAGAGTCAGTGCCTGTGGAAGTTTACCCCATTCAGAGTCAGTGCCTCTGGAAGTGTACCCCAGTGAGAGTCAGTGCCTGTGGAAGTTTACCCCATTCAGAGTCAGTGCCTCTGGAAGTGTAACCCAGTGAGTGTGTTTGCCTGTGGAAGTGCACCCAAGTGAGTGTCAATGCTTGTGGAAGTGTACCCCATTTGGAGTCAGTGGCAGTGGAAGTGTCCCCCTGTGAGAGTCAGTGCCTGTGGGATTGTACCCCTGTTAGTGTCATTGCCTTTGGAAGATTACCCTATTCAGAGTCATTACCTGTGGATGTTTACCCCATTCAGTGTCAGTGCCTGTGGAAGTTTACCCCATTCAGAGACAGTGCCTGTGGAAGTGTACCCCAGTGAGAGTCAGTGCCTGTGGAAGTTTACACCATTCAGATTCAGTAGCTGTAGAATTTTACCCCATTCAGATTCAGAGCCTGTTGAAGTTAACCCCATTCAGAGTCAGTGCCTGTGCAAGTTTGCCCCATTCATAGTCAGTGCCTGTGGAAGTGTACCCCAGTGAGAGTCAGTGCCTTTGGAAGATTCCCCATTCCGAAGCAGTGCCTGTGTAATTGTACCCCAGTGAGATTCAGTGCCTGTGGAAGTGTACCCCAGTGAGAGTCAGTGCCTGTGGAAGTTTAACCCATTCAGAGTCAGTGCCTATGGAAATGTACCCCAGTGAAAGTCAGTGCCTGTGGAAGTGTACCCCAGTGAGAATCAGTGCCTGTGGAAGTTTAACCCATTCAGAATCAGTGCATGTCGAAGTGTACCCCAGTTAGAGTCAGTGCCTGTGGAAGTTTACCCCATTCAGAGTCAGTGCATGTGGAAACGTACCCCAGTGAGAGTCAGTGCCTGTGGAAGTGTACCCCAGTGAGAGTCAGTGCCTTTGGAAGTTTACCCCATTCAGAGTCAGTGCCTCCAGAAGTTTACACCCTTCAGATTCAGTGCCTATAGAAGTGTACCCCACTCAGAGTCATTGCATGTGGAAATGTACACCAGTGAGAGTCAGTGACTGTGGAAATGTACCCCAGTGAGAGTCAGTGCCTGCAGAAGTGTACCCAAGTGAGAGTCTGTGCCTGCAGAAGTGTACCCAAGTGAGAGTCAGTGCCTGTGGAAATGTACCCCGGTGAGAGTCAGTGCCTGTGGAAATGTACCCCAGTGAGTGTCAGTGCCTGAAAAAGTGTACCCAAGTGAGAGTCAGTGCCTGTGGAAGTTTACCCCATTCAGATTCAGTGCCTGTGGAAGTGTACCCCGGTGAGAGTCAGTGCCTGTGGAAGTTTACCCCATTCAGAGTCAGTGCCTCTGGAAGTGTACCCCAGTGAGAGTCAGTGCCTGTGGAAGTTTACCCCATTCAGAGTCAGTGCCTGTGGAAGTGTGCCCCAGTGAGACTCAGTGCCTGTGGAAGTTTACCCCATTCAGGGTCAGTGCCTGTGGAAGTGCACCCAAGTGAGGGTCAGTGCCTGTGGAAGTTTACCCCATGCAGATTCAGTACCTGTAGAAGTTTACCCCATTCAGATTCAGTGTCTGTAGAAGATTACCCCTTTCAGAGTCACTGCCTGTGGACGTTTACCCCATTCAGTGTCAGTGCCTGTGGAAATGTACCCCATTCAGATTCAGAGCCAGTAGAAGTAAACCCCATTCTGAGTCAGTGCCTGTGGAAGTTTACCCCATTCAGAGTCACTGCCTGTGGAAGTTTACCCAAGTGAGAGTCAGTGCCTTTGGAAGTTTACCCCACTCAGAGTCAGTGCCTGTGGAAGTGTACCCGAGTGAGAGTCAGTGCCTGTGGATGTCTAACAAATTCAGAGACAGTGCCTGTGGAAGTGTACCCCAGTGAGAGTCAGTGCTTGTGCAAGTTTACCCCATTCAGAGTCAGTGCCAGTGGATGTTTACCACATTCTAAGTCAGTGCCTGTGGAAGTGTACCCCAGTGAGATTCAGTGCCAGTGGAAGTGTACCCCGGTGAGAGTCATTGCCTCTGGAAGTTTACCCCATTCAGTGTCAGTACCTGTGGATGTTTACGCCATTCAAATTCAGTGCCTGTTGAAGTGTACCCCATTCAGAGTCAGTGCCTGTGGAAACGTACCCCAGTGAGAGTCAGTGCCTGTGGAAGTGTACCCCAGTGAGAGTCAGTGCCTTTGGAAGTTTACCCCATTCAGAGTCAGTGCCTCCAGAAGTTTACACCCTTCAGATTCAGTGCCTATAGAAGTGCACCCCACTCAGAGTCATTGCATGTGGAAATGTACACCAGTGAGAGTCAGTGACTGTGGAAATGTACCCCAGTGAGAGTCAGTGCCTGCAGAAGTGTACCCAAGTGAGAGTCTGTGCCTGCAGAAGTGTACCCAAGTGAGAGTCAGTGCCTGTGGAAATGTACCCCGGTGAGAGTCAGTGCCTGTGGAAATGTACCCCAGTGAGTGTCAGTGCCTGAAAAAGTGTACCCAAGTGAGAGTCAGTGCCTGTGGAAGTTTACCCCATTCAGGGTCAGTGCCTCTGGAAGTGTACCCCAGTGAGAGTCAGTGCCTGTGGAAGTTTACCCCATTCAGAGTCAGTGCCTGTGGAAGTGTGCCCCAGTGAGACTCAGTGCCTGTGGAAGTTTACCCCATTCAGGGTCAGTGCCTGTGGAAGTGCACCCAAGTGAGGGTCAGTGCCTGTGGAAGTTTACCCCATGCAGATTCAGTACCTGTAGAAGTTTACCCCATTCAGATTCAGTGTCTGTAGAAGATTACCCCTTTCAGAGTCTCTGCCTGTGGACGTTTACCCCATTCAGTGTCAGTGCCTGTGGAAATGTACCCCATTCAGATTCAGAGCCAGTAGAAGTAAACCCCATTCTGAGTCAGTGCCTGTGGAAGTTTACCCCATTCAGAGTCACTGCCTGTGGAAGTTTACCCAAGTGAGAGTCAGTGCCTTTGGAAGTTTACCCCACTCAGAGTCAGTGCCTGTGTAAGTGTACCCCAGTGAGAGTCAGTGCCTGTGGAAGTGTACCCGAGTGAGAGTCAGTGCCTGTGGATGTCTAACAAATTCAGAGACAGTGCCTGTGGAAGTGTACCCCAGTGAGAGTCAGTGCTTGTGCAAGTTTACCCCATTCAGAGTCAGTGCCAGTGGATGTTTACCACATTCTAAGTCAGTGCCTGTGGAGGTGTACCCCAGTGAGAGTCAGTGCCAGTGGAAGTGTACCCCGGTGAGAGTCATTGCCTCTGGAAATTTACCCCATTCAGTGTCAGTACCTGTGGATGTTTACGCCATTCAAATTCAGTGCCTGTTGAAGTGTACCCCATTCAGAGTCAGTGCCTGTGGAAGTTTACCCCATTCAAAGTCAGTGCCTGTTGAAGTGCACCCCAGTGAGAGTCAGTGCCTGTGGAAGTTTACCCAAGTGAGAGTCAGTGCCTGTAGAAGAGTACCCCAGTTCGAGTCAGTGCCTAGGGAACGGTATCCAAGTGACAGCTAGAGCCTGTGGGACTGCACCCCAGTGAGAGACAGTGCCTCTGGAAGTGTACCCCAGTCAGAGTCAGTGCCTGTCGAAGTGTACCCCACTGAGAGTTATTGCCTGTGGAAGTGCAACCAATTCAGAGTCAGTGCCTGTGGAAGTTTACACATTCAGAGTCAGTGCCTGGGGAAGTTTACCCCATTCAGATTCAGTGCCTGTGGAAGTGTATCCCAGTGAGAGTAAGTGCCTGTGGAAGTTTACCCCATTCGGATTCAGTGCCAGTGGAAGTGTACCCCAGTGAGAGTCAATGCCTGTGGAAGTTTACCCCATTCAGAGTCAGTGCATGTGGAAGTGTGCACCAAAGAGAGTCTTTGCCTGTGGACGTTGACCCCATTCAGTGTCATTGCCTGTGGAAGTGCATCCCAGTGAGGGACAGTGCCTGTGGAAGTTTACCCCAATCAGAGTCAGTGCCTGTGGAAGTGTCCCCCAGTGAGAGTCAGTGCCTGTGGAAGAGTACCCCAGTGAGAGTCATTGCCTCTGGAAGTTTACGCCATTCAGAGTCAGTGCCTGTGGAAGTTTACCCCATTCAGATTCAGTGCCTGTGGAAGTTAACCCCATTCAGAGTCAGTGCCTGTGGAAGTTTACCCGATTCATAATCAGAGCCTGTGTAAGTGTACCCCAGTGAGAGTCAGTGACTTTGGAAGTTTTCCCCATTCCAAATCAGTGCCTGCATAAGTGTACCCCAGTGAAAGTCAGTGCCTGTGGAAGTTTACCCCATTCAGATTCAGTACCATTAGAAGTTAACCCCATTCAGATTCAGTGCATGTGTAAATGTACCCCAGTGAGAGTCAGTGCCTGTGGAAGTGTACCCCAGTGAGAGTCAGTGCCTGTGGAAGTTTACCCCATTCAGATTCAGTACCATTAGAAGTTAACCCCATTCAGATTCAGTGCATGTGTAAATGTACCCCAGTGAGAGTCAGTGCCTGTGGAAGTGTACCCCAGTGAGAGTCAGTGCCTGTGGAAGTTTACCCCATTCAGAGTCAGTGCCTCGAGAAGTTTACACCATTCAGATTCAGTGCCTTTTGAAGTGAACCCCACTCAGAGTCAGTGCATGTGGAAATGTGCACCACTGAGAGTCAATGCCTGTGGAAATGTACCCCAGTGAGAGTCAGTGCCTGCAGAAGTGTACCCAAGTGAGAGTCAGTGCCTGTGGAAGTGTACCCAAATGAGAGTCAGTGCCTGTGGAAATGTACCGCAGTGAGAGTCAGTGCCTGTGGAAAAGTAACCCAGTGAGAGTCAGTGCATGAAGAAGTGTACCCAAGTGAGAATCAGTGCCTGTGGAAGTTTACCCCATTCAGATTCAGTGCCTGTGGAAGTGTTCCCCAGTGAGAGTCAGTGCCTGTGGAACTTAACCCCATTCAGATTCAGTGCCTGTGGAAGTGCACCCCAGTGAGAGACAGTGCCTGTGGAAGTTTACCCCATTCAGATTCAGTGCGTGTGGAAGTTTACCCCAGTGAGAGTCAGTGCCTGTGGAAGTTTACCCCATTCAGATTCAGTACCTGTAGAAGTTTATCACATTCAGATTCAGTGCCTGTCGAAGTTTACACCATTCAGAGTCAGTGCCTGTGGACGTTTACCCCATTCAGTGTCAGTACCTGTGGAAGTGTACCCCAGTGAGAGTCAGTGCCTGTGGAAGTTTACCCAAGTGAGAGTCAGTGCCTGTGGAAGTTTTGCCCAGTAAGAGTCAGTGCCTGTGGAAGTTTACCCCATTCAGATTCAGTGCGAGTGGAAGTGTACCCCATTCAGAGTCAGTGCCTGTGGAGGTTTACCCCATTCAGAGTCAGTGCCTGTGGAAGTGTACCCCAGTGAGAGTCATTGCCTGTGGAAGTTTACCCCATTTTGATCAGTGCCTGTGGAAGATTACCCCAGTGAGAGTCAGTGCCTTTGGAAGTTTACCCCATTCAGGTTCAGTCCCTGCAGAAGTTTACACCATTCAGATTCAGTGCCTGTGGAAGTGTACCCAGTGAGAGTCAGTGCCAGTGGAAATGTACCCCGGTGAGAGTCAGTGCCAGTGGAAATGTACCCCTGTGAGAGTCAGTGCCTGTAGAAGTGTACCCCAGTGAGATTCAGTGGCTGGGGAGCGGCTCTCCATTAGGAGTCACTGCCTATAGAAGTGTATCCCATTCAGAGTCAGTGCATATGGAAAGGTACACCAGTGAGAGTCAGTGCCTGCAGAAGTGTACCCAAGGCAGAGTCAGTGCCTGTAGAAGTGTACCCAAGTGAGAGTTGGTGCCTGTGGAAGTTTACCCCATTCAGATTCAGTGCCTGTGGAAGTGTACCCCAGTGAGAGTCAGTGCCTGTGGAAGATTACCCCATTCAGAGTCAGTGCCTGTGGAAGTTTACCCCATTCAGAGTCATTGCCTGTGGAAGTGCACCCAAGTGAGTGTCAATGCCTGTGGAAATGCACCCCAGCGAGTGTCAGTGCCTGTGAAAATGTACCCCAGTGAGAGTCAGTGCCTGCAGAAGTGTACCCTAGTGAGAGTCCGTGCCTGTGGAAGTTTACCCCATTCAGATTCAGTGCCTGTGGAAGTGTACCCCAGTGAGAGTCAGTGCCTGTGGAAGTTTACCCCATTCAGAGTCAGTGCCTCTGGAAGTGTACCCCAGTGAGAGTCAGTGCCTGTGGAAGTTTACCCCATTCAGAGTCAGTGCCTCTGGAAGTGTAACCCAGTGAGTGTGTTTGCCTGTGGAAGTGCACCCAAGTGAGTGTCAATGCTTGTGGAAGTGTACCCCATTTGGAGTCAGTGGCAGTGGAAGTGTCCCCCTGTGAGAGTCAGTGCCTGTGGGATTGTACCCCTGTTAGTGTCATTGCCTTTGGAAGATTACCCTATTCAGAGTCATTACCTGTGGATGTTTACCCCATTCAGTGACAGTGCCTGTGGAAGTTTACCCCATTCAGAGACAGTGCCTGTGGAAGTGTACCCCAGTGAGAGTCAGTGCCTGTGGAAGTTTACACCATTCAGATTCAGTAGCTGTAGAATTTTACCCCATTCAGATTCAGAGCCTGTTGAAGTTAACCCCATTCAGAGTCAGTGCCTGTGCAAGTTTGCCCCATTCATAGTCAGTGCCTGTGGAAGTGTACCCCAGTGAGAGTCAGTGCCTTTGGAAGATTCCCCATTCCGAAGCAGTGCCTGTGTAAGTGTACCCCAGTGAGATTCAGTGCCTGTGGAAGTGTACCCCAGTGAGAGTCAGTGCCTGTGGAAGTTTAACCCATTCAGAGTCAGTGCCTATGGAAATGTACCCCAGTGAAAGTCAGTGCCTGTGGAAGTGTACCCCAGTGAGAGTCAGTGCCTGTGGAAGTTTACCCCATTCAGAATCAGTGCATGTCGAAGTGTACCCCAGTTAGAGTCAGTGCCTGTGGAAGTTTACCCCATTCAGAGTCAGTGCATGTGGAAACGTACCCCAGTGAGAGTCAGTGCCTGTGGAAGTGTACCCCAGTGAGAGTCAGTGCCTTTGGAAGTTTACCCCATTCAGAGTCAGTGCCTCCAGAAGTTTACACCCTTCAGATTCAGTGCCTATAGAAGTGTACCCCACTCAGAGTCATTGCATGTGGAAATGTACACCAGTGAGAGTCAGTGACTGTGGAAATGTACCCCAGTGAGAGTCAGTGCCTGCAGAAGTGTACCCAAGTGAGAGTCTGTGTCTGCAGAAGTGTACCCAAGTGAGAGTCAGTGCCTGTGGAAATGTACCCCGGTGAGAGTCAGTGCCTGTGGAAATGTACCCCAGTGAGTGTCAGTGCCTGAAAAAGTGTACCCAAGTGAGAGTCAGTGCCTGTGGAAGTTTACCCCATTCAGATTCAGTGCCTGTGGAAGTGTACCCCGGTGAGAGTCAGTGCCTGTGGAAGTTTACCCCATTCAGAGTCAGTGCCTCTGGAAGTGTACCCCAGTGAGTGTCAGTGCCTGTGGAAGTTTACCCCATTCAGAGTCAGTGCCTGTGGAAGTGTGCCCCAGTGAGACTCAGTGCCAGTGGAAGTGTACCCCGGTGAGAGTCATTGCCTCTGGAAGTTTACCCCATTCAGTGTCAGTACCTGTGGATGTTTACGCCATTCAAATTCAGTGCCTGTTGAAGTGTACCCCATTCAGAGTCAGTGCCTGTGGAAACGTACCCCAGTGAGAGTCAGTGCCTTTGGAAGTTTACCCCATTCAGAGTCAGTGCCTCCAGAAGTTTACACCCTTCAGATTCAGTGCCTATAGAAGTGCACCCCACTCAGAGTCATTGCATGTGGAAATGTACACCAGTGAGAGTCAGTGACTGTGGAAATGTACCCCAGTGAGAGTCAGTGCCTGCAGAAGTGTACCCAAGTGAGAGTCAGTGCCTGTGGAAATGTACCCCGGTGAGAGTCAGTGCCTGTGGAAATGTACCCCAGTGAGTGTCAGTGCCTGAAAAAGTGTACCCAAGTGAGAGTCAGTGCCTGTGGAAGTTTACCCCATTCAGGGTCAGTGCCTCTGGAAGTGTACCCCAGTGAGAGTCAGTGCCTGTGGAAGTTTACCCCATTCAGAGTCAGTGCCTGTGGAAGTGTGCCCCAGTGAGACTCAGTGCCTGTGGAAGTTTACCCCATTCAGGGTCAGTGCCTGTGGAAGTGCACCCAAGTGAGGGTCAGTGCCTGTGGAAGTTTACCCCATGCAGATTCAGTACCTGTAGAAGTTTACCCCATTCAGATTCAGTGTCTGTAGAAGATTACCCCTTTCAGAGTCACTGCCTGTGGACGTTTACCCCATTCAGTGTCAGTGCCTGTGGAAATGTACCCCATTCAGATTCAGAGCCAGTAGAAGTAAACCCCATTCTGAGTCAGTGCCTGTGGAAGTTTACCCCATTCAGAGTCACTGCCTGTGGAAGTTTACCCAAGTGAGAGTCAGTGCCTTTGGAAGTTTACCCCACTCAGAGTCAGTGCCTGTGTAAGTGTACCCCAGTGAGAGTCAGTGCCTGTGGAAGTGTACCCGAGTGAGAGTCAGTGCCTGTGGATGTCTAACAAATTCAGAGACAGTGCCTGTGGAAGTGTACCCCAGTGAGAGTCAGTGCCAGTGGATGTTTACCACATTCTAAGTCAGTGCCTGTGGAGGTGTACCCCAGTGAGAGTCAGTGCCAGTGGAAGTGTACCCCGGTGAGAGTCATTGCCTCTGGAAGTTTACCCCATTCAGTGTCAGTACCTGTGGATGTTTACGCCATTCAAATTCAGTGCCTGTTGAAGTGTACCCCATTCAGAGTCAGTGCCTGTGGAAGTTTACCCCATTCAAAGTCAGTGCCTGTTGAAGTGCACCCCAGTGAGAGTCAGTGCCTGTGGAAGTTTACCCAAGTGAGAGTCAGTGCCTGTAGAAGAGTACCCCAGTTCGAGTCAGTGCCTAGGGAACGGTATCCAAGTGACAGCTAGAGCCTGTGGGACTGCACCCCAGTGAGAGACAGTGCCTCTGGAAGTGTACCCCAGTCAGAGTCAGTGCCTGTCGAAGTGTACCCCACTGAGAGTTATTGCCTGTGGAAGTGCAACCAATTCAGAGTCAGTGCCTGTGGAAGTTTACACATTCAGAGTCAGTGCCTGGGGAAGTTTACCCCATTCAGATTCAGTGCCTGTGGAAGTGTACCCCAGTGAGAGTAAGTGCCTGTGGAAGTTTACCCCATTCGGATTCAGTGCCAGTGGAAGTGTACCCCAGTGAGAGTCAATGCCTGTGGAAGTTTACCCCATTCAGAGTCAGTGCATGTGGAAGTGTGCACCAAAGAGAGTCTTTGCCTGTGGACGTTGACCCCATTCAGTGTCATTGCCTGTGGAAGTGCATCCCAGTGAGGGACAGTGCCTGTGGAAGTTTACCCCAATCAGAGTCAGTGCCTGTGGAAGTGTCCCCCAGTGAGAGTCAGTGCCTGTGGAAGAGTACCCCAGTGAGAGTCATTGCCTCTGGAAGTTTACGCCATTCAGAGTCAGTGCCTGTGGAAGTTTACCCCATTCAGATTCAGTGCCTGTGGAAGTTAACCCCATTCAGAGTCAGTGCCTGTGGAAGTTTACCCGATTCATAATCAGAGCCTGTGTAAGTGTACCCCAGTGAGAGTCAGTGACTTTGGAAGTTTTCCCCATTCCAAATCAGTGCCTGCATAAGTGTACCCCAGTGAAAGTCAGTGCCTGTGGAAGTTTACCCCATTCAGATTCAGTACCATTAGAAGTTAACCCCATTCAGATTCAGTGCATGTGTAAATGTACCCCAGTGAGAGTCAGTGCCTGTGTAAGTGTACCCCAGTGAAAGTCAGTGCCTGTGGAAGTTTACCCCATTCAGATTCAGTACCATTAGAAGTTAACCCCATTCAGATTCAGTGCATGTGTAAATGTACCCCAGTGAGAGTCAGTGCCTGTGGAAGTGTACCCCAGTGAGAGTCAGTGCCTGTGGAAGTTTACCCCATTCAGAGTCAGTGCCTCGAGAAGTTTACACCATTCAGATTCAGTGCCTTTTGAAGTGAACCCCACTCAGAGTCAGTGCATGTGGAAATGTGCACCACTGAGAGTCAATGCCTGTGGAAATGTCCCCCAGTGAGAGTCAGTGCCTGCAGAAGTGTACCCAAGTGAGAGTCAGTGCCTGTGGAAGTGTACCCAAATGAGAGTCAGTGCCTGTGGAAATGTACCGCAGTGAGAGTCAGTGCCTGTGGAAAAGTAACCCAGTGAGAGTCAGTGCATGAAGAAGTGTACCCAAGTGAGAATCAGTGCCTGTGGAAGTTTACCCCATTCAGATTCAGTGCCTGTGGAAGTGTTCCCCAGTGAGAGTCAGTGCCTGTGGAACTTTACCCCATTCAGATTCAGTGCCTGTGGAAGTGCACCCCAGTGAGAGTCAGTGCCTGTGGAAGTTTACCCCATTCAGATTCAGTGCGTGTGGAAGTTTACCCCAGTGAGAGTCAGTGCCTGTGGAAGTTTACCCCATTCAGATTCAGTACCTGTAGAAGTTTATCACATTCAGATTCAGTGCCTGTCGAAGTTTACACCATTCAGAGTCAGTGCCTGTGGATGTTTACCCCATTCAGACTCAGTGCCTGTGGAAGTTTAACCCATTCAGCTTCAGTACCTGTAGATGTTAACCCCATTCAGATTCAGTGCCTGCAGAAGTGTACCCCAGTGAGAGTCAGTGCCTGTGGAAATGTACCCCTGTGAGACTCAGTGCCTGTAGAAGTGTACCCCAGTGAGATTCAGTGGCTGGGGAGCGGCTCTCCATTAGGAGTCACTGCCTATGGTATCCCATTCAGAGTCACTGCATGTGGAAAGGTACACCAGTGAGAGTCAGTGCCTGCAGAAGAGTTCCCAAGTGAGAGTCAGTGCCTGTAGAAGTGTACCCAAGTGAGAGTCTGTGCCAATGGAAATGTACCCCAGTGAGAGTCAGTGCCTGTGGAAATGTACCCCAGTGAGAGTCATTGCCTGAAGAAGTTTACCCAATTGAGAGTCAGTGCCTGTGGAAGTTTACCCCATTCAGATTCAGTGCCTGTGGAAGTGTACCCCATTCAGAGTCAGTGTCTGTGGAAGTGTACCCCAGTGACAGTCAGTGCCTGTGGAGGTTTACCCCATTCAGAGTCAGTGCCAGTGGATGTTTACCCCATTCGAAGTCAGTGCCTGTGGAAGTGTACCCCAGTGAGAGTCAGTGCCAGTGGAAGTGTACCCCGGTGAGAGTCATTGCCTCTTGAAGTTTCCCCATTCAGTGTCAGTAGCTGTGGATTTTTACGCCATTCAGATTCAGTGCCTGTTGAAGTGTACCCCATTCAGAGTCAGTGCCTGTGGAAGTTTACCACATTCAAAGTCAATGCCTGTTGAAGTGCACGCCAGTGAGAGTCAGTGCCTGTGGAAGTTTTCCCAAGTGAGAGTCAGTGCCTGCAGAAGAGTACCCCAGTTCGAGTGTGTGCCGAGGGAACGGTATCCAAGTGACATCTAGAGCCTGTGGGACTGCAACCAATTCAGAGTCAGTGCCTGTGGAAGTTTACACATTCAGAGTCAGTGCCTGGGGAAGTTTACCCCATTCAGATTCAGTGCCTGTGGAAGTGTACCCCAGTGAGAGTAAGGGCCTGTGGAAGTTTACCCCATTCGGATTCAGTGCCAGTGGAAGTGTACCCCATTCAGTGTCATTGCCTGTGGAAGTGCATCCAGTGAGGGTTAGTGCCTGTGGAAGTTTACCCCATTCAGAGTCAGTGCCTGTGGAAGTGTCCCCCAGTGACAGTCAGTGCCTGTGGACGTTTTCCCCAGTGAGAGTCATTGCCTCGAGAAGTTTATGCCATTCAGAATCAGTGCCTGTGGAAGTTTACCCCATTCAGATTCAGTGCCTGTGGAAGTTTACCCCATTCAGATTCAGTGCCTGTGGAAGTGTCCCCCAGTGAGAGTCAGTGCCTGTGGACGTTTACCCCATTCAGATTCAGTACCTGTACAAGTTTACCCCATTCAGATGCAGTGCCTGTAGAAGTTTACCCCATTCAGAGTCAGTGCCTTTGGAAGTTTACCACATTCAGAGTCAGTACCGATTGAAGGGTACCCGAGTGAGAGTCAGTGCCTTTGGAAGTTTACCCCAAACAGAGTCAGTGCCTGTGTAAGTGTACCCCAGTGAGAGTCAGTGCCTGAAAAAGTGTACCCCAGTGACAGTCAGTGCCTGTGGAAGTTTACCCCATTCAGAGTCAGTGCCAGTGGATGTTTACCCCATTCTAAGTCAGTGCCTGTGGAAGTGTACCCCAGTCAGAGTCAGTGCCAGTGGAAGTGTACCCCGGTGAGAGTCATTGCCTCTTGAAGTTTACCCCATTCAGTGTCAGTACCTGTGGATGTTTACGCCATTCAGATTCAGTGCCTGTTGAAGTGTACCCCATTCAGATTCAGTGCCTGTGGAAGTGTCCCCCAGTGAGAGTCAGTGCCTGTGGAAGTGTACCCCATTCAGAGTCAGTGCCTGTGGAAGTTTACCACATTCAAAGTCAATGCCTGTTGAAGTGCACGCCAGTGAGAGTCAGTGCCTGTGGAAATTTACCCAAGTGAGAGTCAGTGCCTGTAGAAGAATACCCCAGTTCGAGTCAGTGCCTCGGGAACGGTATCCAAGTGACAGCTAGAGCCTGTGGGACTGCACCCCAGTGAGAGACAGTGCCTGTGGAAGTGTACCCCAGTGAGAGTCAATGCCTGTGGATGTTTACCCCATTCAGTGTCAGTGCATGTGGAAGTGTGCACCAAAGAGAATCTTTGCCTGTGGAAGTTGACCCCATTCATTGTCATTGCCTGTGGAAGTGCATCCCAGTGAGGGTCAGTGCCTGTGGAAGTTTACCCCATTCAGAGTCAGTGCCTGTGGAACTGTCCCCCAGTCACAGTCAGTGCCTGTGGAAGAGTACCCCAGTGAGAGTCATTGCCTCTGGAAGTTTACGCCATTCAGAGTCAGTGCCTGTGGAAGTTTACACCATTCAGATTCAGTGCCTGTGGAAGTATACCCCAGAGAGAGTCAGTGCCTGTGGACGTTTACCCCAGTGAGAGTCTTTGCCTCTAGAAGTTTACGCCATTCAGAATCAGTGCCTGTGGAAGTTTACCCCATTCAGATTCAGTGCCTGTGGAAGTTTACCCTATTCAGAGTCAGTGCCTGTGGAAGATTACCCCATTCAGATTCAGTGCCTGTGGAAGTGTCCCCCAGTGAGAGTCAGTGCCTGCAGAAGTGTACCCAAGTGAGAGTCAGTGCCTGTAGAAGTGTACCCAAGTGAGAGTCAGTGCCTGTGGAAATTTACCCAAGTGAGAGTCATGCCTGTGGAACTGTTCCTCAGAGAGAGTCAGTGCCAGTAGAAATTTGCCCCATTCAGAGTCAGTGCCTGTGTAAGAGTACTCCAGTGAGAGTCATTGCCTGAGGAGGTTTACCCAGTCAGAGTCAGTGCCTGTCGAAGTGTACCCCACTGAGAGTCTTTGCCTGTGGAACAGTAACCAATTCAGAGTCAGTGCCTGTGGAAGTTTACCCCATTCAGATTCAGTGCCTGTGGAAGTGTACCCCAGTGAGAGTAAATGCCTGTGGAAGTTTACCCCATTCAGAATCAGTGCCTGTGGAAGTGTACTGCTGTGAGAGTCAGTGCCTGTGGAAGTTTCCCCCATTCAGATTCAGTGCCTGTGGAAGTGTACCCCAGTGAGAGTCAGTACCTGTGGAAGTTTACGCCATTCAGATTCAGTGCCTGTGGAAGTGTACTCCTGTGAGAGTCAATGCCTGTGGAAGGTTCCCACATTCAGAGTCAGTGCCTGTGGAAATGTACCCCTGTGAGAGTCAGTGCCTGTAGAAGAGCACCCCAGAGAGATTCAGTGGCTGTGATGCGGCTCACCATTAGGAGTCACTGCCAATGGAAGTGTACCACACTCAGAGTCAGTGCATGTGGAAATGTACCCCAGTGAGAGTCAGTGCCTGTGAAAATGTACCCCAGTGAGAGGCAGTGCCTCTGGAAGAGTACCCCAGTGAGAGTCAGTGCCTGTGGAAGTGCACCCAAGTGAGGGTCAATGCCTGTGGAAGTGCACCCAAGTCAGGGTCAATGCCTGTGGAAGTGTACCCCATTCAGAGTCAGTGGCTGTGGAAGTGTCCCCCTGTGAGAGTCAGTGCCTGTGGGAGTGTACCGCAGTTAGAGTCATTGCCACTGGAAGATTTCCCCATTCAGAGTCAGTACCTGTGGATGTTTACCCCATTCATAGTCAGTGCCTGTGGAAGGTTCCCCCATTCAGATTCAGTGCCTGTGGAAGTGTACTGCTGTGAGAGTCAGTGCCTGTGGAAGTTTACGCCATTCAGATTCAGTGCCGGTGGAAGTGTACTCCTGTGAGAGTCAATGCCTGTGGAGGTTTACCACATTCAGAGTCAGTGCCTGTGGAAATGTACCCCTGTGAGAGTCAGTGCCTGTAGAAGAGCACCCCAGTGAGATTCAGTGGCTGTGAAGCGGATCACCACAAGGAGTCACTGCCTATGGAAGTGTACCACACTCAGAGTCAGTGCCTGTGGAAATGTACGCCAGTGAGAGTCACTGCCTGTAGAAGTGTACCCAAGTGAGAGTCAGTGCCTGTGGAAATGCACCCCAGTGAGAGTCAGTGCCTGTGAAAATGTACCCCAGTGAGAGTCAGTGCCTCTGGAAGTGTACCCCAGTGAGAGTCAGTGCCTGTCGAAGTGCACCCAAGTGAGGGTCAATGCCTGTGGAAGTGCACCCAAGTCAGTGTCAATGCCTGTGGAAGTGTACTCTATTCAGAGTCAGTGGCTGTGGAAGTTTACCCCATTCAGATTCAGTGCCTGTGGAAGTTTACCCTATTCAGAGTCAGTGCCTGTGGAAGAATACCCCATTCAGAGTCAGTACCTGTGGATGTTTACCCCATTCATAGTCAGTGCCTGTGGAAGGTTCCCCCATTCAGATTCAGTGCCTGTGGAAGTGTACTGCTGTGAGAGTCAGTGCCTGTGGAAGTTTACGCCATTCAGATTCAGTGCCGGTGGAAGTGTACTCCTGTGAGAGTCAATGCCTGTGGAGGTTTACCACATTCAGAGTCAGTGCCTGTGGAAATGTACCCCTGTGAGAGTCAGTGCCTGTAGAAGAGCACCCCAGTGAGATTCAGTGACTGTGAAGCGGATCACCACAAGGAGTCACTGCCTATGGAAGTGTACCACACTCAGAGTCAGTGCCTGTGGAAATGTACGCCAGTGAGAGTCACTGCCTGTAGAAGTGTACCCAAGTGAGAGTCAGTGCCTGTGGAAATGCACCCCAGTGAGAGTCAGTGCCTGTGAAAATGTACCCCAGTGAGAGTCAGTGCCTCTGGAAGTGTACCCCAGTGAGAGTCAGTGCCTGTCGAAGTGCACCCAAGTGAGGGTCAATGCCTGTGGAAGTGCACCCAAGTCAGTGTCAATGCCTGTGGAAGTTTACCCCATTCAGATTCAGTGCCTGTGGAAGTTTACCCTATTCAGAGTCAGTGCCTGTGGAAGAATACCCCATTCAGATTCAGTGCCTGTGGAAGTGTCCCCCAGTGAGAGTCAGTGCCTGTGGAAGTTTACCCCATTCAGATTCAGTACCTGTACAAGTTTACCCCATTCAGATGCAGTGCCTGTAGAAGTTTACCCCATTCAGAGTCAGTGCCTTTGGAAGTTTACCACATTCAGAGTCAGTACCGATTGAAGGGTACCCGAGTGAGAGTCAGTGCCTTTGGAAGTTTACCCCAAACAGAGTCAGTGCCTGTGTAAGTGTACCCCATTGAGAGTCAGTGCCTGTGGAAGTGTACCCCAGTGACAGTCAGTGCCTGTGGAAGTTTACCCCATTCAGAGTCAGTGCCAGTGGATGTTTACCCCATTCTAAGTCAGTGCCTGTGGAAGTGTACCCCAGTCAGAGTCAGTGCCAGTGGAAGTGTACCCCGGTGAGAGTCATTGCCTCTTGAAGTTTACCCCATTCAGTGTCAGTACCTGTGGATGTTTACGCCATTCAGATTCAGTGCCTGTTGAAGTGTACCCCATTCAGATTCAGTGCCTGTGGAAGTGTCCCCCAGTGAGAGTCAGTGCCTGTGGAAGTTTACCCCATTCAGATTCAGTACCTGTAGAAGTTTACCCCATTCAGATGCAGTGCCTGTAGAAGTTTACCCCATTCAGAGTCAGTGCCTTTGGAAGTTTACCACATTCAGAGTCAGTACCGATGGAAGGGTACCCGAGTGAGAGTCAGTGCCTTTGGAAGTTTACCCCATACAGAGTCAGTGCCTGTGTAAGTGTACCCCAGTGAGAGTCAGTGCCTGTGGAAGTGTCCCTCAGTGAGAGTCAGCGCCTGTGGAAGTTTACCCCATTCAGATTCAGTAACTGTAAAAGTTTACCCCATTCATATTCAGTGCCTGTAGACGATAACCCATTCAGAGTCAGTGCCTGTGGATGTGTACCCCATTCAGAGTCAGTGCCTGAGGAAATGTACCCCAGTGAGGGTCAGTGCCTGCAGAAGTGTCCCCAAGTGAGAGTCAGTGCCTGTAGAAGTGTACCCAAGTGAGAGTCAGTGCCTGTGGAAATTTACCCAAGGGAGAGTCATGCCTGTGGAACTGTTCCTCAGAGAGAGTCAGTGCCAGTAGAAATTTGCCCCATTCAGAGTCAGTGCCTGTGTAAGCGTACTCCAGTGAGAGTCATTGCCTGTGGAATTTTACCCCATTAAGAGTCAGTGCCTGTGGAAATGTACTCCAGTGAGAGTCATTGCCTGAAGAAGTTTACCCAATTGAGAGTCAGTGCCTGTGGAAGTTTACTCCATTCAGATTCAGTGCCTGTAGAAGTGTACCCCATTCAGAGTCAGTGTCTGTGGAAGTGTACCCCAGTGAGAGTCAGTGCCTGTGGAAGTTTACCCCATTCAGAGTCAGTGCCAGTGGATGTTTACCCCATTCTAAGTCAGTGCCTGTGGAAGTGTACCCCAGTGAGAGTCAGTGCCAGTGGAAGTGTACCCCGGTGAGAGTCATTGCCTCTTGAAGTTTACCCCATTCAGTGTCAGTACCTTTGGATGTTTACGCCATTCAGATTCAGTGCCTGTTGAAGTGTACCCCATTCAGAGTCAGTGCCTGTGGAAGTTTACCACATTCAAAGTCAATGCCTGTTGAAGTGCACGCCAGTGAGAGTCAGTGCCTGTGGAAATTTACCCAAGTGAGAGTCAGTGCCTGTAGAAGAATACCCCAGTTCGAGTCAGTGCCTCGGGAACGGTAGCCAAGTGACAGCTAGAGCCTGTGGGACTGCACCCCAGTGAGAGACAGTGCCTGTGGAAGTGTACCCCAGTGAGGGTCAATGCCTGTGGATGTTTACCCCATTCAGTGTCAGTGCATGTGGAAGTGTGCACCAAAGAGAATCTTTGCCTGTGGAAGTTGACCCCATTCATTGTCATTGCCTGTGGAAGTGCATCCCAGTGAGGGTCAGTGCCTGTGGAAGTTTACCCCATTCAGAGTCAGTGCCTGTGGAACTGTCCCCCAGTCACAGTCAGTGCCTGTGGAAGAGTACCCCAGTGAGAGTCATTGCCTCTGGAAGTTTACGCCATTCAGAGTCAGTGCCTGTGGAAGTTTACACCATTCAGATTCAGTGCCTGTGGAAGTATACCCCAGAGAGAGTCAGTGCCTGTGGACGTTTACCCCAGTGAGAGTCTTTGCCTCTAGAAGTTTACGCCATTCAGAATCAGTGCCTGTGGAAGTTTACCCCATTCAGATTCAGTGCCTGTGGAAGTTTACCCTATTCAGAGTCAGTGCCTGTGGAAGATTACCCCATTCAGATTCAGTGCCTGTGGAAGTGTCCCCCAGTGAGAGTCAGTGCCTGTGGAAGTTTACCCCATTCAGATTCAGTACCTGTAGAAGTTTACCCCATTCAGAGTCAGTGCCTTTGGAAGTTTACCACATTCAGAGTCAGTACCGATGGAAGGGTACCTGAGTGAGAGTCAGTGCCTTTGGAAGTTTACCCCATACAGAGTCAGTGCCTGTGTAAGTGTACCCCAGTGAGAGTCAGTGCCTGTGGAATTGTCCCTCAGTGAGAGTCAGTGCCTTTGGAAGTTTACCCCATTCAGATTCAGTAACTGTAAAAGTTTACCCCATTCATATTCAGTGCCTGCAGACGATAACCCATTCAGAGTCAGTGCCTGAGGAAATGTACCCCAGTGAGGGTCAGTGCCTGCAGAAGTGTCCCCAAGTGAGAGTCAGTGCCTGTAGAAGTGTACCCAAGTGAGAGTCAGTGCCTGTGGAAATTTACCCAAGGGAGAGTCATGCCTGTGGAACTGTTCCTCAGAGAGAGTCAGTGCCAGTAGAAATTTGCCCCATTCAGAGTCAGTGCCTGTGTAAGAGTACTCCAGTGAGAGTCATTGCCTGAGGAGGTTTACCCAGTCAGAGTCAGTGCCTGTCGAAGTGTACCCCACTGAGAGTCTTTGCCTGTGGAACTGTAACCAATTCAGAGTCAGTGCCTGTGGAAGTTTACCCCATTCAGATTCAGTGCCTGTGGAAGTGTACCCCAGTGAGAGTAAATGCCTGTGGAAGTTTACCCCATTCAGAATCAGTGCCTGTGGAAGTGTACTGCTGTGAGAGTCAGTGCCTGTGGAAGTTTCCCCCATTCAGATTCAGTGCCTGTGGAAGTGTACCCCAGTGAGAGTCAGTACCTGTGGAAGTTTACGCCATTCAGATTCAGTGCCTGTGGAAGTGTACTCCTGTGAGAGTCAATGCCTGTGGAAGGTTCCCACATTCAGAGTCAGTGCCTGTGGAAATGTACCCCTGTGAGAGTCAGTGCCTGTAGAAGAGCACCCCAGAGAGATTCAGTGGCTGTGATGCGGCTCACCATTAGGAGTCACTGCCAATGGAAGTGTACCACACTCAGAGTCAGTGCATGTGGAAATGTACCCCAGTGAGAGTCAGTGCCTGTGAAAATGTACCCCAGTGAGAGGCAGTGCCTCTGGAAGAGTACCCCAGTGAGAGTCAGTGCCTGTGGAAGTGCACCCAAGTGAGGGTCAATGCCTGTGGAAGTGCACCCAAGTCAGGGTCAATGCCTGTGGAAGTGTACCCCATTCAGAGTCAGTGGCTGTGGAAGTGTCCCCCTGTGAGAGTCAGTGCCTGTGGGAGTGTACCGCAGTTAGAGTCATTGCCACTGGAAGATTTCCCCATTCAGAGTCAGTACCTGTGGAAGGTTCCCCCATTCAGATTCAGTGCCTGTGGAAGTGTACTGCTGTGAGAGTCAGTGCCTGTGGAAGTTTACGCCATTCAGATTCAGTGCCGGTGGAAGTGTACTCCTGTGAGAGTCAATGCCTGTGGAGGTTTACCACATTCAGAGTCAGTGCCTGTGGAAATGTACCCCTGTGAGAGTCAGTGCCTGTAGAAGAGCACCCCAGTGAGATTCAGTGGCTGTGAAGCGGATCACCACATGGAGTCACTGCCTATGGAAGTGTACCACACTCAGAGTCAGTGCCTGTGGAAATGTACGCCAGTGAGAGTCACTGCCTGTAGAAGTGTACCCAAGTGAGAGTCAGTGCCTGTGGAAATGCACCCCAGTGAGAGTCAGTGCCTGTGAAAATGTACCCCAGTGAGAGTCAGTGCCTCTGGAAGTGTACCCCAGTGAGAGTCAGTGCCTGTCGAAGTGCACCCAAGTGAGGGTCAATGCCTGTGGAAGTGCACCCAAGTCAGTGTCAATGCCTGTGGAAGTGTACTCCATTCAGAGTCAGTGGCTGTGGAAGTTTACCCCATTCAGATTCAGTGCCTGTGGAAGTTTACCCTATTCAGAGTCAGTGCCTGTGGAAGAATACCCCATTCAGATTCAGTGCCTGTGGAAGTGTCCCCCAGTGAGAGTCAGTGCCTGTGGAAGTTTACCCCATTCAGATTCAGTACCTGTACAAGTTTACCCCATTCAGATGCAGTGCCTGTAGAAGTTTACCCCATTCAGAGTCAGTGCCTTTGGAAGTTTACCACATTCAGAGTCAGTACCGATTGAAGGGTACCCGAGTGAGAGTCAGTGCCTTTGGAAGTTTACCCCAAACAGAGTCAGTGCCTGTGTAAGTGTACCCCATTGAGAGTCAGTGCCTGTGGAAGTGTACCCCAGTGACAGTCAGTGCCTGTGGAAGTTTACCCCATTCAGAGTCAGTGCCAGTGGATGTTTACCCCATTCTAAGTCAGTGCCTGTGGAAGTGTACCCCAGTCAGAGTCAGTGCCAGTGGAAGTGTACCCCGGTGAGAGTCATTGCCTCTTGAAGTTTACCCCATTCAGTGTCAGTACCTGTGGATGTTTACGCCATTCAGATTCAGTGCCTGTTGAAGTGTACCCCATTCAGATTCAGTGCCTGTGGAAGTGTCCCCCAGTGAGAGTCAGTGCCTGTGGAAGTTTACCCCATTCAGATTCAGTACCTGTAGAAGTTTACCCCATTCAGATGCAGTGCCTGTAGAAGTTTACCCCATTCAGAGTCAGTGCCTTTGGAAGTGTACCCCAGTGAGAGTCAGTGCCTTTGGAAGTTTACCCCATACAGAGTCAGTGCCTGTGTAAGTGTACCCCAGTGAGAGTCAGTGCCTGTGGAAGTGTCCCTCAGTGAGAGTCAGCGCCTGTGGAAGTTTACCCCATTCAGATTCAGTAACTGTAAAAGTTTACCCCATTCATATTCAGTGCCTGTAGACGATAACCCATTCAGAGTCAGTGCCTGTGGATGTGTACCCCATTCAGAGTCAGTGCCTGAGGAAATGTACCCCAGTGAGGGTCAGTGCCTGCAGAAGTGTCCCCAAGTGAGAGTCAGTGCCTGTAGAAGTGTACCCAAGTGAGAGTCAGTGCCTGTGGAAATTTACCCAAGGGAGAGTCATGCCTGTGGAACTGTTCCTCAGAGAGAGTCAGTGCCAGTAGAAATTTGCCCCATTCAGAGTCAGTGCCTGTGTAAGCGTACTCCAGTGAGAGTCATTGCCTGTGGAATTTTACCCCATTAAGAGTCAGTGCCTGTGGAAATGTACTCCAGTGAGAGTCATTGCCTGAAGAAGTTTACCCAATTGAGAGTCAGTGCCTGTGGAAGTTTACTCCATTCAGATTCAGTGCCTGTAGAAGTGTACCCCATTCAGAGTCAGTGTCTGTGGAAGTGTACCCCAGTGAGAGTCAGTGCCTGTGGAAGTTTACCCCATTCAGAGTCAGTGCCAGTGGATGTTTACCCCATTCTAAGTCAGTGCCTGTGGAAGTGTACCCCAGTGAGAGTCAGTGCCAGTGGAAGTGTACCCCGGTGAGAGTCATTGCCTCTTGAAGTTTACCCCATTCAGTGTCAGTACCTTTGGATGTTTACGCCATTCAGATTCAGTGCCTGTTGAAGTGTACCCCATTCAGAGTCAGTGCCTGTGGAAGTTTACCACATTCAAAGTCAATGCCTGTTGAAGTGCACGCCAGTGAGAGTCAGTGCCTGTGGAAATTTACCCAAGTGAGAGTCAGTGCCTGTAGAAGAATACCCCAGTTCGAGTCAGTGCCTCGGGAACGGTATCCAAGTGACAGCTAGAGCCTGTGGGACTGCACCCCAGTGAGAGACAGTGCCTGTGGAAGTGTACCCCAGTGAGAGTCAATGCCTGTGGATGTTTACCCCATTCAGTGTCAGTGCATGTGGAAGTGTGCACCAAAGAGAATCTTTGCCTGTGGAAGTTGACCCCATTCATTGTCATTGCCTGTGGAAGTGCATCCCAGTGAGGGTCAGTGCCTGTGGAAGTTTACCCCATTCAGAGTCAGTGCCTGTGGAACTGTCCCCCAGTCACAGTCAGTGCCTGTGGAAGAGTACCCCAGTGAGAGTCATTGCCTCTGGAAGTTTACGCCATTCAGAGTCAGTGCCTGTGGAAGTTTACACCATTCAGATTCAGTGCCTGTGGAAGTATACCCCAGAGAGAGTCAGTGCCTGTGGACGTTTACCCCAGTGAGAGTCTTTGCCTCTAGAAGTTTACGCCATTCAGAATCAGTGCCTGTGGAAGTTTACCCCATTCAGATTCAGTGCCTGTGGAAGTTTACCCTATTCAGAGTCAGTGCCTGTGGAAGATTACCCCATTCAGATTCAGTGCCTGTGGAAGTGTCCCCCAGTGAGAGTCAGTGCCTGTGGAAGTTTACCCCATTCAGATTCAGTACCTGTAGAAGTTTACCCCATTCAGAGTCAGTGCCTTTGGAAGTTTACCACATTCAGAGTCAGTACCGATGGAAGGGTACCTGAGTGAGAGTCAGTGCCTTTGGAAGTTTACCCCATACAGAGTCAGTGCCTGTGTAAGTGTACCCCAGTGAGAGTCAGTGCCTGTGGAAGTGTCCCTCAGTGAGAGTCAGTGCCTTTGGAAGTTTACCCCATTCAGATTCAGTAACTGTAAAAGTTTACCCCATTCATATTCAGTGCCTGCAGACGATAACCCATTCAGAGTCAGTGCCTGAGGAAATGTACCCCAGTGAGGGTCAGTGCCTGCAGAAGTGTCCCCAAGTGAGTGTCAGTGCCTGTAGAAGTGTACCCAAGTGAGAGTCAGTGCCTGTGGAAATTTACCCAAGGGAGAGTCATGCCTGCGGAACTGTTCCTCAGAGAGAGTCAGTGCCAGTAGAAATTTGCCCCATTCAGAGTCAGTGCCTGTGTAAGAGTACTCCAGTGAGAGTCATTGCCTGTGGAACTGTAACCAATTCAGAGTCAGTGCCTGTGGAAGTTTACCCCATTCAGATTCAGTGCCTGTGGAAGTGTACCCCAGTGAGAGTAAATGCCTGTGGAAGTTTACCCCATTCAGAATCAGTGCCTGTGGAAGTGTACTGCTGTGAGAGTCAGTGCCTGTGGAAGTTTCCCCCATTCAGATTCAGTGCCTGTGGAAGTGTACCCCAGTGAGAGTCAGTACCTGTGGAAGTTTACGCCATTCAGATTCAGTGCCTGTGGAAGTGTACTCCTGTGAGAGTCAATGCCTGTGGAAGGTTCCCACATTCAGAGTCAGTGCCTGTGGAAATGTACCCCTGTGAGAGTCAGTGCCTGTAGAAGAGCACCCCAGTGAGATTCAGTGGCTGTGATGCGGCTCACCATTAGGAGTCACTGCCAATGGAAGTGTACCACACTCAGAGTCAGTGCATGTGGAAATGTACCCCAGTGAGAGTCAGTGCCAGTGAAAATGTACCCCAGTGAGAGGCAGTGCCTCTGGAAGAGTACCCCAGTGAGAGTCAGTGCCTGTGGAAGTGCACCCAAGTGAGGGTCAATGCCTGTGGAAGTGCACCCAAGTCAGGGTCAATGCCTGTGGAAGTGTACCCCATTCAGAGTCAGTGGCTGTGGAAGTGTCCCCCTGTGAGAGTCAGTGCCTGTGGGAGTGTACCGCAGTTAGAGTCATTGCCACTGGAAGATTTCCCCATTCAGAGTCAGTACCTGTGGATGTTTACCCCATTCATAGTCAGTGCCTGTGGAAGGTTCCCCCATTCAGATTCAGTGCCTGTGGAAGTGTACTGCTGTGAGAGTCAGTGCCTGTGGAAGTTTAGGCCATTCAGATTCAGTGCCGGTGGAAGTGTACTCCTGTGAGAGTCAATGCCTGTGGAGGTTTACCACATTCAGAGTCAGTGCCTGTGGAAATGTACCCCTGTGAGAGTCAGTGCCTGTAGAAGAGCACCCCAGTGAGATTCAGTGGCTGTGAAGCGGATCACCACAAGGAGTCACTGCCTATGGAAGTGTACCACACTCAGAGTCAGTGCCTGTGGAAATGTACGCCAGTGAGAGTCACTGCCTGTAGAAGTGTACCGAAGTGAGAGTCAGTGCCTGTGGAAATGCACCCCAGTGAGAGTCAGTGCCTGTGAAAATGTACCCCAGTGAGAGTCAGTGCCTCTGGAAGTGTACCCCAGTGAGAGTCAGTGCCTGTCGAAGTGCACCCAAGTGAGGGTCAATGCCTGTGGAAGTGCACCCAAGTCAGTGTCAATGCCTGTGGAAGTGTACTCCATTCAGAGTCAGTGGCTGTGTAAGTGTCCCCCTGTGAGAGTCAGTGCCTGTGGGAATGTACCGCAGTTAGAGTCATTGCCTCTGGAAGATTTCCCCATTCAGATTCAGTGCCTGTGGAAGTGTACCCCAGTGAGAGTCAGTGCCTGTGGAAGTTTACGCCATTCAGATTCAGTGCCTAGGGAAGTGTACTCCTGAGAGAGTCAATGCCTGTGTAAGTTTACCACATTCAGAGTCAGTGACTGTGGAAATGTACCCCTGTGAGAGTCAGTGCCTGTAGAAGAGCACCCCAGTGAGATTCAGTGGCTGTGAAGTGGCTCACCATTAGGAGTCACTGCCTATGGAAGTGTACCACACTCAGAGTCAGTGCATGTGGAAATGTACCCCAGTGAGAGTCAGTGCCTGTGGAAATGTACGCCAGTGAGAGTCAGTGCCTCTGGAAGTGTACCCCAGTGAGAGTCAGTGCCTGTGGAAGTGCACCCAAGTGAGGGTCAATGCCTGTGGAAGTGCACCCAAGTCAGGGTCAATGCTTGTGGAACTGTACCCCATTCAGAGTCCGTGGCTGTGGAAGTGTCCCCCAGTGAGAGTCAGTGCCTGTGAAAATGTACCCCAGTGAGAGTCAGTGCCTCTGGAAGTGTACCCCAGTGAGAGTCAGTGCCTGTGGAAGTGCACCCAAGTGAGGGTCAATGCCTGTGGAAGTGCACCCAAGTCAGGGTCAATGCTTGTGGAAGTGTACCCCATTCAGAGTCAGTGGCTGTGGAAGTGTCCCCCTGTGAGAGTCAGTGCCTGTGGGAGTGTACCGCAGTTAGAGTCATTGCCTCTGGAAGATTTCCCCATTCAGAGTCAGTACCTGTGGATGTTTACCCCATTCATAGTCAGTGCCTGTGGAAGGTTCCCCCATTCAGATTCAGTGCCTGTGGAAGTGTACCCCAGTGAGAGTCAGTGCCTGTGGAAGTTTACCCCATTCAGAGTCAGTGCCTGTGTAAGTGTCCCCCAGTGAGATTCAGTGCCTGTGGAAGTTTACCCCATTCAGATTCAGTACCTGTAGAAGTTTACCCAATTCAGATTCAGAGCCTGCAGAAGTTAACCCCATTCAGAGTCAGTGCCTGTGGAAGTTTACCCCATTCAGAGTCAGTGCCTGTGGAAGTGTACCCCAGTGAGAGTCAGTGCCTGTGGAAGTTTACCCCATTCAGAGTCAGTGCCTGTGTAAGTGTCCCCCAGTGAGATTCAGTGCCTGTGGAAGTTTACCCCATTCAGATTCAGTACCTGTAGAAGTTTACCCAATTCAGATTCAGAGCCTGCAGAAGTTAACCCCATTCAGAGTCAGTGCCTGTGGAAGTTTACCCCATTCAGAGTCAGTGCCTGTGGAATTGTACCCCAGTGAGAGTCAGTGCCTTTGGAAGTTTTCCCCATTCCAAGTCAGTGCCTGTGTAAGTGTACCCCAGTGAGAGTCAGTGCCTGTGGAAGTGTGCCCCAGTGAGAGTCAGTGCCTGTGGTAGTTTACCCCATTCAGATTCAGTACCTGTCGAAGTGTACCCCAGTGAGAGTCAGTGCCTGTGGAAGTTTACCCCATTCAGAGTCAGTGCCTGTGCAAGTTTACCCCATTCAGAGTCAGTGCATGTGTAAATGTACCCCACTCAGAGTCAGTGCATGTGGAAATGTACACCAGTGAGAGTCAGTGCCTGTGGAAATGTACCCCAGTGAGAGTCAGTGCCTGCAGAAGTGTACCCAAGTGAGAGTCAGTGCCTGTAGAAGTGTACCCAAGTGAGAGTCAGTGCCTGTGGAAATGTACCCCAGTGAGGGTCAGTGCCTGTGGAAATGTACCCCAGTGGGAGTCAGTGCCTGAAGAAGTGTACCCAAGTGAGAATCAGTGCCTGTGGAAGTTTACCCCATTCAGATTCAGTGCCTGTGGAAGTGCACCCCAGTGAGAGTCAGTGCCTGTGGAAGTTTACCCCATTCAGAGTCAGTGCGTGCGGAAGTGTGCCCCTTTGAGAGTCAGTGCCTGTGGAAGTTTACCCCATTCAGAGTCAGTGCCTGTGGAAGTGCACCCAAGTGAGGCTCAGTGCCTGTGGAACAAAAACAAGAAATGCTGGAATCACTCAGCAGGTCTGGCAGCATGTTTGGAAAGAGAAGCAGTGTTTACGTTTCGCGTCAGTGACCCTTCTTCGGAAGTGACAAATATTAGAAAAGTCACAGATTATAAACAAGTGAGGTGGGCGTGGGGCAAGAGATAACAAAGGAGCAGGTGCAGATTGGACCGGCCTCATAGCTGACCTAAAGTTCACGGAGAAAAGGGAAACAATATGTTAACGGTGTGTTGAAAGACAAAGCAATATTGTTTGCCTTTTCTCCGTGACCTTTTGGTCTGCTATGTGGCCTGGTCCTATCTGCACCTTCTCCTTTGTTATCTCTTGCCCCACCCCCACCTCACTTGTTTATAATCAGTGACTTTTCTAATATTTGTCAGTTCCTAAGAAGGGTCACTGACCCGAAACGTTAACTCTGCTTCTCTTTCCACAGATGCTGCCAGACCTGCTGAGTGATTCCAGCATTTCTTGTTTTTGTTTCAGATTTCCAGCATCCGCAGTATTTTGCTTTTATTTCAGTGCCTGTGGAAGTTTACACCATTCAGATTCAGTGCCTGTGGAAGTGTACCCCAGAGAGAGTCAGTGCCTGTGGACGTTTACCCCAGTGAGAGTCATTGCCTCTAGAAGTTTACGCCATTCAGAATCAGTGCCTGTGGAAGTTTACCCCATTCAGAGTCAGTGCCTGTGGAAGATTACCCCATTCAGATTCAGTGACTGTGGAAGTGTCCCCCAGTGAGAGTCAGTGCCTGTGGAAGTTTACCCCATTCAGATTCAGTACCTGTACAAGTTTACCCCATTCAGATGCAGTGCCTGCAGAAGTTTACCCCATTCAGAGTCAGTGCCTTTATACGTTTACCACATTCAGAGTCAGTACCCATGGAAGGGTACCCCAGTGAGAGTCAGTGCCTTTGGAAGTTTACCCCATACAGAGTCAGTGCCTGTGTAAGAGTACCCCAGTGAGAGTCAGTGCCTGTGGAAGTGTCCCTCAGTGAGAGTCAGTGCCTGTGGAAGTTTACCCCATTCAGATTCAGTGCCTGTGGAAGTGTACTGCTGTGAGAGTCAGTGCCTGTGGAAGTTTAGGCCATTCAGATTCAGTGCCGGTGGAAGTGTACTCCTGTGAGAGTCAATGCCTGTGGAGGTTTACCACATTCAGAGTCAGTGCCTGTGGAAATGTACCCCTGTGAGAGTCAGTGCCTGTAGAAGAGCACCCCAGTGAGATTCAGTGGCTGTGAAGCGGATCACCACAAGGAGTCACTGCCTATGGAAGTGTACCACACTCAGAGTCAGTGCCTGTGGAAATGTACGCCAGTGAGAGTCACTGCCTGTAGAAGTGTACCGAAGTGAGAGTCAGTGCCTGTGGAAATGCACCCCAGTGAGAGTCAGTGCCTGTGAAAATGTACCCCAGTGAGAGTCAGTGCCTCTGGAAGTGTACCCCAGTGAGAGTCAGTGCCTGTCGAAGTGCACCCAAGTGAGGGTCAATGCCTGTGGAAGTGCACCCAAGTCAGTGTCAATGCCTGTGGAAGTGTACTCCATTCAGAGTCAGTGGCTGTGTAAGTGTCCCCCTGTGAGAGTCAGTGCCTGTGGGAATGTACCGCAGTTAGAGTCATTGCCTCTGGAAGATTTCCCCATTCAGATTCAGTGCCTGTGGAAGTGTACTGCTGTGAGAGTCAGTGCCTGTGGAAGTTTCCCCCATTCAGATTCAGTGCCTGTGGAAGTGTACCCCAGTGAGAGTCAGTGCCTGTGGAAGTTTACGCCATTCAGATTCAGTGCCTAGGGAAGTGTACTCCTGAGAGAGTCAATGCCTGTGTAAGTTTACCACATTCAGAGTCAGTGACTGTGGAAATGTACCCCTGTGAGAGTCAGTGCCTGTAGAAGAGCACCCCAGTGAGATTCAGTGGCTGTGAAGTGGCTCACCATTAGGAGTCACTGCCTATGGAAGTGTACCACACTCAGAGTCAGTGCATGTGGAAATGTACCCCAGTGAGAGTCAGTGCCTGTGGAAATGTACGCCAGTGAGAGTCAGTGCCTCTGGAAGTGTACCCCAGTGAGAGTCAGTGCCTGTGGAAGTGCACCCAAGTGAGGGTCAATGCCTGTGGAAGTGCACCCAAGTCAGGGTCAATGCTTGTGGAAGTGTACCCCATTCAGAGTCCGTGGCTGTGGAAGTGTCCCCCAGTGAGAGACAGTGCCTGTGAAAATGTACCCCAGTGAGAGTCAGTGCCTCTGGAAGTGTACCCCAGTGAGAGTCAGTGCCTGTGGAAGTGCACCCAAGTGAGGGTCAATGCCTGTGGAAGTGCACCCAAGTCAGGGTCAATGCTTGTGGAAGTGTACCCCATTCAGAGTCAGTGGCTGTGGAAGTGTCCCCCTGTGAGAGTCAGTGCCTGTGGGAGTGTACCGCAGTTAGAGTCATTGCCTCTGGAAGATTTCCCCATTCAGAGTCAGTACCTGTGGATGTTTACCCCATTCATAGTCAGTGCCTGTGGAAGGTTCCCCCATTCAGATTCAGTGCCTGTGGAAGTGTACCCCAGTGAGAGTCAGTGCCTGTGGAAGTTTACCCCATTCAGAGTCAGTGCCTGTGTAAGTGTCCCCCAGTGAGATTCAGTGCCTGTGGAAGTTTACCCCATTCAGATTCAGTACCTGTAGAAGTTTACCCAATTCAGATTCAGAGCCTGCAGAAGTTAACCCCATTCAGAGTCAGTGCCTGTGGAAGTTTACCCCATTCAGAGTCAGTGCCTGTGGAATTGTACCCCAGTGAGAGTCAGTGCCTGTGGAAGTGTGCCCCAGTGAGAGTCAGTGCCTGTGGTAGTTTACCCCATTCAGATTCAGTACCTGTCGAAGTGTACCCCAGTGAGAGTCAGTGCCTGTGGAAGTTTACCCCATTCAGAGTCAGTGCCTGTGCAAGTTTACCCCATTCAGAGTCAGTGCATGTGTAAATGTACCCCACTCAGAGTCAGTGCATGTGGAAATGTACACCAGTGAGAGTCAGTGCCTGTGGAAATGTACCCCAGTGAGAGTCAGTGCCTGCAGAAGTGTACCCAAGTGAGAGTCAGTGCCTGTAGAAGTGTACCCAAGTGAGAGTCAGTGCCTGTGGAAATGTACCCCAGTGAGGGTCAGTGCCTGTGGAAATGTACCCCAGTGGGAGTCAGTGCCTGAAGAAGTGTACCCAAGTGAGAATCAGTGCCTGTGGAAGTTTACCCCATTCAGATTCAGTGCCTGTGGAAGTGCACCCCAGTGAGAGTCAGTGCCTGTGGAAGTTTACCCCATTCAGAGTCAGTGCGTGCGGAAGTGTGCCCCTTTGAGAGTCAGTGCCTGTGGAAGTTTACCCCATTCAGAGTCAGTGCCTGTGGAAGTGCACCCAAGTGAGGCTCAGTGCCTGTGGAACAAAAACAAGAAATGCTGGAATCACTCAGCAGGTCTGGCAGCATGTTTGGAAAGAGAAGCAGTGTTTACGTTTCGCGTCAGTGACCCTTCTTCGGAAGTGACAAATATTAGAAAAGTCACAGATTATAAACAAGTGAGGTGGGCGTGGGGCAAGAGATAACAAAGGAGCAGGTGCAGATTGGACCGGCCTCATAGCTGACCTAAAGTTCACGGAGAAAAGGCAAACAATATGTTAACGGTGTGTTGAAAGACAAAGCAATATTGTTTGCCTTTTCTCCGTGACCTTTTGGTCTGCTATGTGGCCTGGTCCTATCTGCACCTTCTCCTTTGTTATCTCTTGCCCCACCCCCACCTCACTTGTTTATAATCAGTGACTTTTCTAATATTTGTCAGTTCCTAAGAAGGGTCACTGACCCGAAACGTTAACTCTGCTTCTCTTTCCACAGATGCTGCCAGACCTGCTGAGTGATTCCAGCATTTCTTGTTTTTGTTTCAGATTTCCAGCATCCGCAGTATTTTGCTTTTATTTCAGTGCCTGTGGAAGTTTACACCATTCAGATTCAGTGCCTGTGGAAGTGTACCCCAGAGAGAGTCAGTGCCTGTGGACGTTTACCCCAGTGAGAGTCATTGCCTCTAGAAGTTTACGCCATTCAGAATCAGTGCCTGTGGAAGTTTACCCCATTCAGAGTCAGTGCCTGTGGAAGATTACCCCATTCAGATTCAGTGACTGTGGAAGTGTCCCCCAGTGAGAGTCAGTGCCTGTGGAAGTTTACCCCATTCAGATTCAGTACCTGTACAAGTTTACCCCATTCAGATGCAGTGCCTGCAGAAGTTTACCCCATTCAGAGTCAGTGCCTTTATAAGTTTACCACATTCAGAGTCAGTACCCATGGAAGGGTACCCCAGTGAGAGTCAGTGCCTTTGGAAGTTTACCCCATACAGAGTCAGTGCCTGTGTAAGTGTACCCCAGTGAGAGTCAGTGCCTGTGGAAGTGTCCCTCAGTGAGAGTCAGTGCCTGTGGAAGTTTACCCCATTCAGATTCAGCAACTGTAAAAGTTTACCCCATTCATATTCAGTGCCTGTAGATGATTACCCCATTCAGAGTCAGTGCCTGTGGAAGTGTACCCCATTCAGAGTCAGTGCCTGTAGAAGTTTACCCCATTCAGAGTCAGTGCCTGAGGAAATGTACCCCAGTGAGAGTCAGTGCCTGTAGAAGTGTACCCAAGTGAGACTCAGTGCCTGTGGAAATTTACCCAAGTGAGAGTCAGTGCCTGTGGAACTGTTCCTCAGAGAGAGTCAGTGCCAGTAGAAATTTGCCCCATTCAGAGTCAGTGCCTGTGTAAGAGTACTCCAGTGAGAGTCATTGCCTGTGGAAGTTTACCCCATTCAGAGTCAGTGCCTGTGGAAGTGTACCCCAGTGAGAGTAAGTGCCTGTGGAAGTTTACCCAGTCAGAGTCAGTGCCTGTCGAAGTGTACCCCACTGAGAGACATTGCCTGTGGAACTGTAACCAATTCAGAGTCAGTGACTGTGGAACTTTACCCCATTCAGATTCAGTGCCAGTGGAAGTGTACCCCAGTGAGAGTAAATGCCTGTGGAAGTTTACCCCATTCAGAATCAGTGCCTGTGGAAGTGTACTGCGGTGAGAGTCAGTGCCTGTGGAATTTTCCCCCATTAAGATTCAGTGCCTGTGGAAGTGTACCCCAGTGAGAGTCAGTGCCTGTGGAGGTTTACGCCATTCAGAGTCAGTGCCTGTGGAAATGTACCCCTGTGAGAGTCAGTGCCTGTAGAAGAGCACCCCAGTGAGATTCAGTGGCTGTGAAGGGGCTCACCATTAGGAGTCACTGCCTATGGAAGTGTACCACACTCAGATTCAGTGCCTGTGGAAATGTACCCCAGTGAGAGTCAGTGCCTGTGGAAATGTACGCCAGTGAGAGTCACTGCCTGTAGAAGTGTACCCAAGTGAGAGTCAGTGCCTGTGGAAATGCACCCCAGTGAGAGTCAGTGCCTGTGAAAATGTACCCCAGTGAGAGTCAGTGCCACTGGAAGTGTACCCCAGTGAGAGTCAGTGCCTGTGGAAGTGCACCCAAGTGAGGGTCAATGCCTGTGGAAGTGCACCCAAGTCAGGGTCAATGCCTGTGGAAGTGTACCCCATTCAGAGTCAGTGGCTGTGGAAGTGTCCCCCTGTGAGACTCAGTGCCTGTGGGAGTGTACCGCAGTTAGAATCATTCCCTCTGGAAGATTTCCCAATTCAGAGTCAGTACCTGTGGATGTTTACCCCATTCATAGTCAGTGCCTGTGGAAGGTTCCCCCATTCAGATTCAGTGCCTGTGGAAGTGTACCCCAGTGAGAGTCAGTGCCTGTAGAAGTTTACCCCATTCAGAGTCAGTGCCTGTGTAAGTGTCCCCCAGTGGGAGTCAGTGCCTGTGGAAGTGTACCCCAGTGAGAGTCATTGCCTCTGGAAGTTAACCCCATTCAGAGTCAGTACCTGTGGATGTTTACACCATTCAGATTCAGTGCCTGTGGAAGTGTACCCCAGTGAGAGTCAGTGCCTGTTGAAGTTTGCCCCATTCAGAGTCAGTGCCTGTGGAAGTGCACCCCAGTGAGAGTCAGAGCCTGTGGAAGTTTACCCCTTTCAGAGTCAGTACCTGTGGAAGTGTCCCCCAGTGTGAGTCAGTGCCTGTGGAAGTTTACCCCATTCAGATTCAGTGTCTGTAGAAGATTACCCCTTTCAGATCACTGCCTGTGGACGTTTACCCCATTCAGTGTCAGTACCTGTGGAAGTGTACCCCAGTGAGAGTCAGTGCCTGTGGAAGTTTACCCCAGTGAGAGTCAGTGCCGGTGGAAGTGCAATCCAGTGAGAGACAGTGCCTGTTGAAGTGTACCCCAGTGAGAGTCTGTGCCTTTGGAAGTTTACCCCACTCAGATTCAGTGCCTGTGTAAGTGTACCCCAGTGAGAGTCAGTGCCTGTGGAAGTCTACCCCAGTGAGAGTCAGTGCCTGTGGATGTTTAACCCATTCAGAGACAGTGCCTGTGGAAGTGTACCCCAGTGAGAGTCAGTGCCTGTGGAGGTTTACCCCATTCAGAGTCAGTGCCTGTGGAAGTGTACCCCAGTGAGAGTCGGTGCCTGTGGAAGTTTTCCCCATTCAGATTCAGTACCTGTAGATGTTTACCCCATTCAGATTCAGTGCGTTTGGAAGTGTACCCCATTCAGAGTCAGTGCCTGTGGAAGTTTCCCCCATTCAGAGTCAGTGCCTGTTTAAGTGTACCCCAGTGAGAGTCATTGCCTGTGGAAGTTTACCCCATTTAGAGTCAGTGCCTGTGGAAGTTTACCCCAGTGAGAGTCAGTGCCTGTGGAAGTTTACTCCATTCAGCTACAGTCCCTGTAGAAGTTTACACCATTCAGATTCAGTGCCTGTGGATGTTTACGCCATTCAGATTCAGTGCCTGTGGAAGTGCGCCCCAGTGAGAGTCAGTGCCTGTGGAAGTTTGCCCCATTCAGAGTCAGTGCCTGTGGAAGTGCACCCCAGTGAGAGTCAGTGCCTGTGGAAGTTTACCCCATTCAGAGTCAGTGCGTGTGGAAGTGTGCCCCAATGAGAGTCTGTGCCTGTGAAAGTTTACCCCATTCAGAGTCAGTGCCTGTGGAAGTGCACCCAAGTGAGGCTCAGTGCCTGTGGAACAAAAACAAGAAATGCTGGAATCACTCAGCAGCTCTGGCAGCATCTTTGGAAAGAGAAGCAGTGTTTACGTTTCAGGTCAGTGACCCTTCTTCGGAACAGACAAATATTAGAAAAGTCACAGATTATAAACAAGTGAGGTGGGGGTGGGGCAAGAGATAACAAAGGAGCAGGTGCAGATTGGACCGGCCTCATAGCTGACCGAAAGTTCACGGAGAAAAGGCAAACAATATGTTAACGGTGTGTTGAAAGACAAAGCAATATTGTTTGCCATTTCTCCGTGACCTTTTGGTCTGCTATGTGGCCTTGTCCAATCTGCACCTTCTCCTGTGTTATCTCTTGCCCCACCCCCACCTCACTTGTTTATAATCAGCGACTTTTCTAATATTTGTCAGTTCCGAAGAAGGGTCACTGACCCGAAACGTTAACTCTGCTTCTCTTTCCACAGATGCTGCCAGACTTGCTGAGTGATTCCAGCATTTCTTGTTTTTGTTTCAGATTTCCAGCATCCGCAGTATTTTGCTTTTATTTCAGTGCCTGTGGAGGTTTACCCCATTCAGAGTCAGTGCCTGTGGAAGTGTCCCCCAGTGGGAGTCAGTGCCTGTGGAAGTGTACCCCAGTGAGAGTCATTGCCTCTGGAAGTTAACCCCATTCAGAGTCAGTACTTGTGGATGTTTACGCCATTCAGATTCAGTGCCTGTGGAACTGTACCCCAGTGAGAGTCAGTGCCTGTGGAAGTTTGCCCCATTCAGAGTCAGTGCCTGTGGAAGTGCACCCAGTGAGAGTCAGAGCCTGTGGAAGTGTACCCCTTTCAGAGTCAGTACCTGTGGAAGTGTCCCCCAGTGTGAGTCAGTGCCTGTGGAAGTTTACCCCATTCAGATTCAGTGTCTGTTGAAGATTACCCCTTTCAGATCACTGCCTGTGGACGTTTACCCCATTCAGTGTCAGTACCTGTGGAAGTGTACCCCAGTGAGAGTCAGTGCCTGTGGAAGTTTACCCCGGTGAGAGTCAGTGCCTGTGGAATTTTAACCCATTCAGAGTCATTACCTGTGGAAGTGTACACCAGTGAGAGTCATTCCTGTGGAAGTGCAATCCAGTGAGAGACAGTGCCTGTTGAAGTGTACCCCAGTGAGAGTCTGTGCCTTTGGAAGTTTACCCCACTCAGATTCAGTGCCTGTGTAAGTGTACCCCAGTGAGAGTCAGTGCCTGTGGAAGTGTACCCCAGTGAGAGTCAGTGCCTGTGGATGTTTAACCCATTCAGAGACAGTGCCTGTGGAAGTGTACCCCAGTGAGAGTCAGTGCCTGTGGAAGTTTACCCCATTCAGAGTCAGTGCCTGTGGAAGTGTACCCCAGTGAGAGTCAGTGCCTGTGGAAGTTTACCCCATTCAGATTCAGTACCTGTAGAAGTTTACCCCATTCAGATTCAGTGCGTTTGGAAGTGTACCCCATTCAGAGTCACTGCCTGTGGAAGTTTACCCCATTCAGAGTCAGTGCCTGTGGAAGTGTACCCCAGTGAGAGTCATTGCCTGTGGAAGTTTACCCCATTTAGAGTCAGTGCCTGTGGAAGTTTACCCCAGTGAGAGTCAGTGCCTGTGGAAGTTTACTCCATTCAGCTACAGTCCCTGTAGAAGTTTACACCATTCAGATTCAGTGCCTGTGGATGTTTACGCCATTCAGATTCAGTGCCTGTGGAAGTGTGCCCCAGTGAGAGTCAGTGCCTGTGGAAGTTTGCCCCATTCAGAGTCAGTGCCTGTGGAAGTGCACCCCAGTGAGAGTCAGTGCCTGTGGAAGTTTACCCCATTCAGAGTCAGTGCGTGTGGAAGTGTGCCCCAATGAGAGTCTGTGCCTGTGAAAGTTTACCCCATTCAGAGTCAGTGCCTGTGGAAGTGCACCCAAGTGAGGCTCAGTGCCTGTGGAACAAAAACAAGAAATGCTGGAATCACTCAGCAGCTCTGGCAGCATCTTTGGAAAGAGAAGCAGTGTTTACGTTTCAGGTCAGTGACCCTTCTTCGGAACTGACAAATATTAGAAAAGTCACAGATTATAAACAAGTGAGGTGGGGGTGGGGCAAGAGATAACAAAGGAGCAGGTGCAGATTGGACCGGCCTCATAGCTGACCGAAAGTTCACGGAGAAAAGGCAAACAATATGTTAACGGTGTGTTGAAAGACAAAGCAATATTGTTTGCCATTTCTCCGTGACCTTTTGTTCTGCTATGTGGCCTTGTCCAATCTGCACCTTCTCCTGTGTTATCTCTTGCCCCACCCCCACCTCACTTGTTTATAATCAGCGACTTTTCTAATATTTGTCAGTTCCGAAGAAGGGTCACTGACCCGAAACGTTAACTCTGCTTCTCTTTCCACAGATGCTGCCAGACCTGCTGAGTGATTCCAGCATTTCTTGTTTTTGTTTCAGATTTCCAGCATCCGCAGTATTTTGCTTTTATTTCAGTGCCTGTGGAGGTTTACCCCATTCAGAGTCAGTGCCTGTGGAAGTGTCCCCCAGTGGGAGTCAGTGCCTGTGGAAGTGTACCCCAGTGAGAGTCATTGCCTCTGGAAGTTAACCCCATTCAGAGTCAGTACTTGTGGATGTTTACGCCATTCAGATTCAGTGCCTGTGGAACTGTACCCCAGTGAGAGTCAGTGCCTGTGGAAGTGCACCCAGTGAGAGTCAGAGCCTGTGGAAGTGCACCCAGTGAGAGTCAGAGCCTGTGGAAGTGTACCCCTTTCAGAGTCAGTACCTGTGGAAGTGTCCCCCAGTGTGAGTCAGTGCCTGTGGAAGTTTACCCCATGCAGATTCAGTACCTGTAGAAGTTTACCCCATTCAGATTCAGTGTCTGTTGAAGATTACCCCTTTCAGATCACTGCCTGTGGACGTTTACCCCATTCAGTGTCAGTACCTGTGGAAGTGTACCCCAGTGAGAGTCAGTGCCTGTGGAAGTTTACCCCGGTGAGAGTCAGTGCCTGTGGAATTTTAACCCATTCAGAGTCATTGCCTGTGGAAGTGTACACCAGTGAGAGTCATTCCTGTGGAAGTGCAATCCAGTGAGAGACAGTGCCTGTGGAAGTGTACCCCAGTGAGAGTCTGTGCCTTTGGAAGTTTACCCCACTCAGATTCAGTGCCTGTGTAAGTGTACCCCAGTGAGAGTCAGTGCCTGTGGAAGTGTACCCCAGTGAGAGTCAGTGCCTGTGGATGTTTAACCCATTCAGAGACAGTGCCTGTGGAAGTGTACCCCAGTGAGAGTCAGTGCCTGTGGAAGTTTACCCCATTCAGAGTCAGTGCCTGTGGAAGTGTACCCCAGTGAGAGTCAGTGCCTGTGGAAGTTTACCCCATTCAGATTCAGTACCTGTAGAAGTTTACCCCATTCAGATTCAGTGCGTTTGGAAGTGTACCCCATTCAGAGTCACTGCCTGTGGAAGTTTACCCCATTCAGAGTCAGTGCCTGTGGAAGTGTACCCCAGTGAGAGTCATTGCCTGTGGAAGCTTACCCCTTTTAGAGTCAGTGCCTGTGGAAGTTTACCCCAGTGAGAGTCAGTGCCTGTGGAAGTTTACTCCATTCAGCTACAGTCCCTGTAGAAGTTTACACCATTCAGATTCAGTGCCTGTGGATGTTTACGCCATTCAGATTCAGTGCCTGTGGAAGTTTACCCCAGTGAGAGTCAGTGCCTGTGGAAGTTTGCCCCATTCAGAGTCAGTGCCTGTGGAAGTGCCCCCCAGTGAGATTCAGGGCCTGTGGAAGTTTACCCCTTTCAGAATCAGTGCCTGTGGAAGTTTACCCCAGTGTGAGTCAGTGCCTGTGGAAGTTTACCCCATGCAGATTCAATACCTGTAGAGGTTTACCCCATTCAGAGTCAGTGCCTGTGGAAGTGTACCCCAGTGAGAGTCAGTGCCTGTGGAACTTTACCCCATTCAGAGTCAGTGCCTGTGGAAGTTTACCCCAGTGAGAGTCAGAGCTTGTGGAAGTTTTCCCCATTCAGATTCAGTACCTGTAGAAGTTTACCCCACTCAGATTCAGTGCCTGTAGAAGTGTACCCCAGTGAGATTCAGTGCCAGTGGAAATGTATCCCTGTGAGTGTCAGTGCCTGTGGAAATGTACTCCAGTGGGAGTCAGAGGCTGCAGAAGTGTAACCAAGTGAGAGTCAGTGCCTGTGGAAGTTTACCCCATTCAGATTCAGTACCTGCAGAAGTTTACCCCATTCAGATGCAGTGCCTGTAGAAGTTTACCCCATTCAGAGTCAGTACCTGTGGAAGTGTACACCAGTGAGAGTCAGTGCCTTTGGAAGTTTACCCCATACAGAGTCATTGCCTGTGGAACTGTAACCAATTCAGAGTCAGTGCCTGTGGAAGTTTACCCCATTCGGATTCAGTGCCTGTGGAAGTGTACTTCACTGAGAGTCAATGCCTGTGGATGTTTACCCCATTCAGAGTCAGTGCATGTGGAAGTGTACCCAGTGAGAGCCAGTGCCTGTGGACGTTTACCCCATTCAGATTCAGTGCCTGTGGAAGTGTACCCAGTGAGAGCCAGTGCCTGTGGACGTTTACCCCAGTGAGAGTCATTGCCTCTTGAAGTTTACGCCATTCAGAGTCAGTGCCTGTGGACGTTTACCCCAGTGAGAGTCATTGCCTCTTGAAGTTTACCCCATTCAGAGTCAGTGCCTGTGGAAATGTCCCCCAGTGAGAGTCAGTGCCTGTGGAAGTTTACCCCATTCAGATTCAATACCTGCAGAAGTTTACCCCATTCAGATTCAGTGCATGTGGAAGTGTACCCCATTCAGTGTCAGTGCCTGTGGAAGTTTACCCCATTCAGAGTCAGTGCCTGTGGCAGTGTACCCCAGTGAGAGTCAGTGCCTGTGGAAGGTTACCCCATTTAGAGTCAGTGCCTGTGGACGTTTACCCCAGTGAGAGTCAGTGCCTGTGGAAGTTTACCCCATTCAGCTTCAGTCCCTGTAGAAGTTTACACCATTCAGATTCAGTCCCTGTAGAAGTGTACCCAGTGAGAGTCAGTGCCAGTGGAAATGTACCCCTGTGAGATTCAGTGGCTTGGGAGCAGCTCTCCATTAGGAATCACTGCCTACAGAAGTGTATCCCATTCAGAGTCAGTGCATCAGGAAAGGTACACCAGTGAGAGTCAGTGCCTGCAGAAGTGTACTCAAGTGAGAGTCAGTGCCCTTAGAAGTGTACCCAAGTGAGAGTCAGTGCCTGAAGAAGTGATCCCAAGTGAGAGTCGGTGCCTGTGGAAGTTTACCCCATTCAGAGTCAGTGCCTGTGGAAGTTTACCCCATTCAGAGTCAGTGTCTGTGGAAGTGCACCCAAGTGAGGGTCAGTGCCTGTAGAAATGCAACCCAGTGAGAGTCAGTTCCTGTGAAAATCTACCCCAGTGAGAGTCAGTGCCTGTGGAAGTTTACCCCATTCAGAGTCAGTGCCTCTATAAGTTTACCCCATTCAGAGTCAGTGCCTCTGGAAGTGTACCCCAGTGAGAGAAAGTGCCTGTGGAAGTTTACCCCATTCAGAGTCAGTGCCTCTGGAAGTTTACCCCATTCAGAGTCAGTGCCTGTGGAAGTTTACCCCAGTGAGAGTCATTGCCTGTGGAAGTTTTCCCCATTCAGATTCAGTACCTGTAGAAGTTTACCCCATTCAGATTCAGTGCCTGTAGAATTGTGCCCCAGTGAGATTCAGTGCCAGTGGAACTGGACCCGAGTGATTGTCAGTGCCTGTGGAAGATTACCCCATTCAGAGTGAATGCCTGTGGAAGAGTACTCCAGTGAGAGTCAGTGCCTGTGGAAGTATCCCCCATTCAGAGACAGTGCCTGTGGAAGTGTACCCCAGTGAGAGACAGTGCCTGTGGAAGTGTACCCCAGTCACTGTCAGTGCCTGTCGAAGTGTACCCCACTGAGAGTCATTGCCTGTGGAACTGTAACCAATTCAGAGTCAGTGCCTGTGTAAGTTTACCCCATTCAGATTCAGTGCCTGTGGAAGTGTACCACATTCAGAGTCAGTGCCTGTGGAACTTTACCCCATTCAGAGTCAGTGCCTGTGGATGTGTACCCCAGTGAGAGTTAGTTCCTGTGGAAGTTTACCCCATTCAGAGTCAGTGCCTGTGGAAGTGTACCCCAGTGAGAGTCAGTGCCGGTGGATGTTTACCCCATTCAGATTCAGTGCCTGTGGAAGTGTACCCAAGTGAGAGTCATTGCCTGTGGAAGTGCACCCCAGTGAGAGTTAGTGCCTGTGGATGATTACCCCATTCAGATTCAGTGCCTGTCGAAGTGTACCCCAGTGAGATTCAGTGTCAGTGGAAGTGTACCCCAGTGAGATTCAGTGGCTGGGGGGCGGCTCTCCATTAGGAGTCACTGCGAATTGAAGTGTGCCACACTCAGAGTAAGTGTATGTGGAAATGTACCCCAGTGAGAGTCAGTGTCTGTAGAAGTGTACCCAAGTGAGAGTCAGTGCCTGTTGAAGTGTACCCAATTGAGAGTCAGTGCCTGCAGAAGTGTACCCAAGTGAGAGTCAGTGCATGTGGAAATGTAACCCAGTGAGAGTCAGTGCCTGTGAAAATGTACCCCAGTGAGAATCAGTGCCTGTAGAAGCGTACCCAAGTGAGAGTCAGTGCCTGTAGAAGTGTACCCAAGTGAGAGTCAGTGCCTGTGGAAATGTACCCCAGTGAGAGTTAGTGCCTGTGGAAATGTACCCCAGTGAGAGTCAGTGCCTGTGGAAGTGTACCCCAGTTTGAGTCAGTGTCTGTGGAAGTTTACCCCATTCAGAGTCAGTGTCTGTGGAGGTGTACCCCAGTGACAGTCAGTGCCTGTGGAAGTTTACCCCATTCAGAGTCAGTGTCTGTGGAGGTGTACCCCAGTGACAGTCAGTGCCTGTGGAAGTTTACCCCATTCAGAGTCAGTGCCTGTGGAAGTGTACCCCAGTGAGAGTCAGTGCCTGTGGAAGTGTACCCCAGTGAGAGTCATTGCCTCTGGAATTTTACCCCATTCAAAGTCAGTACCTGTGGATGTTTACGCCATTCAGATTCAGTGCCTGTTGAAGTGCACCCCAGTGAGAGGCAGTGCCTGTTGATGTTTACCCAAGTGAGAGTCAGTGCCTGTCGAAGTGTACCCCCTTTCGAGTCAGTGCCTAGGGAACGGTATCCAAGTGACAGCTAGAGCCTGTGGGACTGCACCCCAGTGAGAGACAGTATCTGTGGAAGTGTACCCCAGTCAGAGTCAGTGCCTGTCGAAGTGTACCCCACTGAGAGTTATTGCCTGTGGAACTGTAACCAATTCAGAGTCAGTGCCTGTGGAAGTTTACACATTCAGAGTCAGTGCCTGGGGAAGTTTACCCCATTCAGATTCAGTGCCTGTGGAAGTGTATCCCAGTGAGAGTAAGTGCCTGTGGAAGTTTACCCGATTCAGATTAAGTGCCTGTGGAAGTGTCCCCCAGTGAAAGTCTGTGCCTGTGGAAGTTTACCCCATTCAGATTCAGTACCTGTAGAAGTTTACCCCATTCAGATGCAGTGCCTGTAGAAGTTTACCCCATTCAGAGTCAGTGCCTTTGGAAGTTTACCCCATTCAGAGTCAGTACCTGTGGAAGGGTACCCCAGTGAGAGTCAGTGCCTTTGGAAGTTTACCCCAGTGAGAGTCAGTGCCTGTGAAAGTGTACCCCAGTGAGAGTCAGTGCCTGTGGAAGTGTACCCCAGTGAGAGTCAGTGCCTGAAGAAGTTTACCCCATTCAGATTCAGTAAGTGTAGAAGTTTACCCCATTCATATTCAGTGCCTGTGGAAGTGTACCCCAGTGAGAGTCAGTGCCTGTGGAAGTTTACCCTGTCAGAGTCAGTGCCTGTCGAAGTGTACCCCACTGAGAGTCATTGCCTGTGGAACTGTAACAATTCAGAGTCAGTGCCTGTGGAACTTTACCCCATTCAGATTCAGTGCCTGTGGAAGTGTACCCCAGTGAGAGTAAATGCCTGTGGAAGTTTACCCAATTCAGAATCAGTGCCTGTGGAAGTGTACTGCTGTGAGAGTCAGTGCCTGTGGAAGTTTACGCCATTCAGATTCAGTGCCTGTGGAAGTGTACTCCTGTGAGAGTCAATGCCTGTGGATGTTTACCACATTCAGAGTCAGTGCCTGTGGAAATGTACCCCTGTGAGAGTCAGTGCATGTAGAAGAGTACCCCAGTGAGTTTCAGTGGCTGGGAAGTGGCTCACCATTAGGAGTCACTGCCTATGGAAGTGTACCCCACTCAGAGTCAGTGCATGTGGAAATGTACCCCAGTGAGAGTCTTTGCCTGTGGAAATGCACCCCAGTGAGAGTCAGTGCCTGTAGAAGTGTACCCAAGTGAGAGTCAGTGCCTGTTGCAGTGTACCCAATTGAGAGTCAGTGCCTGTAGAAGTGTACCCAAGTGAGAGTCAGTGCATGTGGAAAGGTAACCCAGTGAGAGTCAGTGCCTGTGAAAATGTACCCCAGTGAGAATCAGTGCCTGTAGAAGCGTACCCAAGTGAGAGTCAGTGCCTGTAGAAGTGTACCCAAGTGAGAGTCAGTGCCTGTGGTAATGTACCCCAGTGAGAGTCAGTGTCTGTAGTAGTTTACCCAAGTGAGAGTCTGTGCCTGTGGAAATGTACCCCAGTGAGAGTCAGTGCCTGTCGAAGTGTACCCAAGTGAGAGTCAGTGCCTGTGGAAGTTTACCCCATTCAGCGTCAGTGCCTGAGGAAGTGTCCCCCAGTGACAGTCAGTGCCTGTGGAAGTTTATCCCATTCAGAGTCAGTGCCTGTGGAAGTGTACCCCAGTGAGATTCAGTGGCTGGGGAGCGGCTCTCCATTAGGAGTCACTGCCTATAGAAGTGTATCCCATTCAGAGTCAGTGCATGTGGAAAGGTACACCAGTGAGAGTCAGTGCCTGCAGAAGCGTACCCAAGTGAGTCAGTGCCTGTAGAAGTGTACCCAAGTGAGAGTCAGTGCCAATGGAAATGTACCCCAGTGAGTGTCAGTGCCTGTTGAAATGCACCCCAGTGAGAGTTAGTGCCTGTGGAAATGTACCCCAGTGAGAGTTAGTGCCTGTGGAAATGTACCCCAGTGAGAGTCAGTGCCTGTGGAAGTGTACCCCAGTTTGAGTCAGTGCCTGTGGAAGTTTACCCCATTCAGAGTCAGTGTCTGTGGAGGTGTACCCCAGTGACAGTCAGTGCCTGTGGAAGTTTACCCCATTCAGAGTCAGTGCCTGTGGAAGTGCACCCAAGTGAGGGTCAGGGCCTGTGGAAGTTTTCCCCATTCAGAGTCAGTGCCTGTGGAAGTGTACCCAAGTGAGAGTCAGTGCATGTGGAAAAGTAACCCAGTGAGAGTTAGTGCCTGTGAAAATGTACCCCAGTGAGAATCAGTGCCTGCAGAAGCATACCCAAGTGAGAGTCAGTGCCTGTAGAAGTGTACCCAAGTGAGAGTCAGAGCCAATGGAAATGTACCCCAGTGAGAGTCAGTGCCTGTTGAAATGCACCCCAGTGAGAGTTAGTGCCTGTGGAAATGTACCCCAGTGAGAGTCAGTGCCTGTGGAAGTGTACCCCAGTTTGAGTCAGTGCCTGTGGAAGTTTACCCCATTCAGAGTCAGTGTCTGTGGAGGTGTACCCCAGTGACAGTCTGTGCCTGTGGAAGTTTACCCCATTCAGAGTCAGTGTCTGTGGAGGTGTACCCCAGTGACAGTCAGTGCCTGTGGAAGTTTACCCCATTCAGAGTCAGTGCCTGTGGAAGTGTACCCCAGTGAGAGTCAGTGCCTGTGGAAGTGTACCCCAGTGAGAGTCATTGCCTCTGGAATTTTACCCCATTCAAAGTCAGTACCTGTGGATGTTTACGCCATTCAGATTCAGTGCCTGTTGAAGTGCACCCCAGTGAGAGGCAGTGCCTGTTGATGTTTACCCAAGTGAGAGTCAGTGCCTGTCGAAGTGTACCCCCTTTCGAGTCAGTGCCTAGGGAACGGTATCCAAGTGACAGCTAGAGCCTGTGGGACTGCACCCCAGTGAGAGACAGTATCTGTGGAAGTGTACCCCAGTCAGAGTCAGTGCCTGTCGAAGTGTACCCCACTGAGAGTTATTGCCTGTGGAACTGTAACCAATTCAGAGTCAGTGCCTGTGGAAGTTTACACATTCAGAGTCAGTGCCTGGGGAAGTTTACCCCATTCAGATTCAGTGCCTGTGGAAGTGTATCCCAGTGAGAGTAAGTGCCTGTGGAAGTTTACCCGATTCAGATTAAGTGCCTGTGGAAGTGTCCCCCAGTGAAAGTCTGTGCATGTGGAAGTTTACCCCATTCAGATTCAGTACCTGTAGAAGTTTACCCCATTCAGATGCAGTGCCTGTAGAAGTTTACCCCATTCAGAGTCAGTGCCTTTGGAAGTTTACCCCATTCAGAGTCAGTACCTGTGGAAGGGTACCCCAGTGAGAGTCAGTGCCTTTGGAAGTTTACCCCATACAGAGTCAGTGCCTGTGAAAGTGTACCCCAGTGAGAGTCAGTGCCTGTGGAAGTGTACCCCAGTGAGAGTCAGTGCCTGAAGAAGTTTACCCCATTCAGATTCAGTAAGTGTAGAAGTTTACCCCATTCATATTCAGTGCCTGTGGAAGTGTACCCCAGTGAGAGTCAGTGCCTGTGGAAGTTTACCCTGTCAGAGTCAGTGCCTGTCGAAGTGTACCCCACTGAGAGTCATTGCCTGTGGAACTGTAACAATTCAGAGTCAGTGCCTGTGGAACTTTACCCCATTCAGATTCAGTGCCTGTGGAAGTGTACCCCAGTGAGAGTAAATGCCTGTGGAAGTTTACCCAATTCAGAATCAGTGCCTGTGGAAGTGTACTGCTGTGAGAGTCAGTGCCTGTGGAAGTTTACGCCATTCAGATTCAGTGCCTGTGGAAGTGTACTCCTGTGAGAGTCAATGCCTGTGGATGTTTACCACATTCAGAGTCAGTGCCTGTGGAAATGTACCCCTGTGAGAGTCAGTGCATGTAGAAGAGTACCCCAGTGAGTTTCAGTGGCTGGGAAGTGGCTCACCATTAGGAGTCACTGCCTATGGAAGTGTACCCCACTCAGAGTCAGTGCATGTGGAAATGTACCCCAGTGAGAGTCTTTGCCTGTGGAAATGCACCCCAGTGAGAGTCAGTGCCTGTAGAAGTGTACCCAAGTGAGAGTCAGTGCCTGTTGCAGTGTACCCAATTGAGAGTCAGTGCCTGTAGAAGTGTACCCAAGTGAGAGTCAGTGCATGTGGAAAGGTAACCCAGTGAGAGTCAGTGCCTGTGAAAATGTACCCCAGTGAGAATCAGTGCCTGTAGAAGCGTACCCAAGTGAGAGTCAGTGCCTGTAGAAGTGTACCCAAGTGAGAGTCAGTGCCTGTGGTAATGTACCCCAGTGAGAGTCAGTGTCTGTAGTAGTTTACCCAAGTGAGAGTCTGTGCCTGTGGAAATGTACCCCAGTGAGAGTCAGTGCCTGTCGAAGTGTACCCAAGTGAGAGTCAGTGCCTGTGGAAGTTTACCCCATTCAGCGTCAGTGCCTGAGGAAGTGTCCCCCAGTGACAGTCAGTGCCTGTGGAAGTTTATCCCATTCAGAGTCAGTGCCTGTGGAAGTGTACCCCAGTGAGATTCAGTGGCTGGGGAGCGGCTCTCCATTAGGAGTCACTGCCTATAGAAGTGTATCCCATTCAGAGTCAGTGCATGTGGAAAGGTACACCAGTGAGAGTCAGTGCCTGCAGAAGCGTACCCAAGTGAGTCAGTGCCTGTAGAAGTGTACCCAAGTGAGAGTCAGTGCCAATGGAAATGTACCCCAGTGAGTGTCAGTGCCTGTTGAAATGCACCCCAGTGAGAGTTAGTGCCTGTGGAAATGTACCCCAGTGAGAGTTAGTGCCTGTGGAAATGTACCCCAGTGAGAGTCAGTGCCTGTGGAAGTGTACCCCAGTTTGAGTCAGTGCCTGTGGAAGTTTACCCCATTCAGAGTCAGTGTCTGTGGAGGTGTACCCCAGTGACAGTCAGTGCCTGTGGAAGTTTACCCCATTCAGAGTCAGTGCCTGTGGAAGTGCACCCAAGTGAGGGTCAGGGCCTGTGGAAGTTTTCCCCATTCAGAGTCAGTGCCTGTGGAAGTGTACCCAAGTGAGAGTCAGTGCATGTGGAAAAGTAACCCAGTGAGAGTTAGTGCCTGTGAAAATGTACCCCAGTGAGAATCAGTGCCTGCAGAAGCATACCCAAGTGAGAGTCAGTGCCTGTAGAAGTGTACCCAAGTGAGAGTCAGAGCCAATGGAAATGTACCCCAGTGAGAGTCAGTGCCTGTTGAAATGCACCCCAGTGAGAGTTAGTGCCTGTGGAAATGTACCCCAGTGAGAGTCAGTGCCTGTGGAAGTGTACCCCAGTTTGAGTCAGTGCCTGTGGAAGTTTACCCCATTCAGAGTCAGTGTCTGTGGAGGTGTACCCCAGTGACAGTCTGTGCCTGTGGAAGTTTACCCCATTCAGAGTCAGTGCCTGTGGAAGTGCACCCAAGTGAGGGTCAGTGCCTGTGGAAGTTTACCCCATTCAGAGTCAGTGCCTGTGGAAGTGTACCCCAGTGAGAGTCAGTGCCTGTGGAAGTGTACCCCAGTGAGAGTCATTGCCTCTGGAAAATTACCCCATTCAAAGTCAGTACCTGTGGATGTTTACGCCATTCAGATTCAGTGCCTGTTGAAGTGCACCCCAGTGAGAGGCAGTGCCTGTGGAAGTGTACCCCCGTTCGAGTCAGTGCCTAGGGAACGGTATCCAAGTGACAACTAGAGCCTGTGGGACTGCACCCCAGTGAGAGACAGTGCCTGTGGAAGTGTACCCCAGTCAGAGTCAGTGCCTGTCGAAGTGTACCCCACTGAGAGTTATTGCCTGTGGAACTGTGACCAATTCAGAGTCAGTGCCTGTGGAAGTTTACACATTCAGAGTCAGTGCCTGGGGAAGTTTACCCCATTCAGATTCAGTGCCTGTGGAAGTGTATCCCAGTGAGAGTAAGTGCCTGGGGAGGTTTACCCCATTCGGATTCAGTGCCAGTGGAAGTGTACCCCAGTGAGAGTCAATGCCTGTGGATGTTTACCCCATTCAGAGTCAGTGCATGTGGAAGTGTGCACCAAAGAGAGTCTTTGCCTGTGGAAGTTGACCCCATTCAGTGTCATTGCCTGTGGAAGTGCATCCCAGTGAGGGTCAGTGCCTGTGGAAGTTTACCCCATTCTGAGTCAGTGCCTGTGGAAGTGTCCCCCAGTGATATTCAGTGCCTGTGGAAGAGTACCCCATTCAGATTCAGTGCCTGTGGAATTGTACCCCAGTGAGAGTCAATGCCTCTAGATGTTTACGCCGTTCAGAATCAGTGCCTGTGGAAGTTTACCCCATTCAGAGTCAGTGCCTGTGGAAGTTTACCCCATTCAGATTAAGTGCCTGTGGAAGTGTCCCCCAGTGAAAGTCATTGCCTCTGGAAGATTACGCCACTCAGAGTCAGTGCCTGTGGAAGTTTACCCCATTCAGATTCAGTGCCTGTGGAATTGTACCCCAGTGAGAGTCATTGCCTCTAGAAGTTTACGCCATTCAGAATCAGTGCCTGTGGAAGTTTACCCCATTCAGATTCAGTGCCTGTGGAAGTTTACCCCATTCAGAGTCAGTGCCTGTGGAAGTTTACCCGATTCAGATTAAGTGCCTGTGGAAGTGTCCCCCAGTGAAAGTCTGTGCCTGTGGAAGTTTACCCCATTCAGTTTCAGTGCCTGTAGAAGTTTACCCCATTCAGATGCAGTGCCTGTAGAAGTTTACCCCATTCAGAGTCAGTGCCTTTGGAAGTTTACCCCATTCAGAGTCAGTACCTGTGGAAGGGTACCCCAGTGAGAGTCAGTGCCTTTGGAAGTTTACCCCATACAGAGTCAGTGCCTGTGAAAGTGTACCCCAGTGAGAGTCAGTGCCTGTGGAAGTGTACCCCAGTGAGAGTCAGTGCCTGAAGAAGTTTACCCCATTCAGAGTCAGTGCCTGTGGAAGTGTACCCAAGTGACAGTCAGTGCCTGTGGAAGTTTACCCCATTCAGAGTCAGTGCCTGTGCAAGTGCACCCAAGTGAGTGTCATTGCCTGTGGAAATGCACCCCAGTGAGAGTCAGTGCCTGTGAAAATGTACCCCAGTGAGAGTCAGTGCCTGCAGAAGTGTACCCAAGTGAGAGTCAGTGCCTGTGGAAGGGGTTTCAGTGTGTGGGGAAGGGGTTTCAGCGTGTTGGGAAGTGCTTCAGTGTATGGGGAAGGATTACAGTGTCTGGGGACGGGGTTTCAGTGTGTGGGAAAGGGGTTTCAGTGTGTGGGGAAGGGGTTTCAGTGTGTGCGGAAGGGGATTCTGTGTGTGGGGAAGGTGTTTCAGTGTGTGGGGAAGGAGTTTCAGTGTGTGGGGAAGGGGTTTCAGTGTGTGGGGAAGGTATTTCAGTGTGTGTGGAAGGCGTTTCAGTGTGTGGGGAAGGCGTTTCAGTATGTGGGAAGGGGATTCAGTGTGTGGGGAAGGTGTTTCAGTGTGTGCGGATGGGGTTTCAGTTTGTGCGGAAGGTGTTTCAGTGTGTGGGGAAGGGGTTTAAGTGTGTGGGGAAGGTGTTTCATTGTGTGCGGAAGGCGTTTCAGTGTGTGGGGAAGGGGATTCTGTGTGTGCGGAATGTGTTTCATTGTGTGGGGAAGGTGTTTCATTGTGTATGGAAGGGAATTCTGTGTGTGGGGAAGGGGCTTCAATGTGTTGGGAATGGGTTTCGGTGTGTGGGGAAGGTGTTTCAGTGTGTGTGGAAGGGGTTTCAGTATGTGGGGTAGGTGTTTCAGTGTGTGGGGAAGGGTTTCAGTGTGTGGGGAAGGGTTTCAGTGTGTGCGGAAGGGGTATCTGTGTGTGAGGAAGGGTTTCAGTGTGTGGCGAATGTGTTACAGTGTGTGCGGAAGGGGTTTCGGTGTGTGGGGAAGGTGTTTCAGTGTGTGGGGAAGGAGTTTCAGTTTGTGTGGAAGGGGTTTCAGTATGTGGGGTAGGTGTTTCAGTGTGTGGGGTCGGGTTTCACTGTGTGGTGAAGGGGTATCAGTGTGTGGGGAAGGTGTTTCAGTGTCTTGGGAAGGTATTTCAGTGTGTGGGGAAGGGATTTCAGTTTGTGGGGAAGGTGTTTCAGTGTGTGGGGGAGGTGTTTCAGTGAGTGGGGAAGGGGTTTCAGTGTGTGGGGAAGATGTTTCAGTGTGTGGGGATGTGTTACAGTGTGTGGGGAAGGGTTTCAGTGTGTGGGGAAGGTGTTTCAGTGTGTGGGGTTGGGTTTCAGTGTGTGGGGATGGGTTTCAGTGTGTGGGGATGGGTTTCAGTGTTTGCGGAAGGGGTTTCAGTGTGTGGGGAAGGTGTTTCTGTGTGTGGGGATGTGTTTCAGTGTGTGGGGAAGGGGCTTCAGTGTGTGGGGAAGGGGTTTCAGTGTGTGGGGATGGGTTTCAGTGTGTGGGGATGGGTTTCCGTGTGTGCGGAATGGGTTTCAGTGTGTGGGGAATGTGTTTCAGTGTGTGGGGAAGGGTTTGAGTGGCTGGGGAAGGGGTTTCAGTGTTTGGGGAAGGTGTTTCATTGCGTGGGGAAGGGGTTTCAGAGTGTGGGTAATGGTTTCAGTGTGTGGGAAAGGGGTTTCAGTGATTGGGGAAGGGGTTTCAGAGTGTGGGGAAGGGTTTCAGTGTGTGGGGAAGGGGTTTCAGTGTGTGGGGAAGGTGTTTCAGTGTGTGGGGATGTGATTCAGTGTGTGGAGGAGGGGTTTCAGTGTGTGGGGAAGGGGTTTCCGTTTGTGGGGAAGGGTTTCACTGTGTGCGGAAGGGGTTTCAGTGTGTGGGGAAGGGGTTTCAGTGTGTGGGGAAGTTGTTTCATTGTGTGGGGAAGGGGTTTCAGTGTGTGGGGAAGGGGTTTCAGTATGTGGGGAAGGGGTTTCAGTGTGTGGGGAAGGTGTTTCAGTGTGTGGGGAAGGGGTTGCAGTACGTGGGGAAGGGGTTTCAGTGTGTGGGGAAGGGTTTCAGTGTGTGGGGAAGGGGCTCAGTGTGTGGGGAAGGGGTTTCAGTGTGTGGGGAAGGGGTTTCAGTGTGTGGGGAAGGTGTTTCAGTGTATGGGGAAGGTGTTTCAGTGTGTGGGGAAGGGGTTTCAGTATGTGGGGAAGGGGTTTCAGTGTGTGGGGAAGGTGTTTCAGTGTGTGGGGAAGGGCTTTCAGTGTGTGGGGAGGGTTTCCAGTGTGTGGGTAAGGTGTTTCAGTGTGTGGGGAAGTGTTTCAGTGTGTGGGGACAGGGATTCAGTGTGTGGGGAAGGGTTTAATTGTATGGGGAAGATGTTTCAGTGTGTGCGGAAGGGGTTTCAGTGTATGGGGAAGGTGTTTCAGTGTGTGGGGATGGGGTTTCAGTGTGTGGCGAACTTGTTTCAGTGTGTGGGGAAGGTGTTTCAGTGTGTGGGGAAGGGGTTTCAGTGTGTGGGCAAGGGTTTCAGAGTGTGGGGCAGGTGTTTCAGTGTGTGGGGAAGGTTTTCAGTGAGTGAGGAAGATATTTCAATGTGTGGGGAAGGGGTTTCAGTGTGTGGGGAAGGTGTTTCAGTGTGTGGGGAAGGGGTTTCAGTGATTTGGGAAGGGGTTTCAGAGTGTGGGGAAGGGTTTCAGTGTGTTGGGAAGGGGTTTCAGTGTATGGGGTATGGGTTTCAGTGTGTGGGGATGTGATTCAGTGTGTGGAGAAGGGGTTTCAGTGTGTGGGGAAGGGGTTTCCGTTTGTGGGGAAGGGTTTCACTGTGTGCGGAAGGGGTTTCAGTGTGTGGGGAAGGGGTTTCAGTGTGTGGGGAAGTTGTTTCTGTGTGTGCGGAAGGGGTTTCATTGTGTGGGGAAGGGGTTTCAGTGTGTGGGGAAGGGGTTTCAGTGTGTGGGGAAGGTGTTTCAGTGTGTGTGGAAGGGGTTTCAGTGTGTGCGGTAGAGGTTTCAGTGTGTGCGGAAGGGGTTTCAGTTTGTGGGGAAGGTGTTTCAGTGAGTGCGGAAGGGGTTTCAGTTTTTGGGGATGGGGTTTCAGTGTGTGGGGATGTGTTTCAGTGTTTGGGGAATGTGTTTCAGTGTGTGGGGAAGTGGTTTCAGTGTGTAGGGATGTGTTTCAGTGTTTGGGGAATGTGTTTCAGTGTGTGGGGAAGGGATTCACTGTGTGCGGAAAGGGTTTCTGTGTGTGGGGAAGGGGTTTCAGTGTGTGGGGAAGGTGTTTCAGTGTGTGTGGAAGGGGTTTAAGAGTGTGGGGAAGGGGTTTCAGTGTGTGGGGAAGGGGTTTCAGTGTGTGGGGAAGGTGTTTCAGTGTGTGCGGGACGGGTTTCAGTGTGTGCGGAAGGTGTTTCAGTGTCTGGGGAAGGGGTTTAAGTGTGTAGGGAAGCTGTTTCATTGTGTGCAGAAGGGGTTTCAGTTTGTGGGGAAGGGGATTCAGTTTGTGGGGAAGTTGTTTCATTGTGTGGGGAAGGTGTTTCATTGTGTGCGGAAAGGGTTTCTGTGTGTGGGGAAGGGTCTCAGTGTGTGGGGCAGGCTTTCAGTGTGTGGGGAAGGTGTTTCAGTGTGTGGGGAAGGGTTCTCAGTGTGTGGGGAAGGGTTTCAGTGTGTGGGGAAGGGGTTTCAGTGTGTGGGGAAGGGTTACAGTGTGTGGGGAAGGGGTTTCAGTGTGTGGGGATGGGGTTTCAGTATGTGGGGAAGGGTTTCAGTGTTTGCGGAAGGGGTTTCTGTGAGTGGGGAAGGGTTTCAGTGTGTTGTGCAGGTGTTTCAGTGTGTGTGAAAGGGGTTTCCGTGTGTGGGGATGGGTTTCAGTGTGTGGGGAAGGGTTTCAGTGTTTGGGGAAGGTGTTTCAGTGTGTGGGGAAGGGGTTTCAGTATGTGGGGAAGGGTTTCACTGAGTGCGGAAGGGGTTTCAGTGATTGGGGAAGGGGTTCAGTGTGTGGGGAAGGGGTTTCAGTGTGTGCGGAAGGGGTTTCAGTGTGTGGGGAAGGTGTTTCAGTGTGTGGGGAAGGGGTTTCAGTGTGTGCGGAAGTGGTTTCAGTGTGTGGGCAAGGTGTTTCAGTGTGTGGGGAAGGGATTTCATTGTGTGGGGAAGGGGTTTCAGTGTGTGGGGAAGGTGTTTCAGTGTGTGGGGAAGGGGTTGCAGAGTGTGCGGAAGGGTTTCAGTGTGTGAGGAAGGTGTTTCAGTGTGTGGGGAAGGGTTTCACTGAGTGCACAAGGGGTTTCAGTGTTTGTGGAAAGGGTTTCAGTCTGTGGTGAAGGTGTTTCAGTGTGTGGGGATGTGTTTCAGTGTGTGGGGAAGGCGTTTCAGTGTGTGGGGATGTGTTTCAGTTTGTGGGGAAGGGGTTTCAGTGTGTGGGGATGTGTTTCAGTGTGTGGGGAAGGGGTTGCAGTGTGTGGGGAAGGTGTTTCAGTGTGTGTTGAAGGGGTTTCAGTATGTGCGGTAGGGGTTTCAGTGTGTGGGGAAGGGTTTCAGTGTGTGGGGAAGGGTTACAGTGTGTGGGGAAGGGGTTTCAGTGTGTGGGGATGGGGTTTCAGTATGTGGGGAAGGGTTTCAGTGTTTGCGGAAGGGGTTTCTGTGAGTGGGGAAGGGTTTCAGTGTGTGGTGCAGGTGTTTCAGTGTGTGCGAAAGGGGTTTCAGTGTGTGGGGAAGGGTTTCAGTGTGTGGGGAAGAGTTTCAGTGTTTGGGGAAGGTGTTTCAGTGTATGGGGAAGGGGTTTCAGTATGTGGGGAAGGGTTTCACTGAGTGCGGAAGGGGTTTCAGTGATTGGGGAAGGGGTTCAGTGTGTGGGGAATGGGTTTCAGTGTGTGCGGAAGGGGTTTCAGTGTGTGGGGAAGGTGTTTCAGTGTGTGGGGACGGGTTTCAGTGTGTGCGGAAGTGGTTTCAGTGTGTGGGGAAGGTGTTTCAGTGTGTGGGGAAGGGATTTCATTGTGTGGGGAAGGGGTTTCAGTGTGTGGGGAAGGTATTTCAGTGTGTGGGGAAGGGGTTGCAGAGTGTGCGGAAGGGTTTCAGTGTGTGAGGAAGGTGTTTCAGTGTCTGGGGAAGGGGTTTCAGTGAGTGGGGAAGGTGTTTCCTTGTGTGCGGAATGGGTTTCAGTGTGTGGGGATGTGGTTTCTGTGTGTAGGGAAGGTGTTTCATTGTGTGGGGAAGGTGTTTCATTGTGTGCGGTAGGGGATTCAGTGTGTCGGGATGTGGTTTCAGTGTGTAGGGAAGTGGTTTCAGTTTGTTGGGATGGGTATCATTGTGTGGGGAAGGGGTTTCAGTGTGTAGGGATGTGTTTCAGTGTTTGGGGAATGTATTTCAGTGTGTGGGGAAGGGATTCACTGTGTGCGGAAAGGGTTTCTGTGTGTGGGGAAGGGTTTCAGTGTGTGGGGCAGGCTTTCAGTGTGTGGGGAAGGTGTTTCAGTGTGTGGGGAAGGGTTCTCAGTGTGTGGGGAAGGGGTTTCAGTGTGTGGGGAAGGGGTTTCAGTGTGTGGGGAAGGGTTACAGTGTGTGGGGAAGGGGTTTCAGTGTGTGGGGATGGGGTTTCAGTATGTGGGGAAGGGTTTCAGTGTTTGCGGAAGGGGTTTCTGTGAGTGGGGAAGGGTTTCAGTGTGTGGTGCAGGTGTTTCAGTGTGTGCAAAAGGGGTTTCAGTGTGTGGGGAAGGGTTTCAGTGTGTGGGGAAGGGTTTCAGTGTTTGGGGAAGGTGTTTCAGTGTGTGGGGAAGGGGTTTCAGTATGTGGGGAAGGGTTTCACTGAGTGCGGAAGGGGTTTCAGTGATTGGGGAAGGGGTTCAGTGTGTGGGGAAGGGGTTTCAGTGTGTGCGGAAGGGGTTTCAGTGTGTGGGGAAGGTGTTTCAGTGTGTGGGGACGGGTTTAAGTGTGTGCGGAAGTGGTTCCTGGTGTGGGGAAGGTGTTTCAGTGTGTGGGGAAGGGATTTCATTGTGTGGGGAAGGGGTTTCAGTGTGTGGGGAAGGTGTTTCAGTGTGTGGGGAATTGGTTGCAGAGTGTGCGGAAGGGTTTCAGTGTGTGAGGAAGGTGTTTCAGTGTGTGGGGAAGGGGTTTCAGTGAGTGGGGAAGGTGTTTCATTGTGTGCGGTAGGGGATTCAGTGTGTAGGGATGTGGTTTCAGTGTGTGGGGAAGAGGTTTCAGTTTGTGGGGATGGGTTTCATTGTGTTGGGAAGGGGTTTCAGTGTGTAGGGATGTGTTTCAGTGTTTGGGGAATGAGTTTCAGTGTGTGGGGAAGGGATTCACTGTGTGCGGAAAGGGTTTCTGTGTGTGGGGAAGGGGTTTCAGTGTGTGGGGAAGGTGTTTCAGTGTGTGTGGAAGGGGTTTAAGAGTGTGGGGAAGGGGTTTCAGTGTGTGGGGAAGGGGTTTCAGTGTGTGGGGAAGGTGTTTCAGTGTGTGCGGGAGGGGTTTCAGTGTGTGCGGAAGGTGTTTCAGTGTGTGGGGAAGGGGTTTCAGTGTGTAGGGAAGCTGTTTCATTGTGTGCGGAAGGGGTTTCATTTTGTGGGGAAGGGGATTCAGTGTGTGGGGAAGTTGTTTCATTGTGTGGGGAAGGTGTTTCATTGTGTGCGGAAAGGTATTGAGTGTGTGGGGAAGGGGTTTCAGTTTGTGGGGAAGGGGTTGCAGTACGTGGGGAAGGGGTTTCAGTGTGTGGGGAAGGGTTTCAGTGTGTGGGGAAGGGGCTCAGTGTGTGGGGAAGGGGTTTCAGTGTGTGGGGAAGGGGTTTCAGTGTGTGGGGAAGTGTTTCAGTGTATGGGGAAGGATTACAGTGTCTGGGGACGGGGTTTCAGTGTGTGGGAAAGGGGTTTCAGTGTGTGGGGAAGGGGTTTCAGTGTGTGCGGAAGGGGATTCTGTGTGTGGGGAAGGTGTTTCAGTGTGTGGGGAAGGAGTTTCAGTGTGTGGGGAAGGGGTTTCAGTGTGTGGGGAAGGTATTTCAGTGTGTGTGGAAGGCGTTTCAGTGTGTGGGGAAGGCGTTTCAGTATGTGGGAAGGGGATTCAGTGTGTGGGGAAGGTGTTTCAGTGTGTGCGGATGGGGTTTCAGTTTGTGCGGAAGGTGTTTCAGTGTGTGGGGAAGGGGTTTAAGTGTGTGGGGAAGGTGTTTCATTGTGTGCGGAAGGCGTTTCAGTGTGTGGGGAAGGGGATTCTGTGTGTGCGGAATGTGTTTCATTGTGTGGGGAAGGTGTTTCATTGTGTATGGAAGGGAATTCTGTGTGTGGGGAAGGGGTTTCAATGTGTTGGGAATGGGTTTCGGTGTGTGGGGAAGGTGTTTCAGTGTGTGTGGAAGGGGTTTCAGTATGTGGGGTAGGTGTTTCAGTGTGTGGGGAAGGGTTTCAGTGTGTGGGGAAGGGTTTCAGTGTGTGCGGAAGGGGTATCTGTGTGTGAGGAAGGGTTTCAGTGTGTGGGGAATGTGTTACAGTGTGTGCGGAAGGGGTTTCAGTGTGTGGGGAATGTGTTTCAGTGTTTGGGGAATGTGTTTCAGTGTGTGGGGAAGGGATTCACTGTGTGCGGAAAGGGTTTCTGTGTGTGGGGAAGGGGTTTCAGTGTGTGGGGAAGGTGTTTCAGTGTGTGTGGAAGGGGTTTAAGAGTGTGGGGAAGGGGTTTCAGTGTGTGGGGAAGGGGTTTCAGTGTGTGGGGAAGGTGTTTCAGTGTGTGCGGGAGGGGTTTCAGTGTGTGCGGAAGGTGTTTCAGTGTGTGGGGAAGGGGTTTCAGTGTGTAGGGAAGCTGTTTCATTGTGTGCGGAAGGGGTTTCAGTTTGTGGGGAAGGGGATTCAGTGTGTGGGGAAGTTGTTTCATTGTGTGGGGAAGGTGTTTCATTGTGTGCGGAAAGGTATTGAGTGTGTGGGGAAGTGGTTTCAGTTTGTGGGGAAGGGGTTGCAGTACGTGGGGAAGGGGTTTCAGCGTGTGGGGAAGTGTTTCAGTGTATGGGGAAGGATTACAGTGTCTGGGGACGGGGTTTCAGTGTGTGGGAAAGGGGTTTCAGTGTGTGGGGAAGGGGTTTCAGTGTGTGCGGAAGGGGATTCTGTGTGTGGGGAAGGTGTTTCAGTGTGTGGGGAAGGAGTTTCAGTGTGTGGGGAAGGGGTTTCAGTGTGTGGGGAAGGTATTTCAGTGTTTGTGGAAGGCGTTTCAGTGTGTGGGGAAGGCGTTTCAGTATGTGGGAAGGGGATTCAGTGTGTGGGGAAGGTGTTTCAGTGTGTGCGGATGGGGTTTCAGTTTGTGCGGAAGGTGTTTCAGTGTGTGGGGAAGGGGTTTAAGTGTGTGGGGAAGGTGTTTCATTGTGTGCGGAAGGCGTTTCAGTGTGTGGGGAAGGGGATTCTGTGTGTGCGGAATGTGTTTCATTGTGTGGGGAAGGTGTTTCATTGTGTATGGAAGGGAATTCTGTGTGTGGGGAAGGGGTTTCAATGTGTTGGGAATGGGTTTCGGTGTGTGGGGAAGGTGTTTCAGTGTGTGTGGAAGGGGTTTCAGTATGTGGGGTAGGTGTTTCAGTGTGTGGGGAAGGGTTTCAGTGTGTGGGGAAGGGTTTCAGTGTGTGCGGAAGGGGTATCTGTGTGTGAGGAAGGGTTTCAGTGTGTGGCGAATGTGTTACAGTGTGTGCGGAAGGGGTTTCAGTGTGTGGGGAAGGTGTTTCAGTGTGTGGGGAAGGAGTTTCAGTTTGTGTTGAAGGGGTTTCAGTGAGTGGAGAAGAGGTTTCAGTGTGTGGGGTCGGGTTTCACTGTGTGGAGAAGGGGTATCAGTGTGTGGGGAAGGTGTTTCAGTGTCTTGGGAAGGTATTTCAGTGTGTGGGGAAGGGATTTCAGTTTGTGGGGAAGGTGTTTCAGTGTGTGGGGGAGGTGTTTCAGTGAGTGGGGAAGGGGTTTCAGTGTGTGGGGAAGATGTTTCAGTGTGTGGGGATGTGTTACAGTGTGTGGGGAAGGTGTTTCAGTGTGTGGGGAAGGAGTTTCAGTTTGTGTTGAAGGGGTTTCAGTGAGTGGAGAAGAGGTTTCAGTGTGTGGGGTCGGGTTTCACTGTGTGGAGAAGGGGTATCAGTGTGTGGGGAAGGTGTTTCAGTGTCTTGGGAAGGTATTTCAGTGTGTGGGGAAGGGATTTCAGTTTGTGGGGAAGGTGTTTCAGTGTGTGGGGGAGGTGTTTCAGTGAGTGGGGAAGGGGTTTCAGTGTGTGGGGAAGATGTTTCAGTGTGTGGGGATGTGTTACAGTGTGTGGGGAAGGTGTTTCAGTGTGTGGGGTTGGGTTTCAGTGTGTGGGGATGGGTTTCAGTGTGTGGGGATGGGTTTCAGTGTTTGCGGAAGGGGTTTCAGTGTGTGGGGAAGGTGTTTCTGTGTGTGGGGATGTGTTTCAGTGTGTGGGGAAGGGGCATCAGTGTGTGGGGAAGGGGCTTCAGTGTGTGGGGAAGGGGTTTCAGTGTGTGGGGATGGGTTTCAGTGTGTGGGGATGGGTTTCCGTGTGTGCGGAATGGGTTTCAGTGTGTGGGGAAGGTGTTTCAGTGTGTGGGGAAGGGTTTGAGTGTCTGGGGAAGGGGTTTCAGTGTTTGGGGAAGGTGTTTCATTGCGTGGGGAAGGGGTTTCAGAGTGTGGGTAATGGTTTCAGTGTGTGGGAAAGGGGTTTCAGTGATTGGGGAAGGGGTTTCAGAGTGTGGGGAAGGGTTTCAGTGTGTGGAGGAGGGGTTTCAGTGTGTGGGGAAGGGGTTTCCGTTTGTGGGGAAGGGTTTCACTGTGTGCGGAAGGGGTTTCAGTGTGTGGGGAAGGGGTTTCAGTGTGTGGGGAAGTTGTTTCATTGTGTGGGGAAGGGGTTTCAGTGTGTGGGGAAGGGGTTTCAGTGTGTGGGGAAGGTGTTTCAGTGTGTGTGGAAGGGGTTTCAGTGTGTGCGGTAGAGGTTTCAGTGTGTGCGGAAGGGGTTTCAGTTTGTGGGGAAGGTGTTTCAGTGTGTACGGAAGGGGTTTCAGTTTTTGGGGATGGGGTTTCAGTGTGTGGGGATGTGTTTCAGTGTTTGGGGAATGTGTTTCAGTGTGTGGGGAAGGGGTTTCTGTATGTAGGGATGTGTTTCAGTGTTTGGGGAATGTGTTTCAGTGTGTGGGGAAGGGATTCACTGTGTGCGGAAAGGGTTTCTGTGTGTGGGGAAGGGGTTTCAGTGTGTGGGGAAGGTGATTCAGTGTGTGTGGAAGGGGTTTAAGAGTGTGGGGAAGGGGTTTCAGTGTGTGGGGAAGGGGTTTCAGTGTGTGGGGAATGTGTTTCAGTGTGTGCGGGACGGGTTTCAGTGTGTGCGGAAGGTGTTTCAGTGTGTGGGGAAGGTGTTTCAGTGTGTAGGGAAGCTGTTTCATTGTGTGCGGAAGGGGTTTCAGTTTGTGGGGAAGGGGATTCAGTGTGTGGGGAAGTTGTTTCATTGTGTGGGGAAGGTGTTTCATTGTGTGCGGAAAGGTATTGAGTGTGTGGGGAAGGGGTTTCAGTTTGTGGGGAAGGGGTTGCAGTACGTGGGGAAGGGGTTTCAGTGTGTGGGGAAGGGTTTCAGTGTGTGGGGAAGGGGCTCAGTGTGTGGGGAAGGGGTTTCAGTGTGTGGGGAAGGGGTTTCAGTGTGTGGGGAAGGTGTTTCAGTGTATGGGGAAGGTGTTTCAGTGTGTGGGGAAGGGGTTTCAGTATGTGGGGAAGGGGTTTCAGTGTGTGGGGAAGGTGTTTCAGTGTGTGGGGAAGGGGTTTCAGTGTGTGGGGAAGGGTTTCCAGTGTGTGGGTAAGGTGTTTCAGTGTGTGGGGAAGTGTTTCAGTGTGTGGGGACAGGGATTCAGTGTGTGGGGAAGGGTTTAATTGTATGGGGAAGATGTTTCAGTGTGTGCGGAAGGGGTTTCAGTGTATGGGGAAGGTGTTTCAGTGTGTGGGGATGGGGTTTCAGTGTGTGGCGAACTTGTTTCAGTGTGTGGGGAAGGTGTTTCAGTGTGTGGGGAAGGGGTTTCAGTGTGTGGGCAAGGGTTTCAGAGTGTGGGGCAGGTGTTTCAGTGTGTGGGGAAGGTTTTCAGTGAGTGAGGAAGATATTTCAATGTGTGGGGAAGGGGTTTCAGTGTGTGGGGAAGGTGTTTCAGTGTGTGGGGAAGGGGTTTCAGTGATTGGGGAAGGGGTTTCAGAGTGTGGGGAAGGGTTTCAGTGTGTTGGGAAGGGGTTTCAGTGTGTGGGGAAGGGGTTTCAGTGTGTGGGGATGTGATTCAGTGTGTGGAGAAGGGGTTTCAGTGTGTGGGGAAGGGGTTTCCGTTTGTGGGGAAGGGTTTCACTGTGTGCGGAAGGGGTTTCAGTGTGTGGGGAAGGGGTTTCAGTGTGTGGGGAAGTTGTTTCTGTGTGTGCGGAAGGTGTTTCATTGTGTGGGGAAGGGGTTTCAGTGTGTGGGGAAGGGGTTTCAGTGTGTGGGGAAGGTGTTTCAGTGTGTGTGGAAGGGGTTTCAGTGTGTGCGGTAGAGGTTTCAGTGTGTGCGGAAGGGGTTTCAGTTTGTGGGGAAGGTGTTTCAGTGTGTGCGGAAGGGGTTTCAGTTTTTGGGGATGGGGTTTCAGTGTGTGGGGATGTGTTTCAGTGTTTGGGGAATGTGTTTCAGTGTGTGGGGAAGGGGTTTCAGTGTGTAGGGATGTGTTTCAGTGTTTGGGGAATGTGTTTCAGTGTGTGGGGAAGGGATGCACTGTGTGCGGAAAGGGTTTCTGTGTGTGGGGAAGGTTTTCAGTGAGTGAGGAAGATATTTCAATGTGTGGGGAAGGGGTTTCAGTGTGTGGGGAAGGTGTTTCAGTGTGTGGGGAAGGGGTTTCAGTGATTGGGGAAGGGGTTTCAGAGTGTGGGGAAGGGTTTCAGTGTGTTGGGAAGGGGTTTCAGTGTGTGGGGAAGGGGTTTCAGTGTGTGGGGATGTGATTCAGTGTGTGGGGAAGGGGTTTCAGTGTGTGGGGAAGGGGTTTCAGTGTGTGGGGAAGGTGTTTCAGTGTGTGCGGGAGGGGTTTCAGTGTGTGCGGAAGGTGTTTCAGTGTGTGGGGAAGGGGTTTCAGTGTGTAGGGAAGCTGTTTCATTGTGTGCAGAAGGGGTTTCAGTTTGTGGGGAAGGGGATTCAGTTTGTGGGGAAGTTGTTTCATTGTGTGGGGAAGGTGTTTCATTGTGTGCGGAAAGGGTTTCTGTGTGTGGGGAAGGGTTTCAGTGTGTGGGGAAGGTGTTTCAGTGTGTGGGGAAGGGTTCTCAGTGTGTGGGGAAGGGTTTCAGTGTGTGGGGAAGGGGTTTCAGTGTGTGGGGAAGGGTTACAGTGTGTGGGGAAGGGGTTTCAGTGTGTGGGGATGGGGTTTCAGTATGTGGGGAAGGGTTTCAGTGTTTGCGGAAGGGGTTTCTGTGAGTGGGGAAGGGTTTCAGTGTGTTGTGCAGGTGTTTCAGTGTGTGTGAAAGGGGTTTCCGTGTGTGGGGATGGGTTTCAGTGTGTGGGGAAGGGTTTCAGTGTTTGGGGAAGGTGTTTCAGTGTGTGGGGAAGGGGTTTCAGTATGTGGGGAAGGGTTTCACTGAGTGCGGAAGGGGTTTCAGTGATTGGGGAAGGGGTTCAGTGTGTGGGGAAGGGGTTTCAGTGTGTGCGGAAGGGGTTTCAGTGTGTGGGGAAGGTGTTTCAGTGTGTGGGGAAGGGGTTTCAGTGTGTGCGGAAGTGGTTTCAGTGTGTGGGGAAGGTGTTTCAGTGTGTGGGGAAGGGATTTCATTGTGTGGGGAAGGGGTTTCAGTGTGTGGGGAAGGTGTTTCAGTGTGTGGGGAAGGGGTTGCAGAGTGTGCGGAAGGGTTTCAGTGTGTGAGGAAGGTGTTTCAGTGTGTGGGGAAGGGGTTTCAGTGAGTGGGGAAGGTGTTTCCTTGTGTGCGGAATGGGTTTCTGTGTGTGGGGATGTGGTTTCAGTGTGTAGGGAAGGTGTTTCATTGTGTGGGGAAGGTGTTTCATTGCGTGCGGTAGGGGATTCAGTGTGTAGGGATGTGGTTTCAGTGTGTGGGGAAGTGGTTTCAGTTTGTGGGGATGGGTTTCATTGTGTGGGGAAGGGGTTTCAGTGTGTAGGGATGTGTTTCAGTGTTTGGGGAATGTGTTTCAGTGTGTGGGGAAGGGATTCACTGTGTGCGGAAAGGGTTTCTGTGTGTGGGGAAGGGGTTTCAGTGTGTGGGGAAGGTGCTTCAGTGTGTGTGGAAGGGGTTTAAGAGTGTGGGGAAGGGGTTTCAGTGTGTGGGGAAGGGGTTTCAGTGTGTGGGGAAGGTGTTTCAGTGTGTGCGGGAGGGGTTTCAGTGTGTGCGGAAGGTGTTTCTGTGTGTGGGGAAGGGGTTTCAGTGTGTAGGGAAGCTGTTTCATTGTGTGCGGAAGGGGTTTCAGTTTGTGGGGAAGGGGATTCAGTGTGTGGGGAAGTTGTTTCATTGTGTGGGGAAGGTGTTTCATTGTGTGCGGAAAGGTATTGAGTGTGTGGGGAAGGGGTTTCAGTTTGTGGGGAAGGGGTTGCAGTACGTGGGGAAGGGGTTCCAGTGTGTGGGGAAGGGTTTCAGTGTGTGGGGAAGGGGCTCAGTGTGTGGGGAAGGGGTTTCAGTGTGTGGGGAAGGGGTTTCAGCGTGTGGGGAAGTGTTTCAGTGTATGGGGAAGGATTACAGTGTCTGGGGACGGGGTTTCAGTGTGTGGGAAAGGGGTTTCAGTGTGTGGGGAAGGGGTTTCAGTGTGTGCGGAAGGGGATTCTGTGTGTGGGGAAGGTGTTTCAGTGTGTGGGGAAGGAGTTTCAGTGTGTGGGGAAGGGGTTTCAGTGTGTGGGGAAGGTATTTCAGTATGTGTGGAAGGCGTTTCAGTGTGTGGGGAAGGCGTTTCAGTATGTAGGAAGGGGATTCAGTGTGTGGGGAAGGTGTTTCAGTGTGTGCGGATGGGGTTTCAGTTTGTGCGGAAGGTGTTTCAGTGTGTGGGGAAGGGGTTTAAGTGTGTGGGGAAGGTGTTTCATTGTGTGCGGAAGGCGTTTCAGTGTGTGGGGAAGGGGATTCTGTGTGTGCGGAATGTGTTTCATTGTGTGGGGAAGGTGTTTCATTGTGTATGGAAGGGAATTCTGTGTGTGGGGAAGGGGTTTCAATGTGTTGGGAATGGGTTTCGGTGTGTGGGGAAGGTGTTTCAGTGTGTGTGGAAGGGGTTTCAGTATGTGGGGTAGGTGTTTCAGTGTGTGGGGAAGGGTTTCAGTGTGTGGGGAAGGGTTTCAGTGTGTGCGGAAGGGGTATCTGTGTGTGAGGAAGGGTTTCAGTGTGTGGCGAATGTGTTACAGTGTGTGCGGAAGGGGTTTCGGTGTGTGCGGAAGGTGTTTCAGTGTGTGGGGAAGGAGTTTCAGTTTGTGTTGAAGGGGTTTCAGTGCGTGGAGAAGAGGTTTCAGTGTGTGGCGTCGGGTTTCACTGTGTGGTGAAGGGGTATCAGTGTGTGGGGAAGGTGTTTCAGTGTCTTGGGAAGGTATTTCAGTGTGTGGGGAAGGGATTTCAGTTTGTGGGGAAGGTGTTTCAGTGTGTGGGGATGTGTTACAGTGTGTGGGGAAGGGTTTCAGTGTGTGGGGAAGGGGTTTCAGTGTGTGGGGTTGGGTTTCAGTGTGTGGGGATGGGTTTCAGTGTGTGGGGATGGGTTTCAGTGTTTGCGGAAGGGGTTTCAGTGTGTGGGGAAGGTGTTTCTGTGTGTGGGGATGTGTTTCAGTGTGTGGGGAAGGGGCTTCAGTGTGTGGGGAAGGGGTTTCAGTGTGTGGGGATGGGTTTCAGTGTGTGGGGATGGGTTTCCGTGTGTGCGGAAGGGGTTTCAGTGTGTGGGGAAGGTGTTTCAGTGAGTGGGGAAGGGTTTCAGTGTCTGGGGAAGGGGTTTCAGTGTTTGGGGAAGGTGTTTCATTGCGTGGGGAAGGGGTTTCAGAGTGTGGGTAATGGTTTCAGTGTGTGGGAAGGGGGTTTCAGTGATTGGGGAAGGGGTTTCAGAGTGTGGGGAAGGGTTTCAGTGTGTGGGGAAGGGGTTTCAGTGTGTGGGGAAGGGGTTTCAGTGTGTGGGGATGTGATTCAGTGTGTGGAGAAGGGGTTTCAGTGTGTGGGGAAGGGGTTTCCGTTTGTGGGGAAGGGTTTCACTGTGTGCGGAAGGGGTTTCAGTGTGTGGGGAAGGGGTTTCAGTGTGTGGGGAAGTTGTTTCAGTGTGTGCGGAAGGGGTTTCATTGTGTGGGGAAGGGGTTTCAGTGTGTGGGGAAGGGGTTTCAGTGAGTGGGGAAGGTGTTTCAGTGTGTGTGGAAGGGGTTTCAGTGTGTGCGGTAGAGGTTTCAGTGTGTGCGGAAGGGGTTTCAGTTTGTGGGGAAGGTGTTTCAGTGTGTGCGGAAGGGGTTTCAGTTTTTGGGGATGGGGTTTCAATGTGTGGGGATGTGTTTCAGTGTTTGGGGAATGTGTTTCAGTGTGTGGGGAAGGGGTTTCAGTGTGTAGGGATGTGTTTCAGTGTTTGGGGAATGTGTTTCAGTGTGTGGGGAAGGGATTCACTGTGTGCGGAAAGGGTTTCTGTGTGTGGGGAAGGGGTTTCAGTGTGTGGGGAAGGTGTTTCAGTGTGTGTGGAAGGTGTTTAAGAGTGTGGGGAAGGGGTTTCAGTGTGTGGGGAAGGGGTTTCAGTGTGTGGGGAAGGTGTTTCAGTGTGTGCGGGACGGGTTTCAGTGTGTGCGGAAGGTGTTTCAGTGTGTGGGGAAGGGGTTTCAGTGTGTAGGGAAGCTGTTTCATTGTGTGCGGAAGGGCTTTCAGTTTGTGGGGAAGGGGATTCAGTGTGTGGGGAAGTTGTTTCATTGTGTGGGGAAGGTGTTTCATTGTGTGCGGAAAGGTATTGAGTGTGTGGGGAAGGGGTTTCAGTTTGTGGGGAAGGGGTTGCAGTACGTGGGGAAGGGGGTTCAGTGTGTGGGGAAGGGGTTTCAGTGTGTGGGGAAGGGTTTCCAGTGTGTGGGTAAGGTGTTTCAGTGTGTGGGGAAGTGTTTCAGTGTGTGGGGACAGGGATTCAGTGTGTGGGGAAGGGTTTAATTGTATGGGGAAGATGTTTCAGTGTGTGCGGAAGGGGTTTCAGTGTATGGGGAAGGTGTTTCAGTGTGTGGGGATGGGGTTTCAGTGTGTGGCAAACTTGTTTCAGTGTGTGGGGAAGGTGTTTCAGTGTGTGGGGAAGGGGTTTCAGTGTGTGGGGAAGGGTTTCAGACAGTGGGGCAGGTGTTTCAGTGTGTGGGGAAGGTTTTCAGTGAGTGAGGAAGATATTTCAATGTGTGCGGAAGGGGTTTCAGTGTGTGGGGAAGGTGTTTCAGTGTGTGGGGAAGGGGTTTCAGTGATTGGGGAAGCGGTTTCAGAGTGTGGGGAAGGGTTTCAGTGTGTGGGGAAGGGGTTTCAGTGTGTGGGGAAGGGGTTTCAGTGTGTGGGGATGTGATTCAGTGTGTGGAGAAGGGGTTTCAGTGTGTGGGGAAGGGGTTTCCGTTTGTGGGGAAGGGTTTCACTGTGTGCGGAAGGGGTTTCAGTGTGTGGGGAAGGGGTTTCAGTGTGTGGGGAAGTTGTTTCAGTGTGTGCGGAAGGGGTTTCATTATGTGGGGAAGGGGTTTCAGTGTGTGGGGAAGGGGTTTCAGTGTGTGTGGAAGGGGTTTCAGTGTGTGTGGAAGGGGTTTCAGTGTGTGCGGTTGAGGTTTCAGTGTGTGCGGAAGGGGTTTCAGTTTGTGGGGAAGGTGTTTCAGTGTGTGCGGAAGGGGTTTCTGTTTTTGGGGATGGGGTTTCAGTGTGTGGGGATGTGTTTCAGTGTTTGGGGAATGTGTTTCAGTGTGTGGGGAAGGGGTTTCAGTGTGTAGGGATGTGTTTCAGTGTTTGGGGAATGTGTTTCAGTGTGTGGGGAAGGGATTCACTGTGTGCGGAAAGGGTTTCTGTGTGTGGGGAAGGGGTTTCAGTGTGTGGGGAAGGGGTTTCAGTGTGTGTGGAAGGGGTTTAAGAGTGTGGGGAAGGGGTTTCAGTGTGTGGGGAAGGGTTTTCAGTGTGTGGGGAAGGTGTTTCAGTGTGTAGGGATGTGTTTCAGTGTGTGCGGGACGGGTTTCAGTGTGTGGGGAAGGGGTTTCAGTGTGTGGGGAAGGTGTTTCAGTGTGTGCGGGACGGGTTTCAGTGTGTGCGGAAGGTGTTTCAGTGTGTGGGGAAGGGGTTTCAGTGTGTAGGGAAGCTGTTTCATTGTGTGCGGAAGGGCTTTCAGTTTGTGGGGAAGGGGATTCAGTGTGTGGGGAAGTTGTTTCATTGTGTGGGGAAGGTGTTTCATTGTGTGCGGAAAGGTATTGAGTGTGTGGGGAAGGGGTTTCAGTTTGTGGGGAAGGGGTTGCAGTACGTGGGGAAGGGGTTTCAGTGTGTGGGGAAGGGTTTCAGTGTGTGGGGAAGGGGCTCAGTGTGTGGGGAAGGGGTTTCAGTGTGTGGGGAAGGGGTTTCAGTGTGTGGGGAAGGTGTTTCAGTGTATGGGGAAGGTGTTTCAGTGTGTGGGGAAGGAGTTTCAGTATGTGAGGAAGGGGTTTCAGTGTGTGGGGAAGGTGGTTCAGTGTGTGGGGAAGGGGTTTCAGTGTGTGGGGAAGGGTTTCCTGTGTGTGGGTAAGGTGTTTCAGTGTGTGGGGAAGTGTTTCAGTGTGTGGGGACAGGGATTCAGTGTGTGGGGAAGGGTTTAATTGTATGGGGAAGATGTTTCAGTGTGTGCGGAAGGGGTTTCAGTGTATGGGGAAGGTGTTTCAGTGTGTGGGGATGGGGTTTCAGTGTGTGGCAAACTTGTTTCAGTGTGTGGGGAAGGTGTTTCAGTGTGTGGGGAAGGGGTTTCAGTGTGTGGGGAAGGGTTTCAGTGTGTGGGGCAGGTGTTTCAGTGTGTGGGGAAGGTTTTCAGTGAGTGAGGAAGATATTTCAATGTGTGCGGAAGGGGTTTCAGTGTGTGGGGAAGGTGTTTCAGTGTGTGGGGAAGGGGTTTCAGTGATTGGGGAAGCGGTTTCAGAGTGTGGGGAAGGGTTTCAGTGTGTGGGGAAGGGGTTTCAGTGTGTGGGGAAGGGGTTTCAGTGTGTGGGGATGTGATTCAGTGTGTGGAGAAGGGGTTTCAGTGTGTGGGGAAGGGGTTTCCGTTTGTGGGGAAGGGTTTCACTGTGTGCGGAAGGGGTTTCAGTGTGTGGGGAAGGGGTTTCAGTGTGTGGGGAAGTTGTTTCAGTGTGTGCGGAAGGGGTTTCATTGTGTGGGGAAGGGGTTTCAGTGTGTGGGGAAGGGGTTTCAGTGTGTGTGGAAGGGGTTTCAGTGTGTGTGGAAGGGGTTTCAGTGTGTGCGGTTGAGGTTTCAGTGTGTGCGGAAGGGGTTTCAGTTTGTGGGGAAGGTGTTTCAGTGTGTGCGGAAGGGGTTTCTGTTTTTGGGGATGGGGTTTCAGTGTGTGGGGATGTGTTTCAGTGTTTGGGGAATGTGTTTCAGTGTGTGGGGAAGGGGTTTCAGTGTGTAGGGATGTGTTTCAGTGTTTGGGGAATGTGTTTCAGTGTGTGGGGAAGGGATTCACTGTGTGCGGAAAGGGTTTCTGTGTGTGGGGAAGGGGTTTCAGTGTGTGGGGAAGGTGTTTCAGTGTGTGTGGAAGGGGTTTAAGAGTGTGGGGAAGGGGTTTCAGTGTGTGGGGAAGGGTTTTCAGTGTGTGGGGAAGGTGTTTCAGTGTGTAGGGATGTGTTTCAGTGTTTGGGGAATGTGTTTCAGTGTGTGGGGAAGGGGTTTCAGTGTGTAGGGATGTGTTTCAGTGTTTGGGGAATGTGTTTCAGTGTGTGGGGAAGGGATTCACTGTGTGCGGAAAGGGTTTCTGTGTGTGGGGAAGGGGTTTCAGTGTGTGGGGAAGGTGTTTCAGTGTGTGTGGAATTGGTTTAAGAGTGTGGGGAAGGGGTTTCAGTGTGTGGGGAAGGGTTTTCAGTGTGTGGGGAAGGTGTTTCAGTGTGTGCGGGACGGGTTTCAGTGTGTGCGGAAGGTGTTTCAGTGTGTGGGGAAGGGGTTTCAGTGTGTAGGGAAGCTGTTTCATTGTGTGCGGAAGGGGTTTCAGTTTGTGGGGAAGGGGATTTAGTGTGTGGGGAAGTTGTTTCATTGTGTGGGGAAGGTGTTTCATTGTGTGCGGAAAGGTATTGAGTGTGTGGGGAAGGGGTTTCAGTTTGTGGGGAAGGGGTTGCAGTACGTGGGGAAGGGGTTTCAGTGTGTGGGGAAGGGTTTCAGTGTGTGGGGAAGGGGCTCAGTGTGTGGGGAAGGGGTTTCAGTGTGTGGGGAAGGGGTTTCAGTGTGTGGGGAAGGTGTTTCAGTGTATGGGGAAGGTGTTTCAGTGTGTGGGGAAGGGGTTTCAGTATGTGCGGAAGGGGTTTCAGTGTGTGGGGAAGGTGTTTCACTGTGTGGGGAAGGGGTTTCAGTGTGTGGGGAAGGGTTTCCAGTGTGTGGGTAATTTGTTTCAGTGTGTGGGGAAGTGTTTCAGTGTGTGGGGACAGGGATTCAGTGTGTGGGGAAGGGTTTAATTGTATGGGGAAGATGTTTCAGTGTGTGCGGAAGGGGTTTCAGTGTATGGGGAAGGTGTTTCAGTGTGTGGGGATGGGGTTTCAGTGTGTGGCGAACTTGTTTCAGTGTGTGGGGAAGGTGTTTCAGTGTGTGGGGAAGGGGTTTCAGTGTGTGGGCAAGGGTTTCAGAGTGTGGGGCAGGTGTTTCAGTGTGTGGGGAAGGTTTTCAGTGAGTGAGGAAGATATTTCAATGTGTGCGGAAGGGGTTTCAGTGTGTGGGGAAGGTGTTTCAGTGTGTGGGGAAGGTGTTTCAGTGGGTGGGGAAGGTGTTTCAGTGTGTGGGGTTGGGTTTCAGTGTGTGGGGATGGGTTTCAGTTTATGGGGATGGGTTTCAGTGTGTGCGGAAGGGGTTTCAGTGTGTGGGGAAGGTGTTTCAGAGTTTGGGGAAGGGTTTCAGTGTGTGGGGAAGTGTTTCAGTGTGTGGGGCAGGATTACAGTGTCTGGGGACGGGGTTTCAGTGTGTGGGAAAGGGGTTTCCGTGTGTGGGTAAGTGTTTCAGTGTGTGCGGAAGGTGTTTCAGTGTGTGGGGAAGGTTTTCAGTGTGTGGGGAAGGTGTTTCAGTGTGTGGGGAAGGGGTTTCAGTAAGTGGGGAAGGCGTTTCAGTGTGTGGGGATGTGTTTCAGTTTGTGTGGAAGGGGTTTCAGTGTGTGGGGATGTGTTTCAGTGTGTGGGGAAGGGGTTGCAGTGTGTGGGGAAGGTGTTTCAGTGTGTGTTGAAGGGGTTTCAGTATGTGGGGTAAGGGTTTCAGTGTGTGGGGAAGGGTTTCAGTGTGTGGGGCAGGCTTTCTGTGTGTGGGGAAGGGGTTTCAGTGTGTGGGGAAGGGTTACAGTGTGTGGGGAAGGGGTTTCAGTGTGTGGGGATGGGTTTTCAGTATGTGGGGAAGGGTTTCAGTGTTTGCGGAAGGGGTTTCAGTGAGTGTGGAAGGGTTTCATTGTGTGGTGAAGGTGTTTCAGTGTGTGCGAAAGGGGTTTCAGTGTGTGGGGAAGGGTTGCAGTGTGTGGGGAAGGGTTTCAGTGTGTGGGGAAGGTGTTTCAGTGCGTGGGGAAGGGGTTTCAGTATGTGGGGAAGGGTTTCACTGTGTGGTGAAGGTGTATCAGTGTGTGGGGAAGGTGTTTCAGTGTCTGGGGAAGGTTTTTCAGTGTGTGGGGAAGGGATTTCAGTTTGTGGGGAAGGTGTTTCAGTGTGTGGGGGAGGTGTTTCAGTGTGTGGGGAAGGGGTTTCAGTGTGTGGGGAAGATGTTTCAGTGTGTGGGGATGTGTTACAGTGTGTGGGGAAGGGTTTCAGTGTGTGGGGAAGGTGTTTCAGTGTGTGGGGTTGGGTTTCTGTGTGTGGGGATGGGTTTCAGTGTGTAGGGATGGGTTTCAGTGTGTGGGGAAGGGGTTTCAGTGTGTGGGGAAGGTGTTTCTGTGTGTGGGGATGGGTTTCAGTTTATGGGGATGGGTTTCAGTGTGTGCGGAAGGGGTTTCAGTGTGTGGGGTAGGTGTTTCAGTGTGTGGGGAAGGGTTTCAGTGTCTGGGGACGGGGTCTCATTGTGTGGGAAAGGGGTTTCCGTGTGTGGGTAAGTGTTTCAGTGTGTGCGGAAGGTGTTTCAGTGTGTGGGGAAGGGTTTCAGTGTGTGGGGAATGGTTTCAGTGTGTGGGGAAGGTGTTTCAGTGTGTGGGGAAGGGGTTTCAGTATGTGGGGAAGGGTTTCACTGTGTGGTGAAGGTGTATCAGTGTGTGGGGAAGGTGTTTCAGTGTCTGGGGAAGGTATTTCAGTGTGTGGGGAAGGGATTTTAGTTTGTGGGGAAGGTGTTTCAGTGTGTGGGGGAGGTGTTTCAGTGTGTGGGGAAGGGGTTTCAGTGTGTGGGGAAGATGTTTCAGTGTGTGGGGAAGGGGCTCAGTGTGTGGGGAAGGGGTTTCAGTGTGTGGGGAAGGGGTTTCAGTGTGTGGGGAAGGTGTTTCAGTGTATGGGGAAGGTGTTTCAGTGTGTGGGGAAGGTGTTTCAGTGTGTGGGGAAGGTGTTTCAGTGGGTGGGGAAGGTGTTTCAGTGTGTGGGTAAGGTGTTTCAGTGTGTGGGGATGGGTTTCAGTTTATGGGGATGGGTTTCAGTGTGTGCGGAAGGGGTTTCAGTGTGTGGGGAAGGTGTTTCAGAGTGTGGGGAAGGGTTTCAGTGTGTGGGGAAGTGTTTCAGTGTGTGGGGCAGGATTACAGTGTCTGGGGACGGGGTTTCAGTGTGTGGGAAAGGGGTTTCCGTGTGTGGGTAAGTGTTTCAGTGTGTGCGGAAGGTGTTTCAGTGTGTGGGGAAGGGTTTCAGTGTGTGGGGAAGGTGTTTCAGTGTGTGGGGAAGGGGTTTCAGTAAGTGGGGAAGGCGTTTCAGTGTGTGGGGATGTGTTTCAGTTTGTGTGGAAGGGGTTTCAGTGTGTGGGGATGTGTTTCAGTGTGTGGGGAAGGGGTTGCAGTGTGTGGGGAAGGTGTTTCAGTGTGTGTTGAAGGGGTTTCAGTATGTGGGGTAAGGGTTTCAGTGTGTGGGGAAGGGTTTCAGTGTGTGGGGCAGGCTTTCAGTGTGTGGGGAAGGGGTTTCAGTGTGTGGGGAAAGGTTACAGTGTGTGGGGAAGGGGTTTCAGTGTGTGGGGATGGGTTTTCAGTATGTGGGGAAGGGTTTCAGTGTTTGCGGAAGGGGTTTCAGTGAGTGTGGAAGGGTTTCATTGTGTGGTGAAGGTGTTTCAGTGTGTGCGAAAGGGGTTTCAGTGTGTGGGGAAGGGTTGCAGTGTGTGGGGAAGGGTTTCAGTGTGTGGGGAAGGTGTTTCAGTGCGTGGGGAAGGGGTTTCAGTATGTGGGGAAGGGTTTCACTGTGTGGTGAAGGTGTATCAGTGTGTGGGGAAGGTGTTTCAGTGTCTGGGGAAGGTTTTTCAGTGTGTGGGGAAGGGATTTCAGTTTGTGGGGAAGGTGTTTCAGTGTGTGTTGAAGGGGTTTCAGTATGTGGGGTAAGGGTTTCAGTGTGTGGGGAAGGGTTTCAGTGTGTGGGGCAGGCTTTCAGTGTGTGGGGAAGGGGTTTCAGTGTGTGGGGAAAGGTTACAGTGTGTGGGGAAGGGGTTTCAGTGTGTGGGGATGGGTTTTCAGTATGTGGGGAAGGGTTTCAGTGTTTGCGGAAGGGGTTTCAGTGAGTGTGGAAGGGTTTCATTGTGTGGTGAAGGTGTTTCAGTGTGTGCGAAAGGGGTTTCAGTGTGTGGGGAAGGGTTGCAGTGTGTGGGGAAGGGTTTCAGTGTGTGGGGAAGGTGTTTCAGTGCGTGGGGAAGGGGTTTCAGTATGTGGGGAAGGGTTTCACTGTGTGGTGAAGGTGTATCAGTGTGTGGGGAAGGTGTTTCAGTGTCTGGGGAAGGTTTTTCAGTGTGTGGGGAAGGGATTTCAGTTTGTGGGGAAGGTGTTTCAGTGTGTGGGGGAGGTGTTTCAGTGTGTGGGGAAGGGGTTTCAGTGTGTGGGGAAGATGTTTCAGTGTGTGGGGATGTGTTACAGTGTGTGGGGAAGGGTTTCAGTGTGTGGGGAAGGTGTTTCAGTGTGTGGGGTTGGGTTTCTGTGTGTGGGGATGGGTTTCAGTGTGTAGGGATGAGTTTCAGTGTGTGGGGAAGGGGTTTCAGTGTGTGGGGAAGGTGTTTCTGTGTGTGGGGATGGGTTTCAGTTTATGGGGATGGGTTTCAGTGTGTGCGGAAGGGGTTTCAGTGTGTGGGGTAGGTGTTTCAGTGTGTGGGGAAGGGTTTCAGTGTCTGGGGACGGGGTTTCATTGTGTGGGAAAGGGGTTTCCGTGTGTGGGTAAGTGTTTCAGTGTGTGCGGAAGGTGTTTCAGTGTGTGGGGAAGGGTTTCAGTGTGTGGGGAAGGGGTTTCAGTGTGTGGGGAAGATGTTTCAGTGTGTGGGGAAGGGGTTTCAGTATGTGGGGAAGGGTTTCACTGTGTGGTGAAGGTGTATCAGTGTGTGGGGAAGGTGTTTCAGTGTCTGGGGAAGGTATTTCAGTGTGTGGGGAAGGGGTTTCAGTGTGTGGGGAAGGGGTTTCAGTGTGTGGGGAAGGTGTTTCAGTGTGTGCGGAAGGTGTTTCAGTGTGTGCGGAAGGGGTTTCATTGTGTGGGGAAGATGTTTCAGTGTGTGGGGAAGGGGCTCAGTGTGTGGGGAAGGGGTTTCAGTGTGTGGGGAAGGGGTTTCAGTGTGTGGGGAAGGTGTTTCAGTGTATGGGGAAGGTGTTTCAGTGTGTGGGGAAGGGGTTTCAGTGTGTGGGGAAGGGGTTTCAGTGTGTGGGGAAGGTGTTTCAGTGTATGGGGAAGGTGTTTCAGTGTGTGGGGAAGTGGTTTCAGTATGTGGGGAAGGGGTTTCAGTGTGTGGGGATGGTGTTTCAGTGTGTGGGGAAGGGGTTTCAGTGTGTGGGGAAGGGTTTCCAGTGTGTGGGTAAGGTGTTTCAGTGTGTGGGGAAGTGTTTCAGTGTGTGGGGACAGGGATTCAGTGTGTGGGGAAGGGTTTAATTGTTTGGGGAAGATGTTTCAGTGTGTGCGGAAGGGGTTTCAGTGTATGGGGAAGGTGTTTCAGTGTGTGGGGATGGGGTTTCAGTGTGTGGCGAACTTGTTTCAGTGTGTGGGGAAGGTGTTTCAGTGTGTGGGGAAGGGGTTTCAGTGTGTGGGCAAGGGTTTCAGAGTGTGGGGCAGGTGTTTCAGTGTCTGGGGAAGGTTTTTCAGTGTGTGGGGAAGGGATTTCAGTTTGTGGGGAAGGTGTTTCAGTGTGTGGGGGAGGTGTTTCAGTGTGTGGGGAAGGGGTTTCAGTGTGTGGGGAAGATGTTTCAGTGTGTGGGGATGTGTTACAGTGTGTGGGGAAGGGTTTCAGTGTGTGGGGAAGGTGTTTCAGTGTGTGGGGTTGGGTTTCTGTGTGTGGGGATGGGTTTCAGTGTGTAGGGATGGGTTTCAGTGTGTGGGGAAGGGGTTTCAGTGTGTGGGGAAGGTGTTTCTGTGTGTGGGGATGGGTTTCAGTTTATGGGGATGGGTTTCAGTGTGTGCGGAAGGGGTTTCAGTGTGTGGGGTAGGTGTTTCAGTGTGTGGGGAAGGGTTTCAGTGTCTGGGGACGGGGTCTCATTGTGTGGGAAAGGGGTTTCCGTGTGTGGGTAAGTGTTTCAGTGTGTGCGGAAGGTGTTTCAGTGTGTGGGGAAGGGTTTCAGTGTGTGGGGAATGGTTTCAGTGTGTGGGGAAGGTGTTTCAGTGTGTGGGGAAGGGGTTTCAGTATGTGGGGAAGGGTTTCACTGTGTGGTGAAGGTGTATCAGTGTGTGGGGAAGGTGTTTCAGTGTCTGGGGAAGGTATTTCAGTGTGTGGGGAAGGGATTTTAGTTTGTGGGGAAGGTGTTTCAGTGTGTGGGGGAGGTGTTTCAGTGTGTGGGGAAGGGGTTTCAGTGTGTGGGGAAGATGTTTCAGTGTGTGGGGAAGGGGCTCAGTGTGTGGGGAAGGGGTTTCAGTGTGTGGGGAAGGGGTTTCAGTGTGTGGGGAAGGTGTTTCAGTGTATGGGGAAGGTGTTTCAGTGTGTGGGGAAGGTGTTTCAGTGTGTGGGGAAGGTGTTTCAGTGGGTGGGGAAGGTGTTTCAGTGTGTGGGGTTGGGTTTCAGTGTGTGGGGATGGGTTTCAGTTTATGGGGATGGGTTTCAGTGTGTGCGGAAGGGGTTTCAGTGTGTGGGGAAGGTGTTTCAGAGTGTGGGGAAGGGTTTCAGTGTGTGGGGAAGTGTTTCAGTGTGTGGGGCAGGATTACAGTGTCTGGGGACGGGGTTTCAGTGTGTGGGAAAGGGGTTTCCGTGTGTGGGTAAGTGTTTCAGTGTGTGCGGAAGGTGTTTCAGTGTGTGGGGAAGGGTTTCAGTGTGTGGGGAAGGTGTTTCAGTGTGTGGGGAAGGGGTTTCAGTAAGTGGGGAAGGCGTTTCAGTGTGTGGGGATGTGTTTCAGTTTGTGTGGAAGGGGTTTCAGTGTGTGGGGATGTGTTTCAGTGTGTGGGGAAGGGGTTGCAGTGTGTGGGGAAGGTGTTTCAGTGTGTGTTGAAGGGGTTTCAGTATGTGGGGTAAGGGTTTCAGTGTGTGGGGAAGGGTTTCAGTGTGTGGGGCAGGCTTTCAGTGTGTGGGGAAGGGGTTTCAGTGTGTGGGGAAAGGTTACAGTGTGTGGGGAAGGGGTTTCAGTGTGTGGGGATGGGTTTTCAGTATGTGGGGAAGGGTTTCAGTGTTTGCGGAAGGGGTTTCAGTGAGTGTGGAAGGGTTTCATTGTGTGGTGAAGGTGTTTCAGTGTGTGCGAAAGGGGTTTCAGTGTGTGGGGAAGGGTTGCAGTGTGTGGGGAAGGGTTTCAGTGTGTGGGGAAGGTGTTTCAGTGCGTGGGGAAGGGGTTTCAGTATGTGGGGAAGGGTTTCACTGTGTGGTGAAGGTGTATCAGTGTGTGGGGAAGGTGTTTCAGTGTCTGGGGAAGGTTTTTCAGTGTGTGGGGAAGGGATTTCAGTTTGTGGGGAAGGTGTTTCAGTGTGTGTTGAAGGGGTTTCAGTATGTGGGGTAAGGGTTTCAGTGTGTGGGGAAGGGTTTCAGTGTGTGGGGCAGGCTTTCAGTGTGTGGGGAAGGGGTTTCAGTGTGTGGGGAAAGGTTACAGTGTGTGGGGAAGGGGTTTCAGTGTGTGGGGATGGGTTTTCAGTATGTGGGGAAGGGTTTCAGTGTTTGCGGAAGGGGTTTCAGTGAGTGTGGAAGGGTTTCATTGTGTGGTGAAGGTGTTTCAGTGTGTGCGAAAGGGGTTTCAGTGTGTGGGGAAGGGTTGCAGTGTGTGGGGAAGGGTTTCAGTGTGTGGGGAAGGTGTTTCAGTGCGTGGGGAAGGGGTTTCAGTATGTGGGGAAGGGTTTCACTGTGTGGTGAAGGTGTATCAGTGTGTGGGGAAGGTGTTTCAGTGTCTGGGGAAGGTTTTTCAGTGTGTGGGGAAGGGATTTCAGTTTGTGGGGAAGGTGTTTCAGTGTGTGGGGGAGGTGTTTCAGTGTGTGGGGAAGGGGTTTCAGTGTGTGGGGAAGATGTTTCAGTGTGTGGGGATGTGTTACAGTGTGTGGGGAAGGGTTTCAGTGTGTGGGGAAGGTGTTTCAGTGTGTGGGGTTGGGTTTCTGTGTGTGGGGATGGGTTTCAGTGTGTAGGGATGAGTTTCAGTGTGTGGGGAAGGGGTTTCAGTGTGTGGGGAAGGTGTTTCTGTGTGTGGGGATGGGTTTCAGTTTATGGGGATGGGTTTCAGTGTGTGCGGAAGGGGTTTCAGTGTGTGGGGTAGGTGTTTCAGTGTGTGGGGAAGGGTTTCAGTGTCTGGGGACGGGGTTTCATTGTGTGGGAAAGGGGTTTCCGTGTGTGGGTAAGTGTTTCAGTGTGTGCGGAAGGTGTTTCAGTGTGTGGGGAAGGGTTTCAGTGTGTGGGGAAGGGGTTTCAGTGTGTGGGGAAGATGTTTCAGTGTGTGGGGAAGGGGTTTCAGTATGTGGGGAAGGGTTTCACTGTGTGGTGAAGGTGTATCAGTGTGTGGGGAAGGTGTTTCAGTGTCTGGGGAAGGTATTTCAGTGTGTGGGGAAGGGGTTTCAGTGTGTGGGGAAGGGGTTTCAGTGTGTGGGGAAGGTGTTTCAGTGTGTGGGGAAGGTGTTTCAGTGTGTGCGGAAGGGGTTTCATTGTGTGGGGAAGATGTTTCAGTGTGTGGGGAAGGGGCTCAGTGTGTGGGGAAGGGGTTTCAGTGTGTGGGGAAGGGGTTTCAGTGTGTGGGGAAGGTGTTTCAGTGTATGGGGAAGGTGTTTCAGTGTGTGGGGAAGGGGTTTCAGTGTGTGGGGAAGGGGTTTCAGTGTGTGGGGAAGGTGTTTCAGTGTATGGGGAAGGTGTTTCAGTGTGTGGGGAAGTGGTTTCAGTATGTGGGGAAGGGGTTTCAGTGTGTGGGGATGGTGTTTCAGTGTGTGGGGAAGGGGTTTCAGTGTGTTGGGAAGGGTTTCCAGTGTGTGGGTAAGGTGTTTCAGTGTGTGGGGAAGTGTTTCAGTGTGTGGGGACAGGGATTCAGTGTGTGGGGAAGGGTTTAATTGTTTGGGGAAGATGTTTCAGTGTGTGCGGAAGGGGTTTCAGTGTATGGGGAAGGTGTTTCAGTGTGTGGGGATGGGGTTTCAGTGTGTGGCGAACTTGTTTCAGTGTGTGGGGAAGGTGTTTCAGTGTGTGGGGAAGGGGTTTCAGTGTGTGGGCAAGGGTTTCAGAGTGTGGGGCAGGTGTTTCAGTGTGTGGGGAAGGTTTTCAGTGAGTGAGGAAGATATTTCAATGTGTGCGGAAGGGGTTTCAGTGTGTGGGGAAGGTGTTTCAGTGTGTGGGGATGGTGTTTCAGTGGGTGGGGAAGGTGTTTCAGTGTGTGGGGTTGGGTTTCAGTGTGTGGGGATGGGATTCAGTTTATGGGGATGGGTTTCAGTGTGTGCGGAAGGGGTTTCAGTGTGTGGGGAAGGTGTTTCAGTGTGTGGGGAAGGGTTTCAGTGTGTGGGGAAGTGTTTCAGTGTGTGGGGCAGGATTACAGTGTCTGGGGACGAGGTTTCAGTGTGTGGGAAAGGGGTTTCCGTGTGTGGGTAAGTGTTTCAGTGTGTGCGGAAGGTGTTTCAGTGTGTGGGGAAGGTGTTTCAGTGTGTGGGGAAGGGGTTTCAGTAAGTGGGGAAGGCGTTTCAGTGTGTGGGGATGTGTTTCAGTTTGTGTGGAAGGGGTTTCAGTGTGTGGGGATGTGTTTCAGTTTGTGTGGAAGGGGTTTCAGTGTGTGGGGATGTGTTTCAGTGTGTGGGGAAGGGGTTGCAGTGTGTGGGGAAGGTGTTTCAGTGTGTGTTGAAGGGGTTTCAGTATGTGGGGTAGGGGTTTCAGTGTGTGGGGAAGGGTTTCAGTGTGTGGGGCAGGCTTTCAGTGTGTGGGGAAGGTGTTTCAGTGTGTGGGGAAGGGTTCTCAGTGTGTGGGGAAGGGGTTTCAGTGTGTGGGGAAGGGTTACAGTGTGTGGGGAAGGGGTTTCAGTGTGTGGGGATGGGTTTTCAGTATGTGGGGAAGGGTTTCAGTGTTTGTGGAAGGGGTTTCAGTGAGTGGGGAAGGGTTTCATTGTGTGGTGAAGGTGTTTCAGTGTGTGCGAAAGGGGTTTCAGTGTGTGGGGAAGGGTTGCAGTGTGTGGGGAAGGGTTTCAGTGTGTGGGGAAGGTGTTTCAGTGCGTGGGGAAGGGGTTTCAGTATGTGGGGAAGGGTTTCACTGTGTGGTGAAGGTGCATCAGTGTGTGGGGAAGGTGTTTCAGTGTCTGGGAAAGGTTTTTCAGTGTGTGGGGAAGGGATTTCTGTTTGTGGGGAAGGTGTTTCAGTGTGTGGGGGAGGTGTTTCAGTGTGTGGGGAAGGGGTTTCAGTGTGTGGGGAAGATGTTTCTGTGTGTGGGGATGTGTTACAGTGTGTGGGGAAGGGGTTCAGTGTGTGGGGAAGGTGTTTCAGTGTGTGGGGTTGGGTTTCTGTGTGTGGGGATGGGTTTCAGTGTGTAGGGATGGGTTTCAGTGTGTGGGGAAGGGGTTTCAGTGTGTGGGGAAGGTGTTTCTGTGTGTGGGGATGGGTTTCAGTTTATGGGGATGGGTTTCAGTGTGTGCGGAAGGGGTTTCAGTGTGTGGGGAAGGTGTTTCAGTGTGTGGGGAAGGGTTTCAGTGTGTGGGGAAGTGTTTCAGTGTGTGGGGCAGGATTACAGTGTCTGGGGACGGGGTTTCAGTGTGTGGGAAAGGGGTTTCCGTGTGTGGGGAAGTGTTTCAGTGTGTGCGGAAGGTGTTTCAGTGTTTGGGGAAGGGTTTCAGTGTGTGGGGAAGGCTTTCAGTGTGTGGGGAAGGTGTTTCAGTGTGTGGGGAAGGGGTTTCAGTATGTGGGGAAGGGTTTCACTGTGTGGTGAAGGTGTATCAGTGTGTGGGGAAGGTGTTTCAGTGTCTGGGGAAGGTATTTCAGTGTGTGGGGAAGGGATTTCAGTTTGTGGGGAAGGTGTTTCAGTGTGTGGGGGAGGTGTTTCAGTGTGTGGGGAAGGGGTTTCAGTGTGTGGGGAAGATGTTTCAGTGTGTGGGGAAGGGGCTCAGTGTGTGGGGAAGGGGTTTCAGTGTGTGGGGAAGGGGTTTCAGTGTGTGGGGAAGGTGTTTCAGTGTATGGGGAAGGTGTTTCAGTGTGTGGGGAAGGGGTTTCAGTGTGTGGGGAAGGGGTTTCAGTGTGTGGGGAAGGTGTTTCAGTGTATTGCGAAGGTGTTTCAGTGTGTGGGGAAGGGGTTTCAGTATGTGGGGAAGGGGTTTCAGTGTGTGGGGAAGGTGTTTCAGTGTGTGGGGAAGGGGTTTCAGTGTGTGGGGAAGGGTTTCCAGTGTGTGGGTAAGGTGTTTCAGTGTGTGGGGAAGTGTTTCAGTGTGTGGGGACAGGGATTCAGTGTGTGGGGAAGGGTTTAATTGTATGGGGAAGATGTTTCAGTGTGTGCGGAAGGGGTTTCAGTGTATGGGGAAGGTGTTTCAGTGTGTGGGGATGGGGTTTCAGTGTGTGGCGAACTAGTTTCAGTGTGTGGGGAAGGTGTTTCAGTGTGTGGGGAAGGGGTTTCAGTGTGTGGGCAAGGGTTTCAGAGTGTGGGGCAGGTGTTTCAGTGTGTGGGGAAGGTTTTCAGTGAGTGAGGAAGATATTTCAATGTGTGCGGAAGGGGTTTCAGTGTGTGGGGAAGGTGTTTCAGTGTGTGGGGAAGGTGTTTCAGTGGGTGGGGAAGGTGTTTCAGTGTGTGGGGTTGGGTTTCAGTGTGTGGGGATGGGTTTCAGTTTATGGGGATGGGTTTCAGTGTGTGCGGAAGGGGTTTCAGTGTGTGGGGAAGGTGTTTCAGTGTGTGGGGAAGGGTTTCAGTGTGTGGGGAAGGGTTTCAGTGTGTGGGGCAGGATTACAGTGTCTGGGGACGGGGTTTCAGTGTGTGGGAAAGGGGTTTCCGTGTGTGGGTAAGTGTTTCAGTGTGTGCGGAAGGTGTTTCAGTGTGTGGGGAAGGGTTTCAGTGTGTGGGGAAGGTGTTTCAGTGTGTGGGGAAGGGGTTTCAGTAAGTGGGGAAGGCGTTTCAGTGTGTGGGGATGTGTTTCAGTTTGTGTGGAAGGGGTTTCAGTGTGTGGGGATGTGTTTCAGTTTGTGTGGAAGGGGTTTCTGTGTGTGGGGATGTGTTTCAGTGTGTGGGGAAGGGGTTGCAGTGTGTGGGGAAGGTGTTTCAGTGTGTGTTGAAGGGGTTTCAGTATGTGGGGTAGGGGTTTCAGTGTGTGGGGAAGGGTTTCAGTGTGTGGGGCAGGCTTTCAGTGTGTGGGGAAGGTGTTTCAGTGTGTGGGGAAGGGTTCTCAGTGTGTGGGGAAGGGGTTTCAGTGTGTGGGGAAGGGTTACAGTGTGTGGGGAAGGTGTTTCAGTGTGTGGGGAAGGGGTTTCAGTATGTGGGGAAGGGTTTCACTGTGTGGTGAAGGTGTATCAGTGTGTGGGGAAGGTGTTTCAGTGTCTGGGGAAGGTATTTCAGTGTGTGGGGAAGGGATTTCAGTTTGTGGGGAAGGTGTTTCAGTGTGTGGGGGAGGTGTTTCAGTGTGTGGGGAAGGGGTTTCAGTGTGTGGGGAAGATGTTTCAGTGTGTGGGGAAGGGGCTCAGTGTGTGGGGAAGGGGTTTCAGTGTGTGGGGAAGGGGTTTCAGTGTGTGGGGAAGGTGTTTCAGTGTATGGGGAAGGTGTTTCAGTGTGTGGGGAAGGGGTTTCAGTGTGTGGGGAAGGGGTTTCAGTGTGTGGGGAAGGTGTTTCAGTGTATTGCGAAGGTGTTTCAGTGTGTGGGGAAGGGGTTTCAGTATGTGGGGAAGGGGTTTCAGTGTGTGGGGAAGGTGTTTCAGTGTGTGGGGAAGGGGTTTCAGTGTGTGGGGAAGGGTTTCCAGTGTGTGGGTAAGGTGTTTCAGTGTGTGGGGAAGTGTTTCAGTGTGTGGGGACAGGGATTCAGTGTGTGGGGAAGGGTTTAATTGTATGGGGAAGATGTTTCAGTGTGTGCGGAAGGGGTTTCAGTGTATGGGGAAGGTGTTTCAGTGTGTGGGGATATGGTTTCAGTGTGTGGCGAACTAGTTTCAGTGTGTGGGGAAGGTGTTTCAGTGTGTGGGGAAGGGGTTTCAGTGTGTGGGCAAGGGTTTCAGAGTGTGGGGCAGGTGTTTCAGTGTGTGGGGAAGGTTTTCAGTGAGTGAGGAAGATATTTCAATGTGTGCGGAAGGGGTTTCAGTGTGTGGGGAAGGTGTTTCAGTGTGTGGGGAAGGTGTTTCAGTGGGTGGGGAAGGTGTTTCAGTGTGTGGGGTTGGGTTTCAGTGTGTGGGGATGGGTTTCAATTTATGGGGATGGGTTTCAGTGTGTGCGGAAGGGGTTTCAGTGTGTGGGGAAGGTGTTTCAGTGTGTGGGGAAGGGTTTCAGTGTGTGGGGAAGGGTTTCAGTGTGTGGGGCAGGATTACAGTGTCTGGGGACGGGGTTTCAGTGTGTGGGAAAGGGGTTTCCGTGTGTGGGTAAGTGTTTCAGTGTGTGCGGAAGGTGTTTCAGTGTGTGGGGAAGGGTTTCAGTGTGTGGGGAAGGTGTTTCAGTGTGTGGGGAAGGGGTTTCAGTAAGTGGGGAAGGCGTTTCAGTGTGTGGGGATGTGTTTCAGTTTGTGTGGAAGGGGTTTCAGTGTGTGGGGATGTGTTTCAGTTTGTGTGGAAGGGGTTTCAGTGTGTGGGGATGTGTTTCAGTGTGTGGGGAAGGGGTTGCAGTGTGTGGGGAAGGTGTTTCAGTGTGTGTTGAAGGGGTTTCAGTATGTGGGGTAGGGGTTTCAGTGTGTGGGGAAGGGTTTCAGTGTGTGGGGCAGGCTTTCAGTGTGTGGGGAAGGTGTTTCAGTGTGTGGGGAAGGGTTCTCAGTGTGTGGGGAAGGGGTTTCAGTGTGTGGGGAAGGGTTACAGTGTGTGGGGAAGGGGTTTCAGTGTGTGGGGATGGGTTTTCAGTATGTGGGGAAGGGTTTCAGTGTTTGCGGAAGGGGTTTCAGTGAGTGGGGAAGGGTTTCATTGTGTGGTGAAGGTATTTCAGTGTGTGCGAAAGGGGTTTCTGTGTGTGGGGAAGGGTTTCAGTGTGTGGGGAAGGGTTTCAGTGTGTGGGAAATGTGTTTCAGTGCGTGGGGAAGGGGTTTCAGTCTGTGGGGAAGGGTTTCACTGTGTGGTGAAGGTGTATCAGTGTGTGGGGAAGGTGTTTCAGTGTCTGGGGAAGGTTTTTCAGTGTGTGGGGAAGGGATTTCAGTTTGTGGGGAAGGTGTTTCAGTGTGTGGGGGAGGTGTTTCAGTGTGTGGGGAAGGGGTTTCAGTGTGTGGGGAAGATGTTTCAGTGTGTGGGGATATGTTACAGTGTGTGGGGAAGGGGTTCAGTGTGTGGGGAAGGTGTTTCAGTGTGTGGGGTTGGGTTTCTGTGTGTGGGGATGGGTTTCAGTGTGAAGGAATGGGTTTCAGTGTGTGGGGAAGGGGTTTCAGTGTGTGGGCAAGGGTTTCAGAGTGTGGGGCAGGTGTTTCAGTGTGTGGGGAAGGTTTTCAGTGAGTGAGGAAGATATTTCAATGTGTGCGGAAGGGGTTTCAGTGTGTGGGGAAGGTGTTTCAGTGTGTGGGGAAGGTGTTTCAGTGGGTGGCGAAGGTGTTTCAGTGTGTGGGGTTGGGTTTCAGTGTGTGGGGATTGGTTTCAGTTTATGGGGATGGGTTTCAGTGTGTGCGGAAGGGGTTTCAGTGTGTGGGGAAGGTGTTTCAGTGTGTGGGGAAGGGTTTCAGTGTGTGGGGAAGTGTTTCAGTGTGTGGGGCAGGATTACAGTGTCTTGGGACGGGGTTTCAGTGTGTGGGAAAGGGGTTTCCGTGTGTGGGTAAGTGTTTCAGTGTGTGCGGAAGGTGTTTCAGTGTGTGGGGAAGGGTTTCAGTGTGTGGGGAAGGTGTTTCAGTGTGTGGGGAAGGGGTTTCAGTAAGTGGGGAAGGCGTTTCAGTGTGTGGGGATGTGTTTCAGTTTGTGTGGAAGGGGTTTCAGTTTGTGGGGATGTGTTTCAGTTTGTGTGGAAGGGGTTTCAGTGTGTGGGGATGTGTTTCAGTGTGTGGGGAAGGGGTTGCAGTGTGTGGGGAAGGTGTTTCAGTGTGTGTTGAAGGGGTTTCAGTATGTGGGGTAGGGGTTTCAGTGTGTGGGGAAGGGTTTCAGTGTGTGGGGCAGGCTTTCAGTGTGTGGGGAAGGTGTTTCAGTGTGTGGGGAAGGGTTCTCAGTGTGTGGGGCAGGGGTTTCAGTGTGTGGGGAAGGGTTACAGTGTGTGGGGAAGGGGTTTCAGTGTGTGGGGATGGGTTTTCAGAATGTGGGGAAGGGTTTCAGTGTTTGCGGAAGGGGTTTCAGTGAGTGGGGAAGGGTTTCATTGTGTGGTGAAGGTGTTTCAGTGTGTGCGAAAGGGGTTTCAGTGTGTGGGGAAGGGTTTCAGTGTGTGGGGAAGGTGTTTCAGTGCGTGGGGAAGGGGTTTCAGTATGTGGGGAAGGGTTTCACTGTGTGGTGAAGGTGTATCAGTGTGTGGGGAAGGTGTTTCAGTGTCTGGGGAAGGTTTTTCAGTGTGTGGGGAAGGGATTTCAGTTTGTGGGGAAGGGGTTTCAGTGTGTGGGGAAGATGTTTCAGTGTGTGGGGATGTGTTACAGTGTGTGGGGAAGGGGTTCAGTGTGTGGGGAAGGTGTTTCAGTGTGTGCGGTTGGGTTTCTGTGTGTGGGGATGGGTTTCAGTGTGTAGGGATGGGTTTCAGTGTGTGGGGAAGTGGTTTCAGTGTGTGGGGAAGGTGTTTCTGTGTGTGGGGATGGGTTTCAGTTTATGGGGATGTGTTTCAGTGTGTGCGGAAGGGGTTTCAGTGTGTGGGGAAGGTGTTTCAGTGTGTGGGGAAGGGTTTCAGTGTGTGGGGAAGTGTTTCAGTGTGTGGGGCAGGATTACAGTGTCTGGGGACGGGGTTTCAGTGTGTGGGAAAGGGGTTTCCGTGTGTGGGGAAGTGTTTCAGTGTGTGCGGAAGGTGTTTCAGTGTGTGGGGAAGGGTTTCAGTGTGTGGGGAAGGGTTTCAGTGTGTGGGGTAGGTGTTTCAGTGTGTGGGGAAGGGGTTTCAGTATGTGGGGAAGGGTTTCACTGTGTGGTGAAGGTGTATCAGTGTGTGGGGAAGGTGTTTCAGTGTCTGGGGAAGGTATTTCAGTGTGTGGGGAAGGGGTTTCAGTGTGTGGGCAAGGGATTCAGAGTGTGGGGCAGGTGTTTCAGTGTGTGGGGAGGGTTTTCAGTGAGTGAGGAAGATATTTCAATGTGTGCGGAAGGGGTTTCAGTGTGTGGGGAAGGTGTTTCAGTGTGTGGGGAAGGTGTTTCAGTGGGTGGGGAAGGTGTTTCAGTGTGTGGGGTTGGGTTTCAGTGTGTGGGGATTGGTTTCAGTTTATGGGGATGGGTTTCAGTGCGTGCGGAAGGGGTTTCAGTGTGTGGGGAAGGTGTTTCAGTGTGTGGGGAAGGGTTTCAGTGTGTGGGGAAGTGTTTCAGTGTGTGGGGCAGGATTACAGTGTCTGGGGACGGGGTTTCAGTGTGTGGGAAAGGGGTTTCCGTGTGTGGGTAAGTGTTTCAGTGTGTGCGGAAGGTGTTTCAGTGTGTGGGGAAGGGTTTCAGTGTGTGGGGAAGGTGTTTCAGTGTGTGGGGAAGGGGTTTCAGTAAGTGGGGATGGCGTTTCAGTGTGTGGGGATGTGTTTCAGTTTGTGTGGAAGGGGTTTCAGTGTGTGGGGATGTGTTTCAGTTTGTGTGGAATGGGTTTCAGTGTGTGGGGATGTGTTTCAGTGTGTGGGGAAGGGGTTGCAGTGTGTGGGGAAGGTGTTTCAGTGTGTGTTGAAGGGGTTTCAGTATGTGGGGTAGGGGTTTCAGTGTGTGGGGAAGGGTTTCAGTGTGTGGGGCAGGCTTTCAGTGTGTGGGGAAGTAGTTTCAGTGTGTGGGGAAGGGTTCTCAGTGTGTGGGGAAGGGGTTTCAGTGTGTGGGGAAGGGTTACAGTGTGTGGGGAAGGGGTTTCAGTGTGTGGGGATGGGTTTTCAGAATGTGGGGAAGGGTTTCAGTGTTTGCGGATGGGGTTTCAGTGTTTGCGGAAGGGGTTTCAGTGAGTGGGGAAGGGTTTCATTGTGTGGTGAAGGTGTTTCAGTGTGTGCGAAAGGGGTTTCAGTGTGTGGGGAAGGGTTGCAGTGTGTGGGGAAGGGTTTCAGTGTGTGGGGAAGGTGTTTCAGTGCGTGGGGAAGGGGTTTCAGTATGTGGGGAAGGGTTTCACTGTGTGGTGAAGGTGTATCAGTGTGTGGGGAAGGTGTTTCAGTGTCTGGGGAAGGTTTTTCAGTGTGTGGGGAAGGGATTTCAGTTTGTGGGGAAGGGGTTTCAGTGTGTGGGGAAGATGTTTCAGTGTGTGGGGATGTGTTACAGTGTGTGGGGAAGGGGTTCAGTGTGTGGGGAAGGTGTTTCAGTGTGTGCGGTTGGGTTTCTGTGTGTGGGGATGGGTTTCAGTGTGTAGGGATGGGTTTCAGTGTGTGGGGAAGGGGTGTCAGTGTGTGGGGAAGGTGCTTCTGTGTGTGGGGATGGGTTTCAGTTTATGGGGATGTGTTTCAGTGTGTGCGGAAGGGGTTTCAGTGTGTGGGGAAGGTGTTTCAGTGTGTGGGGAAGGGTTTCAGTGTGTGGGGAAGTGTTTCAGTGTGTGGGGCAGGATTACAGTGTCTGGGGACGGGGTTTCAGTGTGTGGGAAAGTGGTTTCCGTGTGTGGGGAAGTGTTTCAGTGTGTGCGGAAGGTGTTTCAGTGTGTGGGGAAGGGTTCAGTGTGTGGGGAAGGTGTTTCAGTGTGTGGGGAAGGTGTTTCAGTGTGTGGGGAAGGGGTTTCAGTATGTGGGGAAGGGTTTCACTGTGTGGTGAAGGTGTATCAGTGTGTGGGGAAGGTGTTTCAGTGTCTGGGGAAGGTATTTCAGTGTGTGGGGAAGGGATTTCAGTTTGTGGGGAAGGTGTTTCAGTGTGTGGGGGAGGTGTTTCAGTGTGTGGGGAAGGGGTTTCAGTGTGTGGGGTAGATGATTCAGTGTGTGGGGTTGTGTTACAGTGTGTGGGGAAGGGGTTCAGTGTGTGGGGAAGGTGTTTCAGTGTGTGGGGATGGGTTTCAGTGTGTGGGGAAGGGGTTTCTGTGTGTGGGGAAGGTGTTTCTGTGTGTGGGGATGGGTTTTAGTTTATGGGGATGGGTTTCAGTGTGTGCGGAAGGGGTTTCAGTGTGTGGGGAAGGTGTTTCAGTGTGTGGGGAAGGGTTTCAGTGTGTGGGGAAGTGTTTCAGTGTGTGGGGCAGGATTACAGTGTCTGGGGACGGGGTTTCAGTGTGTGGGAAAGGGTTTTCCGTGTGTGGGGAAGTGTTTCAGTGTGTGCGGAAGGTGTTTCAGTGTGTGGGGAAGGGTTTCAGTGTGTGGGGAAGGTGTTTCAGTGTGTGGGGAATGGGTTTCAGTATGTGGGGTGGGGTTTCACTGAGTGCACTAGGGGTTTCAGTGTTTGTGGAAGGGGTTTCAGTCTGTGGTGAAGGTGTTTCAGTGTGTGGGGATGTGTTTCAGTGTGTGGGGAAGGCGTTTCAGTGTGTGGGGATGTGTTTCAGTTTGTGGGGAAGGGGTTTCAGTGTGTGGGGATGTGTTTCAGTGTGTGGGGAAGGGGTTGCAGTGTGTGGGGAAGGTGTTTCAGTGTGTGTTGAAGGGGTTTCAGTATGTGGTGTAGGGGTTTCAGTGTGTGGGGAAGGGTTTCAGTGTTTGGGGCAGGCTTTCAGTGTGTGGGGAAGGGGTTTCAGTGTGTGGGGAAGGGGTTTCAGTGTGTGGGGAAGGGTTACAGTGTGTGGGGAAGGGGTTTCAGTGTGTGGGGATGGGGTTTCAGTATGTGGTGCAGGTGTTTCAGTGTGTGTGAAAGGGGTTTCAGTGTGTTGGGAAGGGTTTCAGTGTGTGGGGAAGGGTTTCAGTGTGTGGGGAAGGTGTTTCAGTGTGTGGGGAAGGGGTTTCAGTATGTGGGGAAGGGTTTCACTGAGTGCGGAAGGGGTTTCAGTGATTGGGGAAGGGGTTCAGTGTGTGGGGAGAAGGTTTCAGTGTGTGCGGAAGGGGTTTCAGTGTGTGGGGAAGGTGTTTCAGTGTGTGGGGACGGTTTTCAGTGTGTGCGGAAGTGGTTTCAGTGTGTGGGGATTTGTTTCAGTGTGTGGGGAAGGGATATCATTGTGTGGGGAAGGGGTTTCAGTGTGTGGGGAAGGTGTTTCAGTGTGTGGGGATGGGGTTGCAGAGTGTGCGGAAGGGTTTCAGTGTGTGAGGAAGGTGTTTCAGTGTGTGGGGAAGGGGTTTCAGTGAGTGGGGAAGGTGTTTCATTGTGTGGGGAAGTGGTTTCAGTTTGTGGGGATGGGTTTCATTGTATGGGGAAGGGGTTTCAGTGTGTAGGGATGTGTTTCAGTGTTTGGGGAATGTGTTTCAGTGTGTGGGGAAGGGATTCACTGTGTGCGGAAAGGGTTTCTGTGTTTGGGGAAGGGGTTTCAGTGTGTGGGGAAGGTGTTTCAGTGTGTGTGGAAGGGGTTTAAGAGTGTGGGGAAGGGGTTTCAGTGTGTGGGGAAGGGGTTTCAGTGTGTGGGGAAGGTGTTTCAGTGTGTGCGGGAGGGGTTTCAGTGTGTGCGGAAGGTGTTTCAGTGTGTGGGGAAGGGGTTTCAGTGTGTAGGGAAGCTGTTTCATTGTGTGCGGAAGGGGTTTCAGTTTGTGGGGAAGGGGATTCAGTGTGTGGGGAAGTTGTTTCATTGTGTGGGGAAGGTGTTTCATTGTGTGCGGAAAGGTATTGAGTGTGTGGGGAAGGGGTTTCAGTTTGTGGGGAAGGGGTTGCAGTACTTGGGGAAGGGGTTTCAGTGTGTGGGGAAGGGTTTCAGTGTGTGGGGAAGGGGCTCAGTGTGTGGGGAAGGGGTTTCAGTGTGTGGGGAAGGTGTTTCAGTGTATGGGGAAGGTGTTTCAGTGTGTGGGGAAGGGGTTTCAGTATGTGGGGAAGGGGTTTCAGTGTGTGGGGAAGGTGTTTCAATGTGTGGGGAAGGGGTTTCAGTGTGTGGGGAAGGGTTTCCAGTGTGTGGGTAAGGTGTTTCAGTGTGTGGGGAAGTGTTTCATTGTGTGGGGACAGGGATTCAGTGTGTGGGGAAGGGTTTAATTGTGTGGGGAAGATGTTTCAGTGTGTGCGGAAGGGGTTTCAGTGTATGGGGAAGGTGTTTCAGTGTGTGGGGATGGGGTTTCAGTGTGTGGCGAACTTGTTTCAGTGTGTGGGGAAGGTGTTTCAGTGTGTGGGCAAGGGGTTTCAGTGTGTGGGGAAGGGTTTCAGAGTGTGGGGAAGGTGTTTCAGTGTGTGGGGAAGGTTTTCAGTGCGTGAGGAAGATATTTCAATGTGTGCGGAAGGGGTTTCAGTGTGTGGGGAAGGTGTTTCAGTGTGTGGGGAAGGTGTTTCAGTGGGTGTGGAAGGTGTTTCAGTGTGTGGGGTTGGGTTTCAGTGTGTGGGGATGGGTTTCAGTGTGTGGGGATGGGTTTCAGTGCGTGGGGAAGGTGTTTCTGTGTGTGGGGATGGGTTTCAGTTTATGGGGATAGGTTTCAGTGTGTGCGGAAGGGGTTTCAGTGTGTGGGGAAGGTGTTTCAGTGTGTGGGGAAGGGTTTCAGTGTGTGGGGAAGTGTTTCAGTGTTTGGCAGGATTACAGTGTCTGGGGACGGTGTTTCACTGTGTGGGAAAGGGGTTTCCGTGTGTGGGGAAGTGTTTCAGTGTGTGCGTAAGGTGTTTCAGTGAGTGGGGAAGGTGTTTCAGTGTGTGGGGAAGGTGTTTCAGTGGGTGGGGAAGGTGTTTCAGTGTGTGGGGTTGGGTTTCAGTGTGTGGAGATGGGTTTCAGTTTATGGGGATGGGTTTCAGTGTGTGCAGAAGGGGTTTCAGTGTGTGGGGAAGGTGTTTCAGTGTGTGGGGAAGGGTTTCAGTGTGTGGGGAAGTGTTTCAGTGTGTGGGGCAGGATTACAGTGTCCGGGGACGGGGATTCAGTGTGTGGGAAAGGGGTTTCCGTGTGTGGGTAAGTGTTTCAGTGTGTGCGGAAGGTGTTTCAGTGTGTGGGGAAAGGTTTCAGTGTGTGGGGAAGGTGTTTCAGTGTGTGGGGAAGGGGTTTCAGTAAGTGGGGAAGGGTTTCACTGAGTGCACAAGGGGTTTCAGTGTTTGTGGAAGGGGTTTCAGTCTGTGGTGAAGATGTTTCAGTGTGTGGGGATGTGTTTCAGTGTGTGGGGAAGGCGTTTCAGTGTGTGGGGATGTGTTTCAGTTTGTGTGGATGGGGTTTCAGTGTGTGGGGATGTGTTTCAGTGTGTGGGGAAGGGGTTGCAGTGTGTGGGGAAGGTGGTTCAGTGTGTGTTGAAGGGGTTTCAGTATGTGGGGTAGGGGTTTCAGTGCGTGGGGAAGGGTTTCAGTGTGTGGGGCAGGCTTTCAGTGTGTGGGGAAGGTGTTTCAGTGTGTGGGGAAGGGTTCTCAGTGTGTGGGTAAGGGGTTTCAGTGTGTGGGGAAGGGTTACATTGTGTGGGGAAGGGGTTTCAGTGTGTGGGGGAGGTGTTTCAGTGTGTGGGGAAGGGGTTTCAGTGTGTGGGGAAGATGTTTCAGTGTGTGGGGATGTGTTACAGTGTGTGGGGAAGGGGTTCAGTGTGTGGGGAAGGTGTTTCAGTGTGTGGGGATGGGTTTCAGTGTGTGGGGAAGGGGTTTCAGTGTGTGGGGAAGGTGTTTCTGTGTGTGGGGATGGTTTTCAGTTTATGGGGATGGGTTTCAGTGTGTGCGGAAGGGGTTTCAGTGTGTGGGGAAGGTGTTTCAGTGTCTGGGGAAGGGTTTCAGTGTGTGGGGAAGGTGTTTCAGTGTGTGGGGAAGGGGTTCAGTGTGTGGGGAAGGCGTTTCAGTGTGTGGGGATGTGTTTCAGTGTGTGGGGAAGGGGTTTCAGTGTGTGGGGATGTGTTTCAGTGTGTGGGGAAGGGGTTGCAGTGTGTGGGGAAGGTGTTTCAGTGTGTGTTGAAGGGGTTTCAGTATGTGGGGTAGGGGTTTCAGTGTGTGGGGAAGGATTTCAGAGTTTGGGGAAGGGGTTTCAGTGTGTGGGGAAGGGGTTTCAGTGTGTGGGGAAGGGGGTTTCAGTGTGTGGGGAAGGGTTACAGTGTGTGGGGAAGGGGTTTCAGTGTGTGGGGATGGGGTTTCAGTATGTGGGGAAGGGTTTCAGTGTTTGCGGAAGGGGTTTCAGTGAGTGGGGAAGGGTTTCAGTGTGTGGTGCAGGTGTTTCAGTGTGTGCGAAAGGGGTTTCAGTGTGTGGGGAAGGGTTTCAGTGTGTGGGGAAGGGTTTCAGTGTGTGGGGATGGTGTTTCAGTGTGCGTGAAGGGGTTTCTGTATGTGGGGAAGGGTTTCACTGAGTGCGGAAGGGGTTTCAGTGATTGGGGAAGGGGTTCAGTGTGTGGGGAAGGGGTTTCAGTGTGTGTGGAAGGGGTTTCAGTGTGTGGGGAAGGTGTTTCAGTGTGTGGGGACGGGTTTCAGTGTGTGCGGAAGTGGTTTCAGTGTGTGGGGAAGCGGTTTCAGTGTGTGGGGAAGGGATTTCATTGTGTGTGGAAGGGGTTTCAGTTTGTGGGGAAGGTGTTTCAGTGTGTGGGGATGGGGTTGCAGAGTGTGCGGAAGGGTTTCAGTGTGTGAGGAAGGTGTTTCAGTGTGTGGGGAAGGGGTTTCAGTGAGTGGGGAAGGTGTTTCATTGTGTGGGGAAGGTGTTTCATTGTGTGCGGTAGGGGATTCAGTGTGTAGAGAAGTGGTTTCAGTGTGTGGGGAAGCGGTTTCAGTGTGTGGGGAAGGTGTTTCAGTGTGTGCGGGAGGGGTTTCAGTGTGTGCGGAAGGTGTTTCAGTGTGTGGGGAAGGGGTTTCAGTGTGTAGGGAAGCTATTTTCATTGTGTGCGGAAGGGGTTTCAGTTTGTGGGGAAGGGGATTCAGTGTGTGGGGAAGTTGTTTCATTGTGTGGGGAAGGTGTTTCATTGTGTGCGGAAAGGTATTGAGTGTGTGGGGAAGGGGTTCAGGTTGTGGGGAAGGGGTTGCAGTACTTGGGGAAGGGGTTTCAGTGTGTGGGGAAGGGTTTCAGTGTGTGGGGAAGGGGCTCAGTGTGTGGGGAAGGGGTTTCAGTGTGTGGGGAAGGGGTTTCAGTGTGTGGGGAAGGTGTTTCAGTGTATGGGGAAGGTGTTTCAGTGTGTGGGGAAGGGGTTTCAGTATGTGGGGAAGGGGTTTCAGTGTGTGGGGAAGGTGTTTCAGTGTGGGGAAGGGGTTTCAGTGTGTGGGGAAGGGTTTCCAGAGTGTGGGTAAGGTGTTTCAGTGTGTGGGGAAGTGTTTCAGTGTGTGGGAACAGGGATTCAGTGTGTGGGGAAGGGTTTAATTGTGTGGGGAAGATGTTTCAGTGTGTGCGGAAGGGGTTTCAGTGTATGGGGAAGGTGTTTCAGTGTGTGGGGATGGGGTTTCAGTGTGTGGCGAACTTGTTTCAGTGTGTGGGGAAGGTGTTTCAGTGTGTGGGGAAGGGGTTTCAGTGTGTGGGGAAGTGTTTCAGAGTGTGGGGAATGTGTTTCAGTGTGTGGGGAAGGTTTTCAGTGAGTGAGAAAGATATGTCAATGTGTGCGGAAGGGGTTTCAGTGTGTGGGGAAGGTGTTTCAGTGTGTGGGGAAGGTGTTTCAGTGGGTGGGGAAGGTGTTTCAGTGTGTGGGGTTGGGTTTCAGTGTGTGGGGATGGGTTTCAGTGTGTGGGGATGGGTTTCGGTGTGTGGGGAAGGGGTTTCAGTGTGTGGGGAAGGTGTTTCTGTGTGTGGGGATGGGTTTCAGTTTATGGGGAAGGGTTTCAGTGTGTGTGGAAGGGGTTTCAGTGTGTGGGGAAGGTGTTTCAGTGTGTGGGGAAGGGTTTCAGTGTGTGGGGAAGTGTTTCAGTGTATGGCAGGATTACAGTGTCTGGGGACGGTGTTTCAGTGTGTGGGAAAGGGGTTTCCGTGTGTGGGGAAGTGTTTCAGTGTGTGCGGAAGGTGTTTCAGTGTGTGGGGAAGGGTTTCGGTGTGTGGGGAAGGTGTTTCAGTGTGTTGGGAAGGGGTTTCAGTATGTGGGGAATGGTTTCACTGAGTGCACAAGGGGTTTCAGTGTTTGTGGAAGGGGTTTCAGTCTGTGGTGAAGGTGTTTCAGTGTGTGTTGAAGGGGTTTCAGTATGTGGGGTAGAGGTTTCAGTGTGTGGGGAAGGGTTTCAGTGTGTGGGGCAGGCTTTCAGTGTGTGGGGAAGGTGTTTCAGTGTGTGGGGAAGGGTTCTCAGTGTGTGGGGAAGGGGTTTCAGTGTGTGGGGAAGGGATACAGTGTGTGGGGAAGGGGTTTCAGTGTGTGGGGATGGGGTTTCAGTCTGTGGGGAAGGGTTTCAGTCTTTGCGGAAGGGGTTTCAGTGAGTGGGATAGGGTTTCAGTGTGTGGTGAAGGTGTTTCAGTGTGTGCGAAAGGGGTTTCAGTGTGTGGGGAAGGGTTTCAGTGTGTGGGGAAGGGTTTCAGTGTGTGGGAAAGGTGTTTCAGTGTGTGGGGAAGGGTTTTCAGTATGAGGGGAAGGGTTTCACTGTGTGGTGAAGGTGTATCAGTGTGTGGGGAAGGTGTTTCAGTGTCTGGGGAAGGTATTTCAGTGTGTGGGGAAGGGATTTCAGTTTGTGGGGAAGGTGTTTCAGTGTGTGGGGGAGCTGTTTCAGTGTGTGGGGAAGGGGTTTCAGTGTGTGGGGAAGATGTTTCAGTGTGTGGGGATGTGTTACACTGTGTGGGGAAGGGGTTCAGTGTGTGGGGAAGGTGTTTCAGTGTGTGGGGTTGGGTTTCAGTGTGTGGGGATGGGTTTCAGTGTGTGGGGATGGGTTTCAGTGTGTGGGGAAGGGGTTTCAGTGTGTGGGGAAGGTGTTTCTGTGTGTGGGGATGGGTTTCAGTTTATGGGGATGGGTTTCAGTGTGTGCGGAAGGGGTTTCAGTGTGTGGGGAAGGTGTTTCAGTGTGTGGGGAAGGGTTTCAGTGTGTGGGGAAGGGGTTGCAGTGTGTGTGGAAGGTGTTTCAGTGTGTGTTGAAGGGGTTTCAGTATGTGGGGTAGGGGTTTCAGTGTGTGGGGAAGGGTTTCAGTGTTTGGGGCAGGCTTTCAGTGTGTGGGGAAGGTGTTTCAGTGTGTGGGGAAGGGTTCTCAATGTGTGGGGAAGGGTTTCAGTGTGTGGGGAAGGGGTTTCAGTGTGTGGGGAAGGGTTACACTGTGTGGGGAAGGGGTTTCAGTGTGGGGGGATGGGGTTTCAGTATGTGGGGAAGGGTTTCAGTGTTTGCGGAAGGGGTTTCAGTGAGTGGGGAAGGGTTTCAGTGTGTGTTGCAGGTGTTTCAGTGTGTGCGAAAGGGGTTTCAGTGTGTGGGGAAGGGTTTCAGTGTGTGGGGAAGGGTTTCAGTGTGTGGGGAATGTGTTTCAGTGTGTGGGGAAGGGGTTTCAGTATGTGGGGAAGGGTTTCACTGAGTGCGGAAGGGGTTTCAGTGATTGGGGAAGGGGTTCAGTGTGTGGGGAAGGGGTTTCAGTGTGTGCGGAAGGGGTTTCAGTGTGTGGGGAAGGTGTGTCAGTGTGTGGGGACGGGTTTCAGTGTGTGCGGAAGTGGTTTCAGTGTGTGGGGAAGGTGTTTCAGTGTGTGGGGAAGGGATTTCATTGTGTGGGGAAGGGGTTTCAGTGTGTGGTAAAGGTGTTTCAGTGTGTGGGGATGGGGTTGCAGAGTGTGCAGAAGGGTTTCAGTGTGTGAGGAGGGTGTTTCAGTGTGTGGGGAAGGGGTTTCAGTGAGTGGCGAAGGTGTTTCCTTGTGTGCAGAATGGGTTGCAGTGTGTGGGGATGTGGTTTCAGTGTGTAGGGAAGTTGTTTCATTGTGTGGGGAAGGTGTTTCATTGTGTGCGGTAGGGGATTCAGTGTCTAGGGATGTGGTTTCAGTGTGTGGGGAAGTGGTTTCAGTTTGTGGGGATGGGTTTCATTGTGTGGGGAAGGGGTTTCAGTGTGTAGGGATGTGTTTCAGTGTTTGGGGGATGTGTTTCAGTGTGTGGGGAAGGGATTCACTGTGTGCGGAAAGGGTTTCTGTGTGTGGGGAAGGGGTTTCAGTTTGTGGGGAAGGTGTTTCAGTGTGTGTGGAAGGGGTTTAAGAGTGTGGGGAAGGGGTTTCAGTGTGTGGGGAAGGGGTTTCAGTGTGTGGGGAAGGTGTTTCAGTGTGTGCGGGAGGGGTTTCAGTGTGTGCGGAAGGTGTTTCAGTGTGTGGGGAAGGGGTTTCAGTGTGTAGGGAAGCTGTTTCATTGTGTGCGGAAGGGGTTTCAGTTTGTGGGGAAGGGGTTGCAGTACTTGGGGAAGGGGTTTCAGTGTGTGGGGAAGGGTTTCAGTGTGTGGGGAAGTGGCTCAGTGTGTGGGGAAGGGGTTTCAGTGTGTGGGGAAGGGGTTTCAGTGTGTGGGGAAGGTGTTTCAGTGTATGGGGAAGGTGTTTCAGTGTGTGGGGAAGGGGTTTCAGTATGTGGGGAAGGGGTTTCAGTGTGTGGGGAAGGTGTTTCAGTGTGTGGGGAAGGGGTTTCAGTGTGTGGGGGGAGGGTTTCCAGTGTGTGGGTCAGGTGTTTCAGTGTGTGGGGAAGTGTTTCAGTGTGTGGGGACAGGGATTCAGTGTGTGGGGAAGGGTTTAATAGTGTGGGGAAGATGTTTCAGTGTGTGCGGAAGGGGTTTCAGTGTATGGGGAAGGTGTTTCAGTGTGTGGGGATGGGGTTTCAGTGTGTGGCGAACTTGTTTCAGTGTGTGGGGAAGGTGTTTCAGTGTGTGGGGAAGGGGTTTCAGTGTGTGGGGAAGGGTCTCAGAGTGTGTGGAAGGTGTTTCAGTGTGTGGGGAAGGTTTTCAGTGAGTGAGGAAGATATTTCAATGTGTGGAAGGGGTTTCAGTGTGTGGGGAAGGTGTTTCAGTGTGTGGGGAAGGGGTTTCAGTGGGTGGGGAAGGTGTTTCAGTGTGTGGGGTTGGGTTTCAGTGTGTGGGGATGGGTTTCAGTGTGTGGGGATGGGTTTCAGTGTGTGGGGAAGGGGTTTCAGTGTGTGGGGAAGGTGTTTCTGTGTGTGGGGAAGGGGTTTCAGTGTGTGGGGAAGGTGTTTCAGTGTGTGGGGAAGGGTTTCAGTGTGTGGGGAAGTGTTTCAGTGCATGGCAGGATTACAGTGTCTGGGGACGGGGTTTCAGTGTGTGGGAAAGGGGTTTCCGTGTGTGGGGAAGTGTTTCAGTGTGTGCGGAAGGTGTTTCAGTGTGTGGGGAAGGGTTTCGGTGTGTGGGGAAGCTGTTTCAGTGTGTGGGGAAGGGGTTTCAGTATGTGGGGAAGGATTTCACTGAGTGCACAAGGGGTTTCAGTGTTTGTGGAAGGGGTTTCAGTCTGTGTTGAAGGTGTTTCAGTGTGTGGGGATGTGTTTCAGTGTGTGGGGAAGGCGTTTCAGTGTGTGGGGATGTGTTTCAGTTTGTGTGGAAGGGGTTTCAGTGTGTGGGGATGTGTTTCAGTGTGTGGGGAAGGGGTTGCAGTGTGTAGGGATGGTGTTTCAGTGTGTGTTGAAGGGGTTTCAGTATGTGGGGTAGAGGTTTCAGTGTGTGGGGAAGGGTTTCAGTGTGTGGGGCAGGCTTTCAGTGTGTGGGGAAGGTGTTTCAGTGTGTGGGGAAGGGTTCTCAGTGTGTGGGGAAGGGGTTTCAGTGTGTGGGGAAGGGTTACAGTGTGTGGGGAAGGGGTTTCAGTGTGTGGGGATGGGGTTTCAGTATGTGGGGAAGGGTTTCAGTGTGTGGTGAATGTGTTTCAGTGTGTGCGAAAGGGGTTTCAGTGTGTGCGGATGGGGTTTCAGTATGTGGGGAAGGGTTTCAGTGATTGCGGAAGGGGTTTCAGTGAGTGGGGAAGGGTTTCAGTGTGTGGTGCATGTGTTTCAGTGTGTGCGAAAGGGGTTTCAGTGTGTGGGGAAGGGTTTCAGTGTGTGGGGAAGGGTTTCAGTGTGTGGGGAAGGTGTTTCAGTGTGTGGGGAAGGGGTTTCAGTATGTGGGGAAGGGTTTCACTGAGTGGTGAAGGTGTATCAGTATGTGGGGAAGGTGTTTCAGTGTCTGGGGAAGGTATTTCAGTGTGTGGGGAAGGGATTTCAGTTTGTGGGGAAGGTGTTTCAGTGTGTGGGGGAGGTGTTTCAGTGTATGGGGAAGGGGTTTCAGTGTGTGGGGAAGATGTTTCAGTGTGTGGGGATGTGTTACACTGTGTGGGGAAGGGGTTCAGTGTGTGGGGAAGGCGTTTCAGTGTGTGGGGTTGGGTTTCAGTGTGTGGGGATGGGTTTCAGTGTGTGGGGATGGGTTTCAGTGTGTGGGGAAGGGGTTTCAGTGTGTGGGGAAGGTGTTTCTGTGTGTGGGGATGGGTTTCAGTTTATGGGGATGGGTTTCAGTGTGTGCGGAAGGGGTTTCAGTGTGTGGGGAAGGTGTTTCATTGTGTGGGGAAGGGTTTCAGTGTGTGGGGAAGTGTTTCAGTGTGTGGGGCAGGATTACAGTGTCTGGGGACGGGGTTTCAGTGTGTGGGTAGGGGTTTCCGTGTGTGGGGAAGTGTTTCAGTGTTTGCGGAAGGTGTTTCAGTGTGTGGGGAAGGGTTTCAGTGTGTGGGGAAGGTGTTTCAGTGTGTGGGGAAGGGGTTTCAGTATGTGGGGAAGGGTTTCACTGAGAGCACAAGGGGTTTCAGTGTTTGTGGAAAGGGTTTCAGTCTGTGGTGAAGGTGTTTCAGTGTGTGTGGATGTGTTTCAGTGTGTGGGGAAGGCGCTTCAGTGTGTGGGGATGTGTTTCAGTTTGTGGGGAAGGGGTTTCAGTGTGTGGGGATGTGTTTCAGTGTGTGGGGAAGGGGTTGCAGTGTGTGGGGAAGGGGTTGCAGTGTGTGGGGAAGGTGTTTCAGTGTGTGTTGAAGGGGTTTCAGTAAGTGGGGTAGGGGTTTCAGTGTGTGGGGAAGGGTTTCAGTGTGTGGGGCAGGCTTTCAGTGTGTGGGGAAGGTGTTTCAGTGTGTGGGGAAGGGTTCTCAGTGTGTGGGGAAGGGTTTCAGTGTGTGGGGAAGGGGTTTCAGTGTGTGGGGAAGGGTTACAGTGTGTGGGGAAGGGGTTTCAGTGTGTGGGGATGGGGTTTCAGTATGTGGGGAAGGGTTTCAGTGTTTGCGGAAACAGTTTCTGTGAGTGGGGAAGGGTTTCAGTGTGTGGTGCAGGTGTTTCAGTGTGTGCGAAAGGGGTTTCAGTGTGTGGGGAAGGGTTTCAGTGTGTGGGGACGGTTTTCAGTATTTGGGGAAGGTGTTTCAGTGTGTGGGGAAGGGGTTTCAGTATGTGGGGAAGGGTTTCACTGAGTGCGGAAGGGGTTTCAGTGATTGGGGAAGGTGTTCAGTGTGTGGGGAAGGGGTTTCAGTGTGTGCGGAAGGGGTTTCAGTGTGTGGGGAAGGTGTTTCAGTGTGTGGGGACGGGTTTCAGTGTGTGCGGAAGTGGTTTCAGTGTGTGGGGAAGGTGTTTCAGTGTGTGGGGAAGGGATTTCATTGTGTGGGGAAGGGGTTTCAGTGTGTCGGGAAGGTGTTTCAGTGTGTGGGGAAGGGGTTGCAGAGTGTGCGGAAGGGTTTCAGTGTGTGAGGAAGGTGTTTCAGTGTGTGGGGAAGGGGTTTCAGTGAGTGGGGAAGGTGTTTCCTTGTGTGCGGAATGGGTTTCAGTGTGTGGGGATGTGGTTTCAGTGTGTAGGGAAGGTGTTTCATTGTGTGGGGAAGTTGTTTCATTGTGTGCGGTAGGGGATTCAGTGTGTAGGGATGTGGTTTCAGTGTGTGGGGAAGTGGTTTCAGTTTGTGGGGATGGGTTTCATTGTGTGGGGAAGGGGTTACAGTGTGTAGGGATGTGTTTCAGTGTTTGGGGAATGTCTTTCAGTGTGTGGGGAAGGGATTCACTGTGTGCGGAAAGGGTTTCTGTGTGTGGGGAAGGGGTTTCAGTGTGTGGGGAAGGTGTTTCAGTGTGTGTGGAAGGGGTTTAAGAGTGTGGGGAAGGGGTTTCAGTGTGTGGGGAAGGGGTTTCAGTGTGAGGGGAAGGTGTTTCAGTGTGTGCGGGAGGGGTTTAAGTGTGTGCGGAAGGTGTTTCAGTGTGTGGGGAAGGGGTTTCAGTGTGTAGGGAAGCTGTTTCATTGCGTGCGGAAGGGGTTTCAGTTTGTGGGGAAGGGGATTCAGTGTGTGGGGAAGTTGTTTCATTGTGTGGGGAAGGTGTTTCATTGTGTGCGGAAAGGTATTGAGTGTGTGGGGAAGGGGTTTCAGTTTGTGGGGAAGGGGTTGCAGTACTTGGGGAAGGGGTTTCAGTGTGTGGGGAAGGGTTTCAGTGTGTGGGGAAGGGGCTCAGTGTGTGGGGAAGGGGTTTCAGTGTGTGGGGAAGGGGTTTCAGTGTGTGGGGAAGGTGTTCCAGTGTATGGGGAAGGTGTTTCAGTGTGTGGGGAAGGGGTTTCAGTATGTGGGGAAGGGGTTTCAGTGTGTGGGGAAGTTGTTTCATTGTGTGGGGAAGGTGTTTCATTGTGTATGGAAGGGAATTCTGTGTGTGGGGAAGGGGTTTCAATGTGCGGGGAATGGGTTTCGGTGTGTGGGGAAGGTGTTTCAGTGTGTGTGGAAGGGGTTTCAGTATGTGGGGTAGGTGTTTCAGTTTGTGGGGAAGGGTTTCAGTGTGTGGGGAAGGGTTTCAGTGTGTGCGGAAGGGGTATCTGTGTGTGAGGAAGGGTTTCAGTGTGTGGCGAATGTGTTACAGTGTGTGCGGAAGGGGTTTTGGTGTGTGGGGAAGGTGTTTCAGTGTGAGGGGAAGGAGTTTCAGTTTGTGTTGAAGGGGTTTCAGTGCGTGGAGAAGAGGTTTCAGTGTGTGGGGTCGGGTTTCACTGTGTGGTGAAGGGGTATCAGTGTGTGGGGAAGGTGTTTCAGTGTCTTGGGAAGGTATTTCAGTGTGTGGGGAAGGGATTTCAGTTTGTGGGGAAGGTGTTTCAGTGTGTGGGGGAGGTGTTTCAGTGTGTGGGGAAGGGGTTTCAGTGTGTGGGGAAGATGTTTCAGTGTGTGGGGATGTGTTACAGTGTGTGGGGAAGGGTTTCAGTGTGTGGGGAAGGTGTTTCAGTGTGTGGGGTTGGGTTTCAGTGTGTGGGGATGGGTTTCAGTGTGTGGGGATGGGTTTCAGTGTTTGCGGAAGGGGTTTCAGTGTGTGGGGAAGGTGTTTCTGTGTGTGGGGATGTGTTTCAGTGTGTGGGGAAGGGGCTTCAGTGTGTGGGGAAGGGGTTTCAGTGTGTGGGGATGGGTTTCAGTGTGTGGGGATGGGTTTCAGTGTGTGCGGAAGGGGTTTCAGTGTGTGGGGAAGGTGTTTCAGTGTGTGGGGAAGGGTTTCAGTGTTTGGGGAAGGGGTTTCAGTGTTTGGGGAAGGTGTTTCATTGCGTGGGGAAGGGGTTTCAGAGTGTGGGTAATGGTTTCAGTGTGTGGGAAAGGGGTTTCAGTGATTGGGGAAGGGGTTTCAGAGAGTGGGGAAGGGTTTCAGTGTGTTAGGAAGGGGTTTCAGTGTGTGGGGAAGGGGTTTCAGTGTGTGGGGATGTGATTCAGTGTGTGGAGAAGGGGTTTCAGTGTGTGGGGAAGGGTTTCACTGTGTGCGGAAGGGGTTTCAGTGTGTGGGGAAGGGGTTTCAGTGTGTGGGGAAGTTGTTTCAGTGTGTGCGGAAGGGGTTTCAGTGCGTGGGGAAGGGGTTTCAGTGTGTGGGGAAGGGGTTTCAGTGTGTGGGGAAGGTGCTTCAGTGTGTGTGGAAGGGGTTTCAGTGTGTGCGGTAGAGGTTTCAGTGTGTGCGGAAGGGGTTTCAGTTTGTGGGGAAGGTGTTTCAGTGTGTGCGGAAGGGGTTTCAGTTTTTGGGGATGGGGTTTCAGTGTGTGGGGATGTGTTTCAGTGTGTGGGGACGGGGTTTCAGTGTGTGGGGAGGGGTTTCACTGTGTGCGGAAGGGCTTTTAGTGTGTGGGGAAGGTGTTTCAGTGTGTGGGAAGGGGTTTCAGTGTGTGGGTATGTGTTTCAGTGTGTGGGGAAGGTGTCTCAGTGTGTGGGGATGTGTTTCAGTGTGTTTAGAAGGTATTTCAGTGTGTGGGGAAGGGTTTCACTGTGTGGGGATGGTGTTTCAGTTTGTGCAGAAGGGGTTTCAGTCTGTGGGGAATGGGTTTCAGTATGTGGGGAAGGGGTTTCAGTGTGTGGGGAATGATGTTTCAGTGAGTGGTGAAGGGGTATCAGTGTGTGGGGAAGGTGTTTCAGTGTGTGGGGATGTGTTTCAGTGATTGGGGAAGGGGTTTCAGTGCGTGGGGAAGGGTTTCACTGTGTGCGGAAGGGGTTTCAGTGTGTGGGGAGGGGGTTTCAGTGTGTGGGGAAGGTGTTTCAGTATGTGGGAAGGGGATTCAGTGTGTGGGGAAGGTGTTTCAGTGTGTGCGGATGGGGTTTCAGTTTGTGCGGAAGGTGTTTCAGTGTGTGGGGAAGGGGTTTAAGTGTGTGGGGAAGGTGTTTCATTGTGTGCGGAAGGCGTTTCAGTGTGTGGGGAAGGGGATTCTGTGTGTGCGGAATGTGTTTCATTGTGTGGGGAAGGTGTTTCATTGTGTATGGAAGGGAATTCTGTGTGTGGGGAAGGGGTTTCAATGTGCGGGGAATGGGTTTCGGTGTGTGGGGAAGGTGTTTCAGTGTGTGTGGAAGGGGTTTCAGTATGTGGGGTAGGTGTTTCAGTGTGTGGGGAAGGGTTTCAGTGTGTGGGGAAGGGTTTCAGTGTGTGCGGAAGGGGTATCTGTGTGTGAGGAAGGGTTTCAGTGTGTGGCGAATGTGTTACAGTGTGTGCGGAAGGGGTTTCGGTGTGTGGGGAAGGTGTTTCAGTGTGAGGGGAAGGAGTTTCAGTTTGTGTTGAAGGGGTTTCAGTGCGTGGAGAAGAGGTTTCAGTGTGTGGGGTCGGGTTTCACTGCGTGGTGAAGGGGTATCAGTGTGTGGGGAAGGTGTTTCAGTGTCTTGGGAAGGTATTTCAGTGTGTGGGGAAGGGATTTCAGTTTGTGGGGAAGGTGTTTCAGTGTGTGGGGGAGGTGTTTCAGTGTGTGGGGAAGGGGTTTCAGTGTGTGGGGAAGGGGTTTCAGTATGTGGGGAAGGGGTTTCAGTGTGTGGGGAAGGTGTTTCAGTGTGTGGGGAAGGGGTTTCAGTGAGTGGGGAAGGTGTTTCATTGTGTGGGGAAGGTGTTTCATTGTGTGCGGTAGGGGTTTCAGTGTGTGGGGAAGGGTTTCAGTGTGTGGGGAAGGGTTTCAGTATTTGGGGAAGGTGTTTCAGTGTGTGGGGAAGGGGTTTCAGTATGTGGGGAAGGGTTTCACTGAGTGCGGAAGGGGTTTCAGTGATTGGGGAAGGGGTTCAGTGTGTGGGGAAGGGGTTTCAGTGTGTGCGGAAGGGGTTTCAGTGTGTGGGGAAGGTGTTTCAGTGTGTGGGGACGGGTTTCAGTGTGTGCGGAAGTGGTTTCAGTGTGTGGGGAAGGTGTTTCAGTGTGTGGGGAAGGGATTTCATTGTGTGGGGAAGGGGTTTCAGTGTGTGGGGAAGGTGTTTCAGTGTGTGGGGAAGGGGTTGCAGAGTGTGCGGAAGGGTTTCAGTGTGTGAGGAAGGTGTTTCAGTGTGTGGGGAAGGGGTTTCAGTGAGTGGGGAAGGTGTTTCCTTGTGTGCGGAATGGGTTTCAGTGTGTGGGGATGTGGTTTCAGTGTGTAGGGAAGGTGTTTCATTGTGTGGGGAAGTTGTTTCATTGTGTGCGGTAGGGGATTCAGTGTGTAGGGATGTGGTTTCAGTGTGTGGGGAAGTGGTTTCAGTTTGTGGGGATGTCTTTCAGTGTGTGGGGAAGGGATTCACTGTGTGCGGAAAGGGTTTCTGTGTGTGGGGAAGGGGTTTCAGTGTGTGGGGAAGGTGTTTCAGTGTGAGGGGAAGGTGTTTCAGTGTGTGGGGAAGGGATTCACTGTGTGCGGAAAGGGTTTAAGAGTGTGGGGAAGGGGTTTCAGTGTGTGGGGAAGGGGTTTCATTGTGTGGGGAAGGGGTTTCAGTGTGAGGGGAAGGTGTTTCAGTGTGTGCGGGAGGGGTTTCAGTGTGTGCGGAAGGTGTTTCAGTGTGTGGGGAAGGGGTTTCAGTGTGTAGGGAAGCTGTTTCATTGTGTGCGGAAGGGGTTTCAGTTTGTGGGGAAGGGGATTCAGTGTGTGGGGAAGTTGTTTCATTGTGTGGGGAAGGTGTTTCATTGTGTGCGGAAAGGTATTGAGTGTGTGGGGAAGGGGTTTCAGTTTGTGGGGAAGGGGTTGCAGTACGTGGGGAAGGGGTTTCAGTGTGTGGGGAAGGGTTTCAGTGTGTGGGGAAGGGGCTCAGTGTGTGGGGAAGGGGTTTCAGTGTGTGGGGAAGGGGTTTCAGCGTGTTGGGAAGTGCTTCAGTGTATGGGGAAGGATTACAGTGTCTGGGGACGGGGTTTCAGTGTGTGGGAAAGGGGTTTCAGTGTGTGGGGAAGGGTTTCAGTGTGTGCGGAAGGGGATTCTGTGTGTGGGGAAGGTGCTTCAGTGTGTGGGGAAGGAGTTTCAGTGTGTGGGGAAGGGGTTTCAGTGTGTGGGGAAGGTATTTCAGTGTGTGTGGAAGGCGTTTCAGTGTGTGGGGAAGGTGTTTCAGTATGTGGGAAGGGGATTCAGTGTGTGGGGAAGGTGTTTCAGTGTGTGCGGATGGGGTTTCAGTTTGTGCGGAAGGTGTTTCAGTGTGTGGGGAAGGGGTTTAAGTGTGTGGGGAAGGTGTTTCATTGTGTGCGGAAGGCGTTTCAGTGTGTGGGGAAGGGGATTCTGTGTGTGCGGAATGTGTTTCATTGTGTGGGGAAGGTGTTTCATTGTGTATGGAAGGGAATTCTGTGTGTGGGGAAGGGGTTTCAATGTGCGGGGAATGGGTTTCGGTGTGTGGGGAAGGTGTTTCAGTGTGTGTGGAAGGGGTTTCAGTATGTGGGGTAGGTGTTTCAGTGTGTGGGGAAGGGTTTCAGTGTGTGGGGAAGGGTTTCAGTGTGTGCGGAAGGGGTATCTGTGTGTGAGGAAGGGTTTCAGTGTGTGGCGAATGTGTTACAGTGTGTGCGGAAGGGGTTTCGGTGTGTGGGGAAGGTGTTTCAGTGTGAGGGGAAGGAGTTTCAGTTTGTGTTGAAGGGGTTTCAGTGCGTGGAGAAGAGGTTTCAGTGTGTGGGGTCGGGTTTCACTGTGTAGTGAAGGGGTATCAGTGTGTGGGGAAGGTGTTTCAGTGTCTTGGGAAGGTATTTCAGTGTGTGGGGAAGGGATTTCAGTCTGTGGGGAAGGTGTTTCAGTGTGTGGGGGAGGTGTTTCAGTGTGTGGGGAAGGGGTTTCAGTGTGTGGGGAAGATGTTTCAGTGTGTGGGGATGTGTTACAGTGTGTGGGGAAGGGTTTCAGTGTGTGGGGAAGGTGTTTCAGTGTGTGGGGTTGGGTTTCAGTGTGTGGGGATGGGTTTCAGTGTGTGGGGATGTGTTTCAGTGTTTGCGGAAGGGGTTTCAGTGTGTGGGGAAGGTGTTTCTGTGTGTGGGGATGTGTTTCAGTGTGTGGGGAAGGGGCTTCAGTGTGTGGGGAAGGGGTTTCAGTGTGTGGGGATGGGTTTCAGTGTGTGGGGATGGGTTTCAGTGTGTGCGGAAGGGGTTTCAGTGTGTGGGGAAGGTGTTTCAGTGTGTGGGGAAGGGTTTCAGTGTTTGGGGAAGGGGTTTCAGTGTTTGGGGAAGGTGTTTCATTGCGTGGGGAAGGGGTTTCAGAGTGTGGGTAATGGTTTCAGTGTGTGGGAAAGGGGTTTCAGTGATTGGGGAAGGGGCTTCAGAGAGTGGGGAAGGGTTTCAGTGTGTTAGGAAGGGGTTTCAGTGTGTGGGGAAGGGGTTTCAGTGTGTGGGGATGTGATTCAGTGTGTGGAGAAGGGGTTTCAGTGTGTGGGGAAGGGTTTCACTGTGTGCGGAAGGGGTTTCAGTGTGTGGGGAAGGGGTTTCAGTGTGTGGGGAAGTTGTTTCAGTGTGTGCGGAAGGGGTTTCAGTGCGTGGGGAAGGGGTTTCAGTGTGTGGGGAAGGGGTTTCAGTGTGTGGGGAAGGTGCTTCAGTGTGTGTGGAAGGGGTTTCAGTGTGTGCGGTAGAGGTTTCAGTGTGTGCGGAAGGGGTTTCAGTTTGTGGGGAAGGTGTTTCAGTGTGTGCGGAAGGGGTTTCAGTTTTTGGGGATGGGGTTTCAGTGTGTGGGGATGCGTTTCAGTGTGTGGGGACGGGGTTTCAGTGTGTGGGGAGGGGTTTCACTGTGTGCGGAAGGGCTTTTAGTGTGTGGGGAAGGTGTTTCAGTGTGTGGGGAAGGTGTTTCAGTGTGTGGGAAGGGGTTTCAGTGTGTGGGTATGTGTTTCAGTGTGTGGGGAAGGTGTCTCAGTGTGTGGGGATGTGTTTCAGTGTGTTTAGAAGGTATTTCAGTGTGTGGGGAAGGGTTTCACTGTGTGGGGATGGTGTTTCAGTTTGTGCAGAAGGGGTTTCAGTCTGTGGGGAATGGGTTTCAGTATGTGGGGAAGGGGTTTCAGTGTGTGGGGAATGATGTTTCAGTGAGTGGTGAAGGGGTATCAGTGTGTGGGGAAGGTGTTTCAGTGTGTGGGGATGTGTTTCAGTGATTGGGGAAGGGGTTTCAGTGCGTGGGGAAGGGTTTCACTGTGTGCGGAAGGGGTTTCAGTGTGTGGGGAGGGGGTTTCAGTGTGTGGGGAAGGTGTTTCAGTATGTGGGAAGGGGATTCAGTGTGTGGGGAAGGTTTTTCAGTGTGTGCGGATGGGGTTTCAGTTTGTGCGGAAGGTGTTTCAGTGTGTGCGGAAGTGGTTTCAGTGTGTGGGGAAGGTGTTTCAGTGTGTGGGGAAGGGATTTCATTGTGTGGGGAAGGGGTTTCAGTGTGTGGGGAAGGTGTTTCAGTGTGTGGGGAAGGGGTTGCAGAGTGTGCGGAAGGGTTTCAGTGTGTGAGGAAGGTGTTTCAGTGTGTGGGGAAGGGGTTTCAGTGAGTGGGGAAGGTGTTTCCTTGTGTGCGGAATGGGTTTCAGTGTGTGGGGATGTGGTTTCAGTGTGTAGGGAAGGTGTTTCATTGTGTGGGGAAGTTGTTTCATTGTGTGCGGTAGGGGATTCAGTGTGTAGGGATGTGGTTTCAGTGTGTGGGGAAGTGGTTTCAGTTTGTGGGGATGTCTTTCAGTGTGTGGGGAAGGGATTCACTGTGTGCGGAAAGGGTTTCTGTGTGTGGGGAAGGGGTTTCAGTGTGTGGGGAAGGTGTTTCAGTGTGAGGGGAAGGTGTTTCAGTGTGTGGGGAAGGGATTCACTGTGTGCGGAAAGGGTTTAAGAGTGTGGGGAAGGGGTTTCAGTGTGTGGGGAAGGGGTTTCATTGTGTGGGGAAGGGGTTTCAGTGTGAGGGGAAGGTGTTTCAGTGTGTGCGGGAGGGGTTTCAGTGTGTGCGGAAGGTGTTTCAGTGTGTGGGGAAGGGGTTTCAGTGTGTAGGGAAGCTGTTTCATTGTGTGCGGAAGGGGTTTCAGTTTGTGGGGAAGGGGATTCAGTGTGTGGGGAAGTTGTTTCATTGTGTGGGGAAGGTGTTTCATTGTGTGCGGAAAGGTATTGAGTGTGTGGGGAAGGGGTTTCAGTTTGTGGGGAAGGGGTTGCAGTACGTGGGGAAGGGGTTTCAGTGTGTGGGGAAGGGTTTCAGTGTGTGGGGAAGGGGCTCAGTGTGTGGGGAAGGGGTTTCAGTGTGTGGGGAAGGGGTTTCAGCGTGTTGGGAAGTGCTTCAGTGTATGGGGAAGGATTACAGTGTCTGGGGACGGGGTTTCAGTGTGTGGGAAAGGGGTTTCAGTGTGTGGGGAAGGGTTTCAGTGTGTGCGGAAGGGGATTCTGTGTGTGGGGAAGGTGCTTCAGTGTGTGGGGAAGGAGTTTCAGTGTGTGGGGAAGGGGTTTCAGTGTGTGGGGAAGGTATTTCAGTGTGTGTGGAAGGCGTTTCAGTGTGTGGGGAAGGTGTTTCAGTATGTGGGAAGGGGATTCAGTGTGTGGGGAAGGTGTTTCAGTGTGTGCGGATGGGGTTTCAGTTTGTGCGGAAGGTGTTTCAGTGTGTGGGGAAGGGGTTTAAGTGTGTGGGGAAGGTGTTTCATTGTGTGCGGAAGGCGTTTCAGTGTGTGGGGAAGGGGATTCTGTGTGTGCGGAATGTGTTTCATTGTGTGGGGAAGGTGTTTCATTGTGTATGGAAGGGAATTCTGTGTGTGGGGAAGGGGTTTCAATGTGCGGGGAATGGGTTTCGGTGTGTGGGGAAGGTGTTTCAGTGTGTGTGGAAGGGGTTTCAGTATGTGGGGTAGGTGTTTCAGTGTGTGGGGAAGGGTTTCAGTGTGTGGGGAAGGGTTTCAGTGTGTGCGGAAGGGGTATCTGTGTGTGAGGAAGGGTTTCAGTGTGTGGCGAATGTGTTACAGTGTGTGCGGAAGGGGTTTCGGTGTGTGGGGAAGGTGTTTCAGTGTGAGGGGAAGGAGTTTCAGTTTGTGTTGAAGGGGTTTCAGTGCGTGGAGAAGAGGTTTCAGTGTGTGGGGTCGGGTTTCACTGTGTAGTGAAGGGGTATCAGTGTGTGGGGAAGGTGTTTCAGTGTCTTGGGAAGGTATTTCAGTGTGTGGGGAAGGGATTTCAGTCTGTGGGGAAGGTGTTTCAGTGTGTGGGGGAGGTGTTTCAGTGTGTGGGGAAGGGGTTTCAGTGTGTGGGGAAGATGTTTCAGTGTGTGGGGATGTGTTACAGTGTGTGGGGAAGGGTTTCAGTGTGTGGGGAAGGTGTTTCAGTGTGTGGGGTTGGGTTTCAGTGTGTGGGGATGGGTTTCAGTGTGTGGGGATGTGTTTCAGTGTTTGCGGAAGGGGTTTCAGTGTGTGGGGAAGGTGTTTCTGTGTGTGGGGATGTGTTTCAGTGTGTGGGGAAGGGGCTTCAGTGTGTGGGGAAGGGGTTTCAGTGTGTGGGGATGGGTTTCAGTGTGTGGGGATGGGTTTCAGTGTGTGCGGAAGGGGTTTCAGTGTGTGGGGAAGGTGTTTCAGTGTGTGGGGAAGGGTTTCAGTGTTTGGGGAAGGGGTTTCAGTGTTTGGGGAAGGTGTTTCATTGCGTGGGGAAGGGGTTTCAGAGTGTGGGTAATGGTTTCAGTGTGTGGGAAAGGGGTTTCAGTGATTGGGGAAGGGGCTTCAGAGAGTGGGGAAGGGTTTCAGTGTGTTAGGAAGGGGTTTCAGTGTGTGGGGAAGGGGTTTCAGTGTGTGGGGATGTGATTCAGTGTGTGGAGAAGGGGTTTCAGTGTGTGGGGAAGGGTTTCACTGTGTGCGGAAGGGGTTTCAGTGTGTGGGGAAGGGGTTTCAGTGTGTGGGGAAGTTGTTTCAGTGTGTGCGGAAGGGGTTTCAGTGCGTGGGGAAGGGGTTTCAGTGTGTGGGGAAGGGGTTTCAGTGTGTGGGGAAGGTGCTTCAGTGTGTGTGGAAGGGGTTTCAGTGTGTGCGGTAGAGGTTTCAGTGTGTGCGGAAGGGGTTTCAGTTTGTGGGGAAGGTGTTTCAGTGTGTGCGGAAGGGGTTTCAGTTTTTGGGGATGGGGTTTCAGTGTGTGGGGATGCGTTTCAGTGTGTGGGGACGGGGTTTCAGTGTGTGGGGAGGGGTTTCACTGTGTGCGGAAGGGCTTTTAGTGTGTGGGGAAGGTGTTTCAGTGTGTGGGGAAGGTGTTTCAGTGTGTGGGAAGGGGTTTCAGTGTGTGGGTATGTGTTTCAGTGTGTGGGGAAGGTGTCTCAGTGTGTGGGGATGTGTTTCAGTGTGTTTAGAAGGTATTTCAGTGTGTGGGGAAGGGTTTCACTGTGTGGGGATGGTGTTTCAGTTTGTGCAGAAGGGGTTTCAGTCTGTGGGGAATGGGTTTCAGTATGTGGGGAAGGGGTTTCAGTGTGTGGGGAATGATGTTTCAGTGAGTGGTGAAGGGGTATCAGTGTGTGGGGAAGGTGTTTCAGTGTGTGGGGATGTGTTTCAGTGATTGGGGAAGGGGTTTCAGTGCGTGGGGAAGGGTTTCACTGTGTGCGGAAGGGGTTTCAGTGTGTGGGGAGGGGGTTTCAGTGTGTGGGGAAGGTGTTTCAGTATGTGGGAAGGGGATTCAGTGTGTGGGGAAGGTTTTTCAGTGTGTGCGGATGGGGTTTCAGTTTGTGCGGAAGGTGTTTCAGTGTGTGCGGAAGTGGTTTCAGTGTGTGGGGAAGGTGTTTCAGTGTGTGGGGAAGGGATTTCATTGTGTGGGGAAGGGGTTTCAGTGTGTGGGGAAGGTGTTTCAGTGTGTGGGGAAGGGGTTGCAGAGTGTGCGGAAGGGTTTCAGTGTGTGAGGAAGGTGTTTCAGTGTGTGGGGAAGGGGTTTCAGTGAGTGGGGAAGGTGTTTCCTTGTGTGCGGAATGGGTTTCAGTGTGTGGGGATGTGGTTTCAGTGTGTAGGGAAGGTGTTTCATTGTGTGGGGAAGTTGTTTCATTGTGTGCGGTAGGGGATTCAGTGTGTAGGGATGTGGTTTCAGTGTGTGGGGAAGTGGTTTCAGTTTGTGGGGATGTCTTTCAGTGTGTGGGGAAGGGATTCACTGTGTGCGGAAAGGGTTTCTGTGTGTGGGGAAGGGGTTTCAGTGTGTGGGGAAGGTGTTTCAGTGTGAGGGGAAGGTGTTTCAGTGTGTGGGGAAGGGATTCACTGTGTGCGGAAAGGGTTTAAGAGTGTGGGGAAGGGGTTTCAGTGTGTGGGGAAGGGGTTTCATTGTGTGGGGAAGGGGTTTCAGTGTGAGGGGAAGGTGTTTCAGTGTGTGCGGGAGGGGTTTCAGTGTGTGCGGAAGGTGTTTCAGTGTGTGGGGAAGGGGTTTCAGTGTGTAGGGAAGCTGTTTCATTGTGTGCGGAAGGGGTTTCAGTTTGTGGGGAAGGGGATTCAGTGTGTGGGGAAGTTGTTTCATTGTGTGGGGAAGGTGTTTCATTGTGTGCGGAAAGGTATTGAGTGTGTGGGGAAGGGGTTTCAGTTTGTGGGGAAGGGGTTGCAGTACGTGGGGAAGGGGTTTCAGTGTGTGGGGAAGGGTTTCAGTGTGTGGGGAAGGGGCTCAGTGTGTGGGGAAGGGGTTTCAGTGTGTGGGGAAGGGGTTTCAGCGTGTTGGGAAGTGCTTCAGTGTATGGGGAAGGATTACAGTGTCTGGGGACGGGGTTTCAGTGTGTGGGAAAGGGGTTTCAGTGTGTGGGGAAGGGTTTCAGTGTGTGCGGAAGGGGATTCTGTGTGTGGGGAAGGTGCTTCAGTGTGTGGGGAAGGAGTTTCAGTGTGTGGGGAAGGGGTTTCAGTGTGTGGGGAAGGTATTTCAGTGTGTGTGGAAGGCGTTTCAGTGTGTGGGGAAGGTGTTTCAGTATGTGGGAAGGGGATTCAGTGTGTGGGGAAGGTGTTTCAGTGTGTGCGGATGGGGTTTCAGTTTGTGCGGAAGGTGTTTCAGTGTGTGGGGAAGGGGTTTAAGTGTGTGGGGAAGGTGTTTCATTGTGTGCGGAAGGCGTTTCAGTGTGTGGGGAAGGGGATTCTGTGTGTGCGGAATGTGTTTCATTGTGTGGGGAAGGTGTTTCATTGTGTATGGAAGGGAATTCTGTGTGTGGGGAAGGGGTTTCAATGTGCGGGGAATGGGTTTCGGTGTGTGGGGAAGGTGTTTCAGTGTGTGTGGAAGGGGTTTCAGTATGTGGGGTAGGTGTTTCAGTGTGTGGGGAAGGGTTTCAGTGTGTGGGGAAGGGTTTCAGTGTGTGCGGAAGGGGTATCTGTGTGTGAGGAAGGGTTTCAGTGTGTGGCGAATGTGTTACAGTGTGTGCGGAAGGGGTTTCGGTGTGTGGGGAAGGTGTTTCAGTGTGAGGGGAAGGAGTTTCAGTTTGTGTTGAAGGGGTTTCAGTGCGTGGAGAAGAGGTTTCAGTGTGTGGGGTCGGGTTTCACTGTGTAGTGAAGGGGTATCAGTGTGTGGGGAAGGTGTTTCAGTGTCTTGGGAAGGTATTTCAGTGTGTGGGGAAGGGATTTCAGTCTGTGGGGAAGGTGTTTCAGTGTGTGGGGGAGGTGTTTCAGTGTGTGGGGAAGGGGTTTCAGTGTGTGGGGAAGATGTTTCAGTGTGTGGGGATGTGTTACAGTGTGTGGGGAAGGGTTTCAGTGTGTGGGGAAGGTGTTTCAGTGTGTGGGGTTGGGTTTCAGTGTGTGGGGATGGGTTTCAGTGTGTGGGGATGTGTTTCAGTGTTTGCGGAAGGGGTTTCAGTGTGTGGGGAAGGTGTTTCTGTGTGTGGGGATGTGTTTCAGTGTGTGGGGAAGGGGCTTCAGTGTGTGGGGAAGGGGTTTCAGTGTGTGGGGATGGGTTTCAGTGTGTGGGGATGGGTTTCAGTGTGTGCGGAAGGGGTTTCAGTGTGTGGGGAAGGTGTTTCAGTGTGTGGGGAAGGGTTTCAGTGTTTGGGGAAGGGGTTTCAGTGTTTGGGGAAGGTGTTTCATTGCGTGGGGAAGGGGTTTCAGAGTGTGGGTAATGGTTTCAGTGTGTGGGAAAGGGGTTTCAGTGATTGGGGAAGGGGCTTCAGAGAGTGGGGAAGGGTTTCAGTGTGTTAGGAAGGGGTTTCAGTGTGTGGGGAAGGGGTTTCAGTGTGTGGGGATGTGATTCAGTGTGTGGAGAAGGGGTTTCAGTGTGTGGGGAAGGGTTTCACTGTGTGCGGAAGGGGTTTCAGTGTGTGGGGAAGGGGTTTCAGTGTGTGGGGAAGTTGTTTCAGTGTGTGCGGAAGGGGTTTCAGTGCGTGGGGAAGGGGTTTCAGTGTGTGGGGAAGGGGTTTCAGTGTGTGGGGAAGGTGCTTCAGTGTGTGTGGAAGGGGTTTCAGTGTGTGCGGTAGAGGTTTCAGTGTGTGCGGAAGGGGTTTCAGTTTGTGGGGAAGGTGTTTCAGTGTGTGCGGAAGGGGTTTCAGTTTTTGGGGATGGGGTTTCAGTGTGTGGGGATGCGTTTCAGTGTGTGGGGACGGGGTTTCAGTGTGTGGGGAGGGGTTTCACTGTGTGCGGAAGGGCTTTTAGTGTGTGGGGAAGGTGTTTCAGTGTGTGGGGAAGGTGTTTCAGTGTGTGGGAAGGGGTTTCAGTGTGTGGGTATGTGTTTCAGTGTGTGGGGAAGGTGTCTCAGTGTGTGGGGATGTGTTTCAGTGTGTTTAGAAGGTATTTCAGTGTGTGGGGAAGGGTTTCACTGTGTGGGGATGGTGTTTCAGTTTGTGCAGAAGGGGTTTCAGTCTGTGGGGAATGGGTTTCAGTATGTGGGGAAGGGGTTTCAGTGTGTGGGGAATGATGTTTCAGTGAGTGGTGAAGGGGTATCAGTGTGTGGGGAAGGTGTTTCAGTGTGTGGGGATGTGTTTCAGTGATTGGGGAAGGGGTTTCAGTGCGTGGGGAAGGGTTTCACTGTGTGCGGAAGGGGTTTCAGTGTGTGGGGAGGGGGTTTCAGTGTGTGGGGAAGGTGTTTCAGTATGTGGGAAGGGGATTCAGTGTGTGGGGAAGGTTTTTCAGTGTGTGCGGATGGGGTTTCAGTTTGTGCGGAAGGTGTTTCAGTGTGTGGGGAAGGGGTTTAAGTGTGTGGGGAAGGTGTTTCATTGTGTGTGGAAGGCGTTTCAGTGTGTGGGGAAGGGGATTCTGTGTGTGCGGAATGTGTTTCATTGTGTGGGGAAGGTGTTTCAGTGTGTGGGGAAGGTGTTTCAGTGTGTGTGGAAGGGGTTTCAGTATGTGGGGTAGGTGTTTCAGTGTGTGGGGAAGGGTTTCAGTGTGTGGGGAAGGGTTTCAGTGTGTGCGGAAGGGGTATCTGTGTGTGAGGAAGGGTTTCAGTGTGTGGCGAATGTGTTACAGTGTGTGCGGAAGGGGTTTCGGTGTGTGGGGAAGGTGTTTCAGTGTGAGGGGAAGGAGTTTCAGTTTGTGTTGAAGGGGTTTCAGTGCGTGGAGAAGAGGTTTCAGTGTGTGGGGTCGGGTTTCACTGTGTGGTAAAGGGGTATCAGTGTGTGGGGAAGGTGTTTCAGTGTCTTGGGAAGGTATTTCAGTGTGTGGGGAAGGGATTTCAGTTTGTGGGGAAGGTGTTTCAGTGTGTGGGGGAGGTGTTTCAGTGTGTGGGGAAGGGGTTTCAGTGTGTGGGGAAGATGTTTCAGTGTGTGGGGATGTGTTACAGTGTGTGGGGAAGGGTTTCAGTGTGTGGGGAAGGTGTTTCAGTGTGTGGGGTTGGGTTTCAGTGTGTGGGGATGGGTTTCAGTGTGTGGGGATGGGTTTCAGTCTTTGCGGAAGGGGTTTCAGTGTGTGGGGAAGGTGTTCCTGTGTGTGGGGATGTGTTTCAGTGTGTGGGGAAGGGGCTTCAGTGTGTGGGGAAGGGGTTTCAGTGTGTGGGGATGGGTTTCAGTGTGTGGGGATCGGTTTCAGTGTGTGCGGAAGGGGTTTCAGTGTGTGGGGAAGGTGTTACAGTGTGTGGGGAAGGGTTTCAGTGTTTTGGGAAGGGGTTTCAGTGTTTGGGGAAGGTGTTTCATTGCGTGGGGAAGGGGTTTCAGAGTGTGGGTAATGGTTTCAGTGTGTGGGAAAGGGTTTTCAGTGATTGGGGAAGGGGTTTCAGAGAGTGGGGAAGGGTTTCAGTGTGTTAGGAAGGGGTTTCAGTGTGTGGGGAAGGGGTTTCAGTGTGTGGGGATGTGATTCAGTGTGTGGAGAAGGGGTTTCAGTGTGTGGGGAAGGGTTTCACTGTGTGCCGAAGGGGTTTCAGTGTGTGGGGAAGGGGTTTCAGTGTGTGGGGAAGTTGTTTCAGTGTGTGCGGAAGGGGTTTCAGTGCGTGGGGAAGGGGTTTCAGTGTGTGGGGAAGGGGTTTCAGTGTGTGGGCAAGGTGCTTCAGTGTGTGTGGAAGGGGTTTCAGTGTGTGCGGTAGTGGTTTCAGTGTGTGCGGAAGGGGTTTCAGTTTGTGGGGAAGGTGTTTCAGTGTGTGCGGAAGGGGTTTCAGTTTTTGGGGATGGGGTTTCAGTGTGTGGGGATGTGTTTCAGTGTGTGGGGACGGGGTTTCAGTGTGTGGGGAGGGGTTTCACTGTGTGCGGAAGGGCTTTTAGTGTGTGGGGAAGGTGTTTCAGTGTGTGGGGAAGGTGTTTCAGTGTGTGGGAAGGGGTTTCAGTGTGTGGGTATGTGTTTCAGTGTGTGGGGAAGGTGTCTCAGTGTGTGGGGATGTGTTTCAGTGTGTTTAGAAGGTATTTCAGTGTGTGGGGAAGGGTTTCACTGTGTGGGGATGGTGTTTCAGTGTGTGCAGAAGGGGTTTCAGTTTGTGGGGAATGGGTTTCAGTATGTGGGGAAGGGGTTTCAGTGTGTGGGGAATGATGTTTCAGTGAGTGGTGAAGGGGTATCAGTGTGTGGGGAAGGTGTTTCAGTGTGTGGGGATGTGTTTCAGTGACTGGGGAAGGGGTTTCAGTGCGTGGGGAAGGGTTTCACTGTGTGCGGAAGGGGTTTCAGTGTGTGGGGAGGGGGTTTCAGCGTGTGGGGAAGGTGTATCAGTGTGTGTGGAAGGGGTTTCAGTGTGTGGGGAAGTTGTTTCATTGTGTGGGGAAGGTGTTGCATTGTGTGCGGAAGTGTATTCAGTGTGTGGGGAAGGGGTTTCAGTGTGTGGGGAGGGGGTTTCAGTGTGTGGGGATGGGTTTAACTGAGCGCGGAAGGGGTTTCAGTGTGTGGGGAAGTTGTTTCAGTGTGTGGGGAAGGGGTTCCAGTATGTGGTGAAGGGGTTTCAGTGTGTGGAGAAGGGTTTCAGTGAGTGGGGAAGGGTGTCAGTGTGTGGGGAAGGGGTTTCAGTGTGTGGGGAAGGGGTTTCAGTGTGTGGGGAAGTGTTTCAGTGTGTGGGGAAGGATTACAGTGTCTGGGGACGGGGTTTCAGTGTGTGGGAAAGGGGTTTCCGTGTGTGGGGAAGGGTTTCAGTGTGTGCGGAAGGGGTTTCAGTTTGTGGGGAAGGGTTTCTGTGTGTGGGGAAGGTGTTTCAGTGTGTGGGGAAGGGGTTTCAGTATGTGGGGAAGGGTTTCACGGAGTGCACAAGGGGTTTCAGTGTTTGGGGAAGGGGTTTCAGTCTGTGGTGAAGGTGTTTCAGTGTGTGGGGATGTGTTTCAGTGTGTGGGGAAGGCGTTTCAGTGTGTGGGGATGTGTTTCAGTTTGTGGGGAAGGGGTTTCAGTCTGTGGGGATGTTTTTCAGTGTGTGGGGAAGGGGTTGCAGTGTGTGGGGAAGGGGTTTCAGTGTGTGGGGATGTGATTCAGTATGTGGAGAAGGGGTTTCAGTGTGTGGGGAAGGGGTTTCCGTTTGTGGGGAAGGGTTTCACTGTGTGCGGAAGGTGTTTCAGTGTGTGGGGAAGGGGTTTCAGTGTGTGGGGAAGTTGTTTCAGCGTGTGCGGAAGGGGTTTCAGTGTGTGGGGAAGGGGTTTCAGTGTGTGGAGAAGGGTTTCAGTGAGTGGGGAAGGGGGTCAGTATGTGGGGAAGGGGTTTCAGTGTGTGGGGAAGGGGTTTCAGTGTGTGGGGAAGTGTTTCAGTGTGTGGGGAAGGATTACAGTGTCTGGGGACGGGGTTTCAGTGTGTGGGAAAGGGGTTTCCGTGTGTGGGGAAGGGTTTCAGTGTGTGCGGAAGGGGTTTCAGTGTGTGGGGAAGGGTTTCTGTGTGTGGGGAAGGTGTTTCAGTGTGTGGGGAAGGGGTTTCAGTATGTGGGGAAGGGTTTCACGGAGTGCACAAGGGGTTTCAGTGTTTGGGGAAGGGGTTTCAGTCTGTGGTGAAGGTGTTTCAGTGTGTGGGGATGTGTTTCAGTGTGTGGGGAAGGCGTTTCAGTGTGTGGGGATGTGTTTCAGTTTGTGGGGAAGGGGTTTCAGTTTGTGGGGATGTTTTTCAGTGTGTGGGGAATGGGTTGCAGTGTGTGGGGAAGGGGTTTCAGTGTGTGGGGATGTGATTCAGTGTGTGGAGAAGGGGTTTCAGTGTGTGGGGAAGGGGTTTCCGTTTGTGGGGAAGGGTTTCACTGTGTGCGGAAGGTGTTTCAGTGTGTGGGGAAGGGGTTTCAGTGTGTGGGGAAGTTGTTTCAGTGTGTGCGGAAGGGGTTTTCGTGTGTGGGGAAGGGGTTTCAGTGTGTGGGGAAGGGGTTTCAGTGTGTGGGGAAGGTGTTTCAGTGTGTGTGGAAGGCGTTTCAGTGTGTGCGGTAGAGGTTTCAGTGTGTGCGGAAGGGGTTTCAGTTTGTGGGGAAGGTGTTTCAGTGTGTGCGGAAGGGGTTTCAGTGTTTGGGGATGGGGTTTCAGTGTGTGGGAATGTGTTTCAGTGTGTGGGGAAGGGGTTTCAGTGTGTGCGGAGGGGTTTCACTGTGTGCGGAAAGGGTTTTAGTGTGTGGGGAAGGTGTTTCAGTGTGTGGGGAAGGTGTTTCAGTGTGTGGGAAGGGGTTTCAGTGTGTGGGTATGTGTTTCAGTGTGTGGGGAAGGTGTTTCAGTGTGTGGGGATGTGTTTCAGTGTGTTTAGAAGGTATTTCAGTGTGTGGGGAAGGGTTTCACTGTGTGCGGATTGTGTTTCAGTTTGTGCAGAAGGGGTTTCAGTGTGTGAGGAATGGGTTTCAGTATGTGGGGAAGGGGTTGCAGTGTGTGGGAAATGATGTTTCAGTGCGTGGGGAAGGGTTTCACTGTGTGCGGAAGGGGTTTCAGTGTGTGGGGAGGGGTTTCAGTGTGTGGGGAAGGTGTTTCAGTGTGTGTGGAAGGGGTTTCAGTGTGTGGGGAAGGGGTTTCAGTGTCTGCGGAAGATATTTCAGTGTGTGCGGAAGGTGTTTCAGTGTGTGGGGAAGGGGTTTCAGTGTGTGGGGAAGGTGTTTCATTTTGTGCGGAAGGAGTTTCAGTTTGTGGGGAGGGGGATTCAGTGTGTGGGGAAGTTGTTTCATTGTGTGGGGAAGGTGTTGCATTGTGTGTGGAAGTGTATTCAGTGTGTGGGGAAGGGGTTTCAGTGTGTGGGGAGGGGGTTTCAGTGTGTGGGGATGGGTTTAACTGATCGCGGAAGGGGTTTCAGTGTGTGGGGAAGTTGTTTCAGTGTGTGGGGAAGTGGTTTCAGTATGTGGTGAAGGGGTTTCAGTGTGTGGAGAAGGGTTTCAGTGAGTGGGGAAGGGGGTCAGTGTGTGGGGAAGGGGTTTCAGTGTGTGGGGAATGGGTTTCAGTGTGTGGGGAAGTGTTTCAGTGTGTGGGGAAGGATTACAGTGTCTGGGGACGGGGTTTCAGTGTGTGGGAAAGGGGTTTCCGTGTGTGGGGAAGGGTTTCAGTGTGTGCGGAAGGGGTTTCAGTGTGTGGGGAAGGGTTTCTGTGTGTGGGGAAGGTGTTTCAGTGTGTGGGGAAGGGGTTTCAGTATGTGGGGAAGGGTTTCACGGAGTGCACAAGGGGTTTCAGTGTTTGGGGAAGGGGTTTCAGTCTGTGGTAAAGGTGTTTCAGTGTGTGGGGATGTGTTTCAGTGTGTGGGGAAGGCGTCTCAGTGTGTGGGGATGTGTTTCAGTTTGTGGGGAAGGGGTTTCAGTATGTGGGGATGTTTTTCAGTGTGTGGGGAAGGGGTTGCATTGTGTGGGGAAGGTGTTTCAGTGTGTGTTGAAGGGGTTTCAGTGTGTGGGGAGGCGTTTCAGTGTGTGGGGATGTGTTTCAGTGTGTGGGGAAAGTGTTTCAGTGTGTGCGGAAGGGGTTTCAGTTTCTGCGGAAGGTGTTTCAGTGTGTGGGGAAGGGGTTTCAGTGTGTGGGGAAGGTGTTTCATTGTATGCTGAAGGGGTTTCAGTGTGTAGGGAAGGGGATTCTGTGTTTAGTTTAGTTTAGTTTAGAGATACAGCACTGAAACAGGCCCTTCGGCCCACCGTGTCTGTGCCGACCATCAACCACCCATTTATACTAATCCTACACTAATCCCATATTCCTACCACATCCCCACCTGTCCCTATATTTCCCTACCACCTACCTATACTAGGGGCAATTTGTAATGGCCAATTAACCTATCAACCTGCAAGTCTTTGGCATGTGGGAGGAAACCGGAGCACCCGGAGGAAACCCACGCAGACACAGGGAGAACTTGCAAACTCCACACAGGCAGTACCCAGAATTGAACCCGGGTCGCTGGAGCTGTGAGGCTGCAGTGCTTACCACTGTGCCACTGTGCCGCCCTAGTTTCAGTGAGTGGGGATGGGGTTTCAGAGTGTGGGGAAGGGTTTCAGTGTGTGGGGAAGGTGTTTCCTTGTGTGTGGAAGGGTATTCAGTGTGTGGGAAAGGGGTTTCAGTGTGTGCGGAAGGGGTTTCAGTGTGTTGGGAAGGTGTTACAGTGTGTGGGAAAGGGGTTTCAGTATGTGGGGTAGGGGTTTCAGTGTGTGGGGAAGGGTTTCAGTGTGTGGGGCAGGCTTTCAGTGTGTGGGGAAGTTGTTTCAGTGTGTGGGGAAGGGTTCTCAGTGTGTGGGGAAGGGTTTCAGTGTGTTGGGAAGGGGTTTCAGTGTGTGGGGTAGGGTTACAGTGTGTGGGGAAGGGGTTTCACTGTGTGGGGATGGGGTTTCAGTATGTGGGGAAGGGTTTCAGTGTTTGCGGAAGGGGTTTCAGTGAGTGGGGAAGGGTTTCAGTGTGTGGTGAAGGTGTTTCAGTGTGTGCGAAAGGGGTTTCAGTGTGTGGGGAGGGGTTTCAGTGTGTGGGGAAAGGTTTCAGTGTGTGGGGAAGGTGTTTCAGTTTGTGGGGAAGGGGTTTCAGTATGTGGGGAAGGGTTTCACTGAGTGCGGAAGAGGTTTCAGTGATTGGGGAAGGGGTTCAGTGTGTGGGGAAGGGGTTTCTGTGTGTGCGGAAGGGGTTTCAGTGTTTGGGGAAGGTGTTTCAGTGTGAGGGGAAGGGCTTCAGTGTGTGGGGAAGGGGTTTCAGTGTTTGGGGAAGGTGTTTCATTGTGTGGGGAAGGGGTTTCAGAGTGTGGGTAATGGTTTCAGTGTGTGGGGAAAGGGTTTCAGTGTGTGCGGAAGGGGTTTCAGTGTGTGGGGAAGGGGTTTCAGTGTGTGGGGAAGGTGTTTCAGTGTGTGCGGAAGGGGTTTCAGTGTGTGCAGTAGAGGTTTCAGTATGTGGGGAAGGAGTTTCAGTTTGTGGGGAAGGTGTTTCAGTGTGTGGGGAAGGGTTTCAGTGTGTGGGGACGGTGTTTCAGTGTGTGCGGAAGGGGTTTCAGTGTGTGGTGAAGATGTTTTGGTGTGTGGGGAAGGTGTTTCAGTGTTTGGGGAAGCGGTTCAAGTGTGTGGGGAAGGGGTTTCAATGTGTGGGGAGGGGGTTTCAGGGTGTGGGGAAGGGTTTAACTGTTTGCGGAATGGGTTTCGGAGTGTGGGCAAGGTGATTCAGTGTGTGTGGAAGGGGTTTCAGTATGTGGGGTAGGGATTTCAGTGTGTGGGGAAGGGTTTCAGTGTGTGGGGCAGGGTTTCAGTGTGTGCAGAAGGGGTATCTGTGTGTGAGGAAGGGTTTCAGTGTGTGGGGAATGTGTTACAGTGTGTGCGGAAGGCGTTTCGGTGTGTGGGGAAGGTGTTTCAGTGTGTGGGGAAGGTGTTTCAGTTTGTGTGGAAGGAGTTACAGTGCATGGGGAAGAGGTTTCAGTGTGTGGGGTAGGGTTTCACTGTGTGGTGAAGGTGTATCAGTATGTGGGGAAGGTGTTTCAGTGTCTGGGGAAGGTATTTCAGTGTGTGGGGAAGGGATTTCAGTTTGTGGGGAAGGTGCTTCAGTGTGTGGGGGAGGTGTTTCAGTGTATGGGGAAGGGGTTTCAGTGTGTGGGGAAGATGTTTCAGTGTGTGGGGATGTGTTACACTGTGTGGGGAAGGGGTTCAGTGTGTGGGGAAGGTGTTTCAGTGTGTGGGGTTGGGTTTCAGTGTGTGGGGATGGGTTTCAGTGTGTGGGGATGGGTTTCAGTGTGTGGGGAAGGGGTTTCAGTGTGTGGGGAAGGTGTTTCTGTGTGTGGGGATGGGTTTCAGTTTATGGGGATGGGTTTCAGTGTGTGCGGAAGGGGTTTCAGTGTGTGGGGAAGGTGTTTCAGTGTGTGGGGAAGGGTTTCAGTGTGTGGGGAAGTGTTTCAGTGTGTGGGGCAGGATTACAGTGTCTGGGGACGGGGTTTCAGTGTGTGGGAAAGGGGTTTCCGTGTGTGGGGAAGTGTTTCAGTGTGTGCGGAAGGTGTTTGAGTGTGTGGGGAAGGGTTTCAGTGTGTGGGGAAGGTCTTTCAGTGTGTGGGGAAGGGGTTTCAGTATGTGGGGAAGGGTTTCACTGAGTGCACAAGGGGTTTCAGTGTTTGTGGAAGGGGTTTCAGTCTGTGGTGAAGGTGTTTCAGTGTGTGGGGATGTGTGTCAGTGCGTGGGGAAGGCGTTTCAGTGTGTGGGGATGTGTTTCAGTTTGTGGGGAAGGGGTTTCAGTGCGTGGGGATGTGTTTCAGTGTGTGGGGAAGGGGTTGCAGTGTGTGGGGAAGGTGTTTCAGTGTGTGTTGAAGTTGTTTCAGTATGTGGGGTAGGGGTTTCAGTGTGTGGGGAAGGGTTTCAGTGTGTGGGGCAGGCTTTCAGTGTGTGGGGAAGGTGTTTCAGTGTGTGGGGAAGGGTTCTCAGTGTGTGGGGAAGGGTTTCAGTGTGTGGGGAAGGGGTTTCAGTGTGTGGGGAAGGGTTACAGTGTGTGGGGAAGGGGTTTCAGTGTGTGGGGATGGGGTTTCAGGATGTGGGGAAGGGTTGCAGTGTGTGCAAAAGGGGTTTCAGTGTTTGGGGAAGGGTTTCAGTGTGTGGGGAAGGGTTTCAGTGTGTGGGGAAGGTGTTTCAGTGTGTGGGGAAGGGGTTTCAGTATGTGGGGAAGGGTTTCACTGAGTGCGGAAGGGGTTTCAGTGATTGGGGAAGGGGTTCAGTGTGTGGGGAAGGGGTTTCAGTGTGTGCGGAAGGGGTTTCAGTGTGTGGGGAAGGTGTTTCAGTGTGTGCGGAAGGTGTTTCAGTGTGTGGGGTTGGGTTTCAGTGTGTGGGGATGGGTTTCAGTGTGTGGGGATGGGTTTCACTGTGTGGGGAAGGGGTTTCAGTGTGTGGGGAAGGTGTTTCTGTGTCTGGGGATGGGTTTCAGTTTATGGGGATGGGTTTCAGTGTGTGCGGAAGGGGTTTCAGTGTGTGGGGAAGGTGTTTCAGTGTGTGGGGAAGGGTTTCAGTGTGTGGGGAAGTGTTTCAGTGTGTGGGGCAGGATTACAGTGTCTGGGGACGGGGTTTCAGTGTGTGGGAAAGGGGTTTCCGTGTGTGGGGAAGTGTTTCAGTGTGTGCGGAAGGTGTTTCAGTGTGTGGGGATGGGTTTCTGTGTGTGGGGAAGGTGTTTCAGTGTGTGGGGAAGGGGTTTCAGTATGTGGGGAAGGGTTTCACTGAGTGCACAAGGGGTTTCAGTGTTTGTGGAAGGTGTTTCAGTCTGTGGTGAAGGTGTTTCAGTGTGTGGGGATGTGTTTCAGTGTGTGGGGAAGGCGTTTCAGTTTGTGGGGATGTGTTTCAGTTTGTGGGGAAGGGGTTTCAGTGTGTGGGGATGTGTTTCAGTGTGTGGGGAAGGGGTTGCAGTGTGTGGGGAAGGTTTTTCAGTGTGTGTTGAAGGAGTTTCAGTATGTGGGGTTGGGGTTTCAGTGTGTGGGGAAGGGTTTCAGTGTGTGGGGCAGGCTTTCAGTGTGTGGGGAAGGTGTTTCAGTGTGTGGGGAAGGGTTCTCAGTGTGTGGGGAAGGGTTTCAGTGTGTGGGGAAGGGGTTTCAGTGTGTGGGGAAGGGTTACAGTGTGTGGGGAAGGGGTTTCAGTGTTTGCGGAAGGGGTTTCAGTGAGTGGGGAAGGGTTTCCGTGTGTGGGGAAGTGTTTCAGTGTGTGCGAAAGGGGTTTCAGTGTGTGGGGAAGGGTTTCAGTGTGCGGGGAAGGGTTTCAGTGTGTGGGGAAGGTGTTTCAGTGTGTGGGGAAGGGGTTTCAGTATGTGGGTAAGGGTTTCACAGAGTGCGGAATGGGTTTCAGTGATTGGGGAAGGGGTTCAGTGTGTGGGGAAGGGGTTTCAGTGTGTGTGGAAGGGGTTTCAGCGTGTGGGGAAGGTGTTTCAGTGTGTGGGGAAGGGTTTCAGTGTGTGGGGAAGGGGTTTCAGTGTTTGGGGAAGGTGTTTCATTGGGTGGGGAAGGGGTTTCAGAGTGTGGGTAATGGTTTCAGTGTGTGGGGAAGGGGTTTCAGTGTGTGGGGAAGGGTTTCAGGATGTGGGGAAGGGTTTCAGTGTTTGCGGAAGGGGTTTCAGTGAGTGGGGAAGGGTTTCCGTGTGTGGGGAAGTGTTTCAGTGTGTGCGAAAGGGGTTTCAGTGTGTGGGGAAGGGTTTCAGTGTGCGGGGAAGGGTTTCAGTGTGTGGGGAAGGTGTTTCAGTGTGTGGGGAAGGGGTTTCAGTATGTGGGTAAGGGTTTCACAGAGTGCGGAATGGGTTTCAGTGATTGGGGAAGGGGTTCAGTGTGTGGGGAAGGGGTTTCAGTGTGTGTGGAAGGGGTTTCAGCGTGTGGGGAAGGTGTTTCAGTGTGTGGGGAAGGGTTTCAGTGTGTGGGGAAGGGGTTTCAGTGTTTGGGGAAGGTGTTTCATTGGGTGGGGAAGGGGTTTCAGAGTGTGGGTAATGGTTTCAGTGTGTGGGGAAAGGGTTTCAGTGAGTGGGGATGGGGTTTCAGAGTGTGGGGAAGGGTTTCAGTGTGTGGGGAAGGGGTTTCAGTGTGTTGGGAAGGGGTATCAGTGTGTGGGGATGTGTTTCAGTGTATGAAGAAGGGGTTTCAGTGTGTGGCGATGGGGTTTTAGTGTGTGTGGAAGGTTTTCACTGTGTGCGGAAGTGGTTTCAGTGTGTGGGGAAGTGGTTTCAGTGTGTGGGAAAGGTGTTTCAGTGTGTGGGGAAGGGGTTTCAGTGTGTGGGGAAGGGGTTTCAGTGTGTGGGGAAGGTGTTTCAGTGTGTTCGGAAGGGGTTTCAGTGTGTGCTGTAGATGTTTCAGTGTGTGGGGAAGGGGTTTCAGTTTGTGGGGAAGGTGTTTCAGTGTATGTGGGGAAGGGTTTCAGTGTGTGGGGACGGTGTTTCAGTGTGTGCGGAAGGGGTTTCAGTGTGTGTTGAAAATGTTTCGGTGTGTGGGGAAGGTGTTTCAGTGTTTGGGGAAGCGGTTCAAGTGTGTGGGGAAGGGGTTTCAAGGTGTGGGGAGGGGGTTTCAGGGTGTGGGGAAGGGTTTAACTGTGTGCGGAATGGGTTTCGGTGTGTGGGGAAGGTGTTTCAGTATGTGTGGAAGGGGTTTCAGTATGTGGGGTAGGGATTTCAGTGTGTGGGGAAGGGTTTCAGTGTGTGGGGCAGGGTTTCAGTGTGTGCGGAAGGGGTATCTGTGTGTGAGGAAGGGTTTCAGTGTGTGGGGAATGTGTTACAGTGTGTGCAGAAGGGGTTTCGGTGTGTGGGGTAGGTGTTTCAGTGTGTGGGGAAGGTGTTTCAGTTTGTGTAGAAGGGGTTTCAGTGCATGGGGAAGAGGTTTCAGTGTGTGGGGAAGGCATTTCAGTTTGTGGGGAAGGTGTTTCAGTGTGTGGGGGAGGTGTTTCAGTGTGTGGGGAAGGGGTTGCAGTGTGTGGGGAAGATGTTTCAGTGTGTGGGGATGTGTTACAGTGTGTGGGGAAGGGGTTCAGTGTGTGGGGAAGGTGTTTCAGTGTGTGGGGTTGGGTTTCAGTGTGTGGGGATGGGTTTCAGTGTGTGGGGATGGGTTTCAGTGTGTGGGGAATGGGTTTCAGTGTGTGGGGAAGGTGTTTCTGTGTGTGGGGATGGGTTTCAGTTTGTGGGGATGGGTTTCAGTGTGTGCGGAAGGGGTTTCAGTGTGTGGGGAAGGTGTTTCAGTGTGTGGGGAAGGGTTTCAGTGTGTGGGAAGTGTTTCAGTGTGTGGGGCAGGATTACAGTGTCTGGGGACGGGGTTTCAGTGTGTGGGAAAGGGGTTTCCGTGTGTGGGGAGGTGTTTCAGTGTGTGCAGAAGGTATTTCAGTGTGTGGGGAAGGGTTTCAGTGTTTGGGGAATGTGTTTGAGTGTGTGGGGAAGGGGTTTCAGTATGTGGGGAATGGTTTCACTGAGTGCACAAGGGGTTTCAGTGTTTGTGGAAGGGGTTTCAGTCTGTGGTGAAGGTGTTTCAGTGTGTGGGGATGTGTTTCAGTGTGTGGGGAAGGCGTTTCAGTGTGTGGGGATGTGTTTCAGTTTGTGGGGAAGGGGTTTCAGTGTGTGGGGATGTGTTTCAGTGTGTGGGGAAGGGGTTGCAGTGTGTGGGGAAGGTGTTTCAGTGTGCGTTGAAGGGGTTTCAGTGTGTGGGGAGGCGTTTCAGTGTGTGGGGATGTGTTTCAGTGTGTGGGGAAGATGTTTCAGTGTGTGCGGAAGGGGTTTCAGTTTCCGCAGGAAGTGTTTCAGTGTGTGGGGAAGGGGTTTCAGTGTGTGGGGAAGGTGTTTCATTGTGTGCGGAAGGGGTTTCAGTGTGTGGGGAAGGGGATTCTGCGTGTGGGGAAGGTGTTTCATTGTGTGGGGAAGGTGTTTCATTGTGTGTGGAAAGGTATTCAGTGTGTGGGGAAGGGGTTTCAGTGTGTGCGGAAGGGGTTTCAGTGTGTTGGGAAGGTGTTATATTGTGTGGGGAAGGGGTTTCAGTATGTGGGGTAGGGGTTTCAGTGTGTGGGGAAGGGTTTCAGTGTGTGGGGCAGGCTTTCAGTGTGTGGGGAAGGTGTTTCAGTGTGTGGGGTAGGGTTCTCAGTGTGTGGGGAATGTGTAACAGTGTGTGCGGAAGTGGTTTCAGTGTGTGGGGAAGGTGTTTCAGTGTGTGCGAAAGGGGTTTCAGTGTGTGGGGAAGGGTTTCAGTGTGTGGGGAAGGGTTTCAGTGTGTGGGGAAGGTGTTTCAGTGTGTGGGGAAGGGGTTTCAGTATGTGGGGAAGGGTTTCACTGAATGCGGAAGGGGTTTCAGTGATTGGGGAAGGGGTTCAGTGTGTGGGGAAGCAGTTTCAGTGTGTGCGGAAGGGGTTTCAGTGAGTGGGGAAGTTGTTTCAGTGTGTGGGGAAGGGGGATCAGTGTGTGGGGATGTGTTTCAGTGTGTGATGAAGGGGTTTCAGTGTATGGGGATGGGGTTTCAGTGTGTGTGGAAGGTTTTCACTGTGTGCGGAAGAGCTTTCAGTGTGTGGGGAAGTGGTTTCAGTGTGTGGGGAAGGTGTTTCAGTGTGTGCGGAAGGGGTTTCAGAGTGTGCGGAAGGGGTTTCAGACTGTGGGGAAGATGTTTCAGTGTGTGCGGAAGGGGTTTCAGTGTGTGCGGTAGAGGTTTCAGTGTGTGGGGAAGGAGTTTCAGTGTGTGGGGAAGGTGTTTCAGTGTGTGGGGAAGGGTTTCAGTGTGTGGGGAAGGAGTTTCAGTGTGTGAGGAAGGTGTTTCAGTGTGTGGGGAAGGGTTACAGTGTGTGGGGACGGAGTTTCAGTGTGTGCGGAAGGGGTTTCAGTGAGTGGTGAAGATGTTTTGGTGTGTGGGGAAGGTGTTTCAGCGTGTGGGGAAGCGGTTCAAGTGTGTAGGGAAGGGGTTTCAGTGTGCGGGGAGGGGGTTTTAGGGTGTGGGGAAGGGTTTAACTGTGTGCGGAATGGGTTTTGGTGTGTGGGGAAGGTGTTTCAGTGTGTGTGGAAGGGGTTTCAGTATGTGGGGTAGGTGTTTCAGTGTGTGGGGAAGGGTTTCAGTGTGTGGGGAAGGGTTTCAGTGTGTGCAGAAGGGGTATCTGTGTGTGAGGAAGGGTTTCAGTGTGTGGGGAATGTGTTACAGTGTGTGCGGAAGGGGTTTCGGTGTGTGGGGAAGTTGTTTCATTGTGTGCGGAAGGGGTTTCAGTTTCCGCGGAAGGTGTTTCATGGTTTGGGGAAGGGGTTTCAGTGTGTGGGGAAGGTGTTCCATTGTGTGCGGAAGGGGTTTCAGTGTGTGGGGAAGGGGATTCAGTGTGTGGGGAAGGGGTTTGAGTGTGTGCGGAAGGGGTTTCAGTGTGTTGGGAAGGTGTTACATTGTGTGGGTAAGGGGTTTCAGTATGTGTGGTAGGGGTTTCAGTGTGTGGGGAAGGGTTTCAGTGTGTGGGGCAGGCTTTCAGTGAGTGGGGAAGGTGTTTCAGTGTGTGGTGAAGGGTTCTCAGTGTGTGGGGAAGTTTTTCAGTGTGTGGGGAAGGGGTTTCAGTGTGTGGGGAAGGGTTACAGTGTTTGGAGACGTGGTTTCAGTGAGTGGGGATGGGGTTTCAGTATGTGGGGATGGGTTTCAGTGTTTGCGGAAGGGGTTTCAGTGAGTGGGGAAGGGTTTCAGTGTGTGGGGAATGTGTAACAGTGTGTGCGGAAGTGGTTTCAGTGTGTGGGGAAGGTGTTTCAGTGTGTGCGAAAGGGGTTTCAGTTTGTGGGGAAGCGTTTCAGTGTGTGGGGAAGGGTTTCAGTGTGTGGGGAAGGTGTTTCAGTATGTGTGGAAGGTGTTTCAGTATGTGGGGAAGGGTTTCACTGAGTGCGGAAGGGGTTTCAGTGATTGGGGAAGAGGTTCAGTGTGTGGGGAAGCAGTTTCATTGTGTGCGGAAGGGATTTCAGTGTGTGGGGAAGGTGTTTCAGTGTGTGGGGAAGGGTTTCAGTGTGTGGGGAAGGGGTTTCAGTGTTTGGGGAAGGTGTTTCATTGTGTGGGGAAGGGGTTTCAGAGTGTGGGTAATGGTTTCAGTGTGTGGGGAAGGGGTTTCCGTGAGTGAGGATGGGGTTTCAGAGTGTGGGGAAGGGTTTTAGTGTGTGGGGAAGGGTTTTCAGTGTGTGGGGAAGAGGTTTCAGTGTGTGGGGAAGGGGTTTCAGTGTGTGGGGATGTGTTTCAGTGTGTGATGAAGGGGTTTCAGTGTATGGGGATGGGTTTTCAGTGTGTGTGGAAGGTTTTCACTGTGTGCGGAAGAGCTTTCAGTGTCTGGGGAAGTTGTTTCAGTGTGTGGGGAAGGTGTTTCAGTGTGTGCGGAAGGGGTTTCAGTGTGTGTGGAAGGGGTTTCAGAGTGTGGGGAAGGTGTTTCAGTGTGTGCGGAAGGGGTTTCAGTGTGTGCGGTAGAGGTTTCAGTGTGTGGGGAAGGAGTTTCAGTGTGTGGGGAAGGTGTTTCAGTGTGTGGGGAAGGGTTACAGTGTGTGGAGACGGTGTTTCAGTGTGTGCGGAAGGGTTTTCAGTGTGTGGTGAAGATGTTTTGGTGTGTGGGGAAGGTGTTTCAGCGTGTGGGGAAGCGGTTCAAGTGTGTGGGGAAGTTGTTTCAATGTGTGGGGAGGGGGTTTCAGGGTGTGTGGAAGGGGTTTCAGTGTGTGTGGAAGGGGTTTCAGAGTGTGGGGAAGGTGTTTCAGTGTGTGCGGAAGGTGTTTCAGTGTGTGCGGTAGAGGTTTCAGTGTGTGGGGAAGGAGTTTCAGTGTGTGGGGAAGGTGTTTCAGTGTGTGGGGAAGGGTTACAGTGTGTGGGGACGGTGTTTCAGTGTGTGCGGAAGGGGTTTCAGTGTGTGGTGAAGATGTTTTGGTGTGCGGGGAAGGTGTTTCAGCGTGTGGGGAAGCGGTTCAAGTGTGTGGGGAAGTTGTTTCAATGTGTGGGGAGGGGGTTTCAGGGTGTGGGGAAGGGTTTCACTGTGTGCGGAATGGGTTTTGGTGTGTGGGGAAGGTGTTTCAGTGTGTGTGGAAGGGGTTTCAGTATGTGGGGTAGGGGTTTCAGTGTGTGGGGAATGGTTTCAGTGTGTGGGGAAGGGTTTCAGTGTGTGCGGAAGGGGTATCTGTATGTGAGGAAGGGTTTCAGTGTGTGGGGAATGTGTTACAGTGTGTGCAGAAGGGGTTTCGGTGTGTGGGGAAGGTGTATCAGTGTGTGGGGAAGGTGTTTCAGTTTGTGTGGAAGGGGTTTCAGTGCGTGGGGAAGAGGTTTCCGTGTGTGGGGAAGGGGTTTCAGTGTTTGGGGAAGGTGTTTCATTGTGTGGGGAAGGGGTTTCAGAGTGTGGGTAATGGTTTCAGTGTGTGGGGAAGGGGTTTCAGTGAGTGGGGATGGGGTTTCAGAGTGTGGGGAAGGGTTTTAGTGTGTGGGGAAGGGTTTTCAGTGTGTGGGGAAGGGGTTTCAGTGTGTGGGGAAGGGGTATCAGTGTGTGGGGATGTGTTTCAGTGTGTGATGAAGGGGTTTCAGTGTATGGGGATGGGTTTTCAGTGTGTGTGGAACGTTTTCACTGTGTGCGGAAGAGCTTTCAGTGTCTGGGGAAGTTGTTTCAGTGTGTGGGGAAGGTGTTTCAGTGTGTGCGGAAGGGGTTTCAGTGTGTGTGGAAGGGGTTTCAGAGTGTGGGTAAGGTGTTTCAGTGTGTGCGGAAGGGGTTTCAGTGTGTGCGGTAGAGGTTTCAGTGTGTGGGGAAGGAGTTTCAGTGTGTGGGGAAGGTGTTTCAGTGTGTGGTGAAGATGTTTTGGTGTGTGGGGAAGGTGTTTCAGCGTGTGGGGAAGCGGTTCAAGTGTGTAGGGAAGGGGTTTCAGTGTGCGGGGAGGGGGTTTCAGGGTGTGGGGAAGGGTTTAACTGTGTGCGGAATGGGTTTTGGTGTGTGGGGAAGGTGTTTCAGTGTGTGTGGAAGGGGTTTCAGTATGTGGGGTAGGGGTTTCAGTGTGTGGGGAAGGGTTTCAGTGTGTGGGGAAGGGTTTCAGTGTGTGGGGAATGTGTTACAGTGTGTGCGGAAGGGGTTTCGGTGTGTGGGGAAGTTGTTTCATTGTGTGCGGAAGGGGTTTCAGTTTCCGCGGAAGGTGTTTCAGTGTTTGGGGAAGGGGTTTCAGTGTGTGGGGAAGGTGTTCCATTGTGTGCGGAAGGGGTTTCAGTGTGTGGGGAAGGGGATTCTGTGTGTGGGGAAGGTGTTTCATTGTGTGGGGTAGGTGTTTCATTGTGTGTGGAAGGGTATTCAGTGTGTGGGGAAGGGGTTTGAGTGTGTGCGGAAGGGGTTTCAGTGTGTTGGGAAGGTGTTACATTGTGTGGGTAAGGGGTTTCAGTATGTGTGGTAGGGGTTTCAGTGTGTGGGGAAGGGTTTCAGTGTGTGGGGCAGGCTTTCAGTGAGTGGGGAAGGTGTTTCAGTGTGTGGGGAAGGGTTCTCAGTGTGTGGGGAAGGTTTTCAGTGTGTGGGGAAGGGGTTTCAGTGTGTGGGGAAGGGTTACAGTGTTTGGGGACGTGGTTTCAGTGTGTGGGGATGGGGTTTCAGTATGTGGGGATGGGTTTCAGTGTTTGCGGAAGGGGTTTCAGTGAGTGGGGAAGGGTTTCAGTGTGTGGGGAATGTGTAACAGTGTGTGCGGAAGTGGTTTCAGTGTGTGGGGAAGGTGTTTCAGTGTGTGCGAAAGGGGTTTCAGTTTGTGGGGAAGCGTTTCAGTGTGTGGGGAAGGGTTTCAGTGTGTGGGGAAGGTGTTTCAGTATGTGTGGAAGGTGTTTCAGTATGTGGGGAAGGGTTTCACTGAGTGCGGAAGGGGTTTCAGTGATTGGGGAAGAGGTCCAGTGTGTGGGGAAGCAGTTTCATTGTGTGCGGAAGGGATTTCAGTGTGTGGGGAAGGTGTTTCAGTGTGTGGGGAAGGGTTTCAGTGTGTGGGGAAGGGGTTTCAGTGTTTGGGGAAGGTGTTTCATTGTGTGGGGAAGGGGTTTCAGAGTGTGGGTAATGGTTTCAGTGTGTGGGGAAGGGGTTTCAGTGAGTGGGGATGGGGTTTCAGAGTGTGGGGAAGGGTTTTAGTGTGTGGGGAAGGGTTTTCAGTGTGTGGGGAAGGGGTTTCAGTGTGTGGGGAAGGGGTTTCAGTGTGTGGGGATGTGTTTCAGTGTGTGATGAAGGGGTTTCAGTGTATGGGGATGGGTTTTCAGTGTGTGTGGAAGGTTTTCACTGTGTGCGGAAGAGCTTTCAGTGTCTGGGGAAGTTGTTTCAGTGTGTGGGGAAGGTGTTTCAGTGTGTGCGGAAGGGGTTTCAGTGTGTGTGGAAGGGGTTTCAGAGTGTGGGGAAGGAGTTTCAGTGTGTGGGGAAGGTGTTTCAGTGTGTGGGGAAGGGTTACAGTGTGTGGAGACGGTGTTTCAGTGTGTGCGGAAGGGGTTTCAGTGTGTGGTGAAGATGTTTTGGTGTGTGGGGAAGGTGTTTCAGCGTGTGGGGAAGCGGTTCAAGTGTGTGGGGAAGTTGTTTCAATGTGTGGGGAGGGGGTTTCAGGGTGTGTGGAAGGGGTTTCAGTGTGTGTGGAAGGGGTTTCAGAGTGTGGGGAAGGTGTTTCAGTGTGTGCGGAAGGTGTTTCAGTGTGTGCGGTAGAGGTTTCAGTGTGTGGGGAAGGAGTTTCAGTGTGTGGGGAAGGTGTTTCAGTGTGTGGGGAAGGGTTACAGTGTGTGGGGACGGTGTTTCAGTGTGTGCGGAAGGGGTTTCAGTGTGTGGTGAAGATGTTTTGGTGTGCGGGGAAGGTGTTTCAGCGTGTGGGGAAGCGGTTCAAGTGTGTGGGGAAGTTGTTTCAATGTGTGGGGAGGGGGTTTCAGGGTGTGGGGAAGGGTTTCACTGTGTGCGGAATGGGTTTTGGTGTGTGGGGAAGGTGTTTCAGTGTGTGTGGAAGGGGTTTCAGTATGTGGGGTAGGGGTTTCAGTGTGTGGGGAATGGTTTCAGTGTGTGGGGAAGGGTTTCAGTGTGTGCGGAAGGGGTATCTGTGTGTGAGGAAGGGTTTCAGTGTGTGGGGAATGTGTTACAGTGTGTGCAGAAGGGGTTTCGGTGTGTGGGGAAGGTGTATCAGTGTGTGGGGAAGGTGTTTCAGTTTGTGTGGAAGGGGTTTCAGTGCGTGGGGAAGAGGTTTCCGTGTGTGGGGAAGGGGTTTCAGTGTTTGGGGAAGGTGTTTCATTGTGTGGGGAAGGGGTTTCAGAGTGTGGGTAATGGTTTCAGTGTGTGGGGAAGGGGTTTCAGTGAGTGGGGATGGGGTTTCAGAGTGTGGGGAAGGGTTTTAGTGTGTGGGGAAGGGTTTTCAGTGTGTGGGGAAGGGGTTTCAGTGTGTGGGGAAGGGGTATCAGTGTGTGGGGATGTGTTTCAGTGTGTGATGAAGGGGTTTCAGTGTATGGGGATGGGTTTTCAGTGTGTGTGGAACGTTTTCACTGTGTGCGGAAGAGCTTTCAGTGTCTGGGGAAGTTGTTTCAGTGTGTGCAGAAGGGGTTTCAGTGTGTGCAGAAGGGGTTTCAGTGTGTGCAGAAGGGGTTTCAGTGTGTGTGGAAGGGGTTTCAGAGTGTGGGTAAGGTGTTTCAGTGTGTGCGGAAGGGGTTTCAGTGTGTGCGGTAGAGGTTTCAGTGTGTGTGGAAGGAGTTTCAGTGTGTGGGGAAGGTGTTTCAGTGTGTGGGGAAGGGTTACAGTGTGTGGGGACGGTGTTTCAGTGTGTGCGGAAGGGGTTTCAGTGTGTGGTGAAGATGTTTTGGTGTGTGGGGAAGGTGTTTCAGCGTGTGGGGAAGCGGTTCAAGTGTGTGGGGAAGTTGTTTCAATGTGTGGGGAGGGGGTTTCAGGGTGTGCGGAAGGGGTTTCAGTGTGTGTGGAAGGGGTTTCAGAGTGTGGGGAAGGTGTTTCAGTGTGTGCGGAATGGGTTTCAGTGTGTGCGGTAGAGGTTTCAGTGTGTGGGGAAGGAGTTTCAGTGTGTGGGGAAGGTGTTTCAGTGTGTGGGGAAGGGTTACAGTGTGTGGGGACGGTGTTTCAGTGTGTGCAGAAGGGGTTTCAGTGTGTGGTGAAGATGTTTTGGTGTGTGGGGAAGGTGTTTCAGCGTGTGGGGAAGCGGTTCAAGTGTGTGGGGAAGTTGTTTCAATGTGTGGGGAGGGGGTTTCAGGGTGTGGGGAAGGGTTTAACTGTGTGCGGAATGGGTTTTGGTGTGTGGGGAAGGTGTTTCAGTGTGTGTGGAAGGGGTTTCAGTATGTGGGGTAGGGGTTTCAGTGTGTGGGGAATGGTTTCAGTGTGTGGGGAAGGGTTTCAGTGTGTGCGGAAGGGGTATCTGTGTGTGAGGAAGGGTTTCAGTGTGTGGGGAATGTGTTACAGTGTGTGCAGAAGGGGTTTCGGTGTGTGGGGAAGGTGTATCAGTGTGTGGGGAAGGTGTTTCAGTTTGTGTGGAAGGGGTTTCAGTGCGTGGGGAAGAGGTTTCCGTGTGTGGGGTAGGGTTTCACTGTGTGGAGAAGGGGTATCAGTGTGTGGGGAAGGTGTTTCAGTGTCTGGGGAAGGTATTTCAGTGTGTGGGGAAGGGATTTCAGTTTGTGGGGAAGATGTGTCAGTGTGTGGGGGAGGTGTTTCAGTGTGTGGGGAAGGGGTTTCAGTGCGTGGGGAAGATGTTTCAGTGTGTGGGGATGTGTTAAAGTGTGTGGGGAAGGGGTTCAGCGTGTGGGGAAGGTGTTTCAGAATGTCGGGATGGGTTTCAGTGTGTGGGGATGGGTTTCAGTGTATGCGGAAAGGGTTTCAGTGTGTGGGGAAGGTGTTTCTGTGTGTGGGGATGTGTTTCAGTGTGTGCGGAAGGGGTATCTGTGTGTGAGGAAGGGTTTCAGTGTGTGGGGAATGTGTTACAGTGTGTGCAGAAGGGGTTTCGGTGTGTGGGGAAGGTGTATCAGTGTGTGGGGAAGGTGTTTCAGTTTGTGTGGAAGGGGTTTCAGTGCGTGGGGAAGAGGTTTCCGTGTGTGGGGAAGGGGTTTCAGTGTTTGGGGAAGGTGTTTCATTGTGTGGGGAAGGGGTTTCAGAGTGTGGGTAATGGTTTCAGTGTGTGGGGAAGGGGTTTCAGTGAGTGGGGATGGGGTTTCAGAGTGTGGGGAAGGGTTTTAGTGTGTGGGGAAGGGTTTTCAGTGTGTGGGGAAGGGGTTTCAGTGTGTGGGGAAGGGGTATCAGTGTGTGGGGATGTGTTTCAGTGTGTGATGAAGGGGTTTCAGTGTATGGGGATGGGTTTTCAGTGTGTGTGGAACGTTTTCACTGTGTGCGGAAGAGCTTTCAGTGTCTGGGGAAGTTGTTTCAGTGTGTGCAGAAGGGGTTTCAGTGTGTGCAGAAGGGGTTTCAGTGTGTGCAGAAGGGGTTTCAGTGTGTGTGGAAGGGGTTTCAGAGTGTGGGTAAGGTGTTTCAGTGTGTGCGGAAGGGGTTTCAGTGTGTGCGGTAGAGGTTTCAGTGTGTGTGGAAGGAGTTTCAGTGTGTGGGGAAGGTGTTTCAGTGTGTGGGGAAGGGTTACAGTGTGTGGGGACGGTGTTTCAGTGTGTGCGGAAGGGGTTTCAGTGTGTGGTGAAGATGTTTTGGTGTGTGGGGAAGGTGTTTCAGCGTGTGGGGAAGCGGTTCAAGTGTGTGGGGAAGTTGTTTCAATGTGTGGGGAGGGGGTTTCAGGGTGTGCGGAAGGGGTTTCAGTGTGTGTGGAAGGGGTTTCAGAGTGTGGGGAAGGTGTTTCAGTGTGTGCGGAATGGGTTTCAGTGTGTGCGGTAGAGGTTTCAGTGTGTGGGGAAGGAGTTTCAGTGTGTGGGGAAGGTGTTTCAGTGTGTGGGGAAGGGTTACAGTGTGTGGGGACGGTGTTTCAGTGTGTGCAGAAGGGGTTTCAGTGTGTGGTGAAGATGTTTTGGTGTGTGGGGAAGGTGTTTCAGCGTGTGGGGAAGCGGTTCAAGTGTGTGGGGAAGTTGTTTCAATGTGTGGGGAGGGGGTTTCAGGGTGTGGGGAAGGGTTTAACTGTGTGCGGAATGGGTTTTGGTGTGTGGGGAAGGTGTTTCAGTGTGTGTGGAAGGGGTTTCAGTATGTGGGGTAGGGGTTTCAGTGTGTGGGGAATGGTTTCAGTGTGTGGGGAAGGGTTTCAGTGTGTGCGGAAGGGGTATCTGTGTGTGAGGAAGGGTTTCAGTGTGTGGGGAATGTGTTACAGTGTGTGCAGAAGGGGTTTCGGTGTGTGGGGAAGGTGTATCAGTGTGTGGGGAAGGTGTTTCAGTTTGTGTGGAAGGGGTTTCAGTGCGTGGGGAAGAGGTTTCCGTGTGTGGGGTAGGGTTTCACTGTGTGGAGAAGGGGTATCAGTGTGTGGGGAAGGTGTTTCAGTGTCTGGGGAAGGTATTTCAGTGTGTGGGGAAGGGATTTCAGTTTGTGGGGAAGATGTGTCAGTGTGTGGGGGAGGTGTTTCAGTGTGTGGGGAAGGGGTTTCAGTGCGTGGGGAAGATGTTTCAGTGTGTGGGGATGTGTTAAAGTGTGTGGGGAAGGGGTTCAGCGTGTGGGGAAGGTGTTTCAGAATGTCGGGATGGGTTTCAGTGTGTGGGGATGGGTTTCAGTGTATGCGGAAAGGGTTTCAGTGTGTGGGGAAGGTGTTTCTGTGTGTGGGGATGTGTTTCAGTGTGTGGGGAAGGGGTTCCAGTGTGTGGGGATGGGTTTCAGTGTGTGGGGATGGGTTTCACTGTGTGCGGAAGGGTTTTCAGTGTGTGGGGAAGGTGTTTCAGTGTATGGGGAAGGGTTTCAGTGAGTGAGGAAGGGGCTTCAGTGTTTGGGGAAGGTGTTTCATTGTGTGGGGAAGGGGTTTCAGAGTGTGGGTAATGGTTTCAGTGCGTGGGAAAGGGGTTTCAGTGAGTGGGGAAGGGGTTTCTGTGTGTGGGGATGTGATTCAGTGTGTGGAGAAGGGGTTTCAGTGTGTGGGGAAGGGGTTTCCGTGTGTGGGGAAGGGTTTCACTGTGTGGGGAAGGTGTTTCATTGTGTGTGGAAGGAGTTTCAGTGTGTGCGGTAGAGGTTTCAGTGTGTGGGGAAGGGGTTTCAGTTAGTGGGGAAGGTGTTTCAGTGTGTGCAGAAGGGGTTTCAGTGAGTGGGGAAGGGGTTTCAGTGTGTGGGGATGTGTTTCAGTGTGTGGGGAAGGGGTTTCAGTGTGTGGGAGGGGTTGCACTGTGTGCGGAAGGGGTTTCAGTGTATGGGGAAGGTGTTTCAGTGTGTGGGGAAGGTGTTTCAGTGTGTGGGAAGGGGTTTCAGTGTGTGGGTATGTGTTTCAGTGTTTGGGGAAGGGGTTTCAGTGTGTGGGGATGTGTTTCAGTGTGTGGGGAAGGTATTTCAGTGTGTGGGGAACGGTTTCACCGTGTGGGGATGGTGTTTCAGTGTGTGAAGAAGGTGTTTCAGTGTGTGCGGAAGGCATTTCAGTGTGTGAGGAATGGGTTTCAGTATGTGGGGAAGGGGTTTCTGTCTCTGGGGAATGTGTATCAGTGTGTATTGAAGGGGTATCAGTGTGTGGGGAAGATGTTTCAGTTTGTGGGGATGTGTTTCAGTTTTTGGGGAAGCGGTTTCAGAGCGTGGGGAAGGGTTTCACTGTGTGTGGAAGGGGTTTCAGTGTGTGGGGAAGGGGTTTTAGTGTCTGCAGAAGGGGTTTCAGTGTGTGCGGAAGGTGTTTCAGTGTGTGGGGAAGGGGTTTCAGTGTGTGGGGAAGGTGTTTCATTGTGTGCGGAAAGAGTTTCAGTTTGTGGGGAAGGGGATTCAGTGTGTGGGGAAGGTGTTTCATTGTGTGGGGAAGGTGTTTCATTGTGTGCGGAAGGGTATTCAGTGTGTGGGGAAGGGGTTTCAGTGTGTGGGGAGGGGGTTTCAGTGTGTGGGGAATGGTTTAACTGTGCGCGGAAGGGGTTTCAGTGTGTGGGGAATTTGTTTCAGTGTGTGGGGAAGGGGTTTCAGTATGTGGGGAAGGGGTTTCAGTGTGTGGGGAAGGGTTTCAGTTAGTGGGGAAGGGGGTCAGTGTGTGGGGAAGGGGTTTCAGTGTGTGGGGAAGGGGTTTCCGTGTGTGGGGAAGTGTTTCAGTGTGTGGGGAAGAATTACAATGTCTGGGGACGGGGTTTCAGTTTGTGTGAAAGGGGTTTCCGTGTGTGGGGAAGGGATTCAGTGTGTGCGGAAGGGGTTCAGTGTGTGGGGAAGGGTTTCAGTTTGTGGGGAAGATGTTTCAGTGTGTGGGGAAGGGGTTTCAGTATGTGGGGAAGGGTTTCATTGAGTGCACAAGGGGTTTCAGTGTTTGGGGAAGGGGTTTCAGTCTGTGGTGAAGGTGTTTCAGTGTGTGGGGATGTGTTTCAGTGTGTGGAGAAGGCGTTTCAGTGTGTGGGGATGTGTTTCAGTTTGTGGGGAAGGGGTTTCAGTGTGTGGGGATGTGTTTCAGTGTGTGGGGAAGGGGTTGCAGTGTGTGGGGAAGGTGTTTCAGTGTGTGTTGAAGGGGTTTCAGGTAGTTGGGAGGCGTTTCAGTGTGTGGGGACGTGTTTCAGTGTGTGGGGAAAGTGTTTCAGTGTGTGCGGAAGGGGTTTCAGTTTCTGCGGAAGGTGTTTCAGTGTGTGGGGAAGGGGTTTCAGTGTGTCGGGAAGGTGTTTCATTGTGTGCGGAAGGGGTTTCAGTGAGTGGGGAAGGGGATTCTGTGTGTGGGGAAGGTGTTTCATTGTTTGGGGAAAGTGTTTCATTGTGTGTGGAATGGTATTCAGTGTGTGGGGAAGGGGTTTCAGTGTGTGCAGAAGGGGTTTCAGTGTGTTGGGAAGGTGTTACAGTGTGTGGGGAAGGGGTTTCAGTATGTGGGGTAGGGGTTTCTGTGTGTGGGGAAGGGTTTCAGTATGTGGGGCAGGCTTTCAGTGTGTGGGGAAGGTGTTTCAGTGTGTGGGGAAGGGTTCTCAGTGTGTGGGGAAGGGTTTCAGTGTGTGGGGAAGTGGTTTCAGTGTGTGGGGAAGGGTTACAGTGTGTGGGGACGGTGTTTCAGTGTGTGGGGATGGGGTTTCAGTATGTGGGGAAGGATTTCAGTGTTTGCGGAAGGGGTTTCAGTGAGTGAGGAAGGGTTTCAGTGTGTGGGGAATGTGTTACAGTGTGTACCGAAGTGGTTTCAGTGTGTGGGGAAGTTGTTTCAGTGTGAGCGAAAGGGGTTTCAGTGTGTGGGGAAGGGTTTCACTGAGTGCGGAAGGGGTATCAGTGTGTGGGGATGTGTTTCAGTGTGTGGGGAAGGTGTTTCAGTGTGTGGGGAAGGGGTTTCAGTGAGTGGGGAAGGGGTATCAGTGTGTGGGGATGTGTTTCAGTGTATGAAGAAGGGGTTTCAGTGTGTGGGGATGGGGTTTCAGTGTGTGGGGAAGGGGTTTCAGTATGTGTGGAAGGGTTTCACTGAGTGCGGAAGGGGTATCAGTGTGTGGGGATGTGTTTCAGTGTGTGGGGAAGGTGTTTCAGTGTGTGGGGAAGGGGTTTCAGTGTGTGGGGAAGGGGTTTCAGTGAGTGGGGAAGGGGTATCAGTGTGTGGGGAAGGTGTTTCAGTTTGTGGGGATGTGTTTCAGTTTTTGGGGAAGGGGTTTCTGTGCGTGGGGAAGGGTTTCACTGTGTGTGGAAGGGGTTTCAGTGTGTGGGGAAGGGGTTTTAGTGTCTGCGGAAGGGGTTTCAGTGTGTGCGGAAGGTGTTTCAGTGTGTGGGGAAGGGGTTTCAGTGTGTGGAAGGTGTTTCATTGTGTGCGGAAGGAGTTTCAGTTTGTGGGGAAGGGGATTCAGTGTGTGGGGAAGGTGTTTCATTGTGTGGGGAAGGTGTTTCATTGTGTGCGGACGGGTATTCAGTGTGTGCGGAAGGGGTTTCAGTGTGTGGGGAGGGGGTTTCAGTGTGTGGGGAATTGTTTAACTGTGCGCGGAAGTGGTTTCAGTGTGTGGGGAATTTGTTCCAGTGTGTGGGGAAGGGGTTTCAGTATGTGGGGAAGGGGTTTCAGTGTGTGGGGAGGGGTTTCAGTGAGTGGGGAAGGGGGTCTGTGTGTGGGGAAGGGGTTTCAGTGTGTGGGGAAGGGGTTTCAGTGTGTGGGGAAGTGTTTCAGTGTGTGGGGAAGAATTACAGTGTCTGGGGACGGGGTTTCAGTGTGTGGGAAAGGGGTTTCCGTGTGTGGGGAAGGGTTTCAGTGTGTGCGGAAGGGGTTTCAGTGTGTGGGGAATTTGTTCCAGTGTGTGGGGAAGGGGTTTCAGTGTGTGGGGAGGGGTTTCAGTGAGTGGGGAAGGGGGTCTGTGTGTGGGGAAGGGGTTTCAGTGTGTGGGGAAGGGGTTTCAGTGTGTGGGGAAGTGTTTCAGTGTGTGGGGAAGAATTACAGTGTCTGGGGACGGGGTTTCAGTGTGTGGGAAAGTGGTTTCCGTGTGTGGGGAAGGGTTTCAGTGTGTGCGGAAGGGGTTCAGTGTGTGGGGAAGGTTTTCAGTGTGTGGGGAAGATGTTTCAGTGTGTGGGGAAGGGGTTTCAGTATGTGGGAAAGGGTTTCACTGAGTGCACAAGGGGTTTCAGTGTTTGGGGAAGGGGTTTCAGTCTGTGGTGAAGGTGTTTCAGTGTGTGGGGATGTGTTTCAGTGTGTGGGGAAGGCGTTTCAGTGTGTAGGGATGTGTTTCAGTTTGTGGGGAAGGTGTTTCAGTGTGTGGGGATGTGTTTCAGTGTGTGGGGAAGGTGTTGCAGTGTGTGGGGAAGGTGTTTCAGTGTGTGTTGAAGGGGTTTCAGTGTGTTGGGAGGCGTTTCAGTGTGTGGGGAAAGTGTTTCAGTGTGTGCGGAAGGGGTTTCAGTTTCTGCGGAAGGTGTTTCAGTGTGTGGGGAAGGGGTTTCAGTGTGTCGGGAAGGTGTTTCATTGTGTGCGGAAGGGGTTTCAGTGAGTGGGGAAGAGGATTCTGTGTGTGGGGAAGGTGTTACAGTGTGTGGGGAAGGGGTTTCAGTATGTGGGGTAGGGGTTTCTGTGTGTGGGGAAGGGTTTCAGTGTGTGGGGCAGGCTTTCAGTGTGTGGGGAAGGTGTTTCAGTGTGTGGGGAAGGGTTCTCAGTGTGTGGGGAAGGGTTTCAGTGTGTGGGGAAGGGGTTACAGTGTGTGGGGTAGGGTTACAGTGTGTGGGGAAGGGGTTTCAGTGTGTGGGGATGGGGTTTCAGTATGTGGGGAAGGGTTTCAGTGTTTGCGGAAGGGGTTTCAGTGAGTGGGGAAGGATTTCAGTGTGTGTTGAAGGGGTTTCAGTGTGTGTTGAAGGGGTTTCAGTGTGTGGGGATGTGTTTCAGTGTGTGGGGAAAGTGTTTCAGTGTGTGCGGATGGGGTTTCACTTTCTGCGGAAGGTGTTTCAGTGTGTGGGGAAGGGGTTTCAGTTTGTCGGGAAGGTGTTTCATTGTGTGCGGAAGGGGTTTCAGTGAGTGGAGAAGGGGATTCTGAGTGTGGGGAAGGTGTTTCATTGTTTGGGGAAAGTGTTTCATTGTGTGTGGAAGGGTATTCAGTGTGTGGGGAAGGGGTTTCAGTGTGTGCGGAAGGGGTTTCAGTGTGTTGGGAAGGTGTTACAGTGTGTGGGGAAGGGGTTTCAGTATGTGGGGTAGGGGTTTCTGTGTGTGGGGAAGGGTTTCAGTGTGTGGGGCAGGCTTTCAGTGTGTGGGGAAGGTGTTTCAGTGTGTGGGGAAGGGTTCTCAGTGTGTGGGGAAGGGTTTCAGTGTGTGGGGAAGTAGTTTCAGTGTGTGGGGAAGTGGTTTCAGTGTGTGGGGAAGGGTTACAGTGTGTTGGGACGGGGTTTCAGTATGTGGGGATGGGGTTTCAGTATGCGGGGAAGGGTTTCAGTGTTTGCGGAAGGGGCTTCAGTGAGTGAGGAAGGGTTTCAGTGTGTGGGGAATGTGTTACAGTGTGTGCCAAAGTGATTTCAGTGTGTGGGGAAGTTGTTTCAGTGTGAGCGAAAGGGGTTTCAGTGTGTGGGGAAGGGTTTCACTGAGTGCGGAAGGGGTATCAGTGTGTGGGGATGTGTTTCAGTGTGTGGGGAAGATGTTTCAGTGTGTGGTGAAGGGGTTTCAGTGAGTGGGGAAGGGGTATCAGTGTGTGGGGATGTGTTTCAGTGTATGAAGAAGGGGTTTCAGTGAGTGGAGATGGGGTTTCAGTGTGTGGGGAAGAGGTTTCAGTATGTGGGGAAGGGTTTCACTGAGTGCGGAAGGGGTATCAGTGTGTGGGGATGTGTTTCAGTGTGTGGGGAAGGTGTTTCAGTGTGTGGGGAAGGGGTTTCAGTGTGTGGGAAAGGGTTTCAGTGAGTGGGGAAGGGGTATCAGTGTGTGGGGAAGGTGTTTCGGTTTGCGGGGATGTGTTTCAGTTTTTGGGGAAGGGGTTACTGTGCGTGGGGAAGGGTTTCACTGTGTGTGGAAGGGGTTTCAGTGTGTGGGGAAGGGGCTTTAGTGTCTGCAGAAGGGGTTTCAGTGTGTGCGGAAGGTGTTTCAGTGTGTGGGGATGGGGTTTCAGTGTGTGGGGAAGGTGTTTCATTGTGTGTGGAAGGAGTTTCAGTTTGTGGGGAAGGGGATTCAGTGTGTGCGGAAGGGTATTCAGTGTGTGGGGAAGGGGCTTTAGTGTCTGCAGAAGGGGTTTCAGTGTGTGCGGAAGGTGTTTCAGTGTGTGGGGAAGGGGTTTCAGTGTGTGGGGAAGGTGTTTCATTGTGTGCGGAAGGTGTTTCATTGTGTGGGGAAGGTGTTTCATTGTGTGCGGACGGGTATTCAGTGTGTGGGGAAGGGGTTTCAGTGTGTGGGGAGGGGGTTTCAGTGTGTGGGGAAGGGTTTAACTGTGCGCGGAAGGGGTTTCAGTGTGTGGGTAATTTGTTTCAGTGTGTGGGGAAGGGGTTTCAGTATGTGGGGAAGGGGTTTCAGTGTGTGGGAGGGGTTTCAGTGAGTGGGGAAGGGGGTCAGTGTGTGGGGAAGGGGTTTCAGTGTGTGGGGAAGGGGTTTCAGTGTGTGGGGATGTGTTTCAGTGTGTGGGGAAGAATTACAGTGTCTGGGGACGGAGTTTCAGTGTGTGTGAAAGGGGTTTCCGTGTGTGGGGAAGGGTTTCAGTGTGTGCGGAAGGGGTTCAGTGTGTGGGGAAGGGTTTCAGTGTGTGGGGAAGATGTTTCAGTGTGTGGGGAAGGGGTTTCAGTATGTGGGGAAGGGTTTCACTGAGTGCACAAGGGGTTTCAGTGTGTGGGGAAGGGGTTTCAGTGTGACGGGAAGGTGTTTCATTGTGTGCGGAAGGGGTTTCAGTGAGTGGGGAAGGGGATTCTGTGTGTGGGGAAGGTGTTTCATTGTGTGGAGAAAGTGTTTCATTGTGTGTGGAAGGGTATTCAGTGAGTGGGGAAGGGGTTTCAGTGTGTGCGGAAGGGGTTTCAGTGTGTTGGGAAGGTGTTACAGTGTGTGGGGAAGGGGTTTCAGTATGTGGGGTAGGGGTTTCTGTGTGTGGGGAAGGGTTTCAGTGTGTGGGGCAGGCTTTCAGTGTGTGGGGAAGGTGTTTCAGTGTGTGGGGAAGGGTTCTCAGTGTGTGGGGAAGGGTTTCAGTGTGTGGGGAAGGGGTTACAGTGTGTGGGGTAGGGTTACAGTGGGTGGGGAAGGGGTTTCAGTGTGTGGGGATGGGGTTTCAGTATGTGGGGAAGGGTTTCAGTGTTTGCGGAAGGGGTTTCAGTGAGTGGGGAAGGATTTCAGTGTGTGGTGAAGGTGTTTCAGTGTGTGTTGAAGGGGTTTCAGTGTGTGGGGATGTGTTTCAGTGTGTGGGGAAAGTGTTTCAGTGTGTGCGGATGGGGTTTCACTTTCTGCGGAAGGTGTTTCAGTGTGTGGGGAAGGGGTTTCAGTGTGTCGGGAAGGTGTTTCATTGTGTGCGGTAGGGGTTTCAGTGAGTGGAGAAGGGGATTCTGAGTGTGGGGAAGGTGTTTCATTGTTTGGGGAAAGTGTTTCATTGTGTGTGGAAGGGTATTCAGTGTGTGGGGAAGGGGTTTCAGTGTGTGCGGAAGGGGTTTCAGTGTGTTGGGAAGGTGTTACAGTGTGTGGGGAAGGGGTTTCAGTATGTGGGGTAGGGGTTTCTGTGTGTGGGGAAGGGTTTCAGTGTGTGGGGCAGGCTTTCAGTGTGTGGGGAAGGTGTTTCAGTGTGTGGGGAAGGGTTCTCAGTGTGTGGGGAAGGGTTTCAGTGTGTGGGGAAGTGGTTTCAGTGTGTGGGGAAGGGTTACAGTGTGTGGGGACGGGGTTTCAGTATGTGGGGATGGGGTTTCAGTATGTGGGGAAGGGTTTCAGTGTGTGGGGAAGGGTTTCACTGAGTGCGGAAGGGGTATCAGTGTGTGGGGATGTGTTTCAGTGTGTGGGGAAGATGTTTCAGTGTGTGGTGAAGGGGTTTCAGTGAGTGGGGAAGGGGTATCAGTGTGTGGGGATGTGTTTCAGTGTATGAAGAAGGGGTTTCAGTGTGTGGGGATGGGGTTTCAGTGTGTGGGGAAGGGGTTTCAGTATGTGGGGAAGGGTTTCACTGAGTGCGGAAGGGGTATCAGTGTGTGGGGATGTGTTTCAGTGTGTGGGGAAGGTGTTTCAGTGTGTGGGGAAGGGGTTTCAGTGTGTGGGGAAGGGGTTTCAGTGAGTGGGGAAGGGGTATCAGTGTGTGGGGAAGGTGTTTCGGTTTGCGGGGATGTGTTTCAGTTTTTGGGGAAGGGGTTACTGTGCGTGGGGAAGGGTTTCACTGTGTGTGGAAGGGGTTTCAGTGTGTGGGGAAGGGGCTTTAGTGTCTGCAGAAGGGGTTTCAGTGTGTGCGGAAGGTGTTTCAGTGTGTGGGGAAGGGGTTTCAGTGTGTGGGGAAGATGTTTCATTGTGTGTGGAAGGAGTTTCAGTTTGTGGGGAAGGGGATTCAGTGTGTGCGGAAGGGTATTCAGTGTGTGGGGAAGGGGCTTTAGTGTCTGCAGAAGGGGTTTCAGTGTGTGCGGAAGGTGTTTCAGTGTGTGGGGAAGGGGTTTCAGTGTGTGGGGAAGGTGTTTCATTGTGTGCGGAAGGTGTTTCATTGTGTGGGGAAGGTGTTTCATTGTGTGCGGACGGGTATTCAGTGTGTGGGGAAGGGGTTTCAGTGTGTGGGGAGGGGGTTTCAGTGTGTGGGGAAGGGTTTAACTGTGCGCGGAAGGGGTTTCAGTGTGTGGGTAATTTGTTTCAGTGTGTGGGGAAGGGGTTTCAGTATGTGGGGAAGGGGTTTCAGTGTGTGGGAGGGGTTTCAGTGAGTGGGGAAGGGGGTCAGTGTGTGGGGAAGGGGTTTCAGTGTGTGGGGAAGGGGTTTCAGTGTGTGGGGATGTGTTTCAGTGTGTGGGGAAGAATTACAGTGTCTGGGGACGGAGTTTCAGTGTGTGTGAAAGGGGTTTCCGTGTGTGGGGAAGGGTTTCAGTGTGTGCGGAAGGGGTTCAGTGTGTGGGGAAGGGTTTCAGTGTGTGGGGAAGATGTTTCAGTGTGTGGGGAAGGGGTTTCAGTATGTGGGGAAGGGTTTCACTGAGTGCACAAGGGGTTTCAGTGTGTGGGGAAGGGGTTTCAGTGTGACGGGAAGGTGTTTCATTGTGTGCGGAAGGGGTTTCAGTGAGTGGGGAAGGGGATTCTGTGTGTGGGGAAGGTGTTTCATTGTGTGGAGAAAGTGTTTCATTGTGTGTGGAAGGGTATTCAGTGAGTGGGGAAGGGGTTTCAGTGTGTGCGGAAGGGGTTTCAGTGTGTTGGGAAGGTGTTACAGTGTGTGGGGAAGGGGTTTCAGTATGTGGGGTAGGGGTTTCTGTGTGTGGGGAAGGGTTTCAGTGTGTGGGGCAGGCTTTCAGTGTGTGGGGAAGGTGTTTCAGTGTGTGGGGAAGGGTTCTCAGTGTGTGGGGAAGGGTTTCAGTGTGTGGGGAAGGGGTTACAGTGTGTGGGGTAGGGTTACAGTGGGTGGGGAAGGGGTTTCAGTGTGTGGGGATGGGGTTTCAGTATGTGGGGAAGGGTTTCAGTGTTTGCGGAAGGGGTTTCAGTGAGTGGGGAAGGATTTCAGTGTGTGGTGAAGGTGTTTCAGTGTGTGTTGAAGGGGTTTCAGTGTGTGGGGATGTGTTTCAGTGTGTGGGGAAAGTGTTTCAGTGTGTGCGGATGGGGTTTCACTTTCTGCGGAAGGTGTTTCAGTGTGTGGGGAAGGGGTTTCAGTGTGTCGGGAAGGTGTTTCATTGTGTGCGGTAGGGGTTTCAGTGAGTGGAGAAGGGGATTCTGAGTGTGGGGAAGGTGTTTCATTGTTTGGGGAAAGTGTTTCATTGTGTGTGGAAGGGTATTCAGTGTGTGGGGAAGGGGTTTCAGTGTGTGCGGAAGGGGTTTCAGTGTGTTGGGAAGGTGTTACAGTGTGTGGGGAAGGGGTTTCAGTATGTGGGGTAGGGGTTTCTGTGTGTGGGGAAGGGTTTCAGTGTGTGGGGCAGGCTTTCAGTGTGTGGGGAAGGTGTTTCAGTGTGTGGGGAAGGGTTCTCAGTGTGTGGGGAAGGGTTTCAGTGTGTGGGGAAGTGGTTTCAGTGTGTGGGGAAGGGTTACAGTGTGTGGGGACGGGGTTTCAGTATGTGGGGATGGGGTTTCAGTATGTGGGGAAGGGTTTCAGTGTGTGGGGAAGGGTTTCACTGAGTGCGGAAGGGGTATCAGTGTGTGGGGATGTGTTTCAGTGTGTGGGGAAGATGTTTCAGTGTGTGGTGAAGGGGTTTCAGTGAGTGGGGAAGGGGTATCAGTGTGTGGGGATGTGTTTCAGTGTATGAAGAAGGGGTTTCAGTGTGTGGGGATGGGGTTTCAGTGTGTGGGGAAGGGGTTTCAGTATGTGGGGAAGGGTTTCACTGAGTGCGGAAGGGGTATCAGTGTGTGGGGATGTGTTTCAGTGTGTGGGGAAGGTGTTTCAGTGTGTGGGGAAGGGGTTTCAGTGTGTGGGGAAGGGGTTTCAGTGAGTGGGGAAGGGGTATCAGTGTGTGGGGAAGGTGTTTCGGTTTGCGGGGATGTGTTTCAGTTTTTGGGGAAGGGGTTACTGTGCGTGGGGAAGGGTTTCACTGTGTGTGGAAGGGGTTTCAGTGTGTGGGGAAGGGGCTTTAGTGTCTGCAGAAGGGGTTTCAGTGTGTGCGGAAGGTGTTTCAGTGTGTGGGGAAGGGGTTTCAGTGTGTGGGGAAGATGTTTCATTGTGTGTGGAAGGAGTTTCAGTTTGTGGGGAAGGGGATTCAGTGTGTGCGGAAGGGTATTCAGTGTGTGGGGAAGGGGCTTTAGTGTCTGCAGAAGGGGTTTCAGTGTGTTGGGAAGGTGTTACAGTGTGTGGGGAAGGGGTTTCAGTATGTGGGGTAGGGGTTTCTGTGTGTGGGGAAGGGTTTCAGTGTGTGGGGCAGGCTTTCAGTGTGTGGGGAAGGTGTTTCAGTGTGTGGGGAAGGGTTCTCAGTGTGTGGGGAAGGGTTTCAGTGTGTGGGGAAGGGGTTACAGTGTGTGGGGTAGGGTTACAGTGTGTGGGGAAGGGGTTTCAGTGTGTGGGGATGGGGTTTCAGTATGTGGGGAAGGGTTTCAGTGTTTGCGGAAGGGGTTTCAGTGAGTGGGGAAGGATTTCAGTGTGTGTTGAAGGGGTTTCAGTGTGTGTTGAAGGGGTTTCAGTGTGTGGGGATGTGTTTCAGTGTGTGGGGAAAGTGTTTCAGTGTGTGCGGATGGGGTTTCACTTTCTGCGGAAGGTGTTTCAGTGTGTGGGGAAGGGGTTTCAGTTTGTCGGGAAGGTGTTTCATTGTGTGCGGAAGGGGTTTCAGTGAGTGGAGAAGGGGATTCTGAGTGTGGGGAAGGTGTTTCATTGTTTGGGGAAAGTGTTTCATTGTGTGTGGAAGGGTATTCAGTGTGTGGGGAAGGGGTTTCAGTGTGTGCGGAAGGGGTTTCAGTGTGTTGGGAAGGTGTTACAGTGTGTGGGGAAGGGGTTTCAGTATGTGGGGTAGGGGTTTCTGTGTGTGGGGAAGGGTTTCAGTGTGTGGGGCAGGCTTTCAGTGTGTGGGGAAGGTGTTTCAGTGTGTGGGGAAGGGTTCTCAGTGTGTGGGGAAGGGTTTCAGTGTGTGGGGAAGTGGTTTCAGTGTGTGGGGAAGTGGTTTCAGTGTGTGGGGAAGGGTTACAGTGTGTTGGGACGGGGTTTCAGTATGTGGGGATGGGGTTTCAGTATGCGGGGAAGGGTTTCAGTGTTTGCGGAAGGGGCTTCAGTGAGTGAGGAAGGGTTTCAGTGTGTGGGGAATGTGTTACAGTGTGTGCCAAAGTGGTTTCAGTGTGTGGGGAAGTTGTTTCAGTGTGAGCGAAAGGGGTTTCAGTGTGTGGGGAAGGGTTTCACTGAGTGCGGAAGGGGTATCAGTGTGTGGGGATGTGTTTCAGTGTGTGGGGAAGATGTTTCAGTGTGTGGTGAAGGGGTTTCAGTGAGTGGGGAAGGGGTATCAGTGTGTGGGGATGTGTTTCAGTGTATGAAGAAGGGGTTTCAGTGAGTGGGGATGGGGTTTCAGTGTGTGGGGAAGAGGTTTCAGTATGTGGGGAAGGGTTTCACTGAGTGCGGAAGGGGTATCAGTGTGTGGGGATGTGTTTCAGTGTGTGGGGAAGGTGTTTCAGTGTGTGGGGAAGGGGTTTCAGTGTGTGGGAAAGGGTTTCAGTGAGTGGGGAAGGGGTATCAGTGTGTGGGGAAGGTGTTTCGGTTTGCGGGGATGTGTTTCAGTTTTTGGGGAAGGGGTTACTGTGCGTAGGGAAGGGTTTCACTGTGTGTGGAAGGGGTTTCAGTGTGTGGGGAAGGGGCTTTAGTGTCTGCAGAAGGGGTTTCAGTGTGTGCGGAAGGTGTTTCAGTGTGTGGGGAAGGGGTTTCAGTGTGTGGGGAAGGTGTTTCATTGTGTGTGGAAGGAGTTTCAGTTTGTGGGGAAGGGGATTCAGTGTGTGCGGAAGGGTATTCAGTGTGTGGGGAAGGGGCTTTAGTGTCTGCAGAAGGGGTTTCAGTGTGTGCGGAAGGTGTTTCAGTGTGTGGGGAAGGGGTTTCAGTGTGTGGGGAAGGTGTTTCATTGTGTGCGGAAGGTGTTTCATTGTGTGGGGAAGGTGTTTCATTGTGTGCGGACGGGTATTCAGTGTGTGGGGAAGGGGTTTCAGTGTGTGGGGAGGGGGTTTCAGTGTGTGGGGAAGGGTTTAACTGTGCGCGGAAGGGGTTTCAGTGTGTGGGTAATTTGTTTCAGTGTGTGGGGAAGGGGTTTCAGTATGTGGGGAAGGGGTTTCAGTGTGTGGGAGGGGTTTCAGTGAGTGGGGAAGGGGGTCAGTGTGTGGGGAAGGGGTTTCAGTGTGTGGGGAAGGGGTTTCAGTGTGTGGGGATGTGTTTCAGTGTGTGGGGAAGAATTACAGTGTCTGGGGACGGAGTTTCAGTGTGTGTGAAAGGGGTTTCCGTGTGTGGGGAAGGGTTTCAGTGTGTGCGGAAGGGGTTCAGTGTGTGGGGAAGGGTTTCAGTGTGTGGGGAAGATGTTTCAGTGTGTGGGGAAGGGGTTTCAGTATGTGGGGAAGGGTTTCACTGAGTGCACAAGGGGTTTCAGTGTGTGGGGAAGGGGTTTCAGTGTGTCGGGAAGGTGTTTCATTGTGTGCGGAAGGGGTTTCAGTGAGTGGGGAAGGGGATTCTGTGTGTGGGGAAGGTGTTTCATTGTGTGGAGAAAGTGTTTCATTGTGTGTGGAAGGGTATTCAGTGAGTGTGGAAGGGGTTTCAGTGTGTGCGGAAGGGGTTTCAGTGTGTTGGGAAGGTGTTACAGTGTGTGGGGAAGGGGTTTCAGTATGTGGGGTAGGGGTTTCTGTGTGTGGGGAAGGGTTTCAGTGTGTGGGGCAGGCTTTCAGTGTGTGGGGAAGGTGTTTCAGTGTGTGGGGAAGGGTTCTCAGTGTGTGGGGAAGGGTTTCAGTGTGTGGGGAAGGGGTTACAGTGTGTGGGGTAGGGTTACAGTGTGTGGGGAAGGGGTTTCAGTGTGTGGGGATGGGGTTTCAGTATGTGGGGAAGGGTTTCAGTGTTTGCGGAAGGGGTTTCAGTGAGTGGGGAAGGATTTCAGTGTGTGGTGAAGGTGTTTCAGTGTGTGTTGAAGGGGTTTCAGTGTGTGGGGATGTGTTTCAGTGTCTGGGGAAAGTGTTTCAGTGTGTGCGGATGGGGTTTCACTTTCTGCGGAAGGTGTTTCAGTGTGTGGGGAAGGGGTTTCAGTGTGTCGGGAAGGTGTTTCATTGTGTGCGGTAGGGGTTTCAGTGAGTGGAGAAGGGGATTCTGAGTGTGGGGAAGGTGTTTCATTGTTTGGGGAAAGTGTTTCATTGTGTGTGGAAGGGTATTCAGTGTGTGGGGAAGGGGTTTCAGTGTGTGCGGAAGGGGTTTCAGTGTGTTGGGAAGGTGTTACAGTGTGTGGGGAAGGGGTTTCAGTATGTGGGGTAGGGGTTTCTGTGTGTGGGGAAGGGTTTCAGTGTGTGGGGCAGGCTTTCAGTGTGTGGGGAAGGTGTTTCAGTGTGTGGGGAAGGGTTCTCAGTGTGTGGGGAAGGGTTTCAGTGTGTGGGGAAGTGGTTTCAGTGTGTGGGGAAGGGTTACAGTGTGTGGGGACGGGGTTTCAGTATGTGGGGATGGGGTTTCAGTATGTGGGGAAGGGTTTCAGTGTGTGGGGAAGGGTTTCACTGAGTGCGGAAGGGGTATCAGTGTGTGGGGATGTGTTTCAGTGTGTGGGGAAGATGTTTCAGTGTGTGGTGAAGGGGTTTCAGTGAGTGGGGAAGGGGTATCAGTGTGTGGGGATGTGTTTCAGTGTATGAAGAAGGGGTTTCAGTGTGTGGGGATGGGGTTTCAGTGTGTGGGGAAGGGGTTTCAGTATGTGGGGAAGGGTTTCACTGAGTGCGGAAGGGGTATCAGTGTGTGGGGATGTGTTTCAGTGTGTGGGGAAGGTGTTTCAGTGTGTGGGGAAGGGGTTTCAGTGTGTGGGGAAGGGGTTTCAGTGAGTGGGGAAGGGGTATCAGTGTGTGGGGAAGGTGTTTCGGTTTGCGGGGATGTGTTTCAGTTTTTGGGGAAGGGGTTACTGTGCGTGGGGAAGGGTTTCACTGTGTGTGGAAGGGGTTTCAGTGTGTGGGGAAGGGGCTTTAGTGTCTGCAGAAGGGGTTTCAGTGTGTGCGGAAGGTGTTTCAGTGTGTGGGGAAGGGGTTTCAGTGTGTGGGGAAGATGTTTCATTGTGTGTGGAAGGAGTTTCAGTTTGTGGGGAAGGGGATTCAGTGTGTGCGGAAGGGTATTCAGTGTGTGGGGAAGGGGCTTTAGTGTCTGCAGAAGGGGTTTCAGTGTGTGCGGAAGGTGTTTCAGTGTGTGGGGAAGGGGTTTCAGTGTGTGGGGAAGGTGTTTCATTGTGTGCGGAAGGTGTTTCATTGTGTGGGGAAGGTGTTTCATTGTGTGCGGACGGGTATTCAGTGTGTGGGGAAGGGGTTTCAGTGTGTGGGGAGGGGGTTTCAGTGTGTGGGGAAGGGTTTAACTGTGCGCGGAAGGGGTTTCAGTGTGTGGGTAATTTGTTTCAGTGTGTGGGGAAGGGGTTTCAGTATGTGGGGAAGGGGTTTCAGTGTGTGGGAGGGGTTTCAGTGAGTGGGGAAGGGGGTCAGTGTGTGGGGAAGGGGTTTCAGTGTGTGGGGAAGGGGTTTCAGTGTGTGGGGATGTGTTTCAGTGTGTGGGGAAGAATTACAGTGTCTGGGGACGGAGTTTCAGTGTGTGGGAAAGGGGTTTCCGTGTGTGGGGAAGGGTTTCAGTGTGTGCGGAAGGGGTTCAGTGTGTGGGGAAGGGTTTCAGTGTGTGGGGAAGATGTTTCAGTGTGTGGGGAAGGGGTTTCAGTATGTGGGGAAGGGTTTCACTGAGTGCACAAGGGGTTTCAGTGTTTGGGGAAGGGGTTTCAGTCTGTGGTGAAGGTGTTTCAGTGTGTGGGGATGTGTTTCAGTGTGTGGGGAAGGCGTTTCAGTGTGTGGGGATGTGTTTCAGTTTGTGGGGAAGGTGTTGCAGTGTGTGGGGAAGGTGTTTCAGTGTGTGTTGAAGGGGTTTCAGTGTGTTGGGAGGCGTTTCAGTGTGTGGGGATGTGGTTTCAGTATGTGGGGTAGGGGTTTCTGTGTGTGGGGAAGGGTTTCAGTGTGTGGGGCAGGCTTTCAGTATGTGGGGAAGGTGTTTCAGTGTGTGGGGAAGGGTTCTCAGTGTGTGGGGAAGGGTTTCAGTGTGTGGGGAAGTGGTTTCAGTGTGTGGGGAAGGGTTACAGTGTGTGGGGACGGGGTTTCCGTTTGTGGGGATGGGGTTTCTGTATGTGGGGAAGGGTTTGAATGTTTGCGGAAGGGGTTTCAGTGAGTGAGGAAGGGTTTCAGTGTGTGGGGAATGTGTTACAGAGTGCCGAAATGGTTTCAGTGTGTGGGGAAGTTGTTTCAGTATGAGCGAAAGGGGTTTCAGTGTGTGGGGAAGGGTTTCACTGAGTGCGGAAGGGGTATCAGTGTGTGGGGATGTGTTTCAGTGTGTGGGGAAGGTGTTTCAGTGTGTGGGGAAGGGGTTTCAGTGTGTGGGGAAGGGGTTTCAGTGAGTGGGGAAGGGGATTCAAAGTGTGGGGAAGGTGTTTCATTGTGTGGGGAAAGTGTTTCATTGTGTGTGGAAGAGTATTCAGTGTGTGGGGAAGGGGTTTCAGTGTGTGCGGAAGGGGTTTCAGTGTATTGGGAAGGTGTTACAGTGTGTGGGGAAGGTGTTTCAGTATGTGGGGTAGGGGTTTCTGTGTGTGGGGAAGGGTTTCAGTGTGTGGGGCAGGCTTTCAGTGTGTGGGGAAGGTGTTTCAGTGTGTGGGGAAGGGTTCTCAGTGTGTGGGGAAGGGTTTCAGTGTGTGGGGAAGTGGTTTCAGTGTGTGGGGGTAGGGTTACAGTGTGTGGGCACGTGGTTTCCGTGTGTGGGGATGGGGTTTCAGTATGTGGGGAAGGGTTTCAATGTTTGCGGAAGGGGTTTCAGTGAGTGAGGAAGGGTTTCAGTGTGTGGGGAATGTGTTACAGAGTGCCGAAGTGGTTTCAGTGTGTGGGGAAGTTGTTTCAGTATGAGCGAAAGGGGTTTCAGTGTGTGGGGAAGGGTTTCACTGAGTGCGGAAGGGGTATCAGTGTGTGGGGATGTGTTTCAGTGTGTGGGGAAGGTGTTTCAGTGTGTGGGGAAGGGGTTTCAGTGTGTGGGGAAGGGGTTTCAGTGAGTGGGGAAGGGGTATCAGTGTGTGGGGATGTGTTTCAGTGCATGAAGAAGGGGTTTCAGTGTGTGGGGATGGGGTTTCAGTGTGTGGGGAAGGGGTTTCAGTATGTGGGGAAGGGTTTCACTGAGTGCGGAAGGGGTATCAGTGTGTCGGGATGTGTTTCAGTGTGTGGGGAAGGTGTTTCAGTGTGTGGGGAAGGGGTTTCAGTGTGTGGGGAAGGGGTTTCAGTGAGTGGGGAAGGGGTATCAGTGTGTGCGGATGTGTTTCAGTGTTTGAAGAAGGGGTTTCAGTGTGTGGGGATGGGGTTTCAGTGTGTGTGGAAGGTTTTCACTGTGTGCGGAAGGGGTTTCAGTGTGTGGGGAAGGTGTTTCAGTGTGTGCAGAAGGGGTTTCAGTGTGTGGGGAAGGGGTTTCAGTGTGTGGGGAAGGTGTTTCAGTGTGTGCGGAAGGGGTTTCAGTGTGTGCGGTAGAGGTTTCAGTGTGTGGGGAAGGAGTTTCAGTTTGTGGATAAGGTGTTTCAGTGTATGTGGAAGGGGTTTCAGTCTGTGGGGATGGGGTTTCAGTGTGTGGGAATGTGTTTCAGTGTATGGGGAAGGGGTTTCAGTGTGTGGGGAGGGGTTTCAGTGTGTGGGGAAGGGGTATCAGTGTGTGCGGAAGGTGTTACAGTGTGTGTGGAAGGGGTTTCAGTGTGTGGGCAAGGTGTTTCAGTGTGTGGGGAAGGGGTTTCAGTGTGTGGGGAAGGTTTTTCAGTGTGTGCGGAAGTGGTTTCAGTTTCTGCGGAAGGTGTTTCAGTGTGTGGGGAAGGGGTTTCAGTGTGTGCGCAAGGGGCTTCAGTGTGTGCGGTAGATGTTTCATTGTGTGGGGAAGGAGTTTCAGTTTGTGGGGAAGGTGTTTCAGTGTGTGCGGTAGTGGTTTCAGTGTGTGGGGATGGGGTTTCAGTGTGTGGGGATGTGTTTCAGTGTATGGGGAAGGTGTTTCAGTGTGTGTGGAGGGGTTTCACTGTGTGCTGAAGGGGTTTCAGTGTGTGGGGAAGGTGTTTCAGTGTGTGCGGAAGGAGTTTCAGTGTGTGGGAAGGGGTTTCAGTGAGTGGGGATGTGTTTCAGTGTGTGGGGAAGGGGTTTCAGTGTGTGGGGATGTGATTCAGTGTGTGGGGAAGGTATTTCAGTGTGTGGGGAAGGTGCTTCTGTGTGTGGTGATGTGTTTCAGTGTGTGGGGAAGGGTTTCAGTGTGTGGGGATGGGTTTCAGTGTGTGGGGATGGGTTTCAGTGTGTGCAGAAGGGGTTTCAGTGTGTGGGGAAGGTGTTTCTGTGTGTGGGGATGAGTTTCAGTGTGTGGGGAAGGGGTTTCAGTGTGTGGGGATGGGTTTCAGTGTGTGGGGATGGGTTTCAGTGTGTGCGGAAGGGGTTTCAGTGTGTGGGGAATGTGTTTCAGTGTATGGGGAAGGGTTTCAGTGAGTGGGGAAGGGGATTCAGTGTTTGGGGAAGGTGTGTCATTGTGTGGGGAAGGGGTTTCAGAGTGTGGGTCATGGTTTCAGTGTGTGGGAAAGGGGTTTCAGTGAGAGGGGAAGGGGTTTCAGAGTGTGGGGAAGGGTTTCAGTGTGTGGGGAAGGGTTTTCAGTGTGTGGGGAAGGGGTTTCTGTGTGTGGGGAAGGGGTTTCAGTGTGTGGGAATGTGATTCAGTGTGTGGAGAAGGGGTTTCAGTGTGTGGGGAAGGGGTTTCCGTTTGGGGGGAAGGGTTTCACTGTGTGCGGAAGGGGTTTCAGTGTGTGGGGAAGGGGTTTCAGTGTGTGGGGAAGGTGTTTCTCTGTGTGCGGAAGGGGTTTCAGAGTGTGGGGAAGGGGTTACAGTGTGTGGTGAAGGGGTTTCAGTGTGTGTGGAAGGGGTTTCAGTGTGTGCGGTAGAGGTTTCAGTGTGTGGGGAAGGGGTTTCAGTTTGTGGGGAAGGTGTTTCAGTGTGTGCGGAAGGGTTTGCAGTGTGTGGGGATGGGGTTTCAGTGTGTGGGGATGTGTTTCAGTATGTGCGGAAGGGGTTTCAGTGTGTGGGGAAGGAGTTTCAGTTTGTGGGGAAGGTGTTTCAGTGTGTGGGAAGGGGTTTCAGTGTGTGGGTATGTGTTTCAGTGTTTGGGGAAGGGGTTTCAGTATGTGGGCATGTGTTTCAGTGTTTGGGGAAGGTATTTCAGTGTGTGGGGAAGGGTTTCACTGTTTGGGGATGGTGTTTCAGTGTGTGAAGAAGGGGTTTCAGTGTGTGCGGAAGGCATTTCAGTGTGTGCGGAATGGGTTTCAGTATGTGGGGAAGGGGTTTCACTGTCTGGGCAATGTGTTTCAGTGTGTATTGAAGGGGTATAAGTGTGTGGGGAAGGTGTTTCAGTGTGTGGGGATGTGTTTCAGTGTTTAGGGAAGGGGTTTCATTGCGTGGGGAAGGGTTTCACTGTGTGCAGAAGGGTTTCAGTGTGTGGGGAGGGGGTTTCAGTGTGTGGGGAAAGTGTTTCAGTGTGTGTCGAAGGGGTTTCAGTGTGTGGGGAAGGGGTTTCAGTGACTGCAGAAGGGGTTCCAGTGTGTGCGGAAGGTGTTTCAGTGTGTGGGGAAGGGGTTTCAGTGTGTGGGGAAGGTGTTTCATTGTGTGCGGAAGGAGTTTCAGTTTGTGGGGAAGGGGATTCAGTGTGTGGGGAAGGTGTTTCATTGTGTGGGGAAGGTGTTTCATTGTGTGCGGAAGGGTATTCAGTGTGTGGGGAAGGGGTTTCAGTGTGTGAGGAGTGGGTGTCAGTGTGTGGGGAAGGGTTTAACTGTGCGCGGAAGGGGTTTCAGTTATTGGGGAAGTTGTTTCAGTGTGTGGGGACGGGGTTTCAGTATGTGGGGAAGGGGTTTCAGTGTGTGGGGAAGGGTTTCAGTGAGTGGGGAAGGGGGTCAGTGTGTGGGGAAGGGGTTTCAGTGTGTGCGGAAGGGGTTTCAGTGTGTGGGGAAGGGGCTTCAGTGTGTGGGGAAGAGTTTCAGTGTGTGGGGAAGAGTTACAGTGTCTGGGGACGGGGTTTCAGTGTGTGGGAAAGGGGTTTCCGTGTGTGGGGAAGGGTTTCAGTGTGTGCGGAAGTGGTTCAGTGTGTGGGGAAGGGTTTCACTGAGTGGGGAAGGTGTTTCAGTGTGTGGGGAAGGGGTTTCAGTATGTGGGGAAGGGTTTCACTGAGTGCACAAGGGGTTTCAGTGTTTGGGGAAGGGGTTTCAGTCTGTGGTGAAGGTGTTTCAGTGTGTGGGGATGTGTTTCAGTGTGTGGGGAAGGCGTTTCTGTGTGTGGGGATGTGTTTCAGTTTGTGGGGAAGGTGTTTCAGTGTGTGGGGAAGGGGTTGCAGTGTGTGGGGAAGGTGTTTCAGTGTGTGTTGAAGGGGTTTCAGTGTGTGGGGAGGCGTTTCAGTGTGTGGGGATGTGTTTCAGTGTGTGGGGAAAGTGTTTCAGTGTGTGGGGAAGGGGTTTCAGTGTGTCGGGAAGGTGTTTCATTGTGTGCGGAAGGGGTTTCAGTGTGTGCGGAAGGGGATTCTGTGTGTGAGGAAGGTGTTTCATTGTGTGGGGAAATGGTTTCATTGTGTGTGGAAGGGTATTCAGTGTGTGTGGAAGGGGTTTCAGTGTGTGCGGAAGGGGTATCAGTGTGTTGGGAAGGTGTTACAGTGTGTGGGGAAGGGGTTTCAGTATGTGGGGTAGGGGTTTCTGTGTGTGGGGAAGGGTTTCAGTGTGTGGGGCAGGATTTCAGTGTGTGGGGAATGTGTTTCAGTGTGTGGGGAAGGGTATTCAGTGTGTGGGGATGAGGTTTCAGTGTGTGCGGAAGGGGTTTCAGTCTGTTGGGAAGGTGTTACAGTGTGTGGGGAAGGGGTTTCAGTATGTGGGGTAGGGGTTTCTGTGTGTGGGGAATGGTTTCAGTGTGTGGGGAAGGCTTTCAGTGTGTGGGGAAGGTGTTTCAGTGTGTGGGGAAGGGTTCTCAGTGTGTGGGGAAGGGTTTCAGTGTGTGGGGAAGGGGTTTCAGTATGTGGGGAAGGGTTACAGTATGTGGGGACGGGGTTTCAGTGTGTGGGGAAGGGGTTCAGTGTTTGCGGAAGGGGTTTCAGTGATTGAGGAAGGGTTTCAGTGTGTGGTGAATGTTTTACAGTGTGTGCGAAAGGGGGTTCAGTGTGTGGGGAAGGGTTTCAGTGTGTGGGGAAGGGTTTCAGTGTGTGGGGAAGGTGTTTCAGTGTGTGGGGAAGGGTTTCACTGATTGCGGAAGGGGTATCAGTGTGTGGGGATTTGTTTCAGTGTGTGGGGAAGGTGTTTCAGTTTGTGGGGAAGGGGTTACAGTGTGTGGGGAAGGGGTTTCAGTGTGTGGGGAAGGGGTATCAGTGTGTGGGGATGTGTTTCAGTGTATGAAGAATGGGTTTCAGTGTGTGGGGATGGGGTTTCAGTGTGTGTGCAAGGTTTTCACTCTGTGCGGAAGGGGTTTCAGTGTGTGGGGAAGTGGTTTCAGTGTGTGGGAAAGGTGTTTCAGTGTGTGCAGAAGGGGTTTCAGTGTGTGGGGAAGGGGTTTCAGTGTGAGGGGAAGGTGTTTCAGTGTGTGTGGAAGGGGTTTCAGTGTGTGCGGCAGAGGTTTCAGTGTGTGGGGAAGGTGTTTCAGTGTGTGTGGAAGGGGTTACAGTCTGTGGGGATGGGGTTTCAGTGTGTGGGGATTTGTTTCAGTGTATGGGGAAGGGCTTTCAGAGTGTGGGGAGGGGTTTCACTCTGTGTGGAAGGGGTTTCAGTGTGTGGGGATGTGTTTCAGTGTGTGGGGAAGGCGTTTCTGTGTGTGGGGATGTGTTTCAGTTTGTGGGGAAGGTGTTTCAGTGTGTGGGGAAGGGGTTGCAGTGTGTGGGGAAGGTGTTTCAGTGTGTGTTGAAGGGGTTTCAGTGTGTGGGGAGGCGTTTCAGTGTGTGGGGATGTGTTTCAGTGTGTGGGGAAAGTGTTTCAGTGTGTGGGGAAGGGGTGTCAGTGTGTCGGGAAGGTGTTTCATTGTGTGCGGAAGGGGTTTCAGTATGTGCGGAAGGGGATTCTGTGTGTGAGGAAGGTGTTTCATTGTGTGGGGAAATGGTTTCATTGTGTGTGGAAGGGTATTCAGTGTGTGTGGAAGGGGTTTCAGTGTGTGCGGAAGGGGTATCAGTGTGTTGGGAAGGTGTTACAGTGTGTGGGGAAGGGGTTTCAGTATGTGGGGTAGGGGTTTCTGTGTGTGGGGAATGGTTTCAGTGTGTGGGGCAGGCTTTCAGTGTGTGGGGAAGGTGTTTCAGTGTGTGGGGAAGGGTTCTCAGTGTGTGGGGAAGGGTTTCAGTGTGTGGGGAAGGGGTTTCAGTATGTGGGGAAGGGTTACAGTATGTGGGGACGGGGTTTCAGAGTGTGGGGAAGGGGTTCAGTGTTTGCGGAAGGGGTTTCAGTGATTGAGGAAGGGTTTCAGTGTGTGGGGAATGTTTTACAGTGTGTGCGAAAGGGGGTTCAGTGTGTGGGGAAGGGTTTCAGTGTGTGGGGAAGGGTTTCAGTGTGTGGGGAAGGTGTTTCAGTGTGTGGGGAAGGGTTTCACTGATTGCGGAAGGGGTATCAGTGTGTGGGGATTTGTTTCAGTGTGTGGGGAAGGTGTTTCAGTGTGTGGGGAAGGGGTTACAGTGTGTGGGGAAGGGGTTTCAGTGTGTGGGGAAGGGGTATCAGTGTGTGGGGATGTGTTTCAGTGTATGAAGAAGGGGTTTCAGTGTATGGGGATGGGGTTTCAGTGTGTGTGCAAGGTTTTCACTCTGTGCGGAAGGGGTTTCAGTGTGTGGGGAAGTGGTTTCAGTGTGTGGGAAAGGTGTTTCAGTGTGTGCAGAAGGGGTTTCAGTGTGTGGGGAAGGGGTTTCAGTGTGAGGGGAAGGTGTTTCAGTGTGTGTGGAAGGGGTTTCAGTGTGTGCGGCAGAGGTTTCAGTGTGTGGGGAAGGTGTTTCAGTGTGTGTGGAAGGGGTTTCAGTCTGTGGGGATGGGGTTTCAGTGTGTGGGGATGTGTTTCAGTGTATGGGGAAGGGGTTTCAGAGTGTGGGGAGGGGTTTCACTCTGTGTGGAAGGGGTTTCAGTGTGTGGGGAAGGTGTTTCAGTGTGTGGAGAAGGTGTTTCAGTGTGTGGGATGGGGTTTCAGTGTGTGGAGATGTGTTTCAGTGAGTGGGGAAGGTGTTTCACTGTGTGGGGATGTGATTCAGTGTGTGGCGAAGGTTTTTCAGTGTGTGGGGAAGGGTTTCACTGTGTGGGGAAGGTGTTTCAGTGTGTGCGGAAGGGGTTTCAGTGTGAGCGGAAGGCTTTTCAGTGTGTGGGGAATGGGTTTCAGTATGTGTGGAAGGGGTTTCAGTATGTGGGAAATGTGTTTCAGTGTGTGAGGAAGCGGTTTCAGTGTTTGGGGAAGGTGTTTCAGAGTGTGGGAATGTGTTTCATTGTTTGGGGAAACGATTTCAGTGTGTGGGGAACGGTTTCACTGTGTGCGGAAGGGGTTTCAGTGTGTGCGGAAGGGGTTTCAGTGTGTGGGGAAGGGGTTTCAGTGTGTGGAGAAGGGTTTCAGTGTGTCGGGAAGGTGTTTCATTGTGTGCGGAAGGGGTTTCAGTGTGTGGGGAAGGGGATTCAGTGTGTGGGGAAGGTGTTTCATTGTGTGGGGAAAGTGTTTCATTGTGTGTGGTAGGGTATTCAGTGTGTGGGGAAGGGGTTTCAGTGTGTGCGGAAGGGGTTTCAGTGTGTTGGGAAGGTGTTACAGTGTGTGGGGAAGAGGTTTCAGAATGTGGGGTAGGGGTTTCTGTATGTGGGGAAGGGTTTCAGTGTGTGGGGCAGGCTTTCAGTGTGTGGGGAAGGTGTTTCAGTGTGTGGGGAAGGGTATTCAGTGTGTGGGGAAGGTGTTTCAGTGTGTGCGGAAGGGGGTTCAGTTTGTTGGGAAGGTGTTACAGTGTGTGGGGAAGGGGTTTCAGTATGTGGGGTAGGGGTTTCTGTGTGTGGGGAAGGGTTTCAGTGTGTGGGGCAGGCTTTCAGTGTGTGGGGAAGGTGTTTCAGAGTGTGGGGAAGGGTTCTCAGGGTGTGGGGAAGGGTTTCAGTGTGTGGGGAAGGGGTTTCAGTGTGTGGGGAAGGGTTACAGTGTGTGGGGACGGGGTTTCAGTGTGTGGGGATGGGGTTTCAGTATGTGGGGAAGGGTTTCAGTGTTTGCGGAAGGGGTTTCAGTGAGTGAGGAAGGGTTTCAGTGTGTGGGGAATGTGTTACAGTTTGTGCGAAAGGGGTTTCAGTGTGTGGGGAAGGGTTTCAGTGTGTGGGGAAGGGTTTCAGTGTGTGGGGAAGGTGTTTCAGTGTGTGGGGAAGGTGTTTCAGTGTGTGGGGAAGGGGTTTCAGTATGTGAGGAAGGGTTTCACTGAGTGCGGAAGGGGTATCAGTGTGTGGGGATTTGTTTCAGTGTGTGGGGAAGGTGTTCAGTGTGTGGGGAAGGGGTTACAGTGTGTGGTGAAGGGGTTTCAGTGTGTGGGGAAGGGGTATCAGTGTGTGGGGATGTGTTTCAGTGTATGAAGAAGGGGTTTCAGTGTGTGGGGATGGGGTTTCAGTGTGTGTGGAAGGTTCTCACTCTTTGCGGAAGGTGTTTCAGTATGTGGGGAAGTGGTTTCAGTGTGTGGGAAAGGTGTTTCAGTGTGTGCAGAAGGGGTTTCAGTGTGTGGGGAAGGGGTTTCACTGTGTGGGGAAGGTGTTTCAGTGTGTGCGGAAGGGGTTTCAGTGTGTGCGGCAGGGTTTCAGTGTGTGGGGAAGGAGTTTCAGTTTGTGGGGAAGGTGTTTCAGTGTGTGTGGAAGGGGTTTCAGTCTGTGGGGATGTGGTTTCAGTGTGTGGGGATGTGTTTCAGTGTATGGGGAAGGGGTTTCAGAGTGTGGGGAGGGGTTTCACTCTGTGTGGAAGGGGTTTCAGTGTGTGGGGAAGGTGTTTCAGTGTGTGGAGAAGGTGTTTCAGTGTGTGGGATGGGGTTTCAGTGTGTGGAGATGTGTTTCAGTGAGTGGGGAAGGTGTTTCACTGTGTGGGGATGTGATTCAGTGTGTGGGGAAGGTTTTTCAGTGTGTGGGGAAGGGTTTCACTGTGTGGGGAAGGTGTTTCAGTGTGTGCGGAAGGGGTTTCAGTGTGAGCGGAAGGCTTTTCAGTGTGTGGGGAATGGGTTTCAGTATGTGGGGAAGGGGTTTCAGTATGTGGGAAATGTGTTTCAGTGTGTGAGGAAGCGGTTTCAGTGTTTTGGGGAAGGTGTTTCAGAGTGTGGGAATGTGTTTCAGTGTTTGGGGAAACGGTTTCAGTGTGTGGGGAACGGTTTCACTGTGTGCGGAAGGGGTTTCAGTGTGTGGGGAAGGGGTTTCAGTGTGTGGGGAAGGGTTTCAGTGTGTCGGGAAGGTGTTTCATTGTGTGCGGAAGGGGTTTCAGTGTGTGGGGAAGGGGATTCAGTGTGTGGGGAAGGTGTTTCATTGTGTGGGGAAAGTGTTTCATTGTGTGTGGAAGGGTATTCAGTGTGTGGGGAAGGGGTTTCAGGGTGTGCGGAAGGGGTTTCTGTGTGTTGGGAAGGTGTTACAGTGTGTGGGGAAGAGGTTTCAGAATGTGGGGTAGGGGTTTCTGTATGTGGGGAAGGGTTTCAGTGTGTGGGGCAGGCTTTCAGTGTGTGGGGAAGGTGTTTCAGTGTGTGGGGAAGGGTATTCAGTGTGTGGGGAAGGTGTTTCAGTGTGTGCGGACGGGGTTTCAGTGTGTTGGGAAGGTGTTACAGTGTGTGGGGTAGGGGTTTCTGTGTGTGGGGAAGGGTTTCAGTGTGTGGGGCAGGCTTTCAGTGTGTGGGGAAGGTGTTTCAGTGTGTGGGGAAGGGTTCTCAGGGTGTGGGGAAGGGTTTCAGTGTGTGGGGAAGGGGTTTCAGTGTGTGGGGAAGGGTTACAGTGTGTGGGGACGGGGTTTCAGTGTGTGGGGATGGGGTTTCAGTATGTGGGGAAGGGTTTCAGTGTTTGCGGAAGGGGTTTCAATGAGTGAGGAAGGGTTTCAGTGTGTGGGGAATGTGTTACAGTGTGTGCGAAAGAGGTTTGAGTGTGTGGGGAAGGGTTTCAGTGTGTGGGGAAGGGTTTCAGTGTGTGGGGAAGGTGTTTCAGTGTGTGGGGAAGGTGTTTCAGTATGTGAGGAAGGGTTTAACTGAGTGCGGAAGGGGTATCAGTGTGTGGGGATTTGTTTCAGTGTGTGGGGAAGGTGTTTCAGTGTGTGGGGAAGGGGTTACAGTGTGTGGGAAAGGGGTTTCAGTGTGTGGGGAAGGGGTATCAGTGTGTGGGGATCTGTTTCAGTGTATGAAGAAGGGGTTTCAGTGTGTGGGGATGGGGTTTCAGTGTGTGTGGAAGGTTCTAACTCTGTGCGGAAGGGGTTTCAGTGTGTGGGGAAGTGGTTTCAGTGTGTGGGAAAGGTGTTTCAGTGTGTGCAGAAGGGGTTTCAGTGTGTGGGGAAGGGGTTTCAGTGTGTGGGGAAGGTTATTCAGTGTGTGCGGAAGGGGTTTCAGTGTGTGCGGTAGAGGTTTCAGTGTGTGGGGAAGGAGTTTCAGTTTGTGGGGAAGGTGTTTCAGTGTGTGTGGAAGGGGTTTCAGCCTGTTGGGATGGGGTTTCAGTGTGTGGGGATGTGTTTCAGTGTATGGGGAAGGGGTTTCAGTGACTGCAGAAGGGGTTCCAGTGTGTGCGGAAGGTGTTTCAGTGTGTGGGGAAGGGGTTTCAGTGTGTGGGGAAGGTGTTTCATTGTGTGCGGAAGGAGTTTCAGTTTGTGGGGAAGGGGATTCAGTGTGTGGGGAAGGTGTTTCATTGTGTGGGGAAGGTGTTTCATTGTGTGCGGAAGGGTATTCAGTGTGTGGGGAAGGGGTTTCAGTGTGTGAGGAGTGGGTGTCAGTGTGTGGGGAAGGGTTTAACTGTGCGCGGAAGGGGTTTCAGTTATTGGGGAAGTTGTTTCAGTGTGTGGGGACGGGGTTTCAGTATGTGGGGAAGGGGTTTCAGTGTGTGGGGAAGGGTTTCAGTGAGTGGGGAAGGGGGTCAGTGTGTGGGGAAGGGGTTTCAGTGTGTGCGGAAGGGGTTTCAGTGTGTGGGGAAGGGGCTTCAGTGTGTGGGGAAGAGTTTCAGTGTGTGGGGAAGAATTACAGTGTCTGGGGACGGGGTTTCAGTGTGTGGGAAAGGGGTTTCCGTGTGTGGGGAAGGGTTTCAGTGTGTGCGGAAGTGGTTCAGTGTGTGGGGAAGGGTTTCACTGAGTGGGGAAGGTGTTTCAGTGTGTGGGGAAGGGGTTTCAGTATGTGGGGAAGGGTTTCACTGAGTGCACAAGGGGTTTCAGTGTTTGGGGAAGGGGTTTCAGTCTGTGGTGAAGGTGTTTCAGTGTGTGGGGATGTGTTTCAGTGTGTGGGGAAGGCGTTTCTGTGTGTGGGGATGTGTTTCAGTTTGTGGGGAAGGTGTTTCAGTGTGTGGGGAAGGGGTTGCAGTGTGTGGGGAAGGTGTTTCAGTGTGTGTTGAAGGGGTTTCAGTGTGTGGGGAGGCGTTTCAGTGTGTGGGGATGTGTTTCAGTGTGTGGGGAAAGTGTTTCAGTGTGTGGGGAAGGGGTTTCAGTGTGTCGGGAAGGTGTTTCATTGTGTGCGGAAGGGGTTTCAGTGTGTGCGGAAGGGGATTCTGTGTGTGAGGAAGGTGTTTCATTGTGTGGGGAAATGGTTTCATTGTGTGTGGAAGGGGTTTCAGTGTGTGCGGAAGGGGTATCAGTGTGTTGGGAAGGTGTTACAGTGTGTGGGGAAGGGGTTTCAGTATGTGGGGTAGGGGTTTCTGTGTGTGGGGAAGGGTTTCAGTGTGTGGGGCAGGATTTCAGTGTGTGGGGAATGTGTTTCAGTGTGTGGGGAAGGGTATTCAGTGTGTGGGGATGAGGTTTCAGTGTGTGCGGAAGGGGTTTCAGTCTGTTGGGAAGGTGTTACAGTGTGTGGGGAAGGGGTTTCAGTATGTGGGGTAGGGGTTTCTGTGTGTGGGGAATGGTTTCAGTGTGTGGGGAAGGCTTTCAGTGTGTGGGGAAGGTGTTTCAGTGTGTGGGGAAGGGTTCTCAGTGTGTGGGGAAGGGTTTCAGTGTGTGGGGAAGGGGTTTCAGTATGTGGGGAAGGGTTACAGTATGTGGGGACGGGGTTTCAGTGTGTGGGGAAGGGGTTCAGTGTTTGCGGAAGGGGTTTCAGTGATTGAGGAAGGGTTTCAGTGTGTGGGGAATGTTTTACAGTGTGTGCGAAAGGGGGTTCAGTGTGTGGGGAAGGGTTTCAGTGTGTGGGGAAGGGTTTCAGTGTGTGGGGAAGGTGTTTCAGTGTGTGGGGAAGGGTTTCACTGATTGCGGAAGGGGTATCAGTGTGTGGGGATTTGTTTCAGTGTGTGGGGAAGGTGTTTCAGTTTGTGGGGAAGGGGTTACAGTGTGTGGGGAAGGGGTTTCAGTGTGTGGGGAAGGGGTATCAGTGTGTGGGGATGTGTTTCAGTGTATGAAGAATGGGTTTCAGTGTGTGGGGATGGGGTTTCAGTGTGTGTGCAAGGTTTTCACTCTGTGCGGAAGGGGTTTCAGTGTGTGGGGAAGTGGTTTCAGTGTGTGGGAAAGGTGTTTCAGTGTGTGCAGAAGGGGTTTCAGTGTGTGGGGAAGGGGTTTCAGTGTGAGGGGAAGGTGTTTCAGTGTGTGTGGAAGGGGTTTCAGTGTGTGCGGCAGAGGTTTCAGTGTGTGGGGAAGGTGTTTCAGTGTGTGTGGAAGGGGTTACAGTCTGTGGGGATGGGGTTTCAGTGTGTGGGGATTTGTTTCAGTGTATGGGGAAGGGGTTTCAGAGTGTGGGGAGGGGTTTCACTCTGTGTGGAAGGGGTTTCAGTGTGTGGGGATGTGTTTCAGTGTGTGGGGAAGGCGTTTCTGTGTGTGGGGATGTGTTTCAGTTTGTGGGGAAGGTGTTTCAGTGTGTGGGGAAGGGGTTGCAGTGTGTGGGGAAGGTGTTTCAGTGTGTGTTGAAGGGGTTTCAGTGTGTGGGGAGGCGTTTCAGTGTGTGGGGATGTGTTTCAGTGTGTGGGGAAAGTGTTTCAGTGTGTGGGGAAGGGGTTTCAGTGTGTCGGGAAGGTGTTTCATTGTGTGCGGAAGGGGTTTCAGTATGTGCGGAAGGGGATTCTGTGTGTGAGGAAGGTGTTTCATTGTGTGGGGAAATGGTTTCATTGTGTGTGGAAGGGTATTCAGTGTGTGTGGAAGGGGTTTCAGTGTGTGCGGAAGGGGTATCAGTGTGTTGGGAAGGTGTTACAGTGTGTGGGGAAGGGGTTTCAGTATGTGGGGTAGGGGTTTCTGTGTGTGGGGAATGGTTTCAGTGTGTGGGGCAGGCTTTCAGTGTGTGGGGAAGGTGTTTCAGTGTGTGGGGAAGGGTTCTCAGTGTGTGGGGAAGGGTTTCAGTGTGTGGGGAAGGGGTTTCAGTATGTGGGGAAGGGTTACAGTATGTGGGGACGGGGTTTCAGAGTGTGGGGAAGGGGTTCAGTGTTTGCGGAAGGGGTTTCAGTGATTGAGGAAGGGTTTCGGTGTGTGGGGAATGTTTTACAGTGTGTGCGAAAGGGGGTTCAGTGTGTGGGGAAGGGTTTCAGTGTGTGGGGAAGGGTTTCAGTGTGTGGGGAAGGTGTTTCAGTGTGTGGGGAAGGGTTTCACTGATTGCGGAAGGGGTATCAGTGTGTGGGGATTTGTTTCAGTGTGTGGGGAAGGTGTTTCAGTGTGTGGGGAAGGGGTTACAGTGTGTGGGGAAGGGGTTTCAGTGTGTGGGGAAGGGGTATCAGTGTGTGGGGATGTGTTTCAGTGTATGAAGAAGGGGTTTCAGTGTATGGGGATGGGGTTTCAGTGTGTGTGCAAGGTTTTCACTCTGTGCGGAAGGGGTTTCAGTGTGTGGGGGAGTGGTTTCAGTGAGTGGGAAAGGTGTTTCAGTGTGTGCAGAAGGGGTTTCAGTGTGTGAGGAAGGGGTTTCAGTGTGAGGGGAAGGTGTTTCAGTGTGTGTGGAAGGGGTTTCAGTGTGTGCGGCAGAGGTTTCAGTGTGTGGGGAAGGTGTTTCAGTGTGTGTGGAAGGGGTTTCAGTCTGTGGGGATGGGGTTTCAGTGTGTGGGGATGTGTTTCAGTGTATGGGGAAGGGGTTTCAGAGTGTGGGGAGGGGTTTCACTCTGTGTGGAAGGGGTTTCAGTGTGTGGGGAAGGTGTTTCAGTGTGTGGAGAAGGTGTTTCAGTGTGTGGGATGGGGTTTCAGTGTGTGGAGATGTGTTTCAGTGAGTGGGGAAGGTGTTTCACTGTGTGGGGATGTGATTCAGTGTGTGGCGAAGGTTTTTCAGTGTGTGGGGAAGGGTTTCACTGTGTGGGGAAGGTGTTTCAGTGTGTGCGGAAGGGGTTTCAGTGTGAGCGGAAGGCTTTTCAGTGTGTGGGGAATGGGTTTCAGTATGTGTGGAAGGGGTTTCAGTATGTGGGAAATGTGTTTCAGTGTGTGAGGAAGCGGTTTCAGTGTTTGGGGAAGGTGTTTCAGAGTGTGGGAATGTGTTTCATTGTTTGGGGAAACGATTTCAGTGTGTGGGGAACGGTTTCACTGTGTGCGGAAGGGGTTTCAGTGTGTGCGGAAGGGGTTTCAGTGTGTGGGGAAGGGGTTTCAGTGTGTGGAGAAGGGTTTCAGTGTGTCGGGAAGGTGTTTCATTGTGTGCGGAAGGGGTTTCAGTGTGTGGGGAAGGGGATTCAGTGTGTGGGGAAGGTGTTTCATTGTGTGGGGAAAGTGTTTCATTGTGTGTGGTAGGGTATTCAGTGTGTGGGGAAGGGGTTTCAGTGTGTGCGGAAGGGGTTTCAGTGTGTTGGGAAGGTGTTACAGTGTGTGGGGAAGAGGTTTCAGAATGTGGGGTAGGGGTTTCTGTATGTGGGGAAGGGTTTCAGTGTGTGGGGCAGGCTTTCAGTGTGTGGGGAAGGTGTTTCAGTGTGTGGGGAAGGGTATTCAGTGTGTGGGGAAGGTGTTTCAGTGTGTGCGGAAGGGGGTTCAGTTTGTTGGGAAGGTGTTACAGTGTGTGGGGAAGGGGTTTCAGTATGTGGGGTAGGGGTTTCTGTGTGTGGGGAAGGGTTTCAGTGTGTGGGGCAGGCTTTCAGTGTGTGGGGAAGGTGTTTAAGAGTGTGGGGAAGGGTTCTCAGGGTGTGGGGAAGGGTTTCAGTGTGTGGGGAAGGGGTTTCAGTGTGTGGGGAAGGGTTACAGTGTGTGGGGACGGGGTTTCAGTGTGTGGGGATGGGGTTTCAGTATGTGGGGAAGGGTTTCAGTGTTTGCGGAAGGGGTTTCAGTGAGTGAGGAAGGGTTTCAGTGTGTGGGGAATGTGTTACAGTTTGTGCGAAAGGGGTTTCAGTGTGTGGGGAAGGGTTTCAGTGTGTGGGGAAGGGTTTCAGTGTGTGGGGAAGGTGTTTCAGTGTGTGGGGAAGGTGTTTCAGTGTGTGGGGAAGGGGTTTCAGTATGTGAGGAAGGGTTTCACTGAGTGCGGAAGGGGTATCAGTGTGTGGGGATTTGTTTCAGTGTGTGGGGAAGGTGTTCAGTGTGTGGGGAAGGGGTTACAGTGTGTGGTGAAGGGGTTTCAGTGTGTGGGGAAGGGGTATCAGTGTGTGGGGATGTGTTTCAGTGTATGAAGAAGGGGTTTCAGTGTGTGGGGATGGGGTTTCAGTGTGTGTGGAAGGTTCTCACTCTTTGCGGAAGGTGTTTCAGTGTGTGGGGAAGTGGTTTCAGTGTGTGGGAAAGGTGTTTCAGTGTGTGCAGAAGGGGTTTCAGTGTGTGGGGAAGGGGTTTCACTGTGTGGGGAAGGTGTTTCAGTGTGTGCGGAAGGGGTTTCAGTGTGTGCGGCAGGGTTTCAGTGTGTGGGGAAGGAGTTTCAGTTTGTGGGGAAGGTGTTTCAGTGTGTGTGGAAGGGGTTTCAGTCTGTGGGGATGTGGTTTCAGTGTGTGGGGATGTGTTTCAGTGTATGGGGAAGGGGTTTCAGAGTGTGGGGAGGGGTTTCACTCTGTGTGGAAGGGGTTTCAGTGTGTGGGGAAGGTGTTTCAGTGTGTGGAGAAGGTGTTTCAGTGTGTGGGATGGGGTTTCAGTGTGTGGAGATGTGTTTCAGTGAGTGGGGAAGGTGTTTCACTGTGTGGGGATGTGATTCAGTGTGTGGGGAAGGTTTTTCAGTGTGTGGGGAAGGGTTTCACTGTGTGGGGAAGGTGTTTCAGTGTGTGCGGAAGGGGTTTCAGTGTGAGCGGAAGGCTTTTCAGTGTGTGGGGAATGGGTTTCAGTATGTGGGGAAGGGGTTTCAGTATGTGGGAAATGTGTTTCAGTGTGTGAGGAAGCGGTTTCAGTGTTTTGGGGAAGGTGTTTCAGAGTGTGGGAATGTGTTTCAGTGTTTGGGGAAACGGTTTCAGTGTGTGGGGAACGGTTTCACTGTGTGCGGAAGGGGTTTCAGTGTGTGGGGAAGGGGTTTCAGTGTGTGGGGAAGGGTTTCAGTGTGTCGGGAAGGTGTTTCATTGTGTGCGGAAGGGGTTTCAGTGTGTGGGGAAGGGGATTCAGTGTGTGGGGAAGGTGTTTCATTGTGTGGGGAAAGTGTTTCATTGTGTGTGGAAGGGTATTCAGTGTGTGGGGAAGGGGTTTCAGGGTGTGCAGAAGGGGTTTCTGTGTGTTGGGAAGGTGTTACAGTGTGTGGGGAAGAGGTTTCAGAATGTGGGGTAGGGGTTTCTGTATGTGGGGAAGGGTTTCAGTGTGTGGGGCAGGCTTTCAGTGTGTGGGGAAGGTGTTTCAGTGTGTGGGGAAGGGTATTCAGTGTGTGGGGAAGGTGTTTCAGTGTGTGCGGACGGGGTTTCAGTGTGTTGGGAAGGTGTTACAGTGTGTGGGGTAGGGGTTTCTGTGTGTGGGGAAGGGTTTCAGTGTGTGGGGCAGGCTTTCAGTGTGTGGGGAAGGTGTTTCAGTGTGTGGGGAAGGGTTCTCAGGGTGTGGGGAAGGGTTTCAGTGTGTGGGGAAGGGGTTTCAGTGTGTGGGGAAGGGTTACAGTGTGTGGGGACGGGGTTTCAGTGTGTGGGGATGGGGTTTCAGTATGTGGGGAAGGGTTTCAGTGTTTGCGGAAGGGGTTTCAGTGAGTGAGGAAGGGTTTCAGTGTGTGGGGAAGGTGTTTCAGTGTGTGGGGAAGGTGTTTCAGTATGTGAGGAAGGGTTTAACTGAGTGCGGAAGGGGTATCAGTGTGTGGGGATTTGTTTCAGTGTGTGGGGAAGGTGTTTCAGTGTGTGGGGAAGGGGTTACAGTGTGTGGGAAAGGGGTTTCAGTGTGTGGGGAAGGGGTATCAGTGTGTGGGGATCTGTTTCAGTGTATGAAGAAGGGGTTTCAGTGTGTGGGGATGGGGTTTCAGTGTGTGTGGAAGGTTCTAACTCTGTGCGGAAGGGGTTTCAGTGTGTGGGGAAGTGGTTTCAGTGTGTGGGAAAGGTGTTTCAGTGTGTGCAGAAGGGGTTTCAGTGTGTGGGGAAGGGGTTTCAGTGTGTGGGGAAGGTTTTTCAGTGTGTGCGGAAGGGGTTTCAGTGTGTGCGGTAGAGGTTTCAGTGTGTGGGGAAGGAGTTTCAGTTTGTGGGGAAGGTGTTTCAGTGTGTGTGGAAGGGGTTTCAGCCTGTTGGGATGGGGTTTCAGTGTGTGGGGATGTGTTTCAGTGTATGGGGAAGGGGTTTCAGGGTGTGGGGAGGGGTTTTACTCTGTGTGGAAGGGGTTTCAGTGTGTGGGGAAGGTGTTTCAGTGTGTGGAGAAGGTGTTTCAGTGTGTGGGATCGGGTTTCAGTGTGTGGGGATGTGTTTCAGTGTGTGGGGAAGGTGTTTCACTGTGTGGGGATGTGATTCAGTGTGTGGGGAAGGTATTTCAGTGTGTGGGGAAGGGTTTCACTGTGTGGGGAAGGTGTTTCAGTGTGTGCGGAAGGGGTTTCAGTGTGAGCGGAAGGCTTTTCAGTGTGTGGGGAATGGGTTTCAGTATGTGGGGAAGGGGTTTCAGTATGTGGGAAATGTGTTTCAGTGTGTGAGGAAGCGGTTTCAGTGTTTGGGGAAGGTGTTTCAGAGTGTGGGAATGTGCTTCAGTGTTTGGGGAAACGGTTTCAGTGTGTGGGGAACGGTTTCACTGTGTGCGGAAGGTGTTTCAGTGTGTGGGGAAGGGGTTTCAGTGTGTGGGGAAGGGTTTCAGTGTGCCGGGAAGGTGTTTCATTGTGTGCGGAAGGGGTTTCAGTGTGTGGGGAAGGGGATTCAGTGTGTGGGTAAGGTGTTTCATTGTGTGGGGAAAGTGTTTCATTGTGTGTGGAAGGGTATTCAGTGTGTGGGGAAGGGGTTTCAGTGTGTGCGGAAGGGGTTTCAGTGTGTTGGGAAGGTGTTACAGTGTGTGGATAAGAGGTTTCAGAATGTGGGGTAGGGGTTTCTGTATGTGGGGAAGGGTTTCAGTGTGTGGGGCAGGCTTTCAGTGTGTGGGGAAGGTGTTTCAGTGTGTGGGGAAGGGTATTCAGTGTGAGGGGAAGGTGTTTCAGTGTGTGCGGAAGGGGTTTCAGTGTGTTGGGAAGGTGTTACAGTGTGTGGGGAAGGGGTTTCAGTATGTGGGGTAGGGGTTTCTGTGTGTGGGGAAGGGTTTCAGTGTGTGAGGCAGGCTTTCAGTGTGTGGGGAAGGTGTTTCAGTGTGTGGGGAAGGGTTCTCAGGGTGTGGGGAAGGGTTTCAGTGTGTGGGGAAGGGGTTTATGTGTGTGGGGAAGGGTTACAGTGTGTGGGGACGGGGTTTCAGTGTGTGGGGATGGGGTTTCAGTATGTGGGGAAGGGTTTCAGTGTTTGCGGAAGGGGTTTCAGTGAGTGAGGAAGGGTTTCAGTGTGTGGGGAATGTGTTACAGTGTGTGCGAAAGGGGTTTCAGTGTGTGGGGAAGGGTTTCAGTGTGTGGGGAAGGGTTTCAGTGTGTGGCGAAGGTGTTTCAGTGTGTGGGGAAGGGGTTTCAGTATGTGGGGAAGGGTTTCACTGAGTGCGGAAGGGGTATCAGTGTGTGGGGATTTGTTTCAGTGTGTGGGGAAGGTGTTTCAGTGTGAGGGGAAGGGGTTACAGTGTGTGGGGAAGGGGTTTCAGTGTGTGGGGATTGGTATCAGTGTGTGGGGATGTGTTTCAGTGTATGAAGAAGGGGTTTCAGTGTGTGGGGATGGGGTTTCAGTGTGTGTGGAAGGTTTTCACTCTGTGCGGAAGGGGTTTCAGTGTGTGTGGGGAAGTGGTTTCAATGTGTGGGAAAGGTGTTTCAGTGTGTGCAGAAGGGGTTTCAGTGTGTGGGGAAGGGGTTTCAGTGTGTGGGGAAGGTGTTTCAGTGTGTGCGGAAGGGGCTTCAGTGTGTGCGGTAGAGGTTTCAGTGTGTGGGGAAGGAGTTTCAGTTTGTGGGGAAGGTGTTTCAGTGTGTGTGGAAGGGGTTTCAGTCTGTTGGGATGGGGTTTCAGTGTGTGGGGATGTGTTTCAGTGTATGGGGAAGGGGTTTCAGAGTGTGGGGAGGGGTTTCACTCTGTGTGGAAGGGGTTTCAGTGTGTGGGGAAGGTGTTTCAGTGTGTGGAGAAGGTGTTTCAGTGTGTGCGATCGGGTTTCAGTGTGTGGGGATGTGTTTCAGTGTGTGGGGAAGGTGTTTCACTGTGTGGGGATGTGATTCAGTGTGTGGGGAAGGTATTTCAGTGTATGGGGAAGGGTTTCACTGTGTGGGGAAGGTGTTTCAGTGTGTGCGGAAGGGGTTTCAGTGTGAGCGGAAGGGTTTTCAGTGTATGGGGAATGGGTTTCAGTATGTGGGGAAGGGGTTTCAGTGTGTGGGGAATGTGTTTCAGTGTGTGAGGAAAAGGTTTCAGTGTGTGGGGAAGGTGTTTCAGAGTGTGGGAATGTGTTTCAGTGTTTGGGGAAGCGGTTTCAGTGTGTGGGGAACGGTTTCACTGTGAGCGGAAGGGGTTTCAGTGTGTGGGGAAGGGGTTTCAGTGTGTGGGGAAGGGTTTCAGTGTGTGGGGACGGTGTGTCAGTGTGTGGGGATGGGGTTTCAGTATGTGGGGAAGGCTTTCAGTGTTTGCGGAAGGGGTTTCAGTGTGTGGGGAAGGGTTTCAGTATGTGGGGAATGTGTAACAGTGTGTGCGGAAGGGGTTTCAGTGTGTGGGGAAGGTGTTTCAGTGTGTGTGGAAGGGGTTTCAATGTGTGGGGAAGGGTTTCAGTGTGTGGGGAAGGGTTTCAGTGTGTGGAGAATGTGTTTCGGTGTGTGGGGAAGGGGTTTCAGTGTGTGGGGAAGGTGTTTCAGTGTGTGTGGAAGGGGTTTCAATGTGTGGGGAAGGGTTTCAGTATGTGGGGAAGGGTTTCACTGAGTGCGGAAGGGGTATCAGTGTGTGGGGATTTGTTTCAGTGTGTGGGGAAGGTGTTTCAGTGTGAGGGGAAGGGGTTACAGTGTGTGGGGAAGGGGTTTCAGTGTGTGGGGATTGGTATCAGTGTGTGGGGATGTGTTTCAGTGTATGAAGAAGGGGTTTCAGTGTGTGGGGATGGGGTTTCAGTGTGTGTGGAAGGTTTTCACTCTGTGCGGAAGGGGTTTCAGTGTGTGTGGGGAAGTGGTTTCAATGTGTGGGAAAGGTGTTTCAGTGTGTGCAGAAGGGGTTTCAGTGTGTGGGGAAGGGGTTTCAGTGTGTGGGGAAGGTGTTTCAGTGTGTGCGGAAGGGGCTTCAGTGTGTGCGGTAGAGGTTTCAGTGTGTGGGGAAGGAGTTTCAGTTTGTGGGGAAGGTGTTTCAGTGTGTGTGGAAGGGGTTTCAGTCTGTTGGGATGGGGTTTCAGTGTGTGGGGATGTGTTTCAGTGTATGGGGAAGGGGTTTCAGAGTGTGGGGAGGGGTTTCACTCTGTGTGGAAGGGGTTTCAGTGTGTGGGGAAGGTGTTTCAGTGTGTGGAGAAGGTGTTTCAGTGTGTGCGATCGGGTTTCAGTGTGTGGGGATGTGTTTCAGTGTGTGGGGAAGGTGTTTCACTGTGTGGGGATGTGATTCAGTGTGTGGGGAAGGTATTTCAGTGTATGGGGAAGGGTTTCACTGTGTGGGGAAGGTGTTTCAGTGTGTGCGGAAGGGGTTTCAGTGTGAGCGGAAGGGTTTTCAGTGTATGGGGAATGGGTTTCAGTATGTGGGGAAGGGGTTTCAGTGTGTGGGGAATGTGTTTCAGTGTGTGAGGAAAAGGTTTCAGTGTGTGGGGAAGGTGTTTCAGAGTGTGGGAATGTGTTTCAGTGTTTGGGGAAGCGGTTTCAGTGTGTGGGGAACGGTTTCACTGTGAGCGGAAGGGGTTTCAGTGTGTGGGGAAGGGGTTTCAGTGTGTGGGGAAGGGTTTCAGTGTGTGGGGACGGTGTGTCAGTGTGTGGGGATGGGGTTTCAGTATGTGGGGAAGGATTTCAGTGTTTGCGGAAGGGGTTTCAGTGTGTGGGGAAGGGTTTCAGTATGTGGGGAATGTGTAACAGTGTGTGCGGAAGGGGTTTCAGTGTGTGGGGAAGGTGTTTCAGTGTGTGTGGAAGGGGTTTCAATGTGTGGGGAAGGGTTTCAGTGTGTGGGGAAGGGTTTCAGTGTGTGGAGAATGTGTTTCGGTGTGTGGGGAAGGGGTTTCAGTATGTGGGGAATGGTTTCACTGAGTGCGGAAGGGGTTTCAGTGTTTGGGCAATGGGTTTCTGTGTGTAGGGAAGTGGTTTCAGTGTGTGTGGAAGGGGTTTCAGTGTGTGGGGTAGGTGTTTCAGTGTGTGGGGAAGGGTTTCAGTTTGTGGGGAAGGTGTTTCAGTGTTGGGGGAAGGTGTTTCATTGTTTGGGGAAGGGGTTTCAGAGTGTGGGTAATGGTTTCAGTGAGTGGGGAAGGGGTCAGTGAGTGGGGAAGGGGTTTCATTGTGTGGGGAAGGGTTTTCAGTGTGTGGGGATGTGGTTTCAGTGTGTGGGGACGGGGTTTCAGTGTGTGGGGATGTGTTTCAGTGTGTGAAGAAGGGGTTTCAGTGTGTTGGGATGGGGTTTCAGTGCGTGTGGAAGGTTTTCACTGAGTGCGGAAGGGGTTTCAGTGTGTGGGGATGTTTTTCAGTTTGTGGGGAATGGGTTTCAGTGTGTGGGGATGTGTTTCAGTGTGTGGGGAAGGGGTTTCAGTGTGTGGGGAAGGTGTTACAGTGTTTGTGGAAGGGGTTTCAGTGTGTGGGGAAGGTGTTTCAGTGTGTGGGGAAGGGGTTTCAGTGTGTGGGGAAGGTTTTTCAGTGTGTGGGAAGTGGTTTCAGTTTCTGCGGAAGGTGTTTCAGTGTGTGGGGAAGGGGTTTCAGTGTGTGCAGAAGGGGTTTCAGTGTGTGCGGTAGAGGTTTCAGTGTGTGGGGAAGGAGTTTCAGTTTGTGGGGAAGGTGTTTCAGTGTGTGCGGAAGTGGTTTCAGTGTGTGGGGATGGGGTTTCAGTGTGTGCGGAAGGGGTTTCAGTGTGTGCGGAAGGGGTTTCAGTGTGTGCGGAAGGCATTTCAGTGTGTGGGGAAAGGGTTTCAGTATGTGGGGAAGGGGTTTCAGTGTGTGGGGAATGTGTTTCAGTGTTTGGGGAAGGGGTTTCAGTGTGTGGGGAAGGTGTTTCAGTGTGTGGGAATGTGTTTCAGTGTTTGGGGAAGGGCTTTCAGTGTGTGGGGAAGGTGTTTCAGTGTGTGGGAATGTGTTTCAGTGTTTGGGGAAGGGCTTTCAGTCTGTGGGGAAGGGTTTCACTGTGTGCGGAAGGGGTTTCAGTGTGTGGGGAAGGGGTTTCAGTGTGTGGGGAAGGTGTTTCAGTGTGTGTGGAAGGGGTTTCAGTGTGTGGGGAAGGGGTTTCAGTGTGTGGGGATGGTGTTTCAGTGTGTGCGGAAGGGGTTTCAGTGTGTGCAGAAGGTGTTTCAGTGTGTGGGGAAGTGGTTTGAGTGTGTGCGGATAGGTTGCAGTGTGTGGGGAAGGGGTTTCAATGTGTGGGGAAGGTGTTTCAGTGTGTGTGGAAGGGGTTTCAGTGTGTGCAGAAGGGGTTTCAGTGTGTGGGGAAGGTGTTTCAGTGTGTGCGGAAGGGGTTTCAGTGTGTGCGGTAGAGGTTTCAGTGTGTGGGGAAGGAGTTTCAGTTTGTGGGGAAGGTGTTTCAGTGTGTGTGGAAGGGGTTCAGTCTGTGGGGATGGGGTTTCAGTGTGTGGGGATGTGTTTCAGTGTATGGGGAAGGGGTTTCAGTGCGTGGGGAGGGGTTACACTGTGTGTGGAAGGGGTTTCAGTGTGTGGGGAAGGTGTTTCAGTGTGTGGAGAAGGTGTTTCGGTGTGAGGGATGGGGTTTCAGTGTGTGGGGTTGTGTTTCAGTGTGTGGGGACGGTGTTTCACTGTATGGGGATGTGATTCAGTGTATGGGGAAGGTATTTCAGTGTGTGGGGAAGGGTATCACTGTGTGGGGAAGTTGTTTCAGTGTGTGCGGAAGGGGTTTCCGTGTGAGCGGAAGGCTTTTCAGTGTGTGGGGAATGGGTTTCAGTATGTGGTGAAGGGGTTTCAGTGTGTGGGGAATGTGTTTCAGTGTGTGGGGAAGGGGTTTCAGTGTGTGGGGAAGGTGTTTCAGAGTGTGGGAATGTGTTTCAGTGTTTGGGGAAGGGGTTTCAGTGTGTGGGGAACGGTTTCACTGTGTGCGGAAGGGGTTTCAGTGTGTGGGGAAGGGGTTTCAGTGTGTGGGGAAGGGTTACAGTGTGTGGGGACGGTGTTTCAGTGTGTGGGAAGGGTGTTTCAGTATGTGGGGAAGGGTTTCAGTGTTTGCGGAAGGGGTTTCAGTGTGTAGGGAAGGGTTTCAGTATGTGGGGAACGTGTAACAGTGTGTGCAGAAGGGGTTTCAGTGTGTGGGGAAGGTGTTTCAGTGTGTGCGGAAGGGGTTTCAGTGTGTGGGGAAGGGTTTCAGTGTGTGGGAAAGTTGTTTCGGTGTGTGGGGAAGGGATTTCAGTAAGTGGGGAAGGGTTTCACTGAGTGCGGAAGGTGTGAAAGTGTTTGGGCAATGGGTTTCTGTTTGTGGGGAAGGGGTTTCAGTGTGTGTGGAAGGGGTTTCAGTGTGTGGGGAAGGTGTTTCAGTGTGTGGGGAAGGGTTTCAGTTTGTGGGGAAGGGGTTTCAGTGTTTGGGGAAGGTGTTTCATTGTTTGGGGAAGGGGTTTCAGACTGTGGGTCATGGTTTCAGTGCATGGGGAAGGGGTTTCAGTGAGTGGGGAAGGTTTTTCATTGTGTGGGGAAGGATTTCAGTGTGTGGGGAAGGGTTTTCAGTGTGTGGGGAAGGGGTTTCAGTTTGTGGGGAAGGGGTTTCAGTGTGTGGGGATGTGTTTCAGTGTTTGAAGAAGGGGTTTCAGTGTGTGGGGATGGGGTTAAAGTGTGTGTGGAAGGTCTTCACTGTGTGCGGAAGGGGTTTCAGTGTGTGGGGATGTGTTTCAGTTTGTGGGGAAGGGGTTTCAGTGTGTGGGGATGTGTTTCAGTGTGTGGGGAAGGGGTTTCAGTGTGTGGGGAAGGTGTTACAGTGTGTGTGGAAGGGGTTTCAGTGTGTGGGGAAGGTGTTTCAGTGTGTGGGGAAGGGGTGTCAGTGTGTGGGGAAGGTTTTTCAGAAGTGTGCAGAAGTGGTTTCAGTTTCTGCGGAAGGTGTTTCAGTGTGTGGGGAAGGGGTTTCAGTGTGTGCGGAAGGGGTTTCAGTGTGTGCGGTAGAGGTTTCAGTGTGTGGGGAAGGAGTTTCAGTTTGTGGGGAAGGTGTTTCAGTGTGTGCGCAAGTTGTTTCAGTGTGTGGGGATGGGGTTTCAGTGTGTGGGGATGTGTTTCAGTGTATGGGGAAGGGGTTTCAGTGCGTGGGGAGGGGTTTCACTGTGTGCGGAAGGGGTTTCAGTGTGTGGGGAAGGTGTTTCAGTGTGTGGGGAAGGTGTTTCAGTGTGTGGGAAGGGGTTTCAGTGTGTGGGGATGTGTCTCACTGTCTGGGGAAGGGGTTTCAGTGTGTGGGGATGTGATTCAGTGTGTGGGGAAGTTATTTCAGGGTGTGCGGAAGGGGTTTCAGTGTGTGCGGAAGGCATTTCAGTGTGTGGGGAATGCGTTTCAGTATGTGGGGAAGGGGTTTCAGTTTGTGGGGAATGTGTTTCAGTGTGTGGGCAAGGGGTTTCAGTGTGTGGGGAAGGTGTTTCAGTGTGTGGGGCAAGCTTTCAGTGTGTGGGGAAGGGGTTTCAGTATGTGGGGTAGGGGTTTCTGTGTGTGGGGAAAGGGTTTCAGTGTGTGGGGAAGGTGTTTCAGTGTGTGGGGAAGGGTTTCAGTTTGTGGGGAAGGGGTTTCAGTGTTTGGGGAAGGTGTTTCATTGTATGGGGAAGGGGTTTCAGAGTGTGGGTAATGGTTTCAGTGCTAGGGGAAGGGGTTTCAGTGAGTGGGGAAGTGGTTTCATTGTGTGGGGAAGTATTTCAGTGTGTGGGAAAGGGTTTTCAGTGTGTGGGGAAGGGGTTTCAGTGTGTGGGGATGTGTTTCAGTGTGTGAAGAAGGGGTTTCAGTGTGTTGGGATGGGGTTTCAGTGCGTGTGGAAGGTTTTCACTGTGTGCGGAAGGGGTTTCAGTGTGTGGGGATGTGTTTCAGTTTGTGGGGAAGGGGTTTCAGTGTGTGGGGAAGGTGTTACATTGTGTGTGGAAGGGGTTTCAGTGTGTGGGGAAGGTGTTTCAGTGTGTGGGGAAGGGGTTTCAGTGTGTGGGGAAGGGTTTTCAGTGTGTGGGGAAGGGTTTCAGTGTGTGGGGACGGTGTGTCAGTGTGTGGGGATGGGGTTTCAGTATGTGGGGAAGGGTTTCAGTGTTTGCGGAAGGGGTTTCAGTGTGTGGGGAAGGGTTTCAGTATGTGGGGAATGTGTAACAGTGTGTGCGGAAGGGGTTTCAGTGTGTGGGGAAGGTGTTTCAGTTTGTGTGGAAGGGGTTTCAATGTGTGGGGAAGGGTTTCAGTGTGTGGGGAAGGGTTTCAGTGTGTGGAGAATGTGTTTCGGTGTGTGGGGAAGGGGTTTCAGTATGTGGGGAATGGTTTCACTGAGTGCGGAAGGGGTTTCAGTGTTTGGGCAATGGGTTTCTGTGTGTAGGGAAGTGGTTTCAGTGTGTGTGGAAGGGGTTTCAGTGTGTGGGGTAGGTGTTTCAGTGTGTGGGGAAGGGTTTCAGTTTGTGGGGAAGGTGTTTCAGTGTTGGGGGAAGGTGTTTCATTGTTTGGGGAAGGGGTTTCAGAGTGTGGGTAATGGTTTCAGTGAGTGGGGAAGGGGTTTCAGTGAGTGGGGAAGGGGTTTCATTGTGTGGGGAAGGGTTTTCAGTGTGTGGGGAAGTGGTTTCAGTGTGTGGGGACGGGGTTTCAGTGTGTGGGGATGTGTTTCAGTGTGTGAAGAAGGGGTTTCAGTGTGTTGGGATGGGGTTTCAGTGCGTGTGGAAGGTTTTCACTGTGTGCGGAAGGGGTTTCAGTGTGTGGGGATGTTTTTCAGTTTGTGGGGAATGGGTTTCAGTGTGTGGGGATGTGTTTCAGTGTGTGGGGAAGGGGTTTCAGTGTGTGGGGAAGGTGTTACAGTGTTTGTGGAAGGGGTTTCAGTGTGTGGGGAAGGTGTTTCAGTGTGTGGGGAAGGGGTTTCAGTGTGTGGGGAAGGTTTTTCAGTGTGTGGGAAGTGGTTTCAGTTTCTGCGGAAGGTGTTTCAGTGTGTGGGGAAGGGGTTTCAGTGTGTGCAGAAGGGGTTTCAGTGTGTGCGGTAGAGGTTTCAGTGTGTGGGGAAGGAGTTTCAGTTTGTGGGGAAGGTGTTTCAGTGTGTGCGGAAGTGGTTTCAGTGTGTGGGGATGGGGTTTCAGTGTGTGCGGAAGGGGTTTCAGTGTGTGCGGAAGGGGTTTCAGTGTGTGCGGAAGGCATTTCAGTGTGTGGGGAAAGGGTTTCAGTATGTGGGGAAGGGGTTTCAGTGTGTGGGGAATGTGTTTCAGTGTTTGGGGAAGGGGTTTCAGTGTGTGGGGAAGGTGTTTCAGTGTGTGGGAATGTGTTTCAGTGTTTGGGGAAGGGCTTTCAGTGTGTGGGGAAGGTGTTTCAGTGTGTGGGAATGTGTTTCAGTGTTTGGGGAAGGGCTTTCAGTGTGTGGGGAAGGGTTTCACTGTGTGCGGAAGGGGTTTCAGTGTGTGGGGAAGGGGTTTCAGTGTGTGGGGAAGGTGTTTCAGTGTGTGTGGAAGGGGTTTCAGTGTGTGGGGAAGGGGTTTCAGTGTGTGGGGATGGTGTTTCAGTGTGTGCGGAAGGGGTTTCAGTGTGTGCAGAAGGTGTTTCAGTGTGTGGGGAAGTGGTTTGAGTGTGTGCGGATAGGTTTCAGTGTGTGGGGACGGTGTTTCAGTGTGTGGGAAGGGTGTTTCAGTATGTGGGGAAGGGTTTCAGTGTTTGCGGAAGGGGTTTCAGTGTGTAGGGAAGGGTTTCAGTATGTGGGGAACGTGTAACAGTGTGTGCAGAAGGGGTTTCAGTGTGTGGGGAAGGTGTTTCAGTGTGTGCGGAAGGGGTTTCAGTGTGTGGGGAAGGGTTTCAGTGTGTGGGAAAGTTGTTTCGGTGTGTGGGGAAGGGATTTCAGTAAGTGGGGAAGGGTTTCACTGAGTGCGGAAGGTGTGAAAGTGTTTGGGCAATGGGTTTCTGTTTGTGGGGAAGGGGTTTCAGTGTGTGTGGAAGGGGTTTCAGTGTGTGGGGAAGGTGTTTCAGTGTGTGGGGAAGGGTTTCAGTTTGTGGGGAAGGGGTTTCAGTGTTTGGGGAAGGTGTTTCATTGTTTGGGGAAGGGGTTTCAGACTGTGGGTCATGGTTTCAGTGCATGGGGAAGGGGTTTCAGTGAGTGGGGAAGGGTTTTCATTGTGTGGGGAAGGATTTCAGTGTGTGGGGAAGGGTTTTCAGTGTGTGGGGAAGGGGTTTCAGTTTGTGGGGAAGGGGTTTCAGTGTGTGGGGATGTGTTTCAGTGTTTGAAGAAGGGGTTTCAGTGTGTGGGGATGGGGTTAAAGTGTGTGTGGAAGGTCTTCACTGTGTGCGGAAGGGGTTTCAGTGTGTGGGGATGTGTTTCAGTTTGTGGGGAAGGGGTTTCAGTGTGTGGGGATGTGTTTCAGTGTGTGGGGAAGGGGTTTCAGTGTGTGGGGAAGGTGTTACAGTGTGTGTGGAAGGGGTTTCAGTGTGTGGGGAAGGTGTTTCAGTGTGTGGGGAAGGGGTGTCAGTGTGTGGGGAAGGTTTTTCAGAAGTGTGCAGAAGTGGTTTCAGTTTCTGCGGAAGGTGTTTCAGTGTGTGGGGAAGGGGTTTCAGTGTGTGCGGAAGGGGTTTCAGTGTGTGCGGTAGAGGTTTCAGTGTGTGGGGACGGAGTTTCAGTTTGTGGGGAAGGTGTTTCAGTGTGTGCGCAAGTTGTTTCAGTGTGTGGGGATGGGGTTTCAGTGTGTGGGGATGTGTTTCAGTGTATGGGGAAGGGGTTTCAGTGCGTGGGGAGGGGTTTCACTGTGTGCGGAAGGGGTTTCAGTGTGTGGGGAAGGTGTTTCAGTGTGTGGGGAAGGTGTTTCAGTGTGTGGGAAGGGGTTTCAGTGTGTGGGGATGTGTCTCACTGTCTGGGGAAGGGGTTTCAGTGTGTGGGGATGTGATTCAGTGTGTGGGGAAGTTATTTCAGGGTGTGCGGAAGGGGTTTCAGTGTGTGCGGAAGGCATTTCAGTGTGTGGGGAATGCGTTTCAGTATGTGGGGAAGGGGTTTCAGTTTGTGGGGAATGTGTTTCAGTGTGTGGGCAAGGGGTTTCAGTGTGTGGGGAAGGTGTTTCAGTGTGTGGGGCAAGCTTTCAGTGTGTGGGGAAGGGGTTTCAGTATGTGGGGTAGGGGTTTCTGTGTGTGGGGAAAGGGTTTCAGTGTGTGGGGAAGGTGTTTCAGTGTGTGGGGAAGGGTTTCAGTTTGTGGGGAAGGGGTTTCAGTGTTTGGGGAAGGTGTTTCATTGTATGGGGAAGGGGTTTCAGAGTGTGGGTAATGGTTTCAGTGCTAGGGGAAGGGGTTTCAGTGAGTGGGGAAGTGGTTTCATTGTGTGGGGAAGTATTTCAGTGTGTGGGAAAGGGTTTTCAGTGTGTGGGGAAGGGGTTTCAGTGTGTGGGGAAGGGGTTTCAGTGTGTGGGGATGTGTTTCAGTGTGTGAAGAAGGGGTTTCAGTGTGTTGGGATGGGGTTTCAGTGCGTGTGGAAGGTTTTCACTGTGTGCGGAAGGGGTTTCAGTGTGTGGGGATGTGTTTCAGTTTGTGGGGAAGGGGTTTCAGTGTGTGGGGAAGGTGTTACATTGTGTGTGGAAGGGGTTTCAGTGTGTGGGGAAGGTGTTTCAGTGTGTGGGGAAGGGGTTTCAGTGTGTGGGGAAGGGGTTTCAGTGTGTGGGGAAGGGTTTCAGTGTGTGGGGACGGTGTGTCAGTGTGTGGGGATGGGGTTTCAGTATGTGGGGAAGGGTTTCAGTGTTTGCGGAAGGGGTTTCAGTGTGTGGGGAAGGGTTTCAGTATGTGGGGAATGTGTAACAGTGTGTGCGGAAGGGGTTTCAGTGTGTGGGGAAGGTGTTTCAGTGTGTGTGGAAGGGGTTTCAATGTGTGGGGAAGGGTTTCAGTGTGTGGGGAAGGGTTTCAGTGTGTGGAGAATGTGTTTCGGTGTGTGGGGAAGGGGTTTCAGTATGTGGGGAATGGTTTCACTGAGTGCGGAAGGGGTTTCAGTGTTTGGGCAATGGGTTTCTGTGTGTAGGGAAGTGGTTTCAGTGTGTGTGGAAGGGGTTTCAGTGTGTGGGGTAGGTGTTTCAGTGTGTGGGGAAGGGTTTCAGTTTGTGGGGAAGGTGTTTCAGTGTTGGGGGAAGGTGTTTCATTGTTTGGGGAAGGGGTTTCAGAGTGTGGGTAATGGTTTCAGTGAGTGGGGAAGGGGTTTCAGTGAGTGGGGAAGGGGTTTCATTGTGTGGGGAAGGGTTTTCAGTGTGTGGGGAAGTGGTTTCAGTGTGTGGGGACGGGGTTTCAGTGTGTGGGGATGTGTTTCAGTGTGTGAAGAAGGGGTTTCAGTGTGTTGGGATGGGGTTTCAGTGCGTGTGGAAGGTTTTCACTGTGTGCGGAAGGGGTTTCAGTGTGTGGGGATGTTTTTCAGTTTGTGGGGAATGGGTTTCAGTGTGTGGGGATGTGTTTCAGTGTGTGGGGAAGGGGTTTCAGTGTGTGGGGAAGGTGTTACAGTGTTTGTGGAAGGGGTTTCAGTGTGTGGGGAAGGTGTTTCAGTGTGTGGGGAAGGGGTTTCAGTGTGTGGGGAAGGTTTTTCAGTGTGTGGGAAGTGGTTTCAGTTTCTGCGGAAGGTGTTTCAGTGTGTGGGGAAGGGGTTTCAGTGTGTGCAGAAGGGGTTTCAGTGTGTGCGGTAGAGGTTTCAGTGTGTGGGGAAGGAGTTTCAGTTTGCGGGGAAGGTGTTTCAGTGTGTGCGGAAGTAGTTTCAGTGTGTGGGGATGGGGTTTCAGTGTGTGCGGAAGGGGTTTCAGTGTGTGCGGAAGGGGTTTCAGTGTGTGCGGAAGGCATTTCAGTGTGTGGGGAAAGGGTTTCAGTATGTGGGGAAGGGGTTTCAGTGTGTGGGGAATGTGTTTCAGTGTTTGGGGAAGGGGTTTCAGTGTGTGGGGAAGGTGTTTCAGTGTGTGGGAATGTGTTTCAGTGTTTGGGGAAGGGCTTTCAGTGTGTGGGGAAGGTGTTTCAGTGTGTGGGAATGTGTTTCAGTGTTTGGGGAAGGGCTTTCAGTGTGTGGGGAAGGGTTTCACTGTGTGCGGAAGGGGTTTCAGTGTGTGGGGAAGGGGTTTCAGTGTGTGGGGAAGGTGTTTCAGTGTGTGTGGAAGGGGTTTCAGTGTGTGGGGAAGGGGTTTCAGTGTGTGGGGATGGTGTTTCAGTGTGTGCGGAAGGGGTTTCAGTGTGTGCAGAAGGTGTTTCAGTGTGTGGGGAAGTGGTTTGAGTGTGTGCGGATAGGTTGCAGTGTGTGGGGAAGGGGTTTCAATGTGTGGGGAAGGTGTTTCAGTGTGTGTGGAAGGGGTTTCAGTGTGTGCAGAAGGGGTTTCAGTGTGTGGGGAAGGTGTTTCAGTGTGTGCGGAAGGGGTTTCAGTGTGTGCGGTAGAGGTTTCAGTGTGTGGGGAAGGAGTTTCAGTTTGTGGGGAAGGTGTTTCAGTGTGTGTGGAAGGGGTTCAGTCTGTGGGGATGGGGTTTCAGTGTGTGGGGATGTGTTTCAGTGTATGGGGAAGGGGTTTCAGTGCGTGGGGAGGGGTTACACTGTGTGTGGAAGGGGTTTCAGTGTGTGGGGAAGGTGTTTCAGTGTGTGGAGAAGGTGTTTCGGTGTGAGGGATGGGGTTTCAGTGTGTGGGGATGTGTTTCAGTGTGTGGGGACGGTGTTTCACTGTATGGGGATGTGATTCAGTGTATGGGGAAGGTATTTCAGTGTGTGGGGAAGGGTATCACTGTGTGGGGAAGTTGTTTCAGTGTGTGCGGAAGGGGTTTCCGTGTGAGCGGAAGGCTTTTCAGTGTGTGGGGAATGGGTTTCAGTATGTGGTGAAGGGGTTTCAGTGTGTGGGGAATGTGTTTCAGTGTGTGGGGAAGGGGTTTCAGTGTGTGGGGAAGGTGTTTCAGAGTGTGGGAATGTGTTTCAGTGTTTGGGGAAGGGGTTTCAGTGTGTGGGGAACGGTTTCACTGTGTGCGGAAGGGGTTTCAGTGTGTGGGGAAGGGGTTTCAGTGTGTGGGGAAGGGTTACAGTGTGTGGGGACGGTGTTTCAGTGTGTGGGAAGGGTGTTTCAGTATGTGGGGAAGGGTTTCAGTGTTTGCGGAAGGGGTTTCAGTGTGTAGGGAAGGGTTTCAGTATGTGGGGAACGTGTAACAGTGTGTGCAGAAGGGGTTTCAGTGTGTGGGGAAGGTGTTTCAGTGTGTGCGGAAGGGGTTTCAGTGTGTGGGGAAGGGTTTCAGTGTGTGGGAAAGTTGTTTCGGTGTGTGGGGAAGGGATTTCAGTAAGTGGGGAAGGGTTTCACTGAGTGCGGAAGGTGTGAAAGTGTTTGGGCAATGGGTTTCTGTTTGTGGGGAAGGGGTTTCAGTGTGTGTGGAAGGGGTTTCAGTGTGTGGGGAAGGTGTTTCAGTGTGTGGGGAAGGGTTTCAGTTTGTGGGGAAGGGGTTTCAGTGTTTGGGGAAGGTGTTTCATTGTTTGGGGAAGGGGTTTCAGACTGTGGGTCATGGTTTCAGTGCATGGGGAAGGGGTTTCAGTGAGTGGGGAAGGGTTTTCATTGTGTGGGGAAGGATTTCAGTGTGTGGGGAAGGGTTTTCAGTGTGTGGGGAAGGGGTTTCAGTTTGTGGGGAAGGGGTTTCAGTGTGTGGGGATGTGTTTCAGTGTTTGAAGAAGGGGTTTCAGTGTGTGGGGATGGGGTTAAAGTGTGTGTGGAAGGTCTTCACTGTGTGCGGAAGGGGTTTCAGTGTGTGGGGATGTGTTTCAGTTTGTGGGGAAGGGGTTTCAGTGTGTGGGGATGTGTTTCAGTGTGTGGGGAAGGGGTTTCAGTGTGTGGGGAAGGTGTTACAGTGTGTGTGGAAGGGGTTTCAGTGTGTGGGGAAGGTGTTTCAGTGTGTGGGGAAGGGGTGTCAGTGTGTGGGGAAGGTTTTTCAGAAGTGTGCAGAAGTGGTTTCAGTTTCTGCGGAAGGTGTTTCAGTGTGTGGGGAAGGGGTTTCAGTGTGTGCGGAAGGGGTTTCAGTGTGTGCGGTAGAGGTTTCAGTGTGTGGGGACGGAGTTTCAGTTTGTGGGGAAGGTGTTTCAGTGTGTGCGCAAGTTGTTTCAGTGTGTGGGGATGGGGTTTCAGTGTGTGGGGATGTGTTTCAGTGTATGGGGAAGGGGTTTCAGTGCGTGGGGAGGGGTTTCACTGTGTGCGGAAGGGGTTTCAGTGTGTGGGGAAGGTGTTTCAGTGTGTGGGGAAGGTGTTTCAGTGTGTGGGAAGGGGTTTCAGTGTGTGGGGATGTGTCTCACTGTCTGGGGAAGGGGTTTCAGTGTGTGGGGATGTGATTCAGTGTGTGGGGAAGTTATTTCAGGGTGTGCGGAAGGGGTTTCAGTGTGTGCGGAAGGCATTTCAGTGTGTGGGGAATGCGTTTCAGTATGTGGGGAAGGGGTTTCAGTTTGTGGGGAATGTGTTTCAGTGTGTGGGCAAGGGGTTTCAGTGTGTGGGGAAGGTGTTTCAGTGTGTGGGGCAAGCTTTCAGTGTGTGGGGAAGGGGTTTCAGTATGTGGGGTAGGGGTTTCTGTGTGTGGGGAAAGGGTTTCAGTGTGTGGGGAAGGTGTTTCAGTGTGTGGGGAAGGGTTTCAGTTTGTGGGGAAGGGGTTTCAGCGTTTGGGGAAGGTGTTTCATTGTATGGGGAAGGGGTTTCAGAGTGTGGGTAATGGTTTCAGTGCTAGGGGAAGGGGTTTCAGTGAGTGGGGAAGTGGTTTCATTGTGTGGGGAAGTATTTCAGTGTGTGGGAAAGGGTTTTCAGTGTGTGGGGAAGGGGTTTCAGTGTGTGGGGAAGGGGTTTCAGTGTGTGGGGATGTGTTTCAGTGTGTGAAGAAGGGGTTTCAGTGTGTTGGGATGGGGTTTCAGTGCGTGTGGAAGGTTTTCACTGTGTGCGGAAGGGGTTTCAGTGTGTGGGGATGTGTTTCAGTTTGTGGGGAAGGGGTTTCAGTGTGTGGGGAAGGTGTTACATTGTGTGTGGAAGGGGTTTCAGTGTGTGGGGAAGGTGTTTCAGTGTGTGGGGAAGGGGTTTCAGTGTGTGGGGAAGGTTTTTCAGTGTGTGCGGAAGTGGTTTCAGTTTCTGCGGAAGGTGTTTCAGTGTGTGGGGAAGGGGTTTCAGTGTGTGCAGAAGGGGTTTCAGTGTGTGCGGGAAGGTGTTTCAGTGTGTGGGGAAGGTGTTTCAGTGTGTGGGAAGGGTTTCAGTGTGTGGGGATGTGTTTCACAGTCTGGGGAAGGGGTTTCAGTGTGTGGGGATGTGATTCAGTGTGTGGGGAAGTTATTTCAGGGTGTGCGGAAGGGGTTTCAGTGTGTGCGGAAGGCATTTCAGTGTGTGGGGAATGCGTTTCAGTATGTGGGGAAGGGGTTTCAGTGTGTGGGGAATGTGTTTCAGTGTGTGGGCAAGGGGTTTCAGTGTTTGGCAAGGGGTTTCAGTGTGTGGGGCAAGCTTTCAGTGTGTGGGGAAGGGGTTTCAGTATGTGGGGTAGGGGTTTCTGTTTGTGGGGAAGGGGTTTCAGTGTGTGGGGAAGGGTTTCAGTTTGTGGGGAAGGGGTTTCAGTGTTTGGGGAAGGTGTTTCATTGTTTGGGGAAGGGGTTTCAGAGTGTGGGTAATGGTTTCAGTCCGTGGGAAAGGGTTTTCAGTGTGTGCGGAAGGGGTTTCAGTGTGTGGGGAAGGGGTTTCTGTGTGTGGGGATGTGTTTCAGTGTGTGAAGAAGGGGTTTCAGTGTGTTGGGATGGGGTTTCAGTGCGTGTCGAAGGTTTTCACTGTGTGCGGAAGGGGTTTCAGTGTGTGGGGATGTGTTTCAGTTTGTGGGGATGTGTTTCAGTGTGTGGGGAAGGAGTTTCAGTTTGTGGGGAAGGTGTTTCAGTGTGTTCGGAAGTGGTTTCAGTGTGTGGGGATGGGGTTTCATTGTGTGGGGATGTGTTTCAGTGTATGGGGAAGGGGTTTCAGTGTGTGGGGAGGGGTTTCACTGTGTGCGGAATGGGTTTCAGTGTGTGGGGAAGGTGTTTCAGTGTGTGGGGAAGGTGTTTCGGTGTGTGGGAAGGGGTTTCAGCGTGGGGGATGTGTTTCACTGTCTGGGGAAGGGGTTTCAGTGTGTGGGGATGTGATTCAGTGTGTGGGGAAGTTATTTCAGGGTGTGGGGAAGGGTTTCACTGTGTGTGGAAGGTGTTTCAGTGTGTGCGGAAGGGGTTTCAGTGTGTGCGGAAGACATTTCAGTGTGTGGGGAATGGGTTTCTGTATGTGGGGAAGGGGTTTCAGTGTGTGGGGAATGTGTTTCAGTGAGTGGGCAAGGGGTTTCAGTGTGTGGGGAAGGTGTTTCAGTGTGTAGGAATGTGTTTCAGTGTTTGGGGAAGGGGTTTCAGTGTGTGGGGAAGGGTTTCACTGTGTGCAGAAGGGGTTTCAGTGTGTGGGGAAGGGTTTTCAGTGTGTGGGGAAGGTGTTTCAGTGTGTGTGGAAGGGGTTTCAGTGTGTGGGGAAGGGGTTTCAGTGTGTGGGGATGGTGTTTCAGTGTGTGCGGAAGGGGTTTCAGTGTGTGCAGAAGGTGTTTCAGTGTGTGGGGAAGTGGTTTGAGTGTGTGGGGATAGGTTGCAGTGTGTGGGGAAGGGGGTTCAATGTGTGGGGAAGGTGTTTCAGTGTGTGTGGAAGGGGTTTCAGTGTGTGCAGAAGGGGTTTCAGTGTGTGGGGAAGGGGTTTCAGTGTGTGGGGAAGGTGTTTCACTGTGTGCGGAAGGGGTTTTAGTGTTTGCAGTCGAGGTTTCAGTGTGTGGGGAAGGAGTTTCAGTTTGTGGGGAAGGTGTTTCAGTGTGTGTGGAAGCGGTTCAGTCTGTGGGGATGGGGTTTCAGTGTGTGGGGATGTGTTTCAGTGTATGGCGAAGGGGCTTCAGTGCGTGGGGAGGGGTTTCACTGTGTGTGGAAGGGGTTTCACTGTGTGGGGAAGGTGTTTCAGTGTGTGGAGAAGGTGTTTCGGTGTGAGGGATGGGGTTTCAGTGTGTGGGGATGTGTTTCAGTGTGTGGGGACGGTGTTTCACTGTATGGGGATGTGATTCAGTGTGTGGGGAAGGTATTTCAGTGTGTGGGGAAGGGTATCACTGTGTGGGGAAGTTGTTTCAGTGTGTGCGGAAGGGGCTTCCGTGTGAGCGGAAGGCTTTTCAGTGTGTGGGGAATGGGTTTCAGTATATGGTGAAGGGGTTTCAGTGTGTGGGGAATGTGTTTCAGTGTGTGGGGAAGGGGTTTCAGTGTGTGGGGAAGGTGTTTCAGAGTGTGGGAATGTGTTTCAGTGTTTGGGGAAGGGGTTTCAGTGTGTGGGGAACGGTTTCACTGTGTGCGGAAGGGGTTTCAGTGTGTGGGGAAGGGGTTTCAGTGTGTGGGGAAGGGTTACAGTGTGTGGGGACGGTGTTTCAGTATGTGGGGAAGGGGTTTCAGTATGTGGGGAAGGGTTTCAGTGTTTGCGGAACGGGTTTCAGTGTGTGGGGAAGGGTTTCAGTGTGTGGGGAACGTGTAACAGTGTGTGCGGAAGGGGTTTCAGTGTGTGGGGAAGGTGTTTCAGTGTGTGCGGAAGGGGTTTCAGTGTGTGGGGAAGGGTTTCAGTGTGTGGGGAAGGGTTTCAGTGTGTGGGAAAGGTGTTTCCGTGTGTGGGGAAGGGATTTCAGTAAGTGGGGAAGGGTTTCACTGAGAGCGGAAGGTGTTTAAGTGTTTGGGCAATGGGTTTCTGTGTGTGGGGAAGGGGTTTCAGTGTGTGTGGAAGGGGTTTCAGTGTGTGGGGAAGGTGTTTCAGTGTGTGGGGAAGGGTTTCAGTTTGTGGGGAAGGGGTTTCAGTGTTTGGGGAAGGTGTTTCATTGTTTGGGGAAGGGGTTTCAGACTGTGGGTCATGGTTTCAGTGCGTGGGGAAGGGGTTTCAGTGAGTGGGGAAGGGTTTTCATTGTGTGGGGAAGGATTTCAGTGTGTGGGGAAGGGTTTTCAGTGTGTGGGGAAGGGGTTTCAGTTTGTGGGGAAGGGGTTTCAGTGTGTGGGGATGTGTTTCAGTGTTTGAAGAAGGGGTTTCAGTGTGTGGGGATGGGGTTAAAGTGTGTGTGGAAGGTTTTCACTGTGTGTGGAAGGGGTTTCAGTGTGTGGGGATGTGTTTCAGTTTGTGGGGAAGGAGTTTCAGTGTGTGGGGATGTGTTTCAGTGTGTGGGGAAGGGGTTTCAGTGTGTGGGGAAGGTGTTACAGTGTGTGTGGAAGGGGTTTCAGTGTGTGGGGAAGGTGTTTCAGTGTGTGGGGAAGGGGTGTCAGTGTGTGGGGAATGTTTTTCAGAAGTGTGCAGAAGTGGTTTCAGTTTCTGCGGAAGGTGTTTCAGTGTGTGGGGAAGGGGTTTCAGTGTGTGCGGAAGGGGCTTCAGTGTGTGCGGTAGAGGTTTCAGTGTGTGGGGAAGGAGTTTCAGTTTGTGGGGAAGGTGTTTCAGTGTGTGCGGAAGTGGTTTCAGTGTGTGGGGATGGGGTTTCAGTGTGTGGGGATGTGTTTCAGTGTATGGGGAAGGGGTTTCAGTGCGTGGGGAGGGGTTTCACTGTGTGCGGAAGGGGTTTCAGTGTGTGGGGAATGTGTTTCAGTGTGTGGGGAAGGTGTTTCAGTGTGTGGGAAGGGGTTTCAGTGTGTGGGGATGTGTTTCACTGTCTGGGGAAGGGGCTTCAGTGTGTGGGGATGTGATTCAGTGTGTGGGGAAGTTATTTCAGGGTGTGGGGAAGGGTTTCACTGTGTGTGGAAGGTGTTTCAGTGTGTGCGGAAAGGGTTTCAGTGTGTGCGGAAGGCATTTCAGTGCGTGGCGAATGCGTTTCAGTATGTGGGGAAGGGGTTTCAGTGTGTGGGGAATGTGTTTCAGTGTGTGGGCAAGGGGTTTCAGTGTGTGGGGAAGGTGTTTCAGTGTGTGGGGCAAGCTTTCAGTGTGTGGAGAAGGGGTTTCAGTATGTAGGGTCGGGGTTTCTGTTTGTGGGGAAGGGGTTTCAGTGTGTGGGGAAGGTGTTTCAGTGTGTGGGGAAGGGTTTCAGATTGTGGGGAAGGGGTTTCAGTGTTTGGGGAAGGTGTTTCATTGTTTGGGGAAGGGGTTTCAGAGTGTGGGTAATGGTTTCAGTGCGTGGGGAACGGGTTTCAGTGAGTGGGGAAGGGGTTTCATTGTGTGGGGAAGTATTTCAGTGTGTGGGAAAGGGTTTTCAGTGTGTGGGGAAGGGGTTTCAGTGTGTGGGGAAGGGGTTTCAGTGTGTGGGGATGTGTTTCAGTGTGTGAAGAAGGGGTTTCAGTGTGTTGGGATGGGGTTTCAGTGCGGGTGGAAGGTTTTCACTGTGTGCGGAAGGGGTTTCAGTGTGTGGGGATGGTGTTTCAGTTTGTGGGGTAGGGGTTTCTGTGTGTGGGGAAGGGGTTTCAGTGTGTGGGGAAGGTGTTTCAGTGTGTGGGGAAGGGTTTCAGTTTGTGGGGAAGGGGTTTCAGTGTTTGGGGAAGGTGTTTCATTGTTTGGGGAAGGGGTTTCAGTGTGTGGGGAAGGGTTTCAGTGTGTGGGGAAGGGTTTCAGTGTGTGGGAAAGGTGTTTCGGTGTGTGGGGAAGGGATTTCAGTAAGTGGGGAAGGGTTTCACTGAGAGCGGAAGGTGTTTAAGTGTTTGGGCAATGGGTTTCAGTGTGTGGGGAAGGGGTTTCAGTGTGTGTGGAAGGGGTTTCAGTGTGTGGGGAAGGTGTCTCAGTGTGTGGGGAAGGGTTTCAGTTTGTGGGGAAGGGGTTTCAGTGTTTGGGGAAGGTGTTTCATTGTTTGGGGAAGGGGTTTCAGACTGTGGGTCATTGTTTCAGTGCGTGGGGAAGGGTTTTCATTGTGTGGGGAAGGATTTCAGTGTGTGGGGAAGGGTTTTCAGTGTGTGGGGAAGGGGTTTCAGTTTGTGGTGAAGGGGTTTCAGTGTGTGGGGATGTGTTTCAGTGTTTGAAGAAGGGGTTTCAGTGTATGGGGATGGGGTTAAAGTGTGTGTGGAAGGTTTTCACTGTGTGTGGAAGGGGTTTCAGTGTGTGGGGATGTGTTTCAGTTTGTGGGGAAGGGGTTTCAGTGTGTGGGGATGTGTTTCAGTGTGTGGGGAAGGGGTGTCAGTGTGTGGGGAAGGTGTTACAGTGTGTGTGGAAGGGGTTTCAGTGTGTGGGGAAGGTGTTTCAGTGTGTGGGGAAGGGGTGTCAGTGTGTGGGGAAGGGGTGTCAGTGTGTGGGGAAGGTTTTTCAGAAGTGTGCAGAAGTGGTTTCAGTTTCTGCGGAATGTGTTTCAGTGTGTGGGGAAGGGGTTTCAGTGTGTGCGGAAGGGGTTTCAGTGTGTGCGATAGAGGTTTCAGTGTGTGGGGAAGGAGTTTCAGTTTGTGGGGAAGGTGTTTCAGTGTGTGCGGAAGTGGTTTCAGTGTGTGGGGATGGGGTTTCAGTGTGTGGGGATGTGTTTCAGTTTATGGGGAAGGGGTTTCAGTGCGTGGGGAGGGGTTTCACTGTGTGCGGAAGGGGTTTCAGTGTGTGGGGAAGGTGTTTCAGTGTGTGGGGATGGTGTTTCAGTGTGTGGGAAGGGGTTTCAGTGTGTGGGGATGTGTTTCACTGTCTGGGGAAGGGGTTTCAGTGTGTGGGGATGTGATTCAGTGTGTGGGGAAGTTATTTCAGGGTGTGGGGAAGGGTTTCACTGTGTGTGGAAGGTGTTTCAGTGTGCGCGGAAGGGGTTTCAGTGTGTGCGGAAGGCATTTCAGTGTGTGGGGAATGCGTTTCAGTATGTGGGGAAGGGGTTTCAGTGTGTGGGGAATGTGTTTCAGTGTGTGGGCAAGGGGTTTCAGTGTGTGGGGATGTGATTCAGTGTGTGGGGAAGTTATTTCAGGGTGTGGGGAAGGGTTTCACTGTGTGTGGAAGGTGTTTCAGTGTGTGCGGAAGGGGTTTCAGTGTGTGCGGAAGGCATTTGAGTGTGTGGGGAATGCGTTTCAGTACGTGGGGAAGGGGTTTCAGTGTGTGGGGAATGTGTTTCAGTGTGTGGGGAATGTGTTTCAGTGTGTGGGCAAGGGGTTTCAGTGTGTGGGGAAGGTGTTTCAGTGTGTGGGGCAAGCTTTCAGTGTGTGGGGAAGGGGTTTCAGTATGTGGGGTCGGGGTTTCTGTGTGTGGGGAAGGGGTTTCAGTGTGTGGGGAAGGTGTTTCAGTGTGTGGGGAAGGGTTTCAGTTTGTGGGGAAGGGGTTTCAGTGTTTGGGGAAGGTGTTTCATTGTTTGGGGAAGGGGTTTCAGAGTGTGGGTAATGGTTTCAGTGCTTGGGGAAGGGGTTTCAGTGAGTGGGGAAGGGGTTTCATTGTGTGGGGAAGTATTTCAGTGTGTGGGAAAGGGTTTTCAGTGTGTGGGAAGGGGTTTCAGTGTGTGGGTAAGGGGTTTCAGTGTGTGGGGATGTGTTTCAGTGTGTGAAGAAGGGGTTTCAGTGTGTTGGGATGGGGTTTCAGTGCGTGTGGAAGGTTTTCACTGTGTGCGGAAGGGGTTTCAGTGTGTGGGGATGGTGTTTCAGTTTGTGGGGTAGGGGTTTCTGTGTGTGGGGAAGGGGTTTCAGTGTGTGGGGAAGGTGTTTCAGTGTGTGGGGAAGGGTTTCAGTTTGTGGGGAAGGGGTTTCAGTGTTTGGGGAAGGTGTTTCATTGTTTGGGGAAGGGGTTTCAGTGTGTGGGGAAGGGGTTTCAGTGTGTGGGGAAGGGTTTCAGTGTGTGGGGAAGGGTTTCAGTGTTTGGGCAATGGGTTTCTGTGTGTGGGGAAGGGGTTTCAGTGTGTGTGGAAGGGGTTTCAGTGTGTGGGGAAGGTGTCTCAGTGTGTGGGGAAGGTGTTTCAGTTTGTGGGGAAGGGGTTTCAGTGTTTGGGGAAGGTGTTTCATTGTTTGGGGAAGGTGTTTCAGACTGTGGGTCATTGTTTCAGTGCGTGGGGAAGGGGTTTCAGTGAGTGGGGAAGGGTTTTCATTGTGTGGGGAAGGATTTCAGTGTGTGGGGAAGGGTTTTCAGTGTGTGGGGAAGGGGTTTCAGTTTGTGGGGAAGGGGTTTCAGTGTGTGGGGATTTGTTTCAGTGTTTGAAGAAGGGGTTTCAGTGTATGGGGATGGGGTTAAAGTGTGTGTGGAAGGTTTTCACTGTGTGTGGAAGGGGTTTCAGTGTGTGGGGATGTGTTTCAGTTTGTGGGGAAGGGGTTTCAGTGTGTGGGGATGTGTTTCAGTGTGTGGGGAAGGGGTGTCAGTGTGTGGGGAAGGTGTTACAGTGTGTGTGGAAGGGGTTTCAGTGTGTGGGGAAGGTGTTTCAGTGTGTGGGGAAGGGGTGTCAGTGTGTAGGGAAGGGGTGTCAGTGTGTGGGGAAGGTTTTTCAGAAGTGTGCAGAAGTGGTTTCAGTTTCTGCGGAAGGTGTTTCAGTGTGTGGGGAAGGGGTTTCAGTGTGTGCGGAAGGGGTTTCAGTGTGTGCGATAGAGGTTTCAGTGTGTGGGGAAGGAGTTTCAGTTTGTGGGGAAGGTGTTTCAGTGTGTGCGGAAGTGGTTTCAGTGTGTGGGGATGGGGTTTCAGTGTGTGGGGATGTGTTTCAGTTTATGGGGAAGGGGTTTCAGTGCGTGGGGAGGGGTTTCACTGTGTGCGGAAGGGGTTTCAGTGTGTGGGGAAGGTGTTTCAGTGTGTGGGGAAGGTGTTTCAATGTGTGGGAAGGGGTTTCAGTGTGTGGGGATGTGTTTCACTGTCTGGGGAAGGGGTTTCAGTGTGTGGGGATGTGATTCAGTGTGTGGGGAAGTTATTTCAGGGTGTGGGGAAGGGTTTCACTGTGTGTGGAAGGTGTTTCAGTGTGTGCGGAAGGGGTTTCAGTGTGTGCGGAAGGCATTTCAGTGTGTGGGGAATGCGTTTCAGTATGTGGGGAAGGGGTTTCAGTGTGTGGGGAATGTGTTTCAGTGTCTGGGCAAGGGGTTTCAGTGTGTGGGGATGTGATTCAGTGTGTGGGGAAGTTATTTCAGGGTGTGGGGAAGGGTTTCACTGTGTGTGGAAGGTGTTTCAGTGTGTGCGGAAGGGGTTTCAGTGTGTGCGGAAGGCATTTGAGTGTGTGGGGAATGCGATTCAGTATGTGGGGAAGGGGTTTCAGTGTGTGGGGAATGTGTTTCAGTGTGTGGGGAATGTGTTTCAGTGTGTGGGCAAGGGGTTTCAGTGTGTGGGGAAGGTGTTTCAGTGTGTGGGGCAAGCTTTCAGTGTGTGGGGAAGGGGTTTCAGTATGTGGGGTCGGGGTTTCTGTGTGTGGGGAAGGGGTTTCAGTGTGTGGGGAAGGTGTTTCAGTGTGTGGGGAAGGGTTTCAGTTTGTGGGGAAGGGGTTTCAGTGTTTGGGGAAGGTGTTTCATTGTTTGGGGAAGGGGTTTCAGAGTGTGGGTAATGGTTTCAGTGCGTGGGGAAGGGGTTTCAGTGAGTGGGGAAGGGGTTTCATTGTGTGGGGAAGTATTTCAGTGTGTGGGAAAGGGTTTTCAGTGTGTGGGGAAGGGGTTTCAGTGTGTGGGGAAGGGGTTTCAGTGTGTGGGGATGTGTTTCAGTGTGTGAAGAAGGGGTTTCAGTGTGTTGGGATGGGGTTTCAGTGCGTGTGGAAGGTTTTCACTGTGTGCGGAAGGGGTTTCAGTGTGTGGGGATGGTGTTTCAGTTTGTGGGGTAGGGGTTTCTGTGTGTGGGGAAGGGGTTTCAGTGTGTGGGGAAGGTGTTTCAGTGTGTGGGGAAGGGTTTCAGTTTGTGGGGAAGGGGTTTCAGTGTTTGGGGAAGGTGTTTCATTGTTTGGGGAAGGGGTTTCAGTGTGTGGGGAAGGGGTTTCAGTGTGTGGGGAAGGGTTTCAGTGTGTGGGGAAGGGTTTCAGTGTTTGGGCAATGGGTTTCTGTGTGTGGGGAAGGGGTTTCAGTGTGTGTGGAAGGGGTTTCAGTGTGTGGGGAAGGTGTCTCAGTGTGTGGGGAAGGTGTTTCAGTTTGTGGGGAAGGGGTTTCAGTGTTTGGGGAAGGTGTTTCATTGTTTGGGGAAGGTGTTTCAGACTGTGGGTCATTGTTTCAGTGCGTGGGGAAGGGGTTTCAGTGAGTGGGGAAGGGTTTTCATTGTGTGGGGAAGGATTTCAGTGTGTGGGGAAGGGTTTTCAGTGTGTGGGGAAGGGGTTTCAGTTTGTGGGGAAGGGGTTTCAGTGTGTGGGGATTTGTTTCAGTGTTTGAAGAAGGGGTTTCAGTGTATGGGGATGGGGTTAAAGTGTGTGTGGAAGGTTTTCACTGTGTGTGGAAGGGGTTTCAGTGTGTGGGGATGTGTTTCAGTTTGTGGGGAAGGGGTTTCAGTGTGTGGGGATGTGTTTCAGTGTGTGGGGAAGGGGTTTCAGTGTGTGGGGAAGGTGTTACAGTGTGTGTGGAAGGGGTTTCAGTGTGTGGGGAAGGTGTTTCAGTGTGTGGGGAAGGGGTGTCAGTGTGTGGGGAAGGTTTTTCAGAAGTGTGCAGAAGTGGTTTCAGTTTCTGCGGAAGGTGTTTCAGTGTGTGGGGAAGGGGTTTCAGTGTGTGCGGAAGGGGTTTCAGTGTGTGCGGTAGAGGTTTCAGTGTGTGGGGAAGGAGTTTCAGTTTGTGGGGAAGGTGTTTCAGTGTCTGCGGAAGTGGTTTCAGTGTGTGGGGATGGGGTTTCAGTGTGTGGGGATGTGTTTCAGTGTATGGGGAAGGGGTTTCAGTGCGTGGGGAGGGGTTTCACTGTGTGCGGAAGGGGTTTCAGTGTGTGGGGAAGGTGTTTCAGTGTGTGGGGAAGGTGTTTCAGTGTGTGGGAAGGGGTTTCAGTGTGTGGGGATGTGTTTCACTGTCTGGGGAAGGGGTTTCAGTGTGTGGGGATGTGATTCAGTGTGTGGGGAAGGGGTTTCAGTGTGTGCGGAAGGCATTTCAGTGTGTGGGGAATGCGTTTCAGTATGTGGGGAAGGGGTTTCAGTGTGTGGGGAATGTGTTTCAGTGTGTGGGCAAGGGGTTTCAGTGTGTGGGGAAGGTGTTTCAGTGTGTGGGGAATGTGTTTCAGTGTGTGGGCAAGGGGTTTCAGTGTGTGGGGAAGGTGTTTCAGTGTGTGGGGCAAGCTTTCAGTGTGTGGGGAAGGGGTTTCAGTATGTGGGGTAGGGGTTTCTGTGTGTGGGGAAGGGGTTTCAGTGTGTGGGGAAGGTGTTTCAGTGTGTGGGGAAGGGTTTCAGTTTGTGGGGAAGGGGTTTCAGTGTTTGGGGAAGGTGTTTCATTGTTTGGGGAAGGGGTTTCAGAGTGTGGGTAATGGTTTCAGTGCGTGGGGAAGGGGTTTCAGTGAGTGGGGAAGGGGTTTCATTGTGTGGGGAAGTATTTCAGTGTGTGGGAAAGGGTTTTCAGTGTGTGGGGAAGGGGTTTCAGTGTGTGGGGAAGGGGTTTCAGTGTGTGGGGATGTGTTTCAGTGTGTGAAGAAGGGGTTTCAGTGTGTTGGGAAGGTGTTTCAGTGTGTGTGGAAGGGGTTTCAGTGTGTGCAGAAGGGGTTTCAGTGAGTGGGGAAGGGGTTTCAGTGTGTGGGGAAGGTGTTTCAGTGTGTGCGGAAGGGGTTTCAGTGTGTGCGGTCGAGGTTTCAGTGTGTGGGGAAGGAGTTTCAGTTTGTGGGGAAGGTGTTTCAGTGTGTGTGGAAGGGGTTCAGTCTGTGGGGATGGGGTTTCAGTGTGTGGGGATGTGTTTCAGTGTATGGCGAAGGAGTTTCAGTGCGTGGGGAGGGGTTTCAGTGTGTGTGGAAGGGGTTTCAGTGTGTGGGTAAGGTGTTTCAGTGTGTGGAGAAGGTGTTTCGGTGTGAGGGATGGGGTTTCAGTGTGTGGGGATGTGTTTCAGTGTGTGGGAACGGTGTTTCACTGTATGGGGATGTGATTCAGTGTGTGGGGAAGGTATTTCAGTGTGTGGGGAAGGGTATCACTGTGTGGGGAAGTTGTTTCAGTGTGTGCGGAACGGGTTTCCGTGTGAGCGGAAGGCTTTTCAATGTGTGGGGAATGGGTTTCAGTATATGGTGAAGGGGTTTCAGTGTGTGGGGAATGTGTTTCAGTGTGTGGGGAAGGGGTTTCAGTGTGTGGGGAAGGTGTTTCAGAGTGTGGGAATGTGTTTCAGTGTTTGGGGAAGGGGTTTCAGTGAGTGGGGAACGGTTTCACTGTGTGCGGAAGGGGTTTCAGTGTGTGGGGAAGGGGTTTCAGTGCGTGGGGAAGGGTTACAGTGTGTGGGGATGGTGTTTCAGTGTGTGGGGAAGGGGTTTCAGTATGTGGGGAAGGGTTTCAGTGTTTGCGGAACGGGTTTCAGTGTGTGGGGAAGGGTTTCAGTGTGTGGGGAACGTGTAACAGTGTGTGCGGAAGGGGTTTCAGTGTGTGGGGAAGGGTTTCAGTGTGTGGGGAAGGATTTCAGTGTGTGGGAAAGGTGTTTCGGTGTGTGGGGAAGGGATTTCAGTAAGTGGGGAAGGGTTTCACTGAGAGCGGAAGCTGTTTAAGTGTTTGGGCAATGGGATTCTGTGTGTGGGGAAGGGGTTTCAGTGTGTGTGGAAGGGGTTTCAGTGTGTGGGGAAGGTGTCTCAGTGTGTGGGGAAGGGTTTCAGTTTGTGGGGAAGGGGTTTCAGTGATTGGGGAAGGTGTTTCATTGTTTGGGGAAGGGGTTTCAGACTGTGGGTCATGGTTTCAGTGCGTGGGGAAGGGGTTTCAGTGAGTGGGGAAGGGTTTTCATTGTGTGGGGAAGGATTTCAGTGTGTGGGGAAGGGTTTTCAGTGTGTGGGGAAGGGGTTTCAGTTTGTGGGGAAGGGGTTTCAGTGTGTGGGGATGTGTTTCAGTGTTTGAAGAAGGGGTTTCAGTGTGTGGGGATGGGGTTAAAGTGTGTGTGGAAGGTTTTCACTGTGTGTGGAAGGGGTTTCAGTGTGTGGGGATGTGTTTCAGTTTGTGGGGAAGGGGTTTCAGTGTGTGGGGATGTGTTTCAGTGTGTGGGGAAGGGGTTTCAGTGTGTGGGGAAGGTGTTACAGTGTGTGTGGAAGGGGTTTCAGTGTGTGGGGAAGGTGTTTCAGTGTGTGGGGAAGGGGTGTCAGTGTGTGGGGAAGGTTTTTCAGAAGTGTGCAGAAGTGGTTTCAGTTTCTGCGGAAGGTGTTTCAGTGTGTGGGGAAGGGGTTTCAGTGTGTGCGGAAGGGGTTTCAGTGTGTGCGGTAGAGGTTTCAGTGTGTGGGGAAGGAGTTTCAGTTTGTGGGGAAGGTGTTTCAGTGTGTGCGGAAGTGGTTTCAGTGTGTGGGGATGGGGTTTCAGTGTGTGGGGATGTGTTTCAGTGTATGGGGAAGGGGTTTCAGTGCGTGGGGAGGGGTTTCACTGTGTGCGGAAGGGGTTTCAGTGTGTGGGGAAGTTGTTTCAGTGTGTGGGGAAGGTGTTTCAGTGTGTGGGAAGGGGTTTCAGTGTGTGGGGATGTGTTTCACTGTCTGGGGAAGGGGTTTCAGTGTGTGGGGATGTGATTCATTGTGTGGGGAAGTTATTTCAGGGTGTGGGGAAGGGTTTCACTGTGTGTGGAAGGTGTTTCAGTGTTTGCGGAAGGGGTTTCAGTGAATGCGGAAGGCATTTCAGTGTGTGGGGAATGCGTTTCAGTATGTGGGGAAGAGGTTTCAGTGTGTGGGGAATGTGTTTCAGTGTGTGGGCAAGGGGTTTCAGTGTGTGGGGAAGGTGTTTCAGTGTGTGGGGCAAGCTTTCAGTGTGTGGGGAAGGGGTTTCAGTATGTGGGGTAGGGGTTTCTGTGTGTGGGGAAGGGGTTTCAGTGTGTGGGGAAGGTGTTTCAGTGTGTGGGGAAGGGTTTCAGTTTGTGGGGAAGGGGTTTCAGTGTTTGGGGAAGGTGTTTCATTGTTTGGGGAAGGGGTTTCAGAGTGTGGGTAATGGTTTCAGTGCGTGGGGAAGGGGTTTCAGTGAGTGGGGAAGGGGTTTCATTGTGTGGGGAAGTATTTCAGTGTGTGGGAAAGGGTTTTCAGTGTGTGGGGAAGGGGTTTCAGTGTGTGGGGAAGGGGTTTCAGTGTGTGGGGATGTGTTTCAGTGTGTGAAGAAGGGGTTTCAGTGTGTTGGGATGGGGTTTCAGTGCGTGTGGAAGGTTTTCACTGTGTGCGGAAGGGGTTTCAGTGTGTGGGGATGGTGATTCAGTTTGTGGGGTAGGGGTTTCTGTGTGTGGGGAAGGGGTTTCAGTGTGTGGGGAAGGTGTTTCAGTGTGTGGGGAAGGGTTTCAGTTTGTGGGGAAGGGGTTTCAGTGTTTGGGGAAGGTGTTTCATTGTTTGGGGAAGGGGTTTCAGTGTGTGGGGAAGGGTTTCAGTGTGTGGGGAAGGGTTTCAGTGTGTGGGAAAGGTGTTTCAGTTTGTGGGGAAGGTGTTTCAGTGTGTACGGAAGTGGTTTCAGTGTGTGGGGATGGGGTTTCAGTGTGTGGGGATGTGTTTCAGTGTATGGGGAAGGGGTTTCAGTGCGTGGGGAGGGGTTTCACTGTGTGCGGAAAGGGTTTCAGTGTGTGGGGAAGGTGTTTCAGTGTGTGGGAAGGGGTTTCAGTGTGTGGGGATGTGTTTCACTGTCTGGGGAAGGGGTTTCAGTGTGTGGGGATGTGATTCAGTGTGTGGGGAAGTTATTTCAGGGTGTGGGGAAGGGTTTCACTGTGTGTGGAAGGGGTTTCAGTGTGTGCGGAAGGGGTTTCAGTGTGTGCGGAAGGCATTTCAGTGTGTGGGGAATGCGTTTCAGTATGTGGGGAAGGGGTTTCAGTGTGTGGAGAATGTGTTTCAGTGTGTGGGAAAGGGGTTTCAGTGTGTGGGGAAGGTGTTTCAGTGTGTGGGGCAAGCTTTCAGTATGTGGGGAAGGGGTTTCAGTATGTGGGGTAGGGGTTTCTGTGTGTGTAAAAGGGGTTTCAGTGTGTGGGGAAGGTGTTTCAGTGTGTGGGGAAGGGTTTCAGTTTGTGGGGAAGGGGTTTCAGTGTTTGGGGAAGGTGTTTCATTGTTTGGGGAAGGGGTTTCAGAGTGTGGGTAATGGTTTCAGTGCGTGGGGAAGGGGTTTCAGTGAGTGGGGAAGGGGTTTCATTGTGTGGGGAAGTATTTCAGTGTGTGGGAAAGGGTTTTCAGTGTGTGGGGAAGGGGTTTCAGTGTGTGGGGAAGGGGTTTCAGTGTGTGGGGATGTGTTTCAGTGTGTGAAGAAGGGGTTTCAGTGTGTTGGGATGGGGTTTCAGTGCGTGTGGAAGGTTTTCACTGTGTGCGGAAGGGGTTTCAGTGTGTGGGGATGGTGTTTCAGTTTGTGGGGTAGGGGTTTCTGTGTGTGGGGAAGGGGTTTCAGTGTGTGGGGAAGGTGTTTCAGTGTTTGGGGAAGGGTTTCAGTTTGTGGGGAAGGGGTTTCAGTGTTTGGGGAAGGTGTTTCATTGTTTGGGGAAGGGGTTTCAGTGTGTGGGGAAGGGGTTTCAGTGTGTGGGGAAGGGGTTTCAGTGTGTGGGGAAGGTGTCTCAGTGTGTGGGGAAGGGTTTCAGTATATGGTGAAGGGGTTTCAGTGTGTGGGGAATGTGTTTCAATGTGTGGGGAAGGGGTTTCAGTTTGTGGGGAAGGTGTTTCAGTGTGTGGGGATGTGTTTCAGTGTTTGAAGAAGGGGTTTCAGTGTGTGGGGATGGGGTTAAAGTGTGTGTGGAAGGTTTTCACTGTGTGTGGAAGGGGTTTCAGTGTGTGGGGATGTGTTTCAGTTTGTGGGGAAGGGGTTTCAGTGTGTGGGGATGTGTTTCAGTGTGTGGGGAAGGGGTTTCAGTGTGTGGGGAAGGTGTTACAGTGTGTGTGGAAGGGGTTTCAGTGTGTGGGGAAGGTGTTTCAGTGTGTGGGGAAGGGGTGTCAGTGTGTGGGGAAGGTTTTTCAGAAGTGTGCAGAAGTGGTTTCAGTTTCTGCGGAAGGTGTTTCAGTGTGTGGGGAAGGGGTTTCAGTGTGTGCGGAAGGGGTTTCTGTGTGTGCGGTAGAGGTTTCAGTGTGTGGGGAAGGAGTTTCAGTTTGTGGGGAAGGTGTTTCAGTGTGTGCGGAAGTGGTTTCAGTGTGTGGGGATGGGGTTTCAGTGTGTGGGGATGTGTTTCAGTGTATGGGGAAGGGGTTTCAGTGCGTGGGGAGGGGTTTCACTGTGTGCGGAAGGGGTTTCAGTGTGTGGGGAAGTTGTTTCAGTGTGTGGGGAAGGTGTTTCAGTGTGTGGGAAGGGGTTTCAGTGTGTGGGGATGTGTTTCACTGTCTGGGGAAGGGGTTTCAGTGTGTGGGGATGTGATTCATTGTGTGGGGAAGTTATTTCAGGGTGTGGGGAAGGGTTTCACTGTGTGTGGAATGTGTTTCAGTGTTTGCGGAAGGGGTTTCAGTGAATGCGGAAGGCATTTCAGTGTGTGGGGAATGCGTTTCAGTATGTGGGGAAGAGGTTTCAGTGTGTGGGGAATGTGTTTCAGTGTGTGGGCAAGGGGTTTCAGTGTGTGGGGAAGGTGTTTCAGTGTGTGGGGCAAGCTTTCAGTGTGTGGGGAAGGGGTTTCAGTATGTGGGGTAGGGGTTTCTGTGTGTGGGGAAGGGGTTTCAGTGTGTGGGGAAGGTGTTTCAGTGTGTGGGGACGGGTTTCAGTTTGTGGGGAAGGGGTTTCAGTGTTTGGGGAAGGTGTTTCATTGTTTGGGGAAGGGGTTTCAGAGTGTGGGTAATGGTTTCAGTGCGTGGGGAAGGGGTTTCAGTGAGTGGGGAAGGGGTTTCATTGTGTGGGGAAGTATTTCAGTGTGTGGGAAAGGGTTTTCAGTGTGTTGGGAAGGGGTTTCAGTGTGTGGGGAAGGGGTTTCAGTGTGTGGGGATGTGTTTCAGTGTGTGAAGAAGGGGTTTCAGTGTGTTGGGATGGGGTTTCAGTGCGTGTGGAAGGTTTTCACTGTGTGCGGAAGGGGTTTCAGTGTGTGGGGAAGGTGTTACAGTGTGTGTGGAAGGGGTTTCAGTGTGTGGGGAAGGTGTTTCAGTGTGTGGGGAAGGGGTGTCAGTGTGTGGGGAAGGTTTTTCAGAAGTGTGCAGAAGTGGTTTCAGTTTCTGCGGAAGGTGTTTCAGTGTGTGGGGAAGGGGTTTCAGTGTGTGCGGAAGGGCTTTCTGTGTGTGCGGTAGAGGTTTCAGTGTGTGGGGAAGGAGTTTCAGTGTGTGGGGAAGGTGTTTCAGTGTGTGGGGACGGGTTTCAGTTTGTGGGGATGGGGTTTCAGTGTTTGGGGAAGGTGTTTCATTGTTTGGGGAAGGGGTTTCAGAGTGTGGGTAATGGTTTCAGTGCGTGGGGAAGGGGTTTCAGTGAGTGGGGAAGGGGTTTCATTGTGTGGGGAAGTATTTCAGTGTGTGGGAAAGGGTTTTCAGTGTGTGGGGAAGGGGTTTCAGTGTGTGGGGAAGGGGTTTCAGTGTGTGGGGATGTGTTTCAGTGTGTGAAGAAGGGGTTTCAGTGTGTTGGGATGGGGTTTCAGTGCGTGTGGAAGGTTTTCACTGTGTGCGGAAGGGGTTTCAGTGTGTGGGGAAGGTGTTACAGTGTGTGTGGAAGGGGTTTCAGTGTGTGGGGAAGGTGTTTCAGTGTGTGGGGAAGGGGTGTCAGTGTGTGGGGAAGGTTTTTCAGAAGTGTGCAGAAGTGGTTTCAGTTTCTGCGGAAGGTGTTTCAGTGTGTGGGGAAGGGGTTTCAGTGTGTGCGGAAGGGGTTTCTGTGTGTGCGGTAGAGGTTTCAGTGTGTGTGGAAGGAGTTTCAGTTTGTGGGGAAGGTGTTTCAGTGTGTGCGGAAGTGGTTTCAGTGTGTGGGGATGGGGTTTCAGTGTGTGGGGATGTGTTTCAGTGTATGGGGAAGGGGTTTCAGTGCGTGGGGAGGGGTTTCACTGTGTGCGGAAGGGGTTTCAGTGTGTGGGGAAGTTGTTTCAGTGTGTGGGGAAGGTGTTTCAGTGTGTGGGAAGGGGTTTCAGTGTGTGGGGATGTGTTTCACTGTCTGGGGAAGGGGTTTCAGTGTGTGGGGATGTGATTCATTGTGTGGGGAAGTTATTTCAGGGTGTGGGGAAGGGTTTCACTGTGTGTGGAAGGTGTTTCAGTGTTTGCGGAAGGGGTTTCAGTGAATGCGGAAGGCATTTCAGTGTGTGGGGAATGCGTTTCAGTATGTGGGGAAGAGGTTTCAGTGTGTGGGGAATGTGTTTCAGTGTGTGGGCAAGGGGTTTCAGTGTGTGGGGAAGGTGTTTCAGTGTGTGGGGCAAGCTTTCAGTGTGTGGGGAAGGGGTTTCAGTATGTGGGGTAGGGGTTTCTGTGTGTGGGGAAGGGGTTTCAGTGTGTGGGGAAGGTGTTTCAGTGTGTGGGGACGGGTTTCAGTTTGTGGGGAAGGGGTTTCAGTGTTTGGGGAAGGTGTTTCATTGTTTGGGGAAGGGGTTTCAGAGTGTAGGTAATGGTTTCAGTGCGTGGGGAAGGGGTTTCAGTGAGTGGGGAAGGGGTTTCATTGTGTGGGGAAGTATTTCAGTGTGTGGGAAAGGGTTTTCAGTGTGTGGGGAAGGGGTTTCAGTGTGTGGGGAAGGGGATTCAGTGTGTGGGGATGTGTTTCAGTGTGTGAAGAAGGGGTTTCAGTGTGTTGGGATGGGGTTTCAGTGCGTGTGGAAGGTTTTCACTGTGTGCGGAAGGGGTTTCAGTGTGTGGGGAAGGTGTTTCAGTTTGTGGGGTAGGGGTTTCTGTGTGTGGGGAAGGGGTTTCAGTGTGTGGGGAAGGTGTTTCAGTGTGTGGGGACGGGTTTCAGTTTGTGGGGAAGGGGTTTCAGTGTTTGGGGAAGGTGTTTCATTGTTTGGGGAAGGGGTTTCAGAGTGTGGGTAATGGTTTCAGTGCGTGGGGAAGGGGTTTCAGTGAGTGGGGAAGGGGTTTCATTGTGTGGGGAAGTATTTCAGTGTGTGGGAAAGGGTTTTCAGTGTGTGGGGAAGGGGTTTCAGTGTGTGGGGAAGGGGTTTCAGTGTGTGGGGATGTGTTTCAGTGTGTGAAGAAGGGGTTTCAGTGTGTTGGGATGGGGTTTCAGTGCGTGTGGAAGGTTTTCACTGTGTGCGGAAGGGGTTTCAGTGTGTGGGGAAGGTGTTTCAGTTTGTGGGGTAGGGGTTTCTGTGTGTGGGGAAGGGGTTTCAGTGTGTGGGGAAGGTGTTTCAGTGTGTGGGGAAGGGTTTCAGTTTGTGGGGAAGGGGTTTCAGTGTTTGGGGAAGGTGTTTCATTGTTTGGGGAAGTGGTTTCAGTGTGTGGGGAAGGGTTTCAGTGTGTGGGGAAGGGTTTCAGTGTGTGGGAAAGGTGTTTCAGTTTGTGGGGAAGGTGTTTCAGTGTGTACGGAAGTGGTTTCAGTGTGTGGGGATGGGGTTTCAGTGTGTGGGGATGTGTTTCAGTGTATGGGGAAGGGGTTTCAGTGCGTGGGGAGGGGTTTTACTGTGTGCGGAAGGGGTTTCAGTGTGTGGGGAAGGTGTTTCAGTGTGTGGGGAAGGTGTTTCAGTGTGTGGGAAGGGGTTTCAGTGTGTGGGGATGTGTTTCACTGTCTGGGGAAGGGGTTTCAGTGTGTGGGGATGTGATTCAGTGTGTGGGGAAGTTATTTCAGGGTGTGGGGCAGGGTTTCACTGTGTGTGGAACGTGTTTCAGTGTGTGCGGAAGGGGTTTCAGTGTGTGCGGAAGGCATTTCAGTGTGTGGGGAATGCGTTTCAGTATGTGGGGAAGGGGTTTCAGTGTGTGGGGAATGTGTTTCAGTGTGTGGGCAAGGGGTTTCAGTGTGTGGGGAAGGTGTTTCAGTGTGTGGGGCAAGCTTTCAGTGTGTGGGGAAGGGGTTTCAGTATGTGGGGTAGGGGTTTCTGTGTGTGTAAAAGGGGTTTCAGTGTGTGGGGAAGGTGTTTCAGTGTGTGGGGAAGGGTTTCAGTTTGTGGGGAAGGCGTTTCAGTGTTTGGGGAAGGTGTTTCATTGTTTGGGGAAGGGGTTTCAGAGTGTGGGTAATGGTTTCAGTGCGTGGGGAAGGGGTTTCAGTGAGTGGGGAAGGGGTTTCATTGAGTGGGGAAGTATTTCAGTGTGTGGGAAAGGGTTTTCAGTGTGTGGGGAAGGGGTTTCAGTGTGTGGGGAAGGGGTTTCAGTGTGTGGGGATGTGTTTCAGTGTGTGAAGAAGGGGTTTCAGTGTGTTGGGATGGGGTTTCAGTGCGTGTGGAAGGTTTTCACTGTGTGCGGAAGGGGTTTCAGTGTGTGGGGATGGTGTTTCAGTTTGTGGGGTAGGGGTTTCTGTGTGTGGGGAAGGGGTTTCAGTGTGTGGGGAAGGTGTTTCAGTGTGTGGGGAAGGGTTTCAGTTTGTGGGGAAGGGGTTTCAGTGTTTGGGGAAGGTTTTTCATTGTTTGGGGAAGGGGTTTCAGTGTGTGGGGAAGGGGTTCCAGTGTGTGGGGAAGGGGTTTCAGTGTGTGGGGAAGGTGTCTCAGTGTGTGGGGAAGGGTTTCAGTTTGTGGGGAATGGGTTTCAGTGTTTGGGAAAGGTGTTTCATTGTTTGGGGAAGGGGTTTCAGACTGTGGGTCATTGTTTCAGTGCGTGGGGAAGGGGTTTCAGTTAGTGGGGAAGGGTTTTCATTGTGTGGGGAAGGATTTCAGTGTGTGGGGAAGGGTTTTCAGTGTGTGGGGAAGGGGTTTCAGTTTGTGGGGAAGGGGTTTCAGTGTGTGGGGATGTGTTTCAGTGTTTGAAGAAGGGGTTTCAGTGTGTGGGGATGGGGTTAAAGTGTGTGTGGAAGGTTTTCACTGTGTGTGGAAGGGGTTTCAGTGTGTGGGGATGTGTTTCAGTTTGTGGGGAAGGGGTTTCAGTGTGTGGGGATGTGTTTCAGTGTGTGGGGAAGGGGTTTCAGTGTGTGGGGAAGGTGTTACAGTGTGTGTGGCAGGGGTTTCAGTGTGTGGGGAAGGTGTTTCAGTGTGTGGGGAAGGGGTGTCAGTGTGTGGGGAAGGTTTTTCAGAAGTGTGCAGAAGTGGTTTCAGTTTCAGCGGAAGGTGTTTCAGTGTGTGGGGAAGGGGTTTCAGTGTGTGCGGAAGGGGTTTCAGTGTGTGCGGTAGAGGTTTCAGTGTGTGGGGAAGGAGTTTCAGTTTGTGGGGAAGGTGTTTCAGTGTGTGCGGAAGTGGTTTCAGTGTGTGGGGATGGGGTTTCAGTGTGTGGGGATGTGTTTCAGTGTTTGGGGAAGGTGTTTCATTGTTTGGGGAAGGGGTTTCAGAGTGTGGGTAATGGTTTCAGTGCGTGGGGAAGGGGTTTCAGTGAGTGGGGAAGGGGTTTCATTGTGTGGGGAAGTATTTCAGTGTGTGGGAAAGGGTTTTCAGTGTGTGTGGAAGGGGTTTCAGTGTGTGGGGAAGGGGTTTCAGTGTGTGGGGATGTGTTTCAGTGTGTGAAGAAGGGGTTTCAGTGTGTTGGGATGGGGTTTCAGTGCGTGTGGAAGGTTTTCACTGTGTGCGGAAGGGGTTTCAGTGTGTGGGGAAGGTGTTACAGTGTGTGTGGAAGGGGTTTCAGTGTGTGGGGAAGGTGTTTCAGTGTGTGGGGAAGGGGTGTCAGTGTGTGGGGAAGGTTTTTCAGAAGTGTGCAGAAGTGGTTTCAGTTTCTGCGGAAGGTGTTTCAGTGTGTGGGGAAGGGGTTTCAGTGTGTGCGGAAGGGGTTTCTGTGTGTGCGGTAGAGGTTTCAGTGTGTGCGGAAGGAGTTTCAGTTTGTGGGGAAGGTGTTTCAGTGTGTGCGGAAGTGGTTTCAGTGGGTGGGGATGGGGTTTCAGTGTGTGGGGATGTGTTTCAGTGTATGGGGAAGGGGTTTCAGTGCGTGGGGAGGGGTTTCACTGTGTGCGGAAGGGGTTTCAGTGTGTGGGGAAGTTGTTTCAGTGTGTGGGGAAGGTGTTTCAGTGTGTGGGAAGGGGTTTCAGTGTGTGGGGATGTGTTTCACTGTCTGGGGAAGGGGTTTCAGTGTGTGGGGATGTGATTCATTGTGTGGGGAAGTTATTTCAGGGTGTGGGGAAGGGTTTCACTGTGTGTGGAAGGTGTTTCAGTGTTTGCGGAAGGGGTTTCAGTGAATGCGGAAGGCATTTCAGTGTGTGGGGAATGCGTTTCAGTATGTGGGGAAGAGGTTTCAGTGTGTGGGGAATGTGTTTCAGTGTGTGGGCAAGGGGTTTCAGTGTGTGGGGAAGGTGTTTCAGTGTGTGGGGCAAGCTTTCAGTGTGTGGGGAAGGGGTTTCAGTATGTGGGGTAGGGGTTTCTGTGTGTGGGGAAGGGGTTTCAGTGTGTGGGGAAGGTGTTTCAGTGTGTGGGGACGGGTTTCAGTTTGTGGGGAAGGGGTTTCAGTGTTTGGGGAAGGTGTTTCATTGTTTGGGGAAGGGGTTTCAGAGTGTGGGTAATGGTTTCAGTGCGTGGGGAAGGGGTTTCAGTGAGTGGGGAAGGGGTTTCATTGTGTGGGGAAGTATTTCAGTGTGTGGGAAAGGGTTTTCAGTGTGTGGGGAAGGGGTTTCAGTGTGTGGGGAAGGGGTTTCAGTGTGTGGGGATGTGTTTCAGTGTGTGAAGAAGGGGTTTCAGTGTGTTGGGATGGGGTTTCAGTGCGTGTGGAAGGTTTTCACTGTGTGCGGAAGGGGTTTCAGTGTGTGGGGAAGGTGTTTCAGTTTGTGGGGTAGGGGTTTCTGTGTGTAGGGAAGGGGTTTCAGTGTGTGGGGAAGGTGTTTCAGTGTGTGGGGACGGGTTTCAGTTTGTGGGGAAGGGGTTTCAGTGTTTGGGGAAGGTGTTTCATTGTTTGGGGAAGGGGTTTCAGAGTGTGGGTAATGGTTTCAGTGCGTGGGGAAGGGGTTTCAGTGAGTGGGGAAGGGGTTTCATTGTGTGGGGAAGTATTTCAGTGTGTGGGAAAGGGTTTTCAGTGTGTGGGGAGGGGGTTTCAGTTTGTGGGGATGTGTTTCAGTGTGTGAAGAAGGGGTTTCAGTGTGTTGGGATGGGGTTTCAGTGCGTGTGGAAGGTTTTCACTGTGTGCGGAAGGGGTTTCAGTGTGTGGGGAAGGTGTTTCAGTTTGTGGGGTAGGGGTTTCTGTGTGTGGGGAAGGGGTTTCAGTGTGTGGGGAAGGTGTTTCAGTGTGTGGGGAAGGGTTTCAGTTTGTGGGGAAGGGGTTTCAGTGTTTGGGGAAGGTGTTTCATTGTTTGGGGAAGGGGTTTCAGTGTGTGGGGAAGGGTTTCAGTGTGTGGGGAAGGGTTTCAGTGTGTGGGAAAGGTGTTTCAGTTAGTGGGGAAGGTGTTTCAGTGTGTACGGAAGTGGTTTCAGTGTGTGGGGATGGGGTTTCAGTGTGTGGGGATGTGTTTCAGTGTATGGGGAAGGGGTTTCAGTGCGTGGGGAGGGGTTTTACTGTGTGCGGAAGGGGTTTCAGTGTGTGGGGAAGGTGTTTCAGTGTGTGGGGAAGGTGTTTCAGTGTGTGGGAAGGGGTTTCAGTGTGTGGGGATGTGTTTCACTGTCTGGGGAAGGGGTTTCAGTGTGTGGGGATGTGATTCAGTGTGTGGGGAAGTTATTTCAGGGTGTGGGGCAGGGTTTCACTGTGTGTGGAACGTGTTTCAGTGTGTGCGGAAGGGGTTTCAGTGTGTGCGGAAGGCATTTCAGTGTGTGGGGAATGCGTTTCAGTATGTGGGGAAGGGGTTTCAGTGTGTGGGGAATGTGTTTCAGTGTGTGGGCAAGGGGTTTCAGTGTGTGGGGAAGGTGTTTCAGTGTGTGGGGCAAGCTTTCAGTGTGTGGGGAAGGGGTTTCAGTATGTGGGGTAGGGGTTTCTGTGTGTGTAAAAGGGGTTTTAGAGTGTGGGGAAGGTGTTTCAGTGTGTGGGGAAGGGTTTCAGTTTGTGGGGAAGGCGTTTCAGTGTTTGGGGAAGGTGTTTCATTGTTTGGGGAAGGGGTTTCAGAGTGTGGGTAATGGTTTCAGTGCGTGGGGAAGGGGTTTCAGTGAGTGGGGAAGGGGTTTCATTGTGTGGGGAAGTATTTCAGTGTGTGGGAAAGGGTTTTCAGTGTGTGGGGAAGGGGTTTCAGTGTGTGGGGAAGGGGTTTCAGTGTGTGGGGATGTGTTTCAGTGTGTGAAGAAGGGGTTTCAGTGTGTTGGGATGGGGTTTCAGTGCGTGTGGAAGGTTTTCACTGTGTGCGGAAGGGGTTTCAGTGTGTGGGGATGGTGTTTCAGTTTGTGGGGTAGGGGTTTCTGTGTGTGGGGAAGGGGTTTCAGTGTGTGGGGAAGGTGTTTCAGTGTGTGGGGAAGGGTTTCAGTTTGTGGGGAAGGGGTTTCAGTGTTTGGGGAAGGTTTTTCATTGTTTGGGGAAGGGGTTTCAGTGTGTGGGGAAGGGGTTCCAGTGTGTGGGGAAGGGGTTTCAGTGTGTGGGGAAGGTGTCTCAGTGTGTGGGGAAGGGTTTCAGTTTGTGGGGAATGGGTTTCAGTGTTTGGGAAAGGTGTTTCATTGTTTGGGGAAGGGGTTTCAGACTGTGGGTCATTGTTTCAGTGCGTGGGGAAGGGGTTTCAGTTAGTGGGGAAGGGTTTTCATTGTGTGGGGAAGGATTTCAGTGTGTGGGGAAGGGTTTTCAGTGTGTGGGGAAGGGGTTTCAGTTTGTGGGGAAGGGGTTTCAGTGTGTGGGGATGTGTTTCAGTGTTTGAAGAAGGGGTTTCAGTGTGTGGGGATGGGGTTAAAGTGTGTGTGGAAGGTTTTCACTGTGTGTGGAAGGGGTTTCAGTGTGTGGGGATGTGTTTCAGTTTGTGGGGAAGGGGTTTCAGTGTGTGGGGATGTGTTTCAGTGTGTGGGGAAGGGGTTTCAGTGTGTGGGGAAGGTGTTACAGTGTGTGTGGCAGGGGTTTCAGTGTGTGGGGAAGGTGTTTCAGTGTGTGGGGAAGGGGTGTCAGTGTGTGGGGAAGGTTTTTCAGAAGTGTGCAGAAGTGGTTTCAGTTTCTGCGGAAGGTGTTTCAGTGTGTGGGGAAGGGGTTTCAGTGTGTGCGGAAGGGGTTTCAGTGTGTGCGGTAGAGGTTTCAGTGTGTGGGGAAGGAGTTTCAGTTTGTGGGGAAGGTGTTTCAGTGTGTGCGGAAGTGGTTTCAGTGTGTGGGGATGGGGTTTCAGTGTGTGGGGATGTGTTTCAGTGTATGGGGAAGGGGTTTCAGTGCGTGGGGAGGGGTTTCACTGTGTGCGGAAGGGGTTTCAGTGTGTGGGGAAGGTGTTTCAGTGTGTGGGGAAGGTGTTTCAGTGTGTGGGATTGGGTTTCAGTGTGTGGGGATGTGTTTCACTGTCTGGGGAAGGGGTTTCAGTGTGTGGGGATGTGATTCAGGTTGTGGGGAAGTTATTTCAGTGTGTGGGGAAGGGTTTCACTGTGTGTGGAAGGTGTTTCAGTGTGTGCGTAGGGGTTTCAGTGTTTTCGGAAGGCATTTCAGTGCGTGGGGAATGCGTTTCAGTATGTGGGGAAGGGGTTTCAGTGTGTGGGGAATGTGTTTCAGTGTGTGGGCAAGGGCTTTCAGTGGGTGGGGAAGGGGTTTCACTATCTGGGGTAGGGGTTTCTGTGTGTGGGGAAGGGGTTTCAGTGTGTGTGGAAGGTGTTTCAGTGTGTGGGGAAGGGTTTCAGTTTGTGGGGAAGGGGTTTCAGTGTTTGGGGAAGGTGTTTCATTGTGTGGGGAAGGGGTTTCAGAGTGTGGGGAAGGGGTTTCATTGTGTGGGGATGTATTTCAGTGTGTGGGAAAGGGTTTTCAGTGTGTGGGGAAGGGGTTTCAGTGTGTGGGGAAGGGGTTTCAGTGTGTGGGGATGTGTTTCAGTGTGTGAAGAAGGGGTTTCAGTGTGTTGGGATGGAGTTTCAGTGTGTGTGGAAGGTTTTCACTGTGTGCGGAATGGGTTTCAGTGTGTGGGGATGTGTTTCAGTTTGTGGGGAAGGGGTTTCAGTGTGTGGGGATGTGTTTCAGTGTGTGGGGAAGGGGTTTCAGTGTGTGGGGAAGGTGTTACAGTGTGTGTGGAAGGGGTTTCAGTGTGTGGGGAAGGTGTTTCAGTGTGTGGGGAAGGGGTTTCAGTTTGTGTGGAAGGTTTTTCAGTGTGTGCGGAAGTGGTTTCAGTTTCTGCGGAAGGTGTTTCAGTGTGTGGGGAAGGGGTTTCAGTGTGTGCAGAAGGGGTTTCAGTGTGTGCGGTAGAGGTTTCAGTGTGTGGGGAAGGAGTTTCAGTTTGTGGAGAAGGTGTTTCAGTGTGTGCGGAAGTGGTTTCAGTGTGTGGGGATGGGGTTTCATTGTGTGGGGATGTGTTTCAGTGTATGGGGAAGGGGTTTCAGTGTGTGGGTAGGGGTTTCACTGTGTGCGGAATGGGTTTCAGTGTGTGGGGAAGGTGTTTCAGTGTGTGGGGAAGGTGTTTCAGTGTGTGGGAAGGGGTTTCAGTGTGTGGGGATGTGTTTCACTGTCTGGGGAAGGGGTTTCAGTGTGTGGGGATGTGATTCAGTGTGTGGGGAAGTTATTTCAGGGTGTGGGGAAGGGTTTCACCGTGTGTGGAAGGTGTTTCAGTGTGTGCGGAAGGGGTTTCAGTGTGTGCGGAAGGCATTTCAGTGTGTGGGGAATGGGTTTCAGTATGTGGGGAAGGGGTTTCAGTGTGTGGGGAATGTGTTTCAGTGAGTGGGCAAGGGGTTTCAGTGTGTGGGGAAGGTGTTTCAGTGTGTGGGAATGTGTTTCAGTGTTTGGGGAAGGGGTTTCAGTGTGTGGGGAAGGGTTTCACTGTGTGCGGAAGGGGTTTCAGTGTGTGGGGAAGGGTTTTCAGTGTGTGGGGAAGGTGTTTCAGTGTGTGTGGAAGGGGTTTCAGTGTGTGGGGAAGGGGTTTCAGTGTGTGGGGATGGTGTTTCAGTGTGTGCGGAAGGGGTTTCAGTGTTTGCAGAAGGTGTTTCAGTGTGTGGGGAAGGGGTTTGAGTGTGTGGGGATGTGTTGCAGTGTGTGGGGAAGGGGTTTCAATGTGTGGGGATGGTGTTTCAGTGTGTGTGGAAGGGGTTTCAGTGTGTGCAGAAGGGGTTTCAGTGTGTGGGGAAGGGGTTTTATTTTTTTGGGAAGGTGTTTCAGTGTGTGGGGAAGGAGTTTCAGTTTGTGGGGAAGGTGTTTCAGTGTGTGTGGAAGGGCTTCAGTCTGTGGGGATGGGGTTTCAGTGTGTGGGGATGTGTTTCAGTGGATGGGGAAGGGGTTTCAGTGCCTGGGGAGGGGTTTCACTTTGTGTGGAATGGGTTTCAGTGTGTGGGGAAGGTGTTTCAGTGTGTGGAGAAGGTGTTCAGGGTGTGGGATGGGGTTTCAGTGTGTGGGGATGTGTTTCACTATGTGTGGACGGTGTTTCACTGTATGGGGATGTGATTCAGTGTGTGGGGAAGGTATTTCAGTGTGTGGGGAAGGGTTTCACTGTGTGGGGAAGTTGTTTCAGAGTGTGCGGAAGGGATTCAGTGTGTGGGGAACGGTTTCACTGTGTGCGGAAGGGGTTTCAGTGTGTGGGGAAGGGGTTTCAGTGTGTGGGGAAGGGTTACAGTGTGTGGGGACGGTGTTTCAGTGTGTGGGGAAGGGGTTTCAGTATGTGGGGAAGGGTTTCAGTGTTTGCGGAAGGGGTTTCAGTGTGTGGGGAAGGGTTTCAGTATGTGGGGAACGTGTAACAGTGTTTGCGGAAGGGGTTTCAGTGTGTGGGGAAGGTGTTTCAGTGTGCGCGGAAGGTGTTTCAGTGTGTGGGGAAGGGTTTCAGTGTGTGGGGAAGGGTTTCAGTGTGTGGGAAAGGTGTTTCGGTGTGTGGGGAAGGGGTTTCAGTAAGTGGGGAAGGGTTTCACTGAGTGTGGAAGGTGTTTAAGTGTTTGGGCAATGGGTTTCTGTGTGTGGGGAAGGGGTTTCAGTGTGTGTGGAAGGGGTTTCAGTGTGTGGGGAAGGTGTTTCAGTGTGTGGGGAAGGGTTTCAGTTTGTGGGGAAGGGGTTTCAGTGTTTGGGTAAGGTGTTTCATTGTTTGGGGAAGGGGTTTCTGACTGTGGGTCATGGTTTCAGTGCGTGGGGAAGGGGTTTCAGTGAGTGGGGAAGGGGTTTCATTGTGTGGGGAAGGATTTCAGTGTGTGGGGAAGGGTTTTCAGTGTGTGGGAAAGGGGTTTCAGTTTGTGGGGAAGGGGTTTCAGTGTGTGGGGATGTGTTTCAGTGTTTGAAGAAGGGGTTTCAGTGTGTGGGGATGGGGTTAAAGTTTGTGTGGAAGGTTTTCACTGTGTGCGGAAGGGGTTTCAGTGTGTGGGGATGTGTTTCAGTTTGTGGGGAAGGGGTTTCAGTGTGTGGGGATGTGTTTCAGTGTGTGGGGAAGGGGTTTCAGTGTGTGGGGAAGGTGTTACAGTGTGTGTGGAAGGGGTTTCAGTGTGTGGGGAAGGGTTTTCAGTGTGTGGGGAAGGGGTTTCAGTTTGTGGGGATGTGTTTCAGTGTGTGAAGAAGGGGTTTCAGTGTGTTGGGATGGGGTTTCAGTGCGTGTGGAAGGTTTTCACTGTGTGCGGAAGGGGTTTCAGTGTGTGGGGAAGGTGTTTCAGTTTGTGGGGTAGGGGTTTCTGTGTGTGGGGAAGGGGTTTCAGTGTGTGGGGAAGGTGTTTCAGTGTGTGGGGAAGGGTTTCAGTTTGTGGGGAAGGGGTTTCAGTGTTTGGGGAAGGTGTTTCATTGTTTGGGGAAGGGGTTTCAGTGTGTGGGGAAGGGTTTCAGTGTGTGGGGAAGGGTTTCAGTGTGTGGGAAAGGTGTTTCAGTTAGTGGGGAAGGTGTTTCAGTGTGTACGGAAGTGGTTTCAGTGTGTGGGGATGGGGTTTCAGTGTGTGGGGATGTGTTTCAGTGTATGGGGAAGGGGTTTCAGTGCGTGGGGAGGGGTTTTACTGTGTGCGGAAGGGGTTTCAGTGTGTGGGGAAGGTGTTTCAGTGTGTGGGGAAGGTGTTTCAGTGTGTGGGAAGGGGTTTCAGTGTGTGGGGATGTGTTTCACTGTCTGGGGAAGGGGTTTCAGTGTGTGGGGATGTGATTCAGTGTGTGGGGAAGTTATTTCAGGGTGTGGGGCAGGGTTTCACTGTGTGTGGAACGTGTTTCAGTGTGTGCGGAAGGGGTTTCAGTGTGTGCGGAAGGCATTTCAGTGTGTGGGGAATGCGTTTCAGTATGTGGGGAAGGGGTTTCAGTGTGTGGGGAATGTGTTTCAGTGTGTGGGCAAGGGGTTTCAGTGTGTGGGGAAGGTGTTTCAGTGTGTGGGGCAAGCTTTCAGTGTGTGGGGAAGGGGTTTCAGTATGTGGGGTAGGGGTTTCTGTGTGTGTAAAAGGGGTTTTAGAGTGTGGGGAAGGTGTTTCAGTGTGTGGGGAAGGGTTTCAGTTTGTGGGGAAGGCGTTTCAGTGTTTGGGGAAGGTGTTTCATTGTTTGGGGAAGGGGTTTCAGAGTGTGGGTAATGGTTTCAGTGCGTGGGGAAGGGGTTTCAGTGAGTGGGGAAGGGGTTTCATTGTGTGGGGAAGTATTTCAGTGTGTGGGAAAGGGTTTTCAGTGTGTGGGGAAGGGGTTTCAGTGTGTGGGGAAGGGGTTTCAGTGTGTGGGGATGTGTTTCAGTGTGTGAAGAAGGGGTTTCAGTGTGTTGGGATGGGGTTTCAGTGCGTGTGGAAGGTTTTCACTGTGTGCGGAAGGGGTTTCAGTGTGTGGGGATGGTGTTTCAGTTTGTGGGGTAGGGGTTTCTGTGTGTGGGGAAGGGGTTTCAGTGTGTGGGGAAGGTGTTTCAGTGTGTGGGGAAGGGTTTCAGTTTGTGGGGAAGGGGTTTCAGTGTTTGGGGAAGGTTTTTCATTGTTTGGGGAAGGGGTTTCAGTGTGTGGGGAAGGGGTTCCAGTGTGTGGGGAAGGGGTTTCAGTGTGTGGGGAAGGTGTCTCAGTGTGTGGGGAAGGGTTTCAGTTTGTGGGGAATGGGTTTCAGTGTTTGGGAAAGGTGTTTCATTGTTTGGGGAAGGGGTTTCAGACTGTGGGTCATTGTTTCAGTGCGTGGGGAAGGGGTTTCAGTTAGTGGGGAAGGGTTTTCATTGTGTGGGGAAGGATTTCAGTGTGTGGGGAAGGGTTTTCAGTGTGTGGGGAAGGGGTTTCAGTTTGTGGGGAAGGGGTTTCAGTGTGTGGGGATGTGTTTCAGTGTTTGAAGAAGGGGTTTCAGTGTGTGGGGATGGGGTTAAAGTGTGTGTGGAAGGTTTTCACTGTGTGTGGAAGGGGTTTCAGTGTGTGGGGATGTGTTTCAGTTTGTGGGGAAGGGGTTTCAGTGTGTGGGGATGTGTTTCAGTGTGTGGGGAAGGGGTTTCAGTGTGTGGGGAAGGTGTTACAGTGTGTGTGGCAGGGGTTTCAGTGTGTGGGGAAGGTGTTTCAGTGTGTGGGGAAGGGGTGTCAGTGTGTGGGGAAGGTTTTTCAGAAGTGTGCAGAAGTGGTTTCAGTTTCTGCGGAAGGTGTTTCAGTGTGTGGGGAAGGGGTTTCAGTGTGTGCGGAAGGGGTTTCAGTGTGTGCGGTAGAGGTTTCAGTGTGTGGGGAAGGAGTTTCAGTTTGTGGGGAAGGTGTTTCAGTGTGTGCGGAAGTGGTTTCAGTGTGTGGGGATGGGGTTTCAGTGTGTGGGGATGTGTTTCAGTGTATGGGGAAGGGGTTTCAGTGCGTGGGGAGGGGTTTCACTGTGTGCGGAAGGGGTTTCAGTGTGTGGGGAAGGTGTTTCAGTGTGTGGGGAAGGTGTTTCAGTGTGTGGGATTGGGTTTCAGTGTGTGGGGATGTGTTTCACTGTCTGGGGAAGGGGTTTCAGTGTGTGGGGATGTGATTCAGTGTGTGGGGAAGTTATTTCAGTGTGTGGGGAAGGGTTTCACTGTGTGTGGAAGGTGTTTCAGTGTGTGCGTAGGGGTTTCAGTGTTTTCGGAAGGCATTTCAGTGCGTGGGGAATGCGTTTCAGTATGTGGGGAAGGGGTTTCAGTGTGTGGGGAATGTGTTTCAGTGTGTGGGCAAGGGCTTTCAGTGGGTGGGGAAGGGGTTTCACTATCTGGGGTAGGGGTTTCTGTGTGTGGGGAAGGGGTTTCAGTGTGTGTGGAAGGTGTTTCAGTGTGTGGGGAAGGGTTTCAGTTTGTGGGGAAGGGGTTTCAGTGTTTGGGGAAGGTGTTTCATTGTGTGGGGAAGGGGTTTCAGAGTGTGGGGAAGGGGTTTCATTGTGTGGGGATGTATTTCAGTGTGTGGGAAAGGGTTTTCAGTGTGTGGGGAAGGGGTTTCAGTGTGTGGGGAAGGGGTTTCAGTGTGTGGGGATGTGTTTCAGTGTGTGAAGAAGGGGTTTCAGTGTGTTGGGATGGAGTTTCAGTGTGTGTGGAAGGTTTTCACTGTGTGCGGAATGGGCTTCAGTGTGTGGGGATGTGTTTCAGTTTGTGGGGAAGGGGTTTCAGTGTGTGGGGATGTGTTTCAGTGTGTGGGGAAGGGGTTTCAGTGTGTGGGGAAGGTGTTACAGTGTGTGTGGAAGGGGTTTCAGTGTGTGGGGAAGGTGTTTCAGTGTGTGGGGAAGGGGTTTCAGTTTGTGTGGAAGGTTTTTCAGTGTGTGCGGAAGTGGTTTCAGTTTCTGCGGAAGGTGTTTCAGTGTGTGGGGAAGGGGTTTCAGTGTGTGCAGAAGGGGTTTCAGTGTGTGCGGTAGAGGTTTCAGTGTGTGGGGAAGGAGTTTCAGTTTGTGGAGAAGGTGTTTCAGTGTGTGCGGAAGTGGTTTCAGTGTGTGGGGATGGGGTTTCATTGTGTGGGGATGTGTTTCAGTGTATGGGGAAGGGGTTTCAGTGTGTGGGTAGGGGTTTCACTGTGTGCGGAATGGGTTTCAGTGTGTGGGGAAGGTGTTTCAGTGTGTGGGGAAGGTGTTTCAGTGTGTGGGAAGGGGTTTCAGTGTGTGGGGATGTGTTTCACTGTCTGGGGAAGGGGTTTCAGTGTGTGGGGATGTGATTCAGTGTGTGGGGAAGTTATTTCAGGGTGTGGGGAAGGGTTTCACCGTGTGTGGAAGGTGTTTCAGTGTGTGCGGAAGGGGTTTCAGTGTGTGCGGAAGGCATTTCAGTGTGTGGGGAATGGGTTTCAGTATGTGGGGAAGGGGTTTCAGTGTGTGGGGAATGTGTTTCAGTGAGTGGGCAAGGGGTTTCAGTGTGTGGGGAAGGTGTTTCAGTGTGTGGGAATGTGTTTCAGTGTTTGGGGAAGGGGTTTCAGTGTGTGGGGAAGGGTTTCACTGTGTGCGGAAGGGGTTTCAGTGTGTGGGGAAGGGTTTTCAGTGTGTGGGGAAGGTGTTTCAGTGTGTGTGGAAGGGGTTTCAGTGTGTGGGGAAGGGGTTTCAGTGTGTGGGGATGGTGTTTCAGTGTGTGCGGAAGGGGTTTCAGTGTTTGCAGAAGGTGTTTCAGTGTGTGGGGAAGGGGTTTGAGTGTGTGGGGATGTGTTGCAGTGTGTGGGGAAGGGGTTTCAATGTGTGGGGATGGTGTTTCAGTGTGTGTGGAAGGGGTTTCAGTGTGTGCAGAAGGGGTTTCAGTGTGTGGGGAAGGGGTTTTATTTTTTTGGGAAGGTGTTTCAGTGTGTGGGGAAGGAGTTTCAGTTTGTGGGGAAGGTGTTTCAGTGTGTGTGGAAGGGCTTCAGTCTGTGGGGATGGGGTTTCAGTGTGTGGGGATGTGTTTCAGTGGATGGGGAAGGGGTTTCAGTGCGTGGGGAGGGGTTTCACTTTGTGTGGAATGGGTTTCAGTGTGTGGGGAAGGTGTTTCAGTGTGTGGAGAAGGTGTTCAGGGTGTGGGATGGGGTTTCAGTGTGTGGGGATGTGTTTCACTATGTGTGGACGGTGTTTCACTGTATGGGGATGTGATTCAGTGTGTGGGGAAGGTATTTCAGTGTGTGGGGAAGGGTTTCACTGTGTGGGGAAGCTGTTTCAGAGTGTGCGGAAGGGATTCAGTGTGTGGGGAACGGTTTCACTGTGTGCGGAAGGGGTTTCAGTGTGTGGGGAAGGGGTTTCAGTGTGTGGGGAAGGGTTACAGTGTGTGGGGACGGTGTTTCAGTGTGTGGGGAAGGGGTTTCAGTATGTGGGGAAGGGTTTCAGTGTTTGCGGAAGGGGTTTCAGTGTGTGGGGAAGGGTTTCAGTATGTGGGGAACGTGTAACAGTGTTTGCGGAAGGGGTTTCAGTGTGTGGGGAAGGTGTTTCAGTGTGCGCGGAAGGGGTTTCAGTGTGTGGGGAAGGGTTTCAGTGTGTGGGGAAGGGTTTCAGTGTGTGGGAAAGGTGTTTCGGTGTGTGGGGAAGGGGTTTCAGTAAGTGGGGAAGGGTTTCACTGAGTGTGGAAGGTGTTTAAGTGTTTGGGCAATGGGTTTCTGTGTGTGGGGAAGGGGTTTCAGTGTGTGTGGAAGGGGTTTCAGTGTGTGGGGAAGGTGTTTCAGTGTGTGGGGAAGGGTTTCAGTTTGTGGGGAAGGGGTTTCAGTGTTTGGGTAAGGTGTTTCATTGTTTGGGGAAGGGGTTTCTGACTGTGGGTCATGGTTTCAGTGCGTGGGGAAGGGGTTTCAGTGAGTGGGGAAGGGGTTTCATTGTGTGGGGAAGGATTTCAGTGTGTGGGGAAGGGTTTTCAGTGTGTGGGAAGGGGGTTTCAGTTTGTGGGGAAGGGGTTTCAGTGTGTGGGGATGTGTTTCAGTGTTTGAAGAAGGGGTTTCAGTGTGTGGGGATGGGGTTAAAGTTTGTGTGGAAGGTTTTCACTGTGTGCGGAAGGGGTTTCAGTGTGTGGGGATGTGTTTCAGTTTGTGGGGAAGGGGTTTCAGTGTGTGGGGATGTGTTTCAGTGTGTGGGGAAGGGGTTTCAGTGTGTGGGGAAGGTGTTACAGTGTGTGTGGAAGGGGTTTCAGTGTGTGGGGAAGGGGTGTCAGTGTGTGGGGAAGGTTTTTCAGAAGTGTGAGGAAGTTGTTTCAGTTTCTGAGGAAGGTGTTTCAGTGTGTGGGGAAGGGGTTTCAGTGTGTGTGGAAGGGGTTTCAGTGTGTGCGGTAGAGGTTTCAGTGTGTGGGGAAGGAGTTTCAGTTTGTGGGGAAGGTGTTTCAGTGTCTGCGGAAGTGGTTTCAGTGTGTGGGGATGGGGTTTCAGTGTGTGGGGATGTGTTTCAGTGTATGGGGAAGGGGGTTCAGTGTGTGGGGAGGGGTTTCACTGTGTGCGGAAGGGGTTTCAGTGTGTGGGGAAGGTGTTTCAGTGTGTGGGGAAGGTGTTTCAGTGTGTGGGAAGGGGTTTCAGTGTGTGGGGATGTGTTTCACTGTCTGGGGAAGGGGTTTCAGTATGTGGGGATGTGATTCAGTGTGTGGGGAAGTTATTTCAGGGTGTGGGGAATGGTTTCACTGTGTGTGGAAGGGGTTTCAGTGTCTGCGGAAGGGGTTTCAGTGTGTGCGGAAGGCATTTCAGTGTGTGGGGAATGGGTTTCAGTATGTGGGGAAGGGGTTTGAGTGTGTGGGGAAGGTGTTTCAGTGTGTGGGGCAGGCTTTCAGTGTGTGGGGAAGGGGTTTCAGTATGTGGGGTAGGGGTTTCTGTGTGTGGGGAAGGGTTTCAGTGTGTGGGGCAGGCTTTCAGTGTGTGGGAAAGGTGTTTCAGTGTGTGGGGAAGGGTTCTCAGGGTTTGGGGAAGGGTTTCAGTGTGAGGGGAAGGAGTTTCAGTGTGTGGGGAAGGGTTACAGTGTGTGGGGACGGGGTTTCAGTGTGTGGGGATGGGGTTTCAGTATGTGGGGAAGGGTTTCAGTGTTTGCGGAAGGGGTTTCAGTGAGTGAGGAAGGGTTTCAGTGTGTGGGGAATGTGTTACAGTGTGTGCGAAAGGGGTTTCAGTGTGTGGGGAAGGGTTTCAGTGTGTGGGGAAGGGTTTCAGTGTGTGGGGAAGGTGTTTCAGTTGTGGGGAAGGGGTTTCAGTATGTGGGGAAGGGTTTCACTGAGTGCGGAAGGGGTATCAGTGGGTGCGGATTTGTTTCAGTGTGTGGGGAAGGTGTTTCAGTGTGTGGGGAAGGGGTTACAGTGTGTGGGGAAGGGGTTTCAGTGTGTGGGGAAGGGGTATCAGTGTGTGGGGATGTGTTTCAGTGCATGAAGAAGGGGTTTCAGTGTGTGGGGATGGGGTTTCAGTGTGTGTGGAAGGTTTTCACTCTGTGCGGAAGGGGTTTCAGTGTGTGGGGAAGTGGTGTCAGTGTGTGGGAAAGGTGTTTCAGTGTGTGCAGAAGGGGTTTCAGTGTGTGGGGAAGGGGTTTCAGTGTGTGGGGAAGGTGTTTCAGTGTGTGCGGAAGGGGTTTCAGTGTGTGCGGTAGAGGTTTCAGTGTGTGCGGTAGAGGTTTCAGTGTGTGGGGAAGGAGTTTCAGTTTGTGGGGAAGGTGTTTCAGTGTGTGGGGAATGGGTTTCAGTATGTGGGGAAGGTGTTTCAGTGTGTGGGGAATGGGTTTCAGTATGTGGGGAAGGGGTTTCAGTGTGTGGGGAATGTGTTACAGTGTGTGTGGCAGGGGTTTCAGTTTGTGGGGAAGGGGTTTCAGTGTGTGGGGATGTGTTTCAGTGTTTGAAGAAGGGGTTTCAGTGTGTGGGGATGGGGTTAAAGTTTGTGTGGAAGGTTTTCACTGTGTGCGGAAGGGGTTTCAGTGTGTGGGGATGTGTTTCAGTTTGTGGGGAAGGGGTTTCAGTGTGTGGGGATGTGTTTCAGTGTGTGGGGAAGGGGTTTCAGTGTGTGGGGAAGGTGTTACAGTGTGTGTGGAAGGGGTTTCAGTGTGTGGGGAAGGGGTGTCAGTGTGTGGGGAAGGTTTTTCAGAAGTGTGAGGAAGTTGTTTCAGTTTCTGAGGAAGGTGTTTCAGTGTGTGGGGAAGGGGTTTCAGTGTGTGTGGAAGGGGTTTCAGTGTGTGCGGTAGAGGTTTCAGTGTGTGGGGAAGGAGTTTCAGTTTGTGGGGAAGGTGTTTCAGTGTCTGCGGAAGTGGTTTCAGTGTGTGGGGATGGGGTTTCAGTGTGTGGGGATGTGTTTCAGTGTATGGGGAAGGGGGTTCAGTGTGTGGGGAGGGGTTTCACTGTGTGCGGAAGGGGTTTCAGTGTGTGGGGAAGGTGTTTCAGTGTGTGGGGAAGGTGTTTCAGTGTGTGGGAAGGGGTTTCAGTGTGTGGGGATGTGTTTCACTGTCTGGGGAAGGGGTTTCAGTATGTGGGGATGTGATTCAGTGTGTGGGGAAGTTATTTCAGGGTGTGGGGAATGGTTTCACTGTGTGTGGAAGGGGTTTCAGTGTCTGCGGAAGGGGTTTCAGTGTGTGCGGAAGGCATTTCAGTGTGTGGGGAATGGGTTTCAGTATGTGGGGAAGGGGTTTGAGTGTGTGGGGAAGGTGTTTCAGTGTGTGGGGCAGGCTTTCAGTGTGTGGGGAAGGGGTTTCAGTATGTGGGGTAGGGGTTTCTGTGTGTGGGGAAGGGTTTCAGTGTGTGGGGCAGGCTTTCAGTGTGTGGGGAAGGTGTTTCAGTGTGTGGGGAAGGGTTCTCAGGGTTTGGGGAAGGGTTTCAGTGTGAGGGGAAGGAGTTTCAGTGTGTGGGGAAGGGTTACAGTGTGTGGGGACGGGGTTTCAGTGTGTGGGGATGGGGTTTCAGTATGTGGGGAAGGGTTTCAGTGTTTGCGGAAGGGGTTTCAGTGAGTGAGGAAGGGTTTCAGTGTGTGGGGAATGTGTTACAGTGTGTGCGAAAGGGGTTTCAGTGTGTGGGGAAGGGTTTCAGTGTGTGGGGAAGGGTTTCAGTGTGTGGGGAAGGTGTTTCAGTTGTGGGGAAGGGGTTTCAGTATGTGGGGAAGGGTTTCACTGAGTGCGGAAGGGGTATCAGTGGGTGCGGATTTGTTTCAGTGTGTGGGGAAGGTGTTTCAGTGTGTGGGGAAGGGGTTACAGTGTGTGGGGAAGGGGTTTCAGTGTGTGGGGAAGGGGTATCAGTGTGTGGGGATGTGTTTCAGTGCATGAAGAAGGGGTTTCAGTGTGTGGGGATGGGGTTTCAGTGTGTGTGGAAGGTTTTCACTCTGTGCGGAAGGGGTTTCAGTGTGTGGGGAAGTGGTGTCAGTGTGTGGGAAAGGTGTTTCAGTGTGTGCAGAAGGGGTTTCAGTGTGTGGGGAAGGGGTTTCAGTGTGTGGGGAAGGTGTTTCAGTGTGTGCGGAAGGGGTTTCAGTGTGTGCGGTAGAGGTTTCAGTGTGTGCGGTAGAGGTTTCAGTGTGTGGGGAAGGAGTTTCAGTTTGTGGGGAAGGTGTTTCAGTGTGTGGGGAATGGGTTTCAGTATGTGGGGAAGGTGTTTCAGTGTGTGGGGAATGGGTTTCAGTATGTGGGGAAGGGGTTTCAGTGTGTGGGGAATGTGTTACAGTGTGTGTGGCAGGGGTTTCAGTGTGTGGGGAAGGTGTTTCAGTGTGTGGGGAAGGGGTGTCAGTGTGTGGGGAAGGTTTTTCAGAAGTGTGCAGAAGTGGTTTCAGTTTCTGCGGAAGGTGTTTCAGTGTGTGGGGAAGGGGTTTCAGTGTGTGCGGAAGGGGTTTCAGTGTGTGCGGTAGAGGTTTCAGTGTGTGGGGAAGGAGTTTCAGTTTGTGGGGAAGGTGTTTCAGTATGTGCGGAAGTGGTTTCAGTGTGTGGGGATGGGGTTTCAGTGTGTGGGGATGTGTTTCAGTGTATGGGGAAGGGGTTTCAGTGCGTGGGGAGGGGTTTCACTGTGTGCGGAAGGGGTTTCAGTGTGTGGGGAAGGTGTTTCAGTGTGTGGGGAAGGTGTTTCAGTGTGTGGGATTGGGTTTCAGTGTGTGGGGATGTGTTTCACTGTCTGGGGAAGGGGTTTCAGTGTGTGGGGATGTGATTCAGTGTGTGGGGAAGTTATTTCAGTGTGTGGGGAAGGGTTTCACTGTGTGTGGAAGGTGTTTCAGTGTGTGCGTAGGGGTTTCAGTGTTTTCGGAAGGCATTTCAGTGCGTGGGGAATGCGTTTCAGTATGTGGGGAAGGGGTTTCAGTGTGTGGGGAATGTGTTTCAGTGTGTGGGCAAGGGCTTTCAGTGTGTGGGGAAGGGGTTTCACTATCTGGGGTAGGGGTTTCTGTGTGTGGGGAAGGGGTTTCAGTGTGTGGGGAAGGTGTTTCAGTGTGTGGGGAAGGGTTACAGTTTGTGGGGAAGGGGTTTCAGTGTTTGGGGAAGGTGTTTCATTGTGTGGGGAAGGGGTTTCAGAGTGTGGGTAATGGTTTCAGTGAGTGGGGAAGGGGTTTCAGTGAGTGGGGAAGGGGTTTCATTGTGTGGGGATGGTATTTCAGTGTGTGGGAAAGGGTTTTCAGTGTGTGGGGAAGGGGTTTCAGTGTGTCGGGAAGGGGTTTCAGTGTGTGGGGATGTGTTTCAGTGTGTGAAGAAGGGGTTTCAGTGTGTTGGGATGGAGTTTCAGTGTGTGTGGAAGGTTTTCACTGTGTGCGGAATGGGTTTCAGTGTGTGGGGATGTGTTTCAGTTTGTGGGGAAGGGGTTTCAGTGTGTGGGGATGTGTTTCAGTGTGTGGGGAAGGGGTTTCAGTGTGTGGGGAAGGTGTTACAGTGTGTGTGGAAGGGGTTTCAGTGTGTGGGGAAGGTGTTTCAGTGTGTGGGGAAGGGGTTTCAGTTTGTGTGGAAGGTTTTTCAGTGTGTGCGGAAGTGGTTTCAGTTTCTGCGGAAGGTGTTTCAGTGTGTGGGGAAGGGGTTTCAGTGTGTGCAGAAGGGGTTTCAGTGTGTGCGGTAGAGGTTTCAGTGTGTGGGGAAGGAGTTTCAGTTTGTGGAGAAGGTGTTTCAGTGTGTGCGGAAGTGGTTTCAGTGTGTGGGGATGGGGTTTCATTGTGTGGGGATGTGTTTCAGTGTATGGGGAAGGGGTTTCAGTGTGTGGGTAGGGGTTTCACTGTGTGCGGAATGGGTTTCAGTGTGTGGGGAAGGTGTTTCAGTGTGTGGGGAAGGTGTTTCAGTGTGTGGGAAGGGGTTTCAGTGTGTGGGGATGTGTTTCACTGTCTGGGGAAGGGGTTTCAGTGTGTGGGGATGTGATTCAGTGTGTGGGGAAGTTATTTCAGGGTGTGGGGAAGGGTTTCACCATGTGTGGAAGGTGTTTCAGTGTGTGCGGAAGGGGTTTCAGTGTGTGCGGAAGGCATTTCAGTGTGTGGGGAATGGGTTTCAGTATGTGGGGAAGGGGTTTCAGTGTGTGGGGAATGTGTTTCAGTGAGTGGGCAAGGGGTTTCAGTGTGTGGGGAAGGTGTTTCAGTGTGTGGGAATGTGTTTCAGTGTTTGGGGAAGGGGTTTCAGTGTGTGGGGAAGGGTTTCACTGTGTGCGGAAGGGGTTTCAGTGTGTGGGGAAGGGTTTTCAGTGTGTGGGGAAGGTGTTTCAGTGTGTGTGGAAGGGGTTTCAGTGTGTGGGGAAGGGGTTTCAGTGTGTGGGGATGGTGTTTCAGTGTGTGCGGAAGGGGTTTCAGTGTTTGCAGAAGGTGTTTCAGTGTGTGGGGAAGGGGTTTGAGTGTGTGGGGATGTGTTGCAGTGTGTGGGGAAGGGGTTTCAATGTGTGGGGATGGTGTTTCAGTGTGTGTGGAAGGGGTTTCAGTGTGTGCAGAAGGGGTTTCAGTGTGTGGGGAAGGGGTTTTATTTTTTTGGGAAGGTGTTTCAGTGTGTGGGGAAGGAGTTTCAGTTTGTGGGGAAGGTGTTTCAGTGTGTGTGGAAGGGCTTCAGTCTGTGGGGATGGGGTTTCAGTGTGTGGGGATGTGTTTCAGTGGATGGGGAAGGGGTTTCAGTGCGTGGGGAGGGGTTTCACTTTGTGTGGAATGGGTTTCAGTGTGTGGGGAAGGTGTTTCAGTGTGTGGAGAAGGTGTTCAGGGTGTGGGATGGGGTTTCAGTGTGTGGGGATGTGTTTCACTATGTGTGGACGGTGTTTCACTGTATGGGGATGTGATTCAGTGTGTGGGGAAGGTATTTCAGTGTGTGGGGAAGGGTTTCACTGTGTGGGGAAGTTGTTTCAGAGTGTGCGGAAGGGATTCAGTGTGTGGGGAACGGTTTCACTGTGTGCGGAAGGGGTTTCAGTGTGTGGGGAAGGGGTTTCAGTGTGTGGGGAAGGGTTACAGTGTGTGGGGACGGTGTTTCAGTGTGTGGGGAAGGGGTTTCAGTATGTGGGGAAGGGTTTCAGTGTTTGCGGAAGGGGTTTCAGTGTGTGGGGAAGGGTTTCAGTATGTGGGGAACGTGTAACAGTGTTTGCGGAAGGGGTTTCAGTGTGTGGGGAAGGTGTTTCAGTGTGCGCGGAAGGGGTTTCAGTGTGTGGGGAAGGGTTTCAGTGTGTGGGGAAGGGTTTCAGTGTGTGGGAAAGGTGTTTCGGTGTGTGGGGAAGGGGTTTCAGTAAGTGGGGAAGGGTTTCACTGAGTGTGGAAGGTGTTTAAGTGTTTGGGCAATGGGTTTCTGTGTGTGGGGAAGGGGTTTCAGTGTGTGTGGAAGGGGTTTCAGTGTGTGGGGAAGGTGTTTCAGTGTGTCGGGAAGGGTTTCAGTTTGTGGGGAAGGGGTTTCAGTGTTTGGGTAAGGTGTTTCATTGTTTGGGGAAGGGGTTTCTGACTGTGGGTCATGGTTTCAGTGCGTGGGGAAGGGGTTTCAGTGAGTGGGGAAGGGGTTTCATTGTGTGGGGAAGGATTTCAGTGTGTGGGGAAGGGTTTTCAGTGTGTGGGAAAGGGGTTTCAGTTTGTGGGGAAGGGGTTTCAGTGTGTGGGGATGTGTTTCAGTGTTTGAAGAAGGGGTTTCAGTGTGTGGGGATGGGGTTAAAGTTTGTGTGGAAGGTTTTCACTGTGTGCGGAAGGGGTTTCAGTGTGTGGGGATGTGTTTCAGTTTGTGGGGAAGGGGTTTCAGTGTGTGGGGATGTGTTTCAGTGTGTGGGGAAGGGGTTTCAGTGTGTGGGGAAGGTGTTACAGTGTGTGTGGAAGGGGTTTCAGTGTGTGGGGAAGGGGTGTCAGTGTGTGGGGAAGGTTTTTCAGAAGTGTGAGGAAGTTGTTTCAGTTTCTGAGGAAGGTGTTTCAGTGTGTGGGGAAGGGGTTTCAGTGTGTGTGGAAGGGGTTTCAGTGTGTGCGGTAGAGGTTTCAGTGTGTGGGGAAGGAGTTTCAGTTTGTGGGGAAGGTGTTTCAGTGTCTGCGGAAGTGGTTTCAGTGTGTGGGGATGGGGTTTCAGTGTGTGGGGATGTGTTTCAGTGTATGGGGAAGGGGGTTCAGTGTGTGGGGAGGGGTTTCACTGTGTGTGGAAGGGGTTTCAGTGTGTGGGGAAGGTGTTTCAGTGTGTGGGGAAGGTGTTTCAGTGTGTGGGAAGGGGTTTCAGTGTGTGGGGATGTGTTTCACTGTCTGGGGAAGGGGTTTCAGTATGTGGGGATGTGATTCAGTGTGTGGGGAAGTTATTTCAGGGTGTGGGGAATGGTTTCACTGTGTGTGGAAGGGGTTTCAGTGTCTGCGGAAGGGGTTTCAGTGTGTGCGGAAGGCATTTCAGTGTGTGGGGAATGGGTTTCAGTATGTGGGGAAGGGGTTTGAGTGTGTGGGGAAGGTGTTTCAGTGTGTGGGGCAGGCTTTCAGTGTGTGGGGAAGGGATTTCAGTATGTGGGGTAGGGGTTTCTGTGTGTGGGGAAGGGTTTCAGTGTGTGGGGCAGGCTTTCAGTGTGTGGGGAAGGTGTTTCAGTGTGTGGGGAAGGGTTCTCAGGGTTTGGGGAAGGGTTTCAGTGTGAGGGGAAGGAGTTTCAGTGTGTGGGGAAGGGTTACAGTGTGTGGGGACGGGGTTTCAGTGTGTGGGGATGGGGTTTCAGTATGTGGGGAAGGGTTTCAGTGTTTGCGGAAGGGGTTTCAGTGAGTGAGGAAGGGTTTCAGTGTGTGGGGAATGTGTTACAGTGTGTGCAAAAGGGGTTTCAGTGTGTGGGGAAGGGTTTCAGTGTGTGGGGAAGGGTTTCAGTGTGTGGGGAAGGTGTTTCAGTTGTGGGGAAGGGGTTTCAGTATGTGGGGAAGGGTTTCACTGAGTGCGGAAGGGGTATCAGTGGGTGCGGATTTGTTTCAGTGTGTGGGGAAGGTGTTTCAGTGTGTGGGGAAGGGGTTACAGTGTGTGGGGAAGGGGTTTCAGTGTGTGGGGAAGGGGTATCAGTGTGTGGGGATGTGTTTCAGTGCATGAAGAAGGGGTTTCAGTGTGTGGGGATGGGGTTTCAGTGTGTGTGGAAGGTTTTCACTCTGTGCGGAAGGGGTTTCAGTGTGTGGGGAAGTGGTGTCAGTGTGTGGGAAAGGTGTTTCAGTGTGTGCAGAAGGGGTTTCAGTGTGTGGGGAAGGGGTTTCAGTGTGTGGGGAAGGTGTTTCAGTGTGTGCGGAAGGGGTTTCAGTGTGTGCGGTAGAGGTTTCAATGTGTGCGGTAGAGGTTTCAGTGTGTGGGGAAGGAGTTTCAGTTTGTGGGGAAGGTGTTTCAGTGTGTGGGGAATGGGTTTCAGTATGTGGGGAAGGTGTTTCAGTGTGTGGGGAATGGGTTTCAGTATGTGGGGAAGGGGTTTCAGTGTGTGGGGAATGTGTTTCAGTGTGTGGGCAAGGGGTTTCAGTGTGTGGGGAAGGTGTTTCAGTGTGTGGGAATGTGTTTCAGTGTTTGGGGAAGGGGTTTCAGTGTGTGGGGAAGGGTTTCACTGTGTGCGGAAGGGGTTTCAGTGTGTGGGGAAGGGGATTCAGTGTGTGGGGAAGGTGTTTCAGTGTGTGTGGAATGGGTTTCAGTGTGTGGGGAAGGGGTTTCAGTGTGTGGTGATGGTGTTTCAGTGTGTGCGGAAAGGGTTTCAGTGTGTGCAGAAGGTGTTTCAGTGTGTGGGGAAGGGGTTTGAGTGTCTGGGGATGTGTTTCAGTGTGTGGGGAAGGGGTTTCAATGTGTGGGGAAGGTGTTTCAGTGTGTGTGGCAGGGGTTTCAGTGTGTGCAGAAGGGGTTTCAGTGTGTGGGGAAGGGGTTTCAGTGTGTGGGGAAGGTGTTTCAGTGTGTGCGGAAGGGGTTTCAGTGTGTGCAGTAGAGGCTTCAGAGTGTGGGGAAGGAGTTTCAGTTTGTGGGGAAGGTGTTTCAGTGTGTGTGGAAGGGGTTCAGTCTGTGGGGATGGGGTTTCAGTGTGTGGGGATGTGTTAGAGTGTATGGGGAAGGGGTTTCAGTGCGTGGGGAGGGGTGTCACTGTGTGTGGAAGGGGTTTCAGTGTGTGGGGAACTGTGTTTCAGTGTGTGGGGAAGGTATTTCAGTGTGTGGGGAAGGGTTTCACTGTGTGGGGAAGTTGTTTCAGTGTGTGCGGAAGGGGTTTCAGTGTGAGCGGAATGCTTTTCAGTGTGTGGGGAATGGGTTTCAGTATGTGGGGAAGGGGTTTCAGTGTGTGGGGAATGTGTTTCAGTGTGGGGGGAAGGGGTTTCAGTTTGTGGGGAAAGTGTTTCAGTGTGTGTGGAAGGGGTTCAGTCTGTGGGGATGGGGTTTCAGTGTGTGGGGATGTGTTAGAGTGTATGGGGAAGGGGTTTCAGTGTGTGGGGAGGGGTTTCAGTGTGTGGGAAGGAGTTTCAGTGTGTGGGGAAGGAGTTTCAGTGTGTGGGGAAGGTGTTTCATTGTGTGGGAAGGGGTTCAGTCTGTGGGGATGGGGTTTCAGTGTATGGGGATGTGTTAGAGTGTATGGGGAAGGGGTTTCAGTGTGTGGGGAGGGGTTTCACTGTGTGCGGAAAGGGTTTCAGTGTGTGGGGAAGGTGTTTCAGTGTGTGGGGAAGGTGTTTCAGAGTGTGGGATTGGGTTTCAGTGTGTGGGGATGTGTTTCACTGTCTGGGGAAGGGGTTTCAGTATGTGGGGATGTGATTCAGTGTGTGGGGAAGTTATTTCAGGGTGTGGGGAAGGGTTTCACTGTGTGTGGATGGTGTTTCAGTGTGTGCGGAAGGGGTTTCAGTGTGTGCGGAAGGCATTTCAGTGTGTGGGGAATGGGTTTCAGTATGTGGGGAAGGGGTTTCAGTGTGTGGGGAATGTGTTTCAGTGTGTGGGCAAGGGGTTTGAGTGTGTGGGGAAGGTGTTTCACTGTGTGGGGCAGGCTTTCAGTGTGTGGGGAAGGGGTTTCAGTATGTGGGGTAGGGGTTTCTGTGTGTGGGGAAGGGTTTCAGTGTGTGGGGCAGGCTTTCAGTGTGTGGGGAAGGTGTTTCAGTGTGTGGGGAAGGGTTCTCAGGGTGTGGGGAAGGGTTTCAGTGTGTGGGGAATGGGTTTCAGTGTGTGGGGAAGGGTTGCAGTGTGTGGGGACGGGGTTTCAGTGTGTGTGGATGGGGTTTCAGTATGTGGGGAAGGGTTTCAGTGTTTGCAGAAGGGGTTTCAGTGAGTGAGGAAGGGTTTCAGTGTGTGGGGAATGTGTTACAGTGTGTGCGAAAGGGGTTTCATTGTGTGGGGAAGGGTTTCAGTGTGTGGGGAAGGTGTTTCAGTGTGTGGGGAAGGGGTTTCAGTATGTGGGGAAGGGTTTCACTGAGTGCGGAAGGGGTATCAGTGAGTGGGGATTTGTTTCAGTGTGTGGGGAAGGTGTTTCAGTGTGTGGGGAAGGGGTTACAGTGTGTGGGGAAGGGGTTTCAGTGTGTGGGGAAGGGGTATCAGTGTGTGGGGATGTGTTTCAGTGTATGAAGAAGGGGTTTCAGTGTGTGGGGATGGGGTTTCAGTGTGTGTGGAAGGTTTTCACTCTGTGCGGAAGGGGTTTCAGTGTGTGGGGAAGTGGTTTCAGTGTGTGGGAAAGTTGTTTCAGTGTGTGCAGAAGGGGTTTCAGTGTGTGGGGAAGGGGTTTCACTGTGTGGGGAAGGTGTTTCAGTGTGTGCGGAAGGTGTTTCAGTGTGTGCGGTAGAGGTTTCAGTGTGTGGGAAGGAGTTTCAGTTTGTGGGGAAGGTGTTTCAGTGTGTGGGGAATGGGTTTCAGTATGTGGGGAAGGGGTTTCAGTGTGTGGGGAATGTGTTTCAGTGTGTGGGCAAGGGGTTTCAGTGTGTGGGGATGTGTTAGAGTGTATGGGGAAGGGGTTTCAGTGTGTGGGGAGGGGTTTCACTGTGTGCGGAAAGGGTTTCAGTGTGTGGGGAAGGTGTTTCAGTGTGTGGGGAAGGTGTTTCAGAGTGTGGGAAGGGGTTTCAGTGTGTGGGGATGTGTTTCACTGTCTGGGGAAGGGGTTTCAGTATGTGGGGATGTGATTCAGTGTGTGGGGAAGTTATTTCAGGATGTGGGGAAGGGTTTCACTGTGTGTGGATGGTGTTTCAGTGTGTGCGGAAGGGGTTTCAGTGTGTGCGGAAGGCATTTCAGTGTGTGGGGAATGGGTTTCAGTATGTGGGGAAGGGGTTTCAGTGTGTGGGGAATGTGTTTCAGTGTGTGGGCAAGGGGTTTGAGTGTGTGGGGAAGGTGTTTCACTGTGTGGGGCAGGCTTTCAGTGTGTGGGGAAGGGGTTTCAGTATGTGGGGTAGGGGTTTCTGTGTGTGGGGAAGGGTTTCAGTGTGTGGGGCAGGCTTTCAGTGTGTGGGGAAGGTGTTTCAGTGTGTGGGGAAGGGTTCTCAGGGTGTGGGGAAGGGTTTCAGTGTGTGGGGAATGGGTTTCAGTGTGTGGGGAAGGGTTGCAGTGTGTGGGGACGGGGTTTCAGTGTGTGGGGATGGGGTTTCAGTATGTGGGGAAGGGTTTCAGTGTTTGCGGAAGGGGTTTCAGTGAGTGAGGAAGGGTTTCAGTGTGTGGGGAATGTGTTACAGTGTGTGCTAAAGGGGTTTCAGTGTGTGGGGAATGGTTTCAGTGTGTGGGGAAGGGTTTCAGTGTGTGGGGAAGGTGTTTCAGTGTGTGGGGAAGGGGTTTCAGTATGTGGGGAAGGGTTTCACTGAGTGCGGAAGGGGTATCAGTGAGTGGGGATTTGTTTCAGTGTGTGGGGAAGGTGTTTCAGTGTGTGGGGAAGGGGTTACAGTGTGTGGGGAAGGGGTTTCAGTGTGTGGGGAAGGGGTATCAGTGTGTGGGGATGTGTTTCAGTGTATGAAGAAGGGGTTTCAGTGTGTGGGGATGGTGTTTCAGTGTGTGTGGAAGGTTTTCACTCTGTGCGGAAGGGGTTTCAGTGTGTGGGAAAGTGGTTTCAGTGTGTGGGAAAGTTGTTTCAGTGTGTGCAGAAGGGGTTTCAGTGTGTGGGGAAGGGGTTTCAGTGTGTGGGGAAGGTGTTTCAGTGTGTGCGGAAGGTGTTTCAGTGTGTGCGGTAGAGGTTTCAGTGTGTGGGAAGGAGTTTCAGTTTGTGGGGAAGGTGTTTCAGTGTGTGGGGAATGGGTTTCAGTATGTGGGGAAGGGGTTTCAGTGTGTGGGGAATGTGTTTCAGTGTGTGGGCAAGGGGTTTCAGTGTGTGGGAAAGGTGTTTCAGTGTGTGGGAATGTGTTTCAGTGTTTGGGGAAGGGGTTTCAGTGTGTGGGGAAGGGTTTCACTGATTGCGGAAGGGGTTTCAGTGTGTAGGGAAGGGGTTTCAGTGTGTGGGGAAGGTGTTTCAGTGTGTGTGGAAGGGGTTTCAGTGCGTGGGGAAGGGGTTTCAGTGTGTGGGGATGGTGTATCAGTGTGTGCGGAAAGGGTTTCAGTGTGTGCAGAAGGTGTTTCAGTGTGTGGGGAAGGGGCTTGAGTGTGTGGGGATGTGTTTCAGTGTGTGGGGAAGGGGTTTCAATGTGTGGGTAAGGTGTTTCAGTGTGTGGGGAAGGGGTTTCAGTGTGTGCAGAAGGGGTTTCAGTGTGTGGGGAAGGGGTTTCAGTGTGTGGGGAAGGTGTTTCAGTGTGTGCGGAAGGGGTTTCAGTGTGTGCGGTAGAGGCTTCCGTGTGTGGGGAAGGAGTTTCAGATTGTGGGGAAGGTGTTTCAGTGTGTGTGGAAGGGGTTCAGTCTGTGGGGATGGGGTTTCAGTGTGTGGGGATGTGTTAGAGTGTATGGGGAAGGGGTTTCAGTGCGTGGGGAGGGGTGTCACTGTGTGTGGAAGGGGTTTCAGTGTGTGGGGAAGGTGTTTCAGTGTGTGGAGAAGGTGTTTCAGTGTGTGGGATGGTGTTTCAGTGTGTGGATGTGTGTTTGTGTCTGGGGAAGGTGTTTCACTGTATGGGGATGTGATTCAGTGTGTGGGGAAGGTATTTCAGTGTGTGGGGAAGGGTTTCACTGTGTGGGGAAGTTGTTTCAGTATGTGCGGAAGGGGTTTCAGTGTGTGTGGAAGGCTTTTCAGTGTGTGGTGTATGGGTTTCAGTATGTGGGGAAGGGGTTTCAGTGTGTGGGGAATGTGTTTCATTGTGGGGGGAAGGGGTTTCAGTGTGTGGGGAAGGTGTTTCAGAGTGTGGGAATGCGTTTCAGTATTTGGGGAAGGGGTTTCAGTGTGTGGAGAACGGTTTCACTGTGTGCGGAAGGGGTTTCAGTGTGTGGGGAAGGGGTTTCAGTGAGTGGGGAAGGGTTACAGTGTGTGGGGACGGTGTTTCAGTGTGTGGGGAAGGGGTTTCAGTATGTGGGGAAGGGTTTCAGTGTTTGCGGAAGGGGGTTCAGTGTGTGGGGAAGCGTTTCAGTATGTGGGGAACGTGTAACAGTGTGTGCGGAAGGGGTTTCAGTGTGTGGGGAAGGTGTTTCAGTGTGTGCAGAAGGGGTTTCAGTGTGTGGGGAAGGGTTTCAGTGTGTGGGGAAGGGTTTCAGTGTGTGGGAAAGGTGTTTTGGTGTGTGGGGAAGGGGTTTCAGTATGTGGGGAAGGGTTTCACTGAGTGCGGAAGGTGTTTAAGTGTTTGGGCAATGGGTTTCTGTGTGTGGGGAAGGGGTTTCAGTGTGTGTGGAAGGGATTTCAGTGTGTGGGGAAGGTGTTTCAGTGTGTGGGGAAGGGTTTCAGTTTGTGGGGAAGGGGTTTCAGTGTTTGGGGAAGGTGTTTCATTGTTTGGGGAAGGGGTTTCAGACTGTGGGTCATGGTTTCAGTGCGTGGGGAAGGGGTTTCAGTGAGTGGGGAAGGGGTTTCCTTGTGTGGGGAAGGATTTCAGTGTGTGGGAAAGGTGTTTCGGTGTGTGGGGAAGGGGTTTCAGTATGTGGCGAAGGGTTTCACTGAGTGCGGAAGGTGTTTAAGTGTTTGGGCAATGGGTTTCTGTGTGTGGGGAAGGGGTTTCAGTGTGTGTGGAAGGGATTTCAGTGTGTGGGGAAGGTGTTTCAGTGTGTGGGGAAGGGTTTCAGTTTGTGGGGAAGGGGTTTCAGTGTTTGGGGAAGGTGTTTCATTATTTGGGGAAGGGGTATCAGACTGTGGGTCATGGTTTCAGTGCGTGGGGAAGGGGTTTCAGTGAGTGGGGAAGGGTTTTCATTGTGTGGGGAAGGATTTCAGTGTGTGGGGAAGGGTTTTCAGTGTGTGGGGAAGGGGTTTCAGTGTGTGGGGAAGGGGTTTCAGTGTGTGGGGATGTGTTTCAGTGTTTGAAGAAGGGTTTTCAGTGTGTGGGGATGGTGTTTCAGTGTGTGTGGAAGGTTTTCACTGTGTGCGGAAGGGTTTTCAGTGTGTGGGGATGTGTTTCAGTTTGTGGGGAAGGGGTTTCAGTGCGTGGGGATGTGTTTCAGTGTGTGGGGAAGGGGTTTCAGTGTGTGGGGAAGGTGTTACCGTGTGTGTGGAAGGGGTTTCAGTGTGTGGGGAAGGTGTTTCAGTGTGTGGGGAAGGGGTTTCAGTGTGTGGGGAAGGATTTTCAGAAGTGTGCGGAAGTGGTTTCAGTTTGTGCGGAAGCTGTTTCAGTGTGTGGGGAAGGGGTTTCAGTGTGTGCGGAAGGGGTTTCAGTGTGTGCGGTAGAGGTTTCAGTGTGTGGGGAAGGAGTTTCAGTATGTGGGGAAGGTGTTTCAGTGTGTGCGGAAGTGGTTTCAGTGTGTAGGGATGGGGTTTCAGTGTGTGGGGATGTGTTTCAGTGTATGTGGAAGGGGTTTCAGTGTGTGGGGAGGGGGTTCACTGTTTGCGGCAGGGGTTTCAGTGTGTGGGGAAGGTGTTTCAGTGTGTGGGGAAGGTGTTTCAGTGTGTGGGAAGGGGTTTCAGTGTGTGGGGATGTGTTTCACTGTGTGGGGAAGGGGTTTCAGTGTGTGGGGAAGGCATTTCAGTGTGTGGGGAATGGGTTTCAGTATGTGGGGAAGGGGTTTCAGTGTGTGGGGAATGTGTTTCAGTGTGTGGGCAAGGGGTTTCAGTGTGTGGGGAAGGTTTTTCAGTGTGTGGGAATGTGTTTCAGTGTTTGGGGAAGGGGTTTCAGTGTGTGGCGAAGGGTTTCACTGTGTGCGGAAGGGGTTTCAGTGTGTGGGGAAGGGGTTTCAGTGTGTGGCGAAGGGGTTTCAGTGTGTGGGGATGGTGTTTCAGTGTGTGCGGAAGGGGTTTCAGTGTGCGCGGAAGGGGTTTCAGTGTGTGCGGTCGAGGCTTCAGTGTGTGGGGAAGGAGTTTCAGATTGTGGGGAAGGTGTTTCAGTGTGTGTGGAAGGGGTTCAGTCTGTGGGGATGGGGTTTCAGTGTGTGGGGATGTGTTAGAGTGTATGGGGAAGGGGTTTCAGTGCGTGGGGAGGGGTGTCACTGTGTGTGGAAGGGGTTTCAGTGTGTGGGGAAGGTGTTTCAGTGTGTTGGCAAGGGGTTTCAGTGTGTGGGGAAGGTGTTTCAGTGTGTGGGAATGTGTTTCAGTGTTTGGGGAAGGGGTTTCAGTGTGTGGCGAAGGGTTTCACTGTGTGCGGAAGGGGTTTCAGTGTGTGGGGAAGGGGTTTCAGTGTGTGGGGAAGGGGTTTCAGTGTGTGGGGATGTTGTTTCAGTGTGTGCGGAAGGGGTTTCAGTGTGTGGGATGGGGTTTCAGTGTGTGGGGATGTGTTTCAGTGTCTGGGGAAGGTGTTTCACTGTATGGGGATGTGATTCAGTGTGTGGGGAAGGGTTCCACTGTGTGGGGAAGTTGTTTCAGTGTGTGCGGAAGGGGTTTCAGTGTGAGCGGAATGCTTTTCAGTGTGTGGTGAATGGGTTTCAGCATGTGGGGAAGGGGTTTCAGTGTGTGGGGAATGTGTTTCAGTGTGGGGGGAAGGGGTTTCTGTGTGTGGGGAAGGGGTTTCAGTGTGTGTGGAAGGGATTTCAGTGTGTGGGGAAGGTGTTTCAGTGTGTGGGGAAGGGTTTCAGTTTGTGGGGAAGGGGTTTCAGTGTTTGGGGAAGGTGTTTCATTGTTTGGGGAAGGGGTTTCAGACTGTGGGTCATGGTTTCAGTGCGTGGGGAAGGGGTTTCAGTGAGTGGGGAAGGGGTTTCATTGTGTGGGGAAGGATTTCAGTGTGTGGGAAAGGTGTTTCGGTGTGTGGGGAAGGGGTTTCAGTATGTGGCGAAGGGTTTCACTGAGTGCGGAAGGTGTTTAAGTGTTTGGGCAATGGGTTTCTGTGTGTGGGGAAGGGGTTTCAGTGTGTGTGGAAGGGATTTCAGTGTGTGGGGAAGGTGTTTCAGCGTGTGGGGAAGGGTTTCAGTTTGTGGGGAAGGGGTTTCAGTGTTTGGGGAAGGTGTTTCATTATTTGGGGAAGGGGTATCAGACTGTGGGTCATGGTTTCAGTGCGTGGGGAAGGGGTTTCAGTGAGTGGGGAAGGGTTTTCATTGTGTGGGGAAGGATTTCAGTGTGTGGGGAAGGGTTTTCAGTGTGTGGGGAAGGGGTTTCAGTGTGTGCGGAAGGGGTTTCAGTGTGTGGGGATGTGTTTCAGTGTTTGAAGAAGGGTTTTCAGTGTGTGGGGATGGTGTTTCAGTGTGTGTGGAAGGTTTTCACTGTGTGCGGAAGGGGTTTCAGTGTGTGGGGATGTGTTTCAGTTTGTGGGGAAGGGGTTTCAGTGTGTGGGGATGTGTTTCAGTGTGTGGGGAAGGGGTTTCAGTGTGTGGGGAAGGTGTTACCGTGTGTGTGGAAGGGGTTTCAGTGTGTGGGGAAGGTGTTTCAGTGTGTGGGGAAGGGGTTTCAGTGTGTGGGGAAGGATTTTCAGAAGTGTGCGGAAGTGGTTTCAGTTTGTGCGGAAGCTGTTTCAGTGTGTGGGGAAGGGGTTTCAGTGTGTGCGGAAGGGGTTTCAGTGTGTGCGGTAGAGGTTTCAGTGTGTGGGGAAGGAGTTTCAGTTTGTGGGGAAGGTGTTTCAGTGTGTGCGGAAGTGGTTTCAGTGTGTAGGGATGGGGTTTCAGTGTGTGGGGATGTGTTTCAGTGTATGTGGAAGGGGTTTCAGTGTGTGGGGAGGGGGTTCACTGTTTTTGGCAGGGGTTTCAGTGTGTGGGGAAGGTGTTTCAGTGTGTGGGGAAGGTGTTTCAGTGTGTGGGAAGGGGTTTCAGTGTGTGGGGATGTGTTTCACTGTGTGGGGAAGGGGTTTCAGTGTGTGGGGAAGGCATTTCAGTGTGTGGGGAATGGGTTTCAGTATGTGGGGAAGGGGTTTCAGTGTGTGGGGAATGTGTTTCAGTGTGTGGGCAAGGGGTTTCAGTGTGTGGGGAAGGTGTTTCAGTGTGTGGGAATGTGTTTCAGTGTTTGGGGAAGGGGTTTCAGTGTGTGGCAAAGGGTTTCACTGTGTGTGGAAGGGGTTTCAGTGTGTGGGGAAGGGGTTTCAGTGTGTGGGGAAGGGGTTTCAGTGTGTGGGGATGGTGTTTCATTGTGTGCGGAAGGGGTTTCAGTGTGCGCGGAAGGGGTTTCAGTGTGTGCGGTCGAGGCTTCAGTGTGTGGGGAAGGAGTTTCAGATTGTGGGGAAGGTGTTTCAGTGTGTGTGGAAGGGGTTCAGTCTGTGGGGATGGGGTTTCAGTGTGTGGGGATGTGTTAGAGTGTATGGGGAAGGGGTTTCAGTGCGTGGGGAGGGGTGTCACTGTGTGTGGAAGGGGTTTCAGTGTGTGGGGAAGGTGTTTCAGTGTGTTGGCAAGGGGTTTCAGTGTGTGGGGAAGGTGTTTCAGTGTGTGGGAATGTGTTTCAGTGTTTGGGGAAGGGGTTTCAGTGTGTGGCGAAGGGTTTCACTGTGTGCGGAAGGGGTTTCAGTGTGTGGGGAAGGGGTTTCAGTGTGTGGGGAAGGGGTTTCAGTGTGTGGGGATGGTGTTTCAGTGTGTGCGGAAGGGGTTTCAGTGTGTTGGATGGGGTTTCAGTGTGTGGGGATGTGTTTCAGTGTCTGGGGAAGGTGTTTCACTGTATGGGGATGTGATTCAGTGTGTGGGGAAGGTATTTCAGTGTGTGGGAAAGGGTTCCACTGTGTGGGGAAGTTGTTTCAGTGTGTGCGGAAGGGGTTTCAGTGTGAGCGGAATGCTTTTCAGTGTGTGGTGAATGGGTTTCAGCATGTGGGGAAGGGGTTTCAGTGTGTGGGGAATGTGTTTCAGTGTGGGGGGAAGGGGTTTCAGTGTGTGGGGAAGGGGTTTCAGAGTGTGGGAATGCGTTTCAGTGTTTGGGGAAGGGGTTTCAGTGTGTGGAGAACGGTTTCACTGTGTGCGGAAGGGGTTTCAGTGTGTGGGGAAGGGGTTTCAGTGTGTGGGGAAGGGTTACAGTGTGTGGGGACGGTGTTTCAGTGTGTGGGGAAGGGGTTTCAGTATGTGGGGAAGGGTTTCAGTGTTTGCGGAAGGGGTTTCAGTGTGTGGGGAAGCGTTTCAGTATGTGGGGAACGTGTAACAGTGTGTGCGGAAGGGGTTTCAGTGTGTGGGGAAGGTGTTTCAGTGTGTGCGGAAGGGGTTTCAGTGTGTGGGGAAGGGTTTCAGTGTGTGGGGAAGGGTTTCAGTGTGTGGGAAAGGTGTTTTGGTGTGTGGGGAAGGGGTTTCAGTATGTGGGGAAGGGTTTCACTGAGTGCGGAAGGTGTTTAAGTGTTTGGGCAATGGGTTTCTGTGTGTGGGGAAGGGGTTTCAGTGTGTGTGGAAGGGATTTCAGTGTGTGGGGAAGGTGTTTCAGTGTGTGGGGAAGGGTTTCAGTTTGTGGGGAAGGGGTTTCAGTGTTTGGGGAAGGTGTTTCATTGTTTGGGGAAGGGGTTTCAGACTGTGGGTCATGGTTTCAGTGCGTGGTGAAGGGGTTTCAGTGAGTGGGGAAGGGGTTTCATTGTGTGGGGAAGGATTTCAGTGTGTGGGAAAGGTGTTTTGGTGTGTGGGGAAGGGGTTTCAGTATGTGTGGAAGGGTTTCACTGTGTGCGGAAGGTGTTTAAGTGTGCGCGGCAATGGGTTTCTGTGTGTGGGGAAGGTGTTTCAGTGTGTGGGGAAGGGTTTCAGTTTGTGGGGAAGGGGTTTCAGTGTTTGAGGAAGGTGTTTCATTGTTTGGGGAAGGGGTTTCAGTGTGTGGGGATGTGTTTCAGTGTTTGAAGAAGGGTTTTCAGTGTGTGGGGATGGTGTTTCAGTGTGTGTGGAAGGTTTTCACTGTGTGCGGAAGGGGTTTCAGTGTGTGGGGATGTGTTTCAGTTTGTGGGGAAGGGGTTTCAGTGTGTGGGGATGTGTTTCAGTGTGTGGGGAAGGGGTTTCAGTGTGTGGGGAAGGTGTTACAGTGTGTGTGGAAGGGGTTTCAGTGTGTGGGGAAGGTGTTTCAGTGTGTGGGGAAGGGGTTTCAGTGTGTGGGGAAGGATTTTCAGAAGTGTGCGGAAGTGGTTTCAGTTTGTGCGGAAGCTGTTTCAGTGTGTGGGGAAGGGGTTTCAGTGTGTGCGGAAGGGGTTTCAGTGTGTGCGGTAGAGGTTTCAGTGTGTGGGGAAGGAGTTTCAGTTTGTGGGGAAGGTGTTGCAGTGTGTGCGGAAGTGGTTTCAGTGTGTAGGGATGGGGTTTCAGTGTGTGGGGATGTGTTTCAGTGTATGTGGAAGGGGTTTCAGTGTGTGGGGAGGGGGTTCACTGTGTGCGGCAGGGGTTTCAGTGTGTGGGGAAGGTGTTTCAGTGTGTGGGGAAGGTGTTTCAGTGTGTGGGAAGGGGTTTCAGTGTGTGGGGATGTGTTTCACTGTGTGGGGAAGGGGTTTCAGTGTGTGGGGATGTGATTCAGTGTGTGGGGAAGGTATTTCAGTGTGTGCGGAAGGTGTTTCAGTGTGTGCGGAAGGGGTTTCAGTGTGTGGGGGATGGGTTTCAGTATGTGGGGAAGGGGTTTCAGTGTGTGGGGAATGTGTTTCAGTGTGTGGGCAAGGTGTTTCAGTGTGTGGGGAAGTGTTTCAGTGTGTGGGAATGTGTTTCTGTGTTTGGGGAAGGGGTTTCAATGTGTGGGGAAGGGTTTCAGTGTGTGGGGAAGGGTTTCAGTGTGTGGGAAAGGTGTTTTGGTGTGTGGGGAAGGGGTTTCAGTATGTGGGGAAGGGTTTCACTGAGTGCGGAAGGTGTTTAAGTGTTTGGGCAATGGGTTTCTGTGTGTGGGGAAGGGGTTTCAGTGTGTGTGGAAGGGATTTCAGTGTGTGGGGAAGGTGTTTCAGTGTGTGGGGAAGGGTTTCAGTTTGTGGGGAAGGGGTTTCAGTGTTTGGGGAAGGTGTTTCATTGTTTGGGGAAGGGGTTTCAGACTGTGGGTCATGGTTTCAGTGCGTGGTGAAGGGGTTTCAGTGAGTGGGGAAGGGGTTTCATTGTGTGGGGAAGGATTTCAGTGTGTGGGAAAGGTGTTTTGGTGTGTGGGGAAGGGGTTTCAGTATGTGTGGAAGGGTTTCACTGAGTGCGGAAGGTGTTTTAGTGTTTGGGCAATGGGTTTCTGTGTGTGGGGAAGGGGTTTCAGTGTGTGTGGAAGGGATTTCAGTGTGTGGGGAAGGTGTTTCAGTGTGTGGGGAAGGGTTTCAGTTTGTGGGGAAGGGGTTTCAGTGTTTGGGGAAGGTGTTTCATTGTTTGGGGAAGGGGTTTCAGTGTGTGGGGATGTGTTTCAGTGTTTGAAGAAGGGTTTTCAGTGTGTGGGGATGGTGTTTCAGTGTGTGTGGAAGGTTTTCACTGTGTGCGGAAGGGATTTCAGTGTGTGGGGATGTGTTTCAGTGTGTGGGAAAGGGGTTTCAGTGTGTGGGGAAGGTGTTACAGTGTGTGGGAAAGGGGTTTCAGTGTGTGGGGAAGGTGTTACAGTGTGTGTGGAAGGGGTTTCAGTGTGTGGGGAAGGTGTTTCAGTGTGTGGGGAAGGGGTTTCAGTGTGTGCGGAAGGGGTTTCAGTGTGTGCGGTAGAGGTTTCAGTGTGTGGGGAAGGAGTTTCAGTTTGTGGGGAAGGTGTTTCAGTGTGTGCGGAAGTGGTTTCAGTGTGTAGGGATGGGGTTTCAGTGTGTGGGGATGTGTTTCAGTGTATGTGGAAGGGGTTTCTGTGTGTGGGGAGGGGGTTCACTGTGTGCGGCAGGGGTTTCAGTGTGTGGGGAAGGTGTTTCAGTGTGTGGGGAAGGTGTTTCAGTGTGTGGGAAGGGGTTTCAGTGTGTGGGGATGTGTTTCACTGTGTGGGGAAGGGGTTTCAGTGTGTGGGGATGTGATTCAGTGTGTGGGGAAGGTATTTCAGTGTGTGCGGAAGGTGTTTCAGTGTGTGCGGAAGGCATTTCAGTGTGTGGGGAATGGGTTTCAGTATGTGGGGAAGGGGTTTCAGTGTGTGGGGAATGTGTTTCAGTGTGTGGGCAAGGTGTTTCAGTGTGTGGGGAAGTGTTTCAGTGTGTGGGAATGTGTTTCAGTGTTTGGGGAAGGGGTTTCAGTGTGTGGGGAAGGGTTTCAATGTGTGCGGAAGGGGTTTCAGTGTGTGGGGAAGGGGTTTTAGTGTGTGGGGAAGGTGTTTCAGTGTGTGGGGAAGGTGTTTCAGTGTGTGGGGAAGGGGTTTCAGTGTGTGGGGATGGTGTTTCAGTGTGTGCGGAAGGGGTTTCAGTGTGTGCAGAAGGTGTTTCAGTGTGTGGGGAAGGAGTTTCAGTGTGTGGGGATGTGTTTCAGTGTGTGGGGAAGGTATTTCAGTGTGTGGGGAAGGTGTTTCTGTGTGTGTGGAAGGGGTTTCAGTGTGACGGGAAGGCGTTTCAGTGTGTGGGGAAGGGGTTTCAGTGTGTGGGGAAGGTGTTTCAGTGTCTGCGGAAGAGGTTTCAGTTTCTGCGGAAGGTGTTTCAGTGTGTGGGGAAGGGGTTTCAGTGTGTGGGGAAGGTGTTTCATTGTGTGCGGAAGGGGTTTAAGTGTGTGGGGAATGGGATTCTGTGTGTGGGGAAGGTGTTTCATTGTGTGGGGAAGGTGTTTCATTGTGTGTGGAAGGGTATTCAGTGTGTGGGGAAGGGGTTTCATTGTGTGGGGAGGGGGTTTCAATGTGTGGGATAGAGTTTAACTGTGTGCGGAAGGTGTTTCAGTGTTTAGGGAAGGTGTTTCAGAGTGTGGGGAAGGGGTTTCAGTATGTGGGGTAGGGGTTTCAGTGTGTGGGGAAGGGTTTCAGTGTGTGGGGCATTCTTTCAGTGTGTGGGGAAGGTGTTTCAGTGTGTGGGGAAGGGGTCTCAGTGTGTGGGGATGGGTTTCAGTGTGTGGGGAAGGGGTTTCAGTGTGTGGGGAAGGGTTACTGTGTTTGGGGACGGGGTTTCAGTTTGTGGGGAAGGGGTTTCAGTATGTGGGGAAGAGTTTCAGTGTTTGCGGAAGGGGTTTCAGTGTGTGGGGAAGGGTTTCAGTGTGTGGGGAATGTGTTGCAGTGTTTGCGGATGGGGTTTCAGTGTGTCGGGAAGGTGTTTCAGTGTGTGCGGAAGGGGTTTCAGTGTGTGGGGAAGGGTTTCAGTGTGTGGGGAAGGGTTTCAGTGTTTGTGGAAGGTGTTTCAGTGTGTGTGGAAGGGGTTTGAGTATGTGGGGAAGCATTTCACTGAGTGCGGAAGGGCTTTCAGTGTTTGGGGAAGGGGTTTCAGTGTGTCGCGAAGGTGTTTCAGTGTGTGGGGATGTGTTTCAGTGTGTGAGGAAGGCGTTTCAGTGTGTGGGGATGTGTTTCAGTTTGTGTGGAAGGGGTTTCAGTGTGTGGGGATGTGTTTCAGATTGTGGGGAAGGGGTTTCAGTGTGTGGGGAAGGTTTTACAGTGTGTGTGGAAGGGGTTTCAGTGTGTGGGGATGTGTTTCAGATTGTGGGGAAGGGGTTTCAGTGTGCGGGGAAGGTTTTACAGTGTGTGTGGAAGGGGTTTCAGTGTGTGGGGAAGGTGTTTCAGTGTGTGGGGAAGGTGTTTCAGTGTGTGGGGAATGTGTTTCATTGTGTGCAGCAGGGGTTTCAGTGTGTGGGGAAGGGGATTCTGTGTGTGGGGAAGGTGTTTCATAGTGTGGGGAAGGTGTTTCATTGTGTGTGGAAGGGTATTCAGTGTGTGGGGAAGGTGTATGAGTGTGTGGGGAGGGGGTTTCAGTGTGTGGGGTAGGGTTTAACTGTGTGCAGCAGGGGTTTCAGTTTGTGGGGAAGGTGTTTCAGTGTGTGGGGAATGGGTTTCAGTGTGTGGGGAAGGGATTCAGTGTGTGCAGCTGGGGTTTCAGTGTGTGGGGAAGGGTTTTCTGTATGTGGGGTAGGGGTTTCAGTGTGTGGGGAAGGGTTTCAGTGTGTGGGGCAGGGTTTCAGTGTTTGGGGAAGTTGTTTCAGTGTGTGGGGAAGGGGTCTCAGTGTTTGGGGAAGGGTTTCAGTGTGTGGGGAAGGGGTTTCAGTGTGTGGGGAAGGGTTAATGTGTGCGGGGGCGGGGTTTAAGTGTTTGGGGAAGGGGTTTCAGTATGTGGGGAAGGGTTTCAGTGTGTGCGGAAGGCGTTTCAGTGTGTGGGGAAGGGTTTCAGTGTGTGGGGAACATGTTACAGTGTGTGTGGAAGGGGTTTCAGTGTGTGGGGAAGGTGTTTCAGTGTGTGGGGAAGGTGTTTCAGTGTGTGTGGAAGGGGTTTCAGTGTGTGCGGAAGATGTTTCAGTGTGTGGGGAAGGGATTCACTGGGTGGTGAAGGGGGATCAGTGTGTGGGGAAGGTGTTTCAGTTTCTGGAGAAGGTATTTCAGTGTGTGGGGAAGGGATTTCAGTGTGTGGGGAAGGTGTTTCAGTTGTGCTGGGGAGGTCTTTCAGTGTGTGGGAAGGGGTTTCAGTGTGTGGGGAAGGTGTTTCAGTGTGTGGGGATGTGTTTCAGTGTGAGGGGAAGGGGTTCAGTGTGTGGGGAAGGTGTTTCAGTTGTGTTGGGGAGGTCTTTCAGTGTGTGGGAAGGGGTTTCAGTGTGTGGGGAAGGTGTTTCAGTGTGTGGGAAGGGGTTTCAGTGTGTGGGGAAGGTGTTTCAGTGTGTGGGGTTGGGTTTCAGTGTGTGGGGATGGGTTTCAGTGTGTGGGGATGGGTTTCAGTGTGTGGGGATGGGTTTCAGTGTGTGCGGAATGGGTCTCACTGTATGGGGATGTGATTCAGTGTGTGGGGAAGGTATTTCAGTGTGTGCGGAAGGGTTTCACTGTGTGGGGAAGTTGTTTCAGTGTGTGCGGAAGGGGTTTCAGTGTGAGCAGAAGGCTTTTCAGTGTTTGGGGCATGGGTTTCAGTATGTGGGGAAGGGGTTTCACTGTGTGGGGAATGTGTTTCAGTGTTGAGGGAAGGGGTTTCAGTGTGTGGGGAAGGTGTTTCAGAGTGTGGGAATGTGTTTCAGTGTTTGGGGAAGGGGTTTCAGTGTGTGGAGAACGGTTTCACATTGTGTGGAAGGTGTTTCAGTGTGTGGGGAAGGGGTTTCAGTGTGTGGGGAAGGGTTACAGTGTGTGTGGACGGTGTTTCAGTGTGTGGGGAAGGGGTTTCAGGATGTGGTGAAGGGATTCAGTGTTTGCGGAAGGGGTTTCAGTGTGTGGGGAAGGGTTTCAGTATGTGGGGAACGTGTAACAGTGTGTGTGGAAGGGGTTTCAGTGTGTGGGGAAGGTGCTTCAGTGTGTGGGGAAGGGTTTCAGTGTGTGGGAAAGGTGTTTCCGTGTGTGGGGAAGGGGTTTCAGTAAGTGGGGAAGGGTTTCACTGAGTGCGGAATGTGTTTAAGTGTTTGGGCAATGGGTTTCTGTGTGTGGTGAAGGGGTTTCAGTGTGTGTGGAAGGGGTTTCAGTGTGTGGGGAAGGTGTCTCAGTGTGTGGGGAAGGGTTTCAGTTTGTGGGGAAGGGGTTTCAGTATTTGGGGAAGGTGTTTCATTGTTTGGGGAAGGTGTTTCAGACTGTGGGTCATGGTTTCAGTGCGTGGGGAAGGGGTTTCAGTGAGTGGGGAAGGGGTTTCATTGTGTGGGGAAGGATTTCAGTGTGTGGGGAAGGGTTTTCAGTGTATGGGGAAGGGGTTTCATTGTGTGGGGAAGGGTTTCAGTGTGTGGGGAATGTGTTACAGTGTGTGTGGAAGGGGTTTCAGTGTGTGGGGAAGGTGTTTCAGTGTGTGGGGAAGGTGTTTCAGTGTGTGTGGAAGGGGTTTCAGTGTGTGGGGAAGATGTTTCAGTGTGTGGGGAAGGGTTTCACTGGGTAGTGAAGGGGTATCAGTGTGTGGGGAAGGTGTTTCAGTTTCTGGGGAAGGTATTTCAGTGTGTGGGGAAGGGATTTCAGTGTGTGGGGAAGGTGTTTCAGTTGTGTTGGGGATGTCTTTCAGTGTGTGCGAAGGGGTTTCAGTGTGTGGGGAAGGTGTTTCAGGTTGTGGGGTTGGGTTTCAGTGTGTGGGGAAGGGGTTTCAGTGAGTGGGGAAGGGGTTTCACAGTGTGGGAAAGTGTTGCAGTGTTTGGGGAAGGGATTTCAGTGTGTGGGGAAAGGGTTTCAGTGTGTGGGGAAGGGTTTTCAGTGTGTGGGGAAAGGGTTGCAGTGAGTGGGGAAGGGGTTTCAGTGTGTGGGGAAGGGTTTCACTGTGTGCGGAAGGGGTTTCAGTGTGTGGGGAAGGGGTTTCAGTGTGTGGGGAAGGTGCTTCAGTGTGTGTGGAAGGGGTTTCAGTGTGTGGGGAAGGGGTTTCAGTGTGTGGGGAAATGTTTCAGTGTGTGCGGAAGGGGTTTCAGTGTGTGCGGTAGGGGTTTCAGTGAGTGGTGAAGGGGTTTCAGTATGTGGAGAAGGGGTTTCAGTGTGTGGGGAATGTTTTTCAGTGTGTGGGGAAGGGGTTTCAGTGTGTGGGGAAGGGTTTCACTGTGTGCGGAAGGGGTTTCAGTGTGTGGGGATGGGGTTTCAGTGTGTGGGGAAGGTGTTTCAGTGTGTGTGGAGGGGGTTTCAGTGTGTGGGGAAGGGGTTTCAGTGTGTGGGGAAGGGGTTTCAGTGTGTGGGGATGGTGTTTGAGTGTGCGCGGAAGGGGTTTCAGTGTGTGCAGAAGGTGTTTCAGTGTGTGGGGAAGGGGTTTCAGTGTGTGGGGAAGGTGTTTCATTGTGTGCGGAAGGGGTTTCAGATTGTGGGGAAGGGGATTCAGTGTTTGGGGAAGGGGTTTCAGTGTGTGGGGAGGGGGTTTCGTTGTGTGGGGAAGGGTTTAACTGTGTGCGGAAGGGGTTTCAGTGTTTAGGGAAGGTGTTTCAGAGTGTGGGGAAGGGGTTTCAGTATGTGGGGAAGGGGTTTCAGTGTGTGGGGTTGGGTTTCAGTGAGTGGGGTAGGGGTTCAGTGTGTGGGGAAGGGGTTTCAGTGTTTGGGGAAGGGGTTTCAGTGTGTGGGGAAGGGGTTTCAGTGTGTGGGGTAGGTGTTTCAATGTGTGCGGAAGGGTTTTCAGTGTGTGAAGAAGGGGTTTCAGTGTGTGGGGAAGGGGTTTCAGTGTGTGGGGAAGGGCTTCACTGTGTGCAGAAGGGTTTCAGTGTGTGGGGAAGGGGTTTCAGTGTGTGGGGAAGGTGCTTCAGTGTGTGCGGAAGGGGTTTCAGTGTGTGGGGAAGGGGTTTCACTGTGTTGGGAAGTTGTTTCAGTGTGTGCGCAAGGGGTTTCAGTGTGTGCGGTAGGGCTTTCAGTGTGTGGGGAAGGGGTTTCAGTGTGTGGGGATGTGTTTCAGTTTGTGGGGAAGGGGTTTCATTGTGTGGGGATGTGTTACAGTGTGTGTGGAAGGCGTTTCAGTGTGTGGGGATGAGTTTCAGTTTGTGGGGAAGGGGTTTCAGTGTGTGGGGATGTGTTTCAGTGTGTGGGGAAGGGGTTTCAGTGTGTGGCGAAGGTGTTTCAGTGTGTGTGGAAGGGGTTTCAGTGTGTGGGGAAGGGGTCTCTGTAAGTGGGGAAGGGTTTCACTTAGTGCGCAAGGGGTTTCAGTGTGTGGGGAAGGGGTTTCAGTGTGTGGGAAGGTGTTTCAGTGTGTGGGGATGTGTTTCAGTGTGTGGGGAAGGCGTTTCAGTGTGTGGGGATGTATTTCAGTTTGTGGTGAAGGGGTTTCAGTGTGTGGGGATGTGTTTCAGTGTGTGGGGAAGGGGATTCAGTGTGTGGCGAAGGTGTTTCAGTGTGTGTGGAAGGGGTTTCAGTGTGTGGGGAAGGCGTTTCAGTGTGTGGGGAAGGGGTTTCATTGTGTGGGGAAGTCGTTTCAGTGTGTGCGGAAGGGTTTTCAGTTTCTGCGGAAGGTGTTTCAGTGTGTGGGGAAGGGGTTTCAGTGTGTGGGGAAGGTGTTTCATTATGTGCGGAAGGTGTTTCAGTGTGTGGGGAAGGGGATTCTGTGTGTGGCGAAGGTGTTTCATTGTGTGGGGAAGGTGTTTCATTGTGTGTGGAAGGGTATTCAGTGTGGGGGAAGGGGTTTCAGTGTGTGGGGAGGGGGTTTCAGTGTCTGGTCTAGGGTTTAACTGAGTGCGGAAGGGGTTTCAGTGCATGGGGAAGGTGTTTCAGTGTGTGAGGAAGGGGTTTCAGTTTGTGCGGAAGGGGTTTCAGTGTGTGCGGTAGAGGTTTCAGTGTGTGGGGAAGGAGTTTCAGTTTGTGGGGAAGGTGTTTCATTGTGTGCGGAAGGGGTTTCAGTTTGTGGGGAAGGGGATTCAGTGTGTGGGGAAGTTGTTTCAGTTTGTGGGGAAAGGGTTGCAGTATGTGGGGAAGGGGTTTCAGTGTGTGGGGAAGGTGTTTCAGTGTGTGCGGAAGGGTTTTCAGTGAGTGGGGGAGGTGTTTCATTGTGTGCGGAAGGGTTTTCAGTGTGTGGGGAAGGGCTTCACTGTGTGCAGTAGGGTTTCAGTGTGTGGGGAACGGGTTTCAGTGTGTGGGGATGTGTTTCAGTGTGTGGGGAAGGGGTTTCAGTGTGTGGCGAAGGTGTTTCAGTGTGTGTGGAAGGGGTTTCAGTGTGTGGGGAAGGGGTCTCTGTAAGTGGGGAAGGGTTTCACTTAGTGCGCAAGGGGTTTCAGTGTTTGGGGAAGGGGTTTCAGTGTGTGGGAAGGTGTTTCAGTGTGTGGGGATGTGTTTCAGTGTGTGGGGAAGGCGTTTCAGTGTGTGGGGATGTGTTTCAGTTTGTGGGGAAGGGGTTTCAGTGTGTGGGGATGTGTTTCAGTGTGTGGGGAAGGGGTTTCAGTGTGTGGCGAAGGTGTTTCAGTGTGTGTGGAAGGGGTTTCAGTGTGTGGGGAAGGCGTTTCAGTGTGTGGGGAAGGGGTTTCATTGTGTGGGGAAGTCGTTTCAGTGTGTGCGGAAGGGCTTTCAGTTTCTGCGGAAGGTGTTTCAGTGTGTGGGGAAGGGGTTTCAGTGTGTGGGGAAGGTGTTTCATTATGTGCGGAAGGTGTTTCAGTGTGTGGGGAAGGGGATTCTGTGTGTGGGGAAGGGGTTTCATTGTGTGGGGAAGGTGTTTCATTGTGTGTGGAAGGGTATTCAGTGTGGGGGAAGGGGTTTCAGTGTGTGGGGAGGGGGTTTCAGTGTCTGGGCTAGGGTTTAATTGTGTGCGGAAGGGGTTTCAGTGTGTGGGGAAGGTGTTTCAGTGTGTGAGGAAGGGGTTTCAGTTTGTGCGGAAGGGGTTTCAGTGTGTGAAGTAGAGGTTTCAGTGTGTGGGGAAGGAGTTTCAGTTTGTGGGGAAGGTGTTTCATTGTGTGCGGAAGGGGTTTCAGTTTGTGGGGAAGGGGATTCAGTGTGTGGGGAAGTTGTTTCAGTTTGTGGGGAAAGGGTTGCAGTATGTGGGGATGGGGTTTCAGTGTGTGGGGAAGGTGTTTCAGTGTGTGCGGAAGGGTTTTCAGTGAGTGGGGGAGGTGTTTCATTGTGTGCGGAAGGGGTTTCAGTGTGTGGGGAAGGGCTTCACTGTGTGCAGAAGGGTTTCAGTGTGTGGGGAAGGGGTTTCAGTGTGTGGGGAAGGTGTTTCAGTGTGTGCGGAAGGGGTTTCAGTGTGAGGGGAAGGGGTTTCAGTGTGTTGGGAAGTTGTTTCAGTGTGTGCGGAAGGGGTTTCAGTGTGTGCGGTAGGGGTTTCAGTGTGTGGGGAAGGGGTTTCAGTGTGTGGGGATGTGTTTCAGTTTGTGGGGAAGGCGTTTCAGTCTGTGGGGATGTGTTTCAGTATGTGGGGAAGGGGTTTCAGTGTGTGGGGATATGTTTCAGTTTGTGGGGAAGGTGTTTCAGTGTGTGGGGAAGGGGTGTCAGTGTGTGGCGAAGGTGTTTCAGAGTGTGTGGAAGGGGTTTCAGTGTGTGGGGAAGGGGTCTCTGTAAGTGGGGAAGATTTTCACTTAGTGTGCAAGGGGTTTCAGTGTTTGGGGAAGGGGTTTCAGTGTGTGGGAAGGTGTTTCAGTGTGTGGGGATGTGTTTCAGTGTGTGGGGAAGGCGTTTCAGTGTGTGCGGATGTGTTTCAGTTTGTAGGGAAGGGGTTTCAGTCTGTGGGGATGTGTTTCAGTGTGTGGGGAAGGGGTTTCAGTGTGTGGCGAAGGTGTTTCAGTGTGTGTGGAAGGCGTTTCAGTGTGTGGGGAAGGGGTTTCATTGTGTGGGAAATGTGTTTCAGTGTGTGCGGAAGGGTTTTCAGTTTCTGCGGAAGGTGTTTCACTGTGTGGGGAAGGGGTTTCAGTGTGTGGGGAAGGTGTTTCATTGTGTGCGGAAGGTGTTTCAGTGTGTGGGGAAGGGGATTCTGTGTGTGGGGAAGGTGTTTCATTGTGTGGGGAAGGTGTTTCATTGTGTGTGGAAGGGTATTCAGTGTGTGGGGAAGGGGTTTCAGTGTGTGGGGCGGGGGTTTCAGTGTCTGGGCTAGGGTTTAACTGTGTGCGGAAGTTGTTTCAGTGTGTGGGGAAGGAGTTTCAGTGTGTGGGGAAGGGGTTTCAGTTTGTGCGGATGGGTTTTCAGTGTGTGCGGTAGAGGTTTCAGTGTGTGGGGAAGGAGTTTCAGCGTGTGGGGAAGTTGTTTCAGTGTGTGCGGAAGGGGTTTCAGTGTGTGCGGTAGGGCTTTCAGTGTGTGGTGAAGGGGTTTCAGTGTGTGGGGATGTGTTTCAGTTTGTGGGGAAGGCGTTTCAGTCTGTGGGGATGTGTTTCAGTTTGTGGGGAAGGGGTTTCAGTGTTTGGGGATGTGTTTCAGTGTGTGGGGAAGGCGTTTCAGTGTGTGGGGATGAGGTTCAGTTTGTGGGGAAGGGGTTTCAGTGTGTGGGGATGTGTTTCAGTGTGTGGGGAAGGGGTTTCAGTGTGTGGCGAAGGTGTTTCAGTGTGTGTGGAAGGGGTTTCAGTGTGTGGGGAAGGGGTCTCTGTAAGTGGGGAAGGGTTTCACTTAGTGCGCAAGGGGTTTCAGTGTTTGGGGAAGGGGTTTCAGTATGTGGGAAGGTGTTTCAGTTTGTGGGGATGTGTTTCAGTGTGTGGGGATGTGTTTCAGTTTGTGGGGAAGGGGTTTCAGTGTGTGGGGAAGGGGTTTCAGTGTGTGGGGATGTGTTTCAGTGTGTGGGGAAGGCGTTTCAGTGTGTGGGGATGAGTTTCAGTGTGTGGGGAAGGGGTTTCAGTGTGTGGGGATGTGTTTCAGTGTGTGGGGAAGGCGTTTCAGTGTGTGGGGATGAGTTTCAGTGTGTGGGGATGTGCTTCAGTGTGTGAGGAAGGGGTTTCAGTGTGTGGGGAAGTTGTTTCAGTGTGTGCGGAAGGGGTTTCAGTGTGAGCAGAAGGCTTTTCAGTGTTTGGGGCATGGGTTTCAGTATGTGGGGAAGGGGTTTCACTGTGTGGGGAATGTGTTTCAGTGTTGAGGGAAGGGGTTTCAGTGTGTGGGGAAGGTGTTTCAGAGTGTGGGAATGTGTTTCAGTGTTTGGGGAAGGGGTTTCAGTGTGTGGAGAACGGTTTCACATTGTGTGGAAGGTGTTTCAGTGTGTGGGGAAGGGGTTTCAGTGTGTGGGGAAGGGTTACAGTGTGTGTGGACGGTGTTTCAGTGTGTGGGGAAGGGGTTTCAGGATGTGGTGAAGGGATTCAGTGTTTGCGGAAGGGGTTTCAGTGTGTGGGGAAGGGTTTCAGTATGTGGGGAACGTGTAACAGTGTGTGTGGAAGGGGTTTCAGTGTGTGGGGAAGGTGCTTCAGTGTGTGGGGAAGGGTTTCAGTGTGTGGGAAAGGTGTTTCCGTGTGTGGGGAAGGGGTTTCAGTAAGTGGGGAAGGGTTTCACTGAGTGCGGAATGTGTTTAAGTGTTTGGGCAATGGGTTTCTGTGTGTGGTGAAGGGGTTTCAGTGTGTGTGGAAGGGGTTTCAGTGTGTGGGGAAGGTGTCTCAGTGTGTGGGGAAGGGTTTCAGTTTGTGGGGAAGGGGTTTCAGTATTTGGGGAAGGTGTTTCATTGTTTGGGGAAGGTGTTTCAGACTGTGGGTCATGGTTTCAGTGCGTGGGGAAGGGGTTTCAGTGAGTGGGGAAGGGGTTTCATTGTGTGGGGAAGGATTTCAGTGTGTGGGGAAGGGTTTTCAGTGTATGGGGAAGGGGTTTCATTGTGTGGGGAAGGGTTTCAGTGTGTGGGGAATGTGTTACAGTGTGTGTGGAAGGGGTTTCAGTGTGTGGGGAAGGTGTTTCAGTGTGTGGGGAAGGTGTTTCAGTGTGTGTGGAAGGGGTTTCAGTGTGTGGGGAAGATGTTTCAGTGTGTGGGGAAGGGTTTCACTGGGTAGTGAAGGGGTATCAGTGTGTGGGGAAGGTGTTTCAGTTTCTGGGGAAGGTATTTCAGTGTGTGGGGAAGGGATTTCAGTGTGTGGGGAAGGTGTTTCAGTTGTGTTGGGGATGTCTTTCAGTGTGTGCGAAGGGGTTTCAGTGTGTGGGGAAGGTGTTTCAGGTTGTGGGGTTGGGTTTCAGTGTGTGGGGAAGGGGTTTCAGTGAGTGGGGAAGGGGTTTCACAGTGTGGGAAAGTGTTGCAGTGTTTGGGGAAGGGATTTCAGTGTGTGGGGAAAGGGTTTCAGTGTGTGGGGAAGGGTTTTCAGTGTGTGGGGAAAGGGTTGCAGTGAGTGGGGAAGGGGTTTCAGTGTGTGGGGAAGGGTTTCACTGTGTGCGGAAGGGGTTTCAGTGTGTGGGGAAGGGGTTTCAGTGTGTGGGGAAGGTGCTTCAGTGTGTGTGGAAGGGGTTTCAGTGTGTGGGGAAGGGGTTTCAGTGTGTGGGGAAATGTTTCAGTGTGTGCGGAAGGGGTTTCAGTGTGTGCGGTAGGGGTTTCAGTGAGTGGTGAAGGGGTTTCAGTATGTGGAGAAGGGGTTTCAGTGTGTGGGGAATGTTTTTCAGTGTGTGGGGAAGGGGTTTCAGTGTGTGGGGAAGGGTTTCACTGTGTGCGGAAGGGGTTTCAGTGTGTGGGGATGGGGTTTCAGTGTGTGGGGAAGGTGTTTCAGTGTGTGTGGAGGGGGTTTCAGTGTGTGGGGAAGGGGTTTCAGTGTGTGGGGAAGGGGTTTCAGTGTGTGGGGATGGTGTTTGAGTGTGCGCGGAAGGGGTTTCAGTGTGTGCAGAAGGTGTTTCAGTGTGTGGGGAAGGGGTTTCAGTGTGTGGGGAAGGTGTTTCATTGTGTGCGGAAGGGGTTTCAGATTGTGGGGAAGGGGATTCAGTGTTTGGGGAAGGGGTTTCAGTGTGTGGGGAGGGGGTTTCGTTGTGTGGGGAAGGGTTTAACTGTGTGCGGAAGGGGTTTCAGTGTTTAGGGAAGGTGTTTCAGAGTGTGGGGAAGGGGTTTCAGTATGTGGGGAAGGGGTTTCAGTGTGTGGGGTTGGGTTTCAGTGAGTGGGGTAGGGGTTCAGTGTGTGGGGAAGGGGTTTCAGTGTTTGGGGAAGGGGTTTCAGTGTGTGGGGAAGGGGTTTCAGTGTGTGGGGTAGGTGTTTCAATGTGTGCGGAAGGGTTTTCAGTGTGTGAAGAAGGGGTTTCAGTGTGTGGGGAAGGGGTTTCAGTGTGTGGGGAAGGGCTTCACTGTGTGCAGAAGGGTTTCAGTGTGTGGGGAAGGGGTTTCAGTGTGTGGGGAAGGTGCTTCAGTGTGTGCGGAAGGGGTTTCAGTGTGTGGGGAAGGGGTTTCACTGTGTTGGGAAGTTGTTTCAGTGTGTGCGCAAGGGGTTTCAGTGTGTGCGGTAGGGCTTTCAGTGTGTGGGGAAGGGGTTTCAGTGTGTGGGGATGTGTTTCAGTTTGTGGGGAAGGGGTTTCATTGTGTGGGGATGTGTTACAGTGTGTGTGGAAGGCGTTTCAGTGTGTGGGGATGAGTTTCAGTTTGTGGGGAAGGGGTTTCAGTGTGTGGGGATGTGTTTCAGTGTGTGGGGAAGGGGTTTCAGTGTGTGGCGAAGGTGTTTCAGTGTGTGTGGAAGGGGTTTCAGTGTGTGGGGAAGGGGTCTCTGTAAGTGGGGAAGGGTTTCACTTAGTGCGCAAGGGGTTTCAGTGTGTGGGGAAGGGGTTTCAGTGTGTGGGAAGGTGTTTCAGTGTGTGGGGATGTGTTTCAGTGTGTGGGGAAGGCGTTTCAGTGTGTGGGGATGTATTTCAGTTTGTGGTGAAGGGGTTTCAGTGTGTGGGGATGTGTTTCAGTGTGTGGGGAAGGGGATTCAGTGTGTGGCGAAGGTGTTTCAGTGTGTGTGGAAGGGGTTTCAGTGTGTGGGGAAGGCGTTTCAGTGTGTGGGGAAGGGGTTTCATTGTGTGGGGAAGTCGTTTCAGTGTGTGCGGAAGGGTTTTCAGTTTCTGCGGAAGGTGTTTCAGTGTGTGGGGAAGGGGTTTCAGTGTGTGGGGAAGGTGTTTCATTATGTGCGGAAGGTGTTTCAGTGTGTGGGGAAGGGGATTCTGTGTGTGGCGAAGGTGTTTCATTGTGTGGGGAAGGTGTTTCATTGTGTGTGGAAGGGTATTCAGTGTGGGGGAAGGGGTTTCAGTGTGTGGGGAGGGGGTTTCAGTGTCTGGTCTAGGGTTTAACTGAGTGCGGAAGGGGTTTCAGTGCATGGGGAAGGTGTTTCAGTGTGTGAGGAAGGGGTTTCAGTTTGTGCGGAAGGGGTTTCAGTGTGTGCGGTAGAGGTTTCAGTGTGTGGGGAAGGAGTTTCAGTTTGTGGGGAAGGTGTTTCATTGTGTGCGGAAGGGGTTTCAGTTTGTGGGGAAGGGGATTCAGTGTGTGGGGAAGTTGTTTCAGTTTGTGGGGAAAGGGTTGCAGTATGTGGGGAAGGGGTTTCAGTGTGTGGGGAAGGTGTTTCAGTGTGTGCGGAAGGGTTTTCAGTGAGTGGGGGAGGTGTTTCATTGTGTGCGGAAGGGTTTTCAGTGTGTGGGGAAGGGCTTCACTGTGTGCAGTAGGGTTTCAGTGTGTGGGGAACGGGTTTCAGTGTGTGGGGATGTGTTTCAGTGTGTGGGGAAGGGGTTTCAGTGTGTGGCGAAGGTGTTTCAGTGTGTGTGGAAGGGGTTTCAGTGTGTGGGGAAGGGGTCTCTGTAAGTGGGGAAGGGTTTCACTTAGTGCGCAAGGGGTTTCAGTGTTTGGGGAAGGGGTTTCAGTGTGTGGGAAGGTGTTTCAGTGTGTGGGGATGTGTTTCAGTGTGTGGGGAAGGCGTTTCAGTGTGTGGGGATGTGTTTCAGTTTGTGGGGAAGGGGTTTCAGTGTGTGGGGATGTGTTTCAGTGTGTGGGGAAGGGGTTTCAGTGTGTGGCGAAGGTGTTTCAGTGTGTGTGGAAGGGGTTTCAGTGTGTGGGGAAGGCGTTTCAGTGTGTGGGGAAGGGGTTTCATTGTGTGGGGAAGTCGTTTCAGTGTGTGCGGAAGGGCTTTCAGTTTCTGCGGAAGGTGTTTCAGTGTGTGGGGAAGGGGTTTCAGTGTGTGGGGAAGGTGTTTCATTATGTGCGGAAGGTGTTTCAGTGTGTGGGGAAGGGGATTCTGTGTGTGGGGAAGGGGTTTCATTGTGTGGGGAAGGTGTTTCATTGTGTGTGGAAGGGTATTCAGTGTGGGGGAAGGGGTTTCAGTGTGTGGGGAGGGGGTTTCAGTGTCTGGGCTAGGGTTTAATTGTGTGCGGAAGGGGTTTCAGTGTGTGGGGAAGGTGTTTCAGTGTGTGAGGAAGGGGTTTCAGTTTGTGCGGAAGGGGTTTCAGTGTGTGAAGTAGAGGTTTCAGTGTGTGGGGAAGGAGTTTCAGTTTGTGGGGAAGGTGTTTCATTGTGTGCGGAAGGGGTTTCAGTTTGTGGGGAAGGGGATTCAGTGTGTGGGGAAGTTGTTTCAGTTTGTGGGGAAAGGGTTGCAGTATGTGGGGATGGGGTTTCAGTGTGTGGGGAAGGTGTTTCAGTGTGTGCGGAAGGGTTTTCAGTGAGTGGGGGAGGTGTTTCATTGTGTGCGGAAGGGGTTTCAGTGTGTGGGGAAGGGCTTCACTGTGTGCAGAAGGGTTTCAGTGTGTGGGGAAGGGGTTTCAGTGTGTGGGGAAGGTGTTTCAGTGTGTGCGGAAGGGGTTTCAGTGTGAGGGGAAGGGGTTTCAGTGTGTTGGGAAGTTGTTTCAGTGTGTGCGGAAGGGGTTTCAGTGTGTGCGGTAGGGGTTTCAGTGTGTGGGGAAGGGGTTTCAGTGTGTGGGGATGTGTTTCAGTTTGTGGGGAAGGCGTTTCAGTCTGTGGGGATGTGTTTCAGTATGTGGGGAAGGGGTTTCAGTGTGTGGGGATATGTTTCAGTTTGTGGGGAAGGTGTTTCAGTGTGTGGGGAAGGGGTGTCAGTGTGTGGCGAAGGTGTTTCAGAGTGTGTGGAAGGGGTTTCAGTGTGTGGGGAAGGGGTCTCTGTAAGTGGGGAAGATTTTCACTTAGTGTGCAAGGGGTTTCAGTGTTTGGGGAAGGGGTTTCAGTGTGTGGGAAGGTGTTTCAGTGTGTGGGGATGTGTTTCAGTGTGTGGGGAAGGCGTTTCAGTGTGTGCGGATGTGTTTCAGTTTGTAGGGAAGGGGTTTCAGTCTGTGGGGATGTGTTTCAGTGTGTGGGGAAGGGGTTTCAGTGTGTGGCGAAGGTGTTTCAGTGTGTGTGGAAGGCGTTTCAGTGTGTGGGGAAGGGGTTTCATTGTGTGGGAAATGTGTTTCAGTGTGTGCGGAAGGGTTTTCAGTTTCTGCGGAAGGTGTTTCACTGTGTGGGGAAGGGGTTTCAGTGTGTGGGGAAGGTGTTTCATTGTGTGCGGAAGGTGTTTCAGTGTGTGGGGAAGGGGATTCTGTGTGTGGGGAAGGTGTTTCATTGTGTGGGGAAGGTGTTTCATTGTGTGTGGAAGGGTATTCAGTGTGTGGGGAAGGGGTTTCAGTGTGTGGGGCGGGGGTTTCAGTGTCTGGGCTAGGGTTTAACTGTGTGCGGAAGTTGTTTCAGTGTGTGGGGAAGGAGTTTCAGTGTGTGGGGAAGGGGTTTCAGTTTGTGCGGATGGGTTTTCAGTGTGTGCGGTAGAGGTTTCAGTGTGTGGGGAAGGAGTTTCAGCGTGTGGGGAAGTTGTTTCAGTGTGTGCGGAAGGGGTTTCAGTGTGTGCGGTAGGGCTTTCAGTGTGTGGTGAAGGGGTTTCAGTGTGTGGGGATGTGTTTCAGTTTGTGGGGAAGGCGTTTCAGTCTGTGGGGATGTGTTTCAGTTTGTGGGGAAGGGGTTTCAGTGTTTGGGGATGTGTTTCAGTGTGTGGGGAAGGCGTTTCAGTGTGTGGGGATGAGGTTCAGTTTGTGGGGAAGGGGTTTCAGTGTGTGGGGATGTGTTTCAGTGTGTGGGGAAGGGGTTTCAGTGTGTGGCGAAGGTGTTTCAGTGTGTGTGGAAGGGGTTTCAGTGTGTGGGGAAGGGGTCTCTGTAAGTGGGGAAGGGTTTCACTTAGTGCGCAAGGGGTTTCAGTGTTTGGGGAAGGGGTTTCAGTATGTGGGAAGGTGTTTCAGTTTGTGGGGATGTGTTTCAGTGTGTGGGGATGTGTTTCAGTTTGTGGGGAAGGGGTTTCAGTGTGTGGGGAAGGGGTTTCAGTGTGTGGGGATGTGTTTCAGTGTGTGGGGAAGGCGTTTCAGTGTGTGGGGATGAGTTTCAGTGTGTGGGGAAGGGGTTTCAGTGTGTGGGGATGTGTTTCAGTGTGTGGGGAAGGCGTTTCAGTGTGTGGGGATGAGTTTCAGTGTGTGGGGATGTGCTTCAGTGTGTGAGGAAGGGGTTTCAGTGTGTGGCGAAGGTGTTTCAGTGTGTGTGGAAGGTGCTTCAGAGTGTTGGGAAGTTGTTTCAGTGTGTGCGGATGGGGTTTCAGTGTGTGTGGTAGGGGTTTCAGTGTGTGGGCAAGGGGTTTCAGTGTGTGGGGATGTGTTTCAGTTTGTGGGGAAGGGGTTTCAGTGTGTGGGGATGTGTTTCAGTGTGTGGGGAAGGCGTTTCAGTGTGTGGGGATGAGTTTCAGTTTGTGGGGAAGGGGTTTCAGTGTGTGGGGATGTGCTTCAGTGTGTGGGGAAGGGGTTTCAGTGTGTGGCGAAGGTGTTTCAGTGTGTGTGGTAGGGGTTTCAGTGTGTGGGCAAGGGGTTTCAGTGTGTGGGGATGTGTTTCAGTTTGTGGGGAAGGGGTTTCAGTGTGTGGGGATGTGTTTCAATGTGTGGGGAAGGGGTTTCAGTGTGTGGCGAATATGTTTCAGTGTGTGTGGAAGGGGTTTCAGTGTGTGGGGAAGGCATTTCAGTGTGTGGGGAAGGGGTTTCATTGTGTGGGGAAGGTGTATCAGTGTGTGCGGAAGGGTTTTCAGTTTCTGCGGAAGGTGTTTCAGTGTGTAGGGAAGGGGTTTCAGTGCGTGGGGAAGGTGTTTCATTGTGTGCGGAAGGTGTTTCAGTGTGTGGGGAAGGGGATTCTGTGTGTGGGGAAGGTGTTTCATTGTGTGGGGAAGGTGTTTCATTGTGTGTGGAACGGTATTCAGTGTGTGGGGAAGGGGTTTCAGTGTTTGGGGCGGGGGTTTCAGTGTCTGGGCTAGGGTTTAACTGTGTGCGGAAGGGGTTTCAGTGTGTGGGGAAGGTGTTTCAGTGTGTGGGGAAGGGGTTTCAGTTTGTGCGGAAGGGGTTTCAGTGTGTGCGGTAGAGGTTTCAGTGTGTGGGGAAGGAGTTTCAGTTTGTGGGGAAGGTGTTTCATTGTGTGCAGTAGGGGTTTCAGTTTGTGGGGAAGGGGATTCAGTGTGTGCGGAAGTTGTTTCAGTGTGTGCCCAAGGTGTTTCAGTTTGTGGGGAAAGGGTTGCAGTATGTGGGGAAGGGGTTTCAGTGTGTGGGGAAGGTGTTTCAGTGTGTGCGGAAGGGGTTTCAGTGAGTGGAGGAGGTGTTTCATTGTGTGCGGAAGGGGATTCAGTGTGTAGGGAAGTCGTTTCAGTGTGTGGGGAAGGTGTTTCAGTGTGTGCGGAAGGGGTTTCAGTGAGTGGGGGAGGTGTTTCATTGTGTGCGGAAGGGGATTCAGTGTGTAGGGAAGTCGTTTCAGTGTGTGGGAAAGGTGTTTCCGTGTGTGCGGAAGGAGTTTCAGAGCGTGGGGAAGGGGTTTCAGTGTGTGGGGATGTGTTTCAGTGTGTGTGGACGGGGTTTCAGTGTGAGCGGAAGGCTTTTCAGTGTGTTGGGAATGGGTTTCAGTATGTGGGGAAGGCGTTTCAGTGTGTGGGGAATGTGTTTCAGTGTGGGGGGAAGGGGTTTCAGTGTGTGGGGAAGGTGTTTCAGAGTGTGGGAATGTGTTTCAGTGTTTGGGGAAGGGGTTTCAGTGTGTGGGGAACGGTTTCACTGTGTGCGGAAGGGGTTTCAGTGTGTGGGGAAAGGGTTTCAGTGTGTGGGGAAGGGTTACAGTGTGTGGGGACGGTGTTTCAGTGTGTGGGGAAGGGGTTTCTGTATGTGGGGAAGGGTTTCAGTTTTTGCGGAAGGGGTTTCAGTGTGTGGGGAAGGGTTTCAGTGTGTGAGGAATGTGTAACAGTGTGTGGGGAAGGGGTTTAATTGTGTGGGGAAGGTGTTTCAGTGTGTGCGGAAGGGGTTTCAGTGTGTGGGGAAGGGTCTCAGTGTGTGGGGAAGGGTTTCAGTGCGTGGGGAAGGTGTTTCGGTGTGTGGGGAAGGGGTTTCAGTGTGTGGGGATGTGTTTCAGTGTGTGGGGAAGGGGTTTCAGTGTGTGGGGAAGGTGTTTCAGTGTGTGTGGAAGGGGTTTCAGTGTGTGGGGAAGGCGTTTCAGTGTGTGGGGAAGGCGTTTCAGTGTGTGGGGAAGGGGTTTCAGTGTGTGGGGAAGGTGTTTCACTGTGTGGGGAAGGGGTTTCAGTTTCTGCGGAAGGGGTTTCAGTGTCTGGGGAAGGGGTTTCAGTGTGTGGGGAATGTGTTTCATTGTGTGCGGAAGGGGTTTCAGTGTGTGGGGAAGGGGATTCTGTGTGTGGGGAAGGTGTTTCATTGTGTGGGTAAGGTGTTTCATTGTGTGTGGAAGGGTATTCAGTGAGTAGGGAAGGGGTTTCAGTGTGTGGGGAGGGGGTTTCAGTGTATGGAATAGGGTTTAACTGTGTGCGGAAGGTGTTTCAGTGTGTGGGGAAGGTGTTTCAGAGTGTGGGGAAGGGGTTTCAGTATGTGGGGTAGGGGTTTCAGTGTGTGGGGAAGGGTTTCAGTGTGTGGGGCAGTCTTTCAGTGTGTGGGGAAGGTGTTTCAGTGTGTGGGGAAAGGGGCTCAGTGTGTGGGGAAGGGTTACAGTGTTTGGGGACGGGGTTTCAGTTTGTGGGGAAGGGGTTTCAGTATGTGGGGAAGAGTTTCAGTGTTTGCGGAAGGCGTTTCAGTGTGTGGGGAAGGGTTTCAGTGTGTGGGGAATGTGTTGCAGTGTTTGTGGATGGGGTTTCAGTGTGTGGGGAAGGTGTTTCAGTGTGTGCGAAAGGGGTCTCAGTGTGTGGGGAAGGGTTTCAGTGTGTGGGGAAGGGTTTCAGTGTGTGTGGATGATGTTTCAGTTTGTGTGGAAGGGGTTTGAGTTTGTGGGGAAGGATTTCACTGAGTGCGGAAGGGGTTTCAGTGTTTGGGGAACGGGTTTCAGTGTGTGGGGAAGGTGTTTCAGTTTGTGGGAATGTGTTTCAGTGTGTGGGGAAGGGGTTTCAGTTTGTGCGGAAGGGGTTTCAGTGTGTGCGGTAGAGGTTACAGTGTGTGGGGAAGGAGTTTCAGTTTGTGGGGAAGGTGTTTCATTGTGTGCAGGAGGGGTTTCAGTTTGTGGGGAAGGGGATTCAGTGTGTGGGGAAGTTGTTTCAGTGTGTGCCGAAGGGGTTTCAGTTTGTGGGGAAAGGGTTGCAGTATGTGGGGAAGGGGTTTCAGTGTGTGGGGAAGTCGTTTCAGTGTGTGCGGAAGGGCTTTCAGTTTCTGCGGAAGGTGTTTCAGTGTGTGGGGAAGGGGTTTCAGTGTGTGGGGAAGGTGTTTCATTATGTGCGGAAGGTGTTTCAGTGTGTGGGGAAGGGGATTCTGTGTGTGGCGAAGGTGTTTCATTGTGTGGGGAAGGTGTTTCATTGTGTGTGGAAGGGTATTCAGTGTGGGGGAAGGGGTTTCAGTGTGTGGGGAGGGGGTTTCAGTGTCTGGGCTAGGGTTTAATAGTGTGCGGAAGGGGTTTCAGTGTGTGGGGAAGGTGTTTCAGTGTGTGAGGAAGGGGTTTCAGTTTGTGCGGAAGGGGTTTCAGTGTGTGAAGTAGAGGTTTCAGTGTGTGGGGAAGGAGTTTCAGTTTGTGGGGAAGGTGTTTCATTGTGTGCGGAAGGGGTTTCAGTTTGTGGGGAAGGGGATTCAGTGTGTGGGGAAGTTGTTTCAGTTTGTGGGGAAAGGGTTGCAGTATGTGGGGATGGGGTTTCAGTGTGTGGGGAAGGTGTTTCAGTGTGTGCGGAAGGGTTTTCAGTGAGTGGGGGAGGTGTTTCATTGTGTGCGGAAGGGGTTTCAGTGTGTGGGGAAGGGCTTCACTGTGTGCAGAAGGGTTTCAGTGTGTGGGGAAGGGGTTTCAGTGTGTGGGGAAGGTGTTTCAGTGTGTGCGGAAGGGGTTTCAGTGTGAGGGGAAGGGGTTTCAGTGTGTTGGGAAGTTGTTTCAGTGTTTGCGGAAGGGGTTTCAGTGTGTGCGGTAGGGGTTTCAGTGTGTGGGGAAGGGGTTTCAGTGTGTGGGGATGTGTTTCAGTTTGTGGGGAAGGCTTTTCAGTCTGTGGGGATGTGTTTCAGTATGTGGGGAAGGGGTTTCAGTGTGTGGGGATATGTTTCAGTTTGTGGGGAAGGGGTTTCAGTGTGTGGGGATGTGTTTCAGTGTGTGGGGAAGGGGTGTCAGTGTGTGGCGAAGGTGTTTCAGAGTGTGTGGAAGGGGTTTCAGTGTGTGGGGAAGGGGTCTCTGTAAGTGGGGAAGATTTTCACTTAGTGTGCAAGGGGTTTCAGTGTTTGGGGAAGGGGTTTCAGTGTGTGGGAAGGTGTTTCAGTGTGTGGGGATGTGTTTCAGTGTGTGGGGAAGGCGTTTCAGTGTGTGCGGATGTGTTTCAGTTTGTAGGGAAGGGGTTTCAGTCTGTGGGGATGTGTTTCAGTGTGTGGGGAAGGGGTTTCATTGTGTGGCGAAGGTGTTTCAGTGTGTGTGGAAGGCGTTTCTGTGTGTGGGGAAGGGGTTTCATTGTGTGGGAAATGTGTTTCAGTGTGTGCGGAAGGGTTTTCAGTTTCTGCGGAAGGTGTTTCACTGTGTGGGGAAGGGGTTTCAGTGTGTGGGGAAGGTGTTTCATTGTGTGCGGAAGGTGTTTCAGTGTGTGGGGAAGGGGATTCTGTGTGTGGGGAAGGTGTTTCATTGTGTGGGGAAGGTGATTCATTGTGTGTGGAAGGGTATTCAGTGTGTGGGGAAGGGGTTTCAGTGTGTGGGGCGGGGGTTTCAGTGTCTGGGCTAGGGTTTAACTGTGTGCGGAAGTTGTTTCAGTGTGTGGGGAAGGAGTTTCAGTGTGTGGGGAAGGGGTTTCAGTTTGTGCGGATGGGTTTTCAGTGTGTGCGGTAGAGGTTTCAGTGTGTGGGGAAGGAGTTTCAGCGTGTGGGGAAGTTGTTTCAGTGTGTGCGGAAGGGGTTTCAGTGTGTGCGGTAGGGCTTTCAGTGTGTGGTGAAGGGGTTTCAGTGTGTGGGGATGTGTTTCAGTTTGTGGGGAAGGCGTTTCAGTCTGTGGGGATGTGTTTCAGTTTGTGGGGAAGGGGTTTCAGTGTTTGGGGATGTGTTTCAGTGTGTGGGGAAGGCGTTTCAGTGTGTGGGGATGAGGTTCAGTTTGTGGGGAAGGGGTTTCAGTGTGTGGGGATGTGTTTCAGTGTGTGGGGAAGGGGTTTCAGTGTGTGGCGAAGGTGTTTCAGTGTGTGTGGAAGGGGTTTCAGTGTGTGGGGAAGGGGTCTCTGTAAGTGGGGAAGGGTTTCACTTAGTGCGCAAGGGGTTTCAGTGTTTGGGGAAGGGGTTTCAGTATGTGGGAAGGTGTTTCAGTGTGTGGGGATGTGTTTCAGTGTGTGGGGATGTGTTTCAGTTTGTGGGGAAGGGGTTTCAGTGTGTGGGGAAGGGGTTTCAGTGTGTGGGGATGTGTTTCAGTGTGTGGGGAAGGCGTTTCAGTGTGTGGGGATGAGTTTCAGTGTGTGGGGAAGGGGTTTCAGTGTGTGGCGAAGGTGTTTCAGTGTGTGTGGAAGGGGTTTCAGTGTGTGGGGAAGGGGTCTCTGTAAGTGGGGAAGGGTTTCACTTAGTGCGCAAGGGGTTTCAGTGTTTGGGGAAGGGGTTTCAGTATGTGGGAAGGTGTTTCAGTGTGTGGGGATGTGTTTCAGTGTGTGGGGATGTGTTTCAGTTTGTGGGGAAGGGGTTTCAGTGTGTGGGGAAGGGGTTTCAGTGTGTGGGGATGTGTTTCAGTGTGTGGGGAAGGCGTTTCAGTGTGTGGGGATGAGTTTCAGTGTGTGGGGAAGGGGTTTCAGTGTGTGGGGATGTGTTTCAGTGTGTGGGGAAGGCGTTTCAGTGTGTGGGGATGAGTTTCAGTGTGTGGGGATGTGCTTCAGTGTGTGAGGAAGGGGTTTCAGTGTGTGGCGAAGGTGTTTCAGTGTGTGTGGAAGGTGCTTCAGAGTGTTGGGAAGTTGTTTCAGTGTGTGCGGATGGGGTTTCAGTGTGTGTGGTAGGGGTTTCAGTGTGTGGGCAAGGGGTTTCAGTTTGTGGGGATGTGTTTCAGTTTGTGGGGAAGGGGTTTCAGTGTGTGGGGATGTGTTTCAGTGTGTGGGGAAGGCGTTTCAGTGTGTGGGGATGAGTTTCAGTTTGTGGGGAAGGGGTTTCAGTGTGTGGGGATGTGCTTCAGTGTGTGGGGAAGGGGTTTCAGTGTGTGGCGAAGGTGTTTCAGTGTGTGTGGTAGGGGTTTCAGTGTGTGGGCAAGGGGTTTCAGTGTGTGGGGATGTGTTTCAGTTTGTGGGGAAGGGGTTTCAGTGTGTGGGGATGTGTTTCAATGCGTGGGGAAGGGGTTTCAGTGTGTGGCGAATATGTTTCAGTGTGTGTGGAAGGGGTTTCAGTGTGTGGGGAAGGCATTTCAGTGTGTGGGGAAGGGGTTTCATTGTGTGGGGAAGGTGTATCAGTGTGTGCGGAAGGTTTTTCAGTTTCTGCGGAAGGTGTTTCAGTGTGTAGGGAAGGGGTTTCAGTGC